>NC_071354.1:113540387-114149137 GCF_943734655.1 Sabethes cyaneus | reverse complement strand
CTTCCCGGACAGATGGAAGCGACAGAACGTGGTCCTATTGCCGAAGCCGGGAAAACCTCCGGGTGTCCCCTCGTCATATAGGCCGATAAGTCTACTCGATACTGCCGGCAAGGTGCTGGAGAGGGTTATCCTTAACAGACTCGTACAGTACACGGAGGGTACAAACGGTCTGTCAAGGAACCAATTCGGCTTCCGAAAAGGCAAATCTACGGTGGATGCCATCTTGTCTGTCACTAAGACAGCCGAGGTGGCAATCCAGCCCAAGAGGACAGGTATTCGTTATTGCGCAGTTGTCACGCTCGACGTGAGAAATGCGTTTAATAGCGCTAGCTGGGACTCCATAGCTAGCTCGCTTCGGAACGTCCAAGTGCCGGTGTCGCTGTACAGAATTCTGGAAAATTATTTCCAGAATCGTGTGCTATGCTAAAACACGGAGGAGGGTCAGAAATGCGTTCCAATCACCTCAGGGGTTCCGCAAGGTTCCATACTGGGCCCGGTGTTGTGGAACGTCATGTATGACGAGGTGTTGAAGCTAAAGTTTCCGGTAGGGGTGGCGATTGTCGGCTTTGCGGACGATATCACCTTGGAAGTCTACGGTGAATCTATCAGAGAGGTTGAGTTGACGGCTGCCCACTCTATAAGCATTGTTGAAGATTGGATGCGATCCAGGAAACTGGACCTAGCGCATCATAAAACGGAGGTTATCGTGGTTAACAACCGCAAGTCGGTGCAGCAAGCAAGTATCAGTGTCGGGGACTGCACTATTTCGTCAATGCGGTTCTTAAAACTCCTTGGAGTCATGGTCGATGACAAGCTCAAGTTCGGGAGCCACGTCGACTATGCCTGCAAGAAGGCTTCCACAGCTATTTCGGCATTGTCTCGTATGATGTCTAATAGCTCTGCGGTATATGGCAGCAAGCGAAGGCTTTTAGCCAACGTGGTCCAGTCCATACTCAGGTATGGCGGGCCGGTGTGGTCATCGGCGTTAGGTACCAAAAGCTATCTAGCCAAGCTGGAAAGCACCTATCGTCTCATGTGCTTAAGAGTGGCGAGTGCGTATCGCACAGTTTCACATGACGCAATCTGCGTCTTAGCGGGTATGATGCCTATTGGTATCATCATCAGCGAGGACGTAGAGTGCTTCAACCAACGTGGAACTAGAGGCATACGGAGTACCACAAGATCGGCCTCGATGATCACATGGCAGCGGGCATGGTCTGATTCCACAAAAGGCCGGTGGACACATAGACTTATCCCGGAACTATCCGGATGGGTCAACAGGCGTCATGGCGAAGTCAACTTCCACCTGACACAGATTCTGTCAGGGCATGGTTGTTTTAGACAGTATCTGCACAAATTTGGGCATGCGGAGTCCCCCGAGTGTCCCGAATGCGCGGACGTTGAGGAAACTGCAGAACATGCTTTCTTCATATGCCCTCGTTTCGAGGGCGTGAGAAGCAACATGATGGCAGTTAGCGGACAGGACACTACTCCGGATAACTTAGTCCAAAGGATGTGTTCTAGCTCGGACGTCTGGGGTGCGGTCAATGCGGCTGCTACCCAGATCGTACTTGAGCTACAAAGCCGCTGGAAAGCCGATCAACGGCGAATAAACAGCCTAACTACCATAGTCCAGTAGTTATCTAAGAGCGTGCGTTAAGCACAATAGCCCCTCCCTGAAGTAATACCGATAAGGTGGTTCCAGGGGGGATTGAGGCTGGAGACTCGAGTAGGGTTTTAGTGGGTCTGGATCTTCACGATCTTCACGGGATACCAAACCCCACTCCCTGAGCTGTCTTCTCAGGTGTCTGATAGCAGATTTCCCCACTCGTTAAAAAAAAAAAAAAAAAAAAAAAATACATACATACATACATACATACATACATACATACATACATACATACATACACGCATACACCACACACATTGAATACAATCAACATTTGATTGATATGTTTTGATTTCACACGTTTTAACGGTTTAATACACGGTGCTTAAGTGTTAAAGTTTGAATAACTTTTGAATGAACCGTCCGATTTCAAATAACTCGGTTTCGTTTGATAGATCTCAGCAGCAATTTTCAAATAATAATAAAATGTGTGATGTTTTTCATTGAATTAATGCTTATATGTTACAAAAATATGTTTTAAATACTATTTTTTCACATTTATTTATGTAACTTTCAAACTACAAGTCCAATCGTCATGAAATTTGGAAGTTAAGGGTTTGCAAGGCTCCTCTTTCATATGCAATCAACTTTGTTCAATTCGGTGAAGGGACCTATAAGATAATGAAGTCCCATATTTTTCGTATTTTTATACATAACTTTTGAAACTAAAAGTCCGATCAGTATGAAATTCAATAGCGACCTATGGGACACCTAGACCTTTCATTTGGCACTAAGAACATTAAAATCGGTCCAGCCATCTCCGAGAAAAGTGAGTGAGATTGAAAGCGTTACACACACACACACACACACACACACACACACACACACACACACACACACACACACACACACACACACACACACGCACACACACACGCACACGCACAAGCACACGCGCGCGCACACGCACACGCACACACACACACACACACACACACACACACACACACACACACACACACACACACACACACACACACACACACACACACACACACACACACACACACACACACACACACACACACACACACACACACACACACACACACACACACACACACACACACACACACACACACACACACACAGAAAATGCTCAATTTTCGAAACTGAGTCGAATGGTATATGACATTCGGCCCGCAGGACCTTCTTTCCATTTCCGGTTTTCCAAGTGATTTCTATACTTTTATACTTTATATTTATATAGTAGAAAGACAAAACCATAAGACTTACCATGAGTGAATTCAACCTTTCCATCCAGTAATCGGGGTTTGCTGTTGATTGGGCTAGTCGATTGACGGTCGAAGCTGCGGTTATAAATAAGAAATATTGATCAGATTATATTTAGTATTGGGCACCGCTAATTCACTAGCCGATACAATTGGCTGATAATCGTGGAAATTAATAGTTTTTGAAACGATGGTTCTATAATTGATGAAGGGACGATAGGGGAAAGAAGTGAAAATTTTTGATGAAGGAGGGGAAACAGCGTTAAGGTGAGGAGGGGGGGGGGTATTGGTAGCTACGCTTAACAAGTAGTCGTTTTGACTCCTACCGTTTGTCCAATGCTGGAAGGTGCATGGGTCGAACCAAGCTATAATCTAAGATTAAAAACATGAGATTAGTCAATCGTGGAAATTTCGCTAATCACTAATCGCATATATCTTTTATCTATTATCTATCTATTACACAATTTTTCTTAATGAAACTGGGATCAAAACCTATTATAATGGATAAAATGCTTTACAGATTATTATTTTTGGATCAGTCCCGGCGTAGTGGTTAGCATTCAAGCCTCTCACGCCGAGGACCCGGGTTCAAATCCCAACCCCGCAGAAGTCACGAATGACCCAAGCTGCTTAAAGTGACTATAAAATTAAAAAAAAATAAAAAAGTTTATTATTTTAAATTAAACAGCAAGAATAAGGATCAGGAACAATTCGGTAAGTCTGAGTTTATAAACTAGGGTTTCGTGATTGGTCGGTTAGCGAATTAGCGGTGCCCAACACTGATTGTATTTATATAAACAAAATTTACTGCTCGTACCATTTTTCGCATTTTCAGACGTATTTTGCTTGCTAGCATCTAATTCTGCTAGTCCGTCGAATATATATTTCTGAAAGCTTACACTTGCACCTTTCAAAAATGGAAGAATATCGATATCTGGGTTTTTGGACTATAAAAAAACAAGAGATTTGCAAAATTATAATAGAGCTGGTTAAATCGTAGTTGATTTACAGACTTACCTTGAATTCATGCAGTTTTACTAAACCCTCACGACTAGTTTCCGTGTTTGAGATAAGTTTGAATATGACAGACACTTCTTCGTGTGTTTCGTAAACCGGCCGAGTACCAAATTTATGCTGGCTGTTGTTGTTTTCACTGTTAGAAATATTTACCACTGAGGTATGCTGATTGTGTGTGTTGACCAAATTAAACGTAGACTCTTTGCTAAGATTTTTCAATATACGAAGGATATAGCTGTTTAGTTCGGAATGACTAGGGATCTTATTCAAATGTTGCAAAATTGCATTTCCTTTTATTTTTGTCATATTATGAATGATTGTTTTAATGGTTCGTAGAGGTGTGTCAGAAGGACGTTGTTGCCACCATGCACTTGGTAATGCTAGCATAAATTCATGAACTTCCAGTAGTACTGCGTCATATTCCAAATCCTGAAGCCGATCCGGAATCACCTGAAAATAGAATTTATTTACTGTTTGGATTTTATAGCCTCATATTTATAAATTCATTAAAGATATTCCCAACTAAAACTGAATATTACGTCCTACGTCATCATTTCGTATACCCCATGTGGATGTCTAGCTTGAAGTTTTTTACATAACATAGCAAAATTTCAGAAACTTTTTTGTTTACCTTTGTTATAGGTACTATAGCAAAGGATTAAAAATTGGTCGAAAGCACGAAGTTGATTCGAGGCTCGAAGGGCCAAGTCACATATGGGTCATTCCATCTCAAACGTACACAAAAATCGGAAAAATTGGATTCGAGCATCAGTGATTTCAACCAAAGTTGGCATAATTGTTCATTCCGGCCCCACAACCAATTTCCCAAAGTTTTGAGTTGATTGATCAATCCGCCTAGCAGTGGCGCTACATCCTTTTTTAACAGATTTTCAAAAAAAGTCATTTTTCGGGTTTAAATATCTCTGAAACAGTTTGATGGGAAGACATGCCAATATACTTTTTCTATGGATCTTTGGCCGCGCAATCGAATGATGTTATCAGTTTTTATCTAATTTTTTAACATCATACATTTTTGTGCAATTTAAAACGAAAAATGCGAATATCTCAAAACACCCCCAATTTTATTTTCAAATAAGGCTTATACGAATTTGGAAAAAAGTTTATGTCACCCCCCCCTTCAAAAATTTTCGAAATTTGAAGGGGCGAAAAAATAAAGTGCAATAATGTTGCATTCTTTAATGGAAGCAGATTTTTACAATTCAACAAGTTTACATCTCTAAATTACCCAATTCGTGCAAAGTTGAAGTAATTATCCCGTTAGTCTCGATCAACTATCCTACACCATCTATGCTTTCTTTCTGCTACAGGTCACAGGTGACTATTGTGCTTAACCTTTAAGTTCCGACGCCCAAAATTAGAGTGCTTGGAATTAGACTTTTGGCTCCATTTACTTTAAATTTTGTTCCATTTTGATTCAACTTGTTTCAATAGAACCGAATTTTGCTGTCATAGGTAGTAGATAAGATTAAAATAGAAATACAACATATTACACACTCCGGAACATCAGCTTTCGGTGCTTTCGGGGCTCCAAATTGCCTACCTAATATCCTACCTACCCTAATTTTGGATGTAAGGGACGAAAAACTTAAAGATACAATTTTGTAGTATGCATTGGACGCATGCAGAAAGGATGTCACTGAACTGTTCGAAACTTTTCTGACTATTGTCATATTGCGATTATCATTGGGATCAACGGTGGCCCCGACCATTACATCATATCAAGTCACGTTAAGTTATATTGCTTTTTACTGAGCTTTAGTATGAAAATGTACGAAAGTGGAATTAAATTGGAATAACACTTTCATTGCTAGGCAGTCAAAACAGTTTATCTCTCCAAACATTTCAATAGTTCGTTAAATCCTAGAGCATTCGAAGAAAGATCTAAATATTTATACTGATCTTATAACAGGACATTGTCCAAACCGCTATCTGAAGCTTATGGGGAAACTGCAAGGTGATATATGTCGATTCTGTGGCACAAAAAAAGACTCGGAACACCTGTTATGCCGATGTCCGGCATTTTTCAATTAAAGATCAAGGTTCTTCGACAGAGGGCTGTTAGAAACCCTGATATTTGGAAAACAACTTCCAGCGCAGTACTGCACTTCATCCGAAGTGCAGCGCCGGACTGGACAAATGCTATTAGTCAAACAATGACAATCGCTTCTGATAGTGGTGCGTTTGCATCCTTAATATATCAAAGATAAACACGTTATTGTTGAGAACCAGCATTAGCTGAGGAATGGGATGATATTCATATGGCTAAATGGTTGACCAAGAAACAAGCGGTTTCAAACGTGAATGGTGTCAGAGATTTTTTTTCTTAAAAAATGTCAACTAACCAAGTGACATGCAAGTAAAAAACAAAATTCAAATGAAGGTCAAGTTACACGTTTATGGCTCTCTAAGGTGATCCTGTAGCACTCCACTATTTTCAAGTTGATTCATCTCAGCCAGAATACTTACTTTACTTGCCTGAATAAAAAAATGTTAAAAGTTTTGGTTTAAACTAAAATTTAAGTACTGTACAACTTTTTTGTATTGAACTTTTATTAATCTGGAACTATATACACTGGTTTCTTCTCCTTTGTTTAGTTATTGAAGGTCTGATGTTATTATTTTTTTCTTGCCCCCCCCCCCCCTTTAACAATATTTCGAGACCAGGACATAAACTTTTTTTCCAAACTTGTATAAGCCTAAATATGCTTAAAATGTTCGCCAGAAAATTCTACATAAGAATCATGTAACTAGAAAAAACAATATTGGTAGTTTGGGAGATATGGAGTTTTGAATATCTGGGACATGCTTAATTCTATCTGAATTGTTAGTGAAAGTATGTTTAAACACGTCTACCTGAAGCTTCCGGACATTTTCATGACTAAATAATGTATTTTAATCAAAAAGATGCATTTGCAACATTGAATCAACATAATAAATGTTCGTGTTCTAGGAACGTTTGCATATATTTAAATAAAAGTAACAAGTACAAATTTTTATGGTTTTATTCTTTTATTATGCTAGTTATGTGTGCAATATAATACATTGTTATGTCGACTAACATGATATTTCACTCCTAAAATTATTCGAAACTTCGAAGTAATTTCGAAACTTGAAAATGGTTTTATTAACACTTCATTTCACTATGGGAAAAACTAGCCTAAAAACGAACGAAATTCAGAAACTGCCTGCCTACTGCCAAAATATAAGTGATCTCAAGTATAATTTTCCGGCAAATCTCATGGTGCCCACCCCTTCCCTAATTGTCATCGGAAAATATCGAGTTTTGCTAATTTTCGTCTATTTTTAGCAACATTTAAACTTATTGGACTGCACCAGACAAGATTTTGAGAAAATAAAACTTGGAACAATACTTTTTGATTCTACGAACTTCTTTGCATAATATAATTGGGTTTTTAAGTTCTGTTTTTTTTTTCAAAGTCTTGCCTGCTAAAGTCCATTAAGTTAAAATATTGTTAAAAATATGAAAAAATCAGTAAAACTTGGTACTTTTCGATGACTATTAGGGAAGGGGTAGGCATCATGAGATTCGCCGGAAAATTTTACATAAGATCACTTATTTATCAGCTGACAGGCCGTTTCTGAATTACATTCGTTTGTTTTTCCATAGTGCAATAAAGTGTTAATAAAGCCATTTTCAAGTTTCGAAATTACTTCAGAGTTTCTGATAATTTTAGGAGTAAAGAAATGTAATAAAATTACGTACCTGTGATCAAAGACCTAAATTAAATCGCCAAATTTAGAACTGTACGCGGCTCGAACAAAGTGACTGAATTTCCAATTAGTGACGTGAACAAATTCTACTGCTCTCCCTGTGCAATTCGACAGTATGTATGTATGTATGTATGTATGTATGTATGTATGTATGTATGTATGTATGTATGTATGTATGTATGTATGTATGTATGTATGTATGTATGTATGTATGTATGTATGTATGTATGTATGTATGTCGCTTCACTTTAGTCGTCTAATTCTCGGAGATGGCTGAACCGATTCGTTCGCTGTTACACTTATTTGAAATGTGTTATCACCTTGTAGACCACTATTTTTATTTATTTATTTATTTATTTATTATTGACCAGTAGTATAAAGATAAATCTTTTTAAATTCACTACCTCCGAAATTGACTTTGTTTATACGTCCCAAATTTACTAATTAATTTTAACCTATTCTCTCAATCACGGTTCCAGAATCGCAAACAGTCTCTCCTAAATATTGCCTCCGATGTAGCGCGTTTTACTGTTGTGGGTACCATATTCCAATTCACGACACCTCTAACGAACAAAGAATTTCCGTAGAGAGACGTATTATTTATTGGAACCACAAAATTCTGTAAGCGACGTCCTCGGGATAGTACTAATTTCTCGTGCAGAGTCGACGGTGTGCGGGTTGCCATTAATTTCCTGATGAACATGCATGAGCGATGTGCATGAAAGCGTTGCAGTGGGCAGCCAATAAGATTTTTCTGCAAGTGGGTTACTCGTGAATATCGATTTAAACCGTATACGAATCTCACGCAGCAGTTCAATGCAACCCGCAGTTTATCTAGTGCGCCAACGTTGGGATTGGCATGAACTACATCACCGAATAGAAAATGTGGAAGAATAAGGCTTTTGAACAACCTTAGGCGTGTATCGACTGGAGCAGATGCCACGCAGTTATAGAGCGTGCGTAAACTGGCATAAATTTTTCCACATTGTTGACGAATCAATCCATCCCATTGTAAGTCACTTTGGAACACATAGCCCAGGTTGCTTGCATTCTCCGTCCACTGAATCACTTGTCCATCCATCACAATATCCGGTATAGGATTGGGCGATACCGTATCGATACTCGCGATATCGATACTCTAAGGCCGATATTTCGATATATTTCATCGATATTTATGGCGTCGATATTATGCTAAATCGATAATTTCATCCCGATACTGTTTTGATAAAGCGGGATATCCCAGCTGACCTGGAAATGCTCAAGAAAGCAATATTTTAAGGATTTTTTCTCGCGCTGTTTTCTTTTCAGGTATCTACTAAGCTTAATTCCCAAATTTACTTTATTGAAATTGACTCTTATGCAAAACCTTGAACAATGTCACTTACATGTTTAACGCTTATTGAACAGTAAGAGCATACGACACGCGATTTTCCGCAATTCAGAACTGACCAGAGAGCACAGAGAGTAGTATTGGGCGTTGACGGCATTAACAAAGACTTTCCAGCTTTTTACGCGCCATAATAGTGGTGAAAGTGGCAGATGTGGGACAGAGATCGAGAAGAGCTAGAACCGGAAAGGAGCAACTCCCGGCGGAACTCTGCAGGAATGACCAAGAACCGCTAGCAACGACACATCAGTGGATGGTTGGTCACTGGATGGGCTGCCGGACGAGTGGATTGAGGGTGTAGTTTGTCCTATATACCGAAAGGGCGATCGGATAGATTGCTGTAATTACCGCAGCATATAACGATGGTCAAAGCCATCAACAGGGTGCTCTCTCAGATTTTGTTGCGTCGTCTGTCCCCAGTGGCAGGAAAGTTCATAGGGTAGTACCAGGTGGGCTTCATGGAGACCCGTGCTACTACGGATTAAAGTTTTACTCTTCGGCAGGTCATCCGGATGTGTCGGGAGTACAACTCATCATATTTTTGTAGATTCCGGGGCAGCATACGATTCAGTCGGACGCGAACAGCTCTGGCAGGTTGTGCGGTTTTCCGTATAAAGCGACATGTCCGAAATAGAGCTGCACTGGAGCGAGTGATGTGTTGCGTGCGTGTTTTGGGGGCACTGTCTTTGCTCAACATGTTTTTTATAGATTAATGTTTATGAATCCCTGTTTTTTGTGTAGCATTTCCTAACCCCAGAATGCCGCCTTAAATAGTATCGATAAATCCAATATCGATACTTCACGAACGATATATCGACGGTATCGATAAAGCGGCGGATTTGATATTGATATTCAATTATCGATACTTTCGGGAATTTTGCCCAATCCTAATCCGGTAGCAGACTACGTTGAGTAACGTTTCGAGATCGTGTCCTTATTAAAAGTGCTTTGCTTTTGTTTTGGTTAACATGCAATCCATTACGTTGAGACCAGTGAGCAATCCTAACAAGGTCCTCGTTCACCATTACCGTCAATTCCTGAGTACTAGATCCAGAACGACTGATGTAGAGTTGTACGTCATCAGCATATAATTGTATGGAGCAGTGCTTAACAATATTAGGTAGGTCGTTGATGTAACAGCAAAATAATAGCGGTCCAAGCACTGATCCTTGTGGTACACCCGATGTGACAGTGGCAGAAGTCGATTTCATATTTCCACTCAAAACAGTTTGCTGCCTATTTTCAAGATACGAACTGACTAATCTCACTGCACTAAAAGCAAAACTAAACTGTGTTCGAAGTTTGGCACAAAGTCGAAAATGTAGAATTGTATCAAATGCCTTGGAGAAATCAAGCAGCAGTAATACAGAACTTCTCTTCTGATCGTACGCCCTTGCCAAATCATCGTAAACTCGAACAACTGCTGTCTTGATGCTTTGACCTTTTCGGAATCTAGCCTGGTACTCCGATAGCAGATTATTTTCCGCTATGTGATTCGTCATTTGATTTCCAATTAGCTTCTCAAAGACCTTAGAGAGGGCACATAAAATGCTTATTGGTCTTAGGTTGGACATCGCATTCAGGTGACGTTGCTTTCGAACTGGAATTATTTTTGCATGTTTCCAGCAAGCAGGAAAATTACTCGTTCGTATGATTAGGTTGTACATATGTGTTAATTGTTCGACGACCAGCGGTAAGATCATTTTGATGAACTTAATCGGTAAATCATCCAAACCAACTGCATTTGATTTTACACTACAAACTGCATTGACCACTTCCCAGATTTCCACAGGACGAAATGTGAAACCATTCGGTGTATATTGGAAAGCATTTTCGGTCCACTGGCCGTTGCCACTTCCGGAGAAATTCGACACAAACAGGCGGTTAATATCATCAGGATCAAACTCACAGTCCATGTTCAAAGATTCTTTGCAAGCACCCAACTTTTTGACTCGTTGCCAAAGAACCTTTGGATCAGTTCGATTATCAAGAAAGCTATTCATGTATTGGTTTTTAGCTCTTGAAATTAAGACATTTGTACGATTCCTCAACCTCTTATACTGCTGACGTACCTGAGCTTTGTGTTCCAACGCAGCTCTTCGCCAATCCTGGTAAGCCATATCCCTTTCAATGATGGATTTTCGCACCTCTAAGGTAATCCACGTATTTGACGATCTTTTGATGTTCACTACACGAAGTGGAATATGCGCATCATGAACACGTTTAATATGTTCATTGAAGAATTCGGTTAGCTCGTTCGAATCTTCAATTTCATAAAATTGGTGCCAGGGAATGGCATTAATGGCACATGCTACTGCTTGTGGGTTGAATCTGATATAATATCGAAAAGTGTGCACTGCTTGCGCTGGTACCACGTTGAAATCTAGCGAACCAAAAATGAGATCGTGTTGAGAAAGCCCGGGAAAACTAACTTGATTGAAGCGCAATACCTTTTCACAATTATTGGTGATGAATAGATCCAGCTGCGAACAACCAGTTCCGTGGAAAAAAGTTGGTTCGTCTCCTATGGACGTTAGTGACAAATTGTGGAGTGTCGATTGAAACTGACATCTTTTTCTGCTCGGACGAGTCAAATCGGTATTGAAGTCCCCAATAAGCACAATATTCTCATAGCACACGGCAAAGTCTGTGAGCTTTTCATACAGAAAACTAGAACAGTCATTTTCTGGCGGATTGTATACACACATGACCAAAACTTTTTCATTGCCAAGGCACAACTCTACGGCAAGACACTCCGTCGTGTCATCTGACGTTGGTGTAAGATTTGTGCCATATACCTTCTTACAGCGAAGTCCCTCTTTGCAATATAGAACAATACCTCCGCCACGTTTATACAGTCGATCATTTCGTATAACAGAGTACCCGGAAACAGAAATAACAACATTGGAAATTTTCTGCGTCAACCATGTTTCAGTAAAGCACGCCAACCCAACTTTGGAATGCTCGAGAAGAAGCTTTACTTCGTCTAGTTTACTGTTTTTCCTTGCACAGAGACTCTGTGCATTACCGTGACAGATATTCAATTTGTTTGAAATCAGCGCTGCATTTAACACCGCACCGGGAATGTTCGTAGAGGTGGTACTAATAGGCGGCATCAGATAAAGAACGGGAGGCAATTTTTTGAGAGCTGTGCCGATAGAGAGAGATAGCAACTGTTTCTTAACTTAAAATTACAATATATGGTAAAACACAATATAGTAAAATACATTCTTCACAAGTCATAAATTAAATACATGTAACAAACTTCAAAAAGTAGAGTAAAAGAAACATTAAGAGAAACTTAACTACGTATAAACATTTAGTTGTTCTTCGGAGTAGACTGCTACATTAGGACCATTCACTGCTGTCTTGATGTACACCGTCCCAAGTTTACTAAACACAGAAGATACCTTTCCAGCCTTTTTCAACCGCAACGCAGCAGACTTCACTTTACGTGCGGCCGCTGTCAAATTTTCATTCACGTAAATTCTGCGCGTTGAATTCAGTCCGATGTGATTTAACTGTAAATTCCGATTTCGTAAATAGGCAGCATAGAAACTATCACGATCGTTCTTCAGCGCAAATTGTATGACCACCAGGCTCTCGTCCCCATCCTTTGCAGCCTTTGATTTCATCCGTCTCACGTTGACCAGCGGAGTAAATGATTCTCTGGAGCCGAGTTGTTGACACTATTGAATTGATTTGCAGTCCGACGTTTCGTTTAAAAGTTATAAGCAAAAATGTAAAAATTACGTGACATGATTTTCTCCGGAACCACTCAACCGATTTCAACAATTTTAGTATCAAATGAAAGGTCTTGCAAAGGACCGCAAAAGATTTTTATCGAAAACATACAATCAGTTCGAATGTTATTCTTAAAAATGTGCCTTTTAAAGATGTCAATTAGTCTAACGTTTCTGAGAGATGGCCAAACCAATTTATGTGTTATTAGTGCCATTTGGCAGGTAATATAGCGTTATAGATCACTATTGATTTGAAGTCCGTTTCACATAGGTCTCGTCGTGCAAAACGCAGCAACGTAGTTTTTGAGCGTCAGCTTTTGATGGTATAACTTCCGGGCACGGCTTTTTCCGACCGTATTCTGTTGAGGCCTTCTGAATCTTTAACGTACGTAACCTAGCTCGAATTTTGGCCTTCTGGGCGAAACTTTTGGTCTGATTCAGTTTTTTTGCCAGCTCTCGAATGGAGAAGTTTGGTTTCCCGTCGAAGGCCCCAACTACGCGGGTGTAACTTTTAATAGTATACAAACGACTTTTTTCTTCGCATCATGGTTTACGATCGACAGACAGTCGAGGTTCGAACCTTTTTGTGACACGAGAAAAGTAGAATTGAGGATTTTCAAATTTTTATATGACACGATGTGATAGGTTTTTATTTTCGATGTACTTGTGCAGATTTTTTTCGCGAACGAGCTGTTCTTTCGACGCTATTTTTCAGATCTTTGTAAACTTGATGAAACGACACAGTTTAAGGGGGCATAGTACCTTTTCAATTTAAAAAAATTTCGAAAGATTAACATTTGACCATACCTGTTTCAAGTTATTTCGATGAATTCCAAAAATTGACAAAGTTACAGCTATTTGTACCGCGCATGTCTGGAACGATTACACGGCGAATAAAAACTTCAACGTCGTTTTTCTCGAAACCAGGTTTTGAAAGTCGGTACCATAAATATCTCAAGAACAGCTCAAGCAATTCTCATGATTCTTTTTTTGTTTCAAAGCCAACAAAATTATCTAGTGTTTGACCCATGCTTTTTTCGACATTACAATTTTCGTATTTTTAGAAATGTTTAAAATCAATTTTTTCGACTAAAAACCTTCCTTTTATGTTTGAATGTCCGCCATTTTGTTATGCGTTCGAATTTTAAAAAAAGGATGGGTCAAACACGAGATAATTTAATATACTTTCATGTCGTTTTGGAATTTTTCAATTCGGATAAGCCCCCCAGCACGAATCCATGGTACCGTAAATCATGTTTTTTCGAATGATCATGTTCAAGGAGCCGTAGGGGAGAGGGGAAGAGGTTCATATACGCAAACAAAATTATAAATATTAGTATAAAGTGCAATGTTTAGAATGCAAAAAACCCCGAATCGATTCGCTTTTCGCGTTATCGAGAAAAAATTATTTGAAATAAGGCAAAAATATGGTGTAAAAAGTACTATGCCCCCTTAAACAATGCACTTTGAGCTTTTTTCATGCGAAATATCAATAAATTTCACCCAACGACTCAAAAGTTTGAGTAACTTGAATGCGCTGCAATTTTACCGTGAACACTCTTTTTTGAATTGTTTTGTGGTCTGACGTTGCGTTATAAGCAAAAATGTGAAAACAACGTGACATGGTTTTCTCCACAACCGCACAACCGATTCCAGTGATCTTAGTGTCAAATAGAAGTCCTTGCTATTGTAAACTTTCCTAAAAAGTTTTATTGAAAACAAACAAGTAGTTTAAAAGTTATGCTTAAAAAACCGATTTAATAAATTAGTGGCGAAAGGAACCTTCGTTATTTCATCGTATTTGTCATCTGATATGGGTACCGTGACATGCTCTAATACCGCGCATTTTGTCTAAAGCTGGCGGTTTCCTAGTCGAACATACACTCAAGTCTCTTTTTACACGGTTTATTTTTACGATTTTTGAATTAACGCGGTTTTTTTTTATGACGATTTTTGAATTAGCACGGTTTTTTATGACGATTAACGCGGTTATTTTTACATCATTTTTCGAAATAACGCGGTTTTTTTCAGCGACCTTTAAATTCGAGCGGTTTTTCGATGATTTTGAATTAACGCGGTTTTTTCACGTCGATTTTTGAATTAACACGGTTTATTTTATGACGGGTTTTGATTTAACGCGGTTTTTTTTACATTTTTCAAATTACGCGGTTTTTTAACAGTTTTATTTTACACGCCACGTATCCCCCGTGTAAAAAAAGACTTGAGTGTACATAATATGTTCGTAAAAACTGTTTGATGATATACTTTTTCAAGCTTTTAAATCTTTGAAATTTGCATTTTTTTGTAACACTAATGAAATAATATTTTACACGCATTCCTTTTGGATTAGATTCATATATGAACTGTTTGTTAGGTCCAGCCGTTCTCAAGTAATGGCAAATGTACCTAAATAGTACCTAAATAGGTATATATCAGGCTCAATTCACGCGAAGTATCCTGTATCCGATAACCGTGTAATCGGCCTTTACGGAATTGAACTAAATTTTTCAGATTGTTCGTTTTGTCAGATTAGGTGCCTTTGGTCCTCTCCACGATTAATGCTAGTACAGTGGTAACCCGATTTTGTCACCCCCGATTTTGTGACGTTTTTCACCCGATTTTGTCACGCTTTTTATTTGTCAAAATAAACTGCTTTTCTGCTCAGATTTCATATGTTATTGCTTTTATGATGTATAGTGTCAGTAGCGTGCCAGTAAGTGGACTCTTAAAGAGAAAAAGGAGGGTTGGGCTGTACATTTTAGTACTAGTACTACGGGAGGAAGTGTGTTGGAAAATGCACAATAAAAATATATGCAGCATATAGCTGGTAGGCTATCCTCGATGTACGACATTGATCTAACAAGTTAGTCGTCGCATAATCGAATCTCGATCAAGGATCGTATAAGGAGTTCCGCAATTGTCCTGTACTAACAGTTGGCTGCGTAGCCTGTTGAACAAAAACTCGGAGGGGTAAATTTCGGACGAAAACGGAATACACTCAAGCCCTTTTTACACAGAAATACGTAATTTTTTAAGGATGCTATACTTGGAGAAGTTTATTAATAAAATGCAGCGTATATTTTCTTAAATGTTTCATAACACATTAAATATACATCCTAGCGATTAACAGTCTTCAACTCAAATGTGTATAATAATATACTAAATAACTTGGTAGAACGTTTGAAAGCAATAGAAAAATCGGACGCAACCAGTAAGGACAAGTAGTTACTATATTCAGCAAAGTTACTAAGCGTAGTATGTTCTACAATTTTTTTGAAGAAAAAATTTTTTTGGGTGCATTTAAAAAAACAAAAGTTTGTATCATCCTAGTAAGTGGATTCACGGATTCACAAATAGTGTGATAATATGCGCTGTATTTTTTAATAAACTTTTCCAAAGATACCGCCCTCAAAAAAATACGTATTTTTTACACAATAGCTAAAGATTGCGTTTTTGCGATTCGGCACTGCTGTGAAAAGGTAACAAAATGTCCACAGGGAGGTAGAAGGGAGTGCGAAATGTCCTAAAAGCGGACAGAATAGAATATATGTAGTTCGTTCAAAGTTATCTGCAAAAAAATTAAAATTGAAAAATACCCGATTTTGTCACCCATAAATTCATTATGGGGTGACAAAATCGGGTCATTACTGTACCTCCTTTTTAAAAGGAAAGACCCGTTTTATCAAACCCTTTTATTTTCTTTTGCTTATATGTATATGTACAGGGATTAGACAAAGTAATCGGGACAGGCAAAATTTTGACGAAATTCAAACGGTCATAACTTCTGCAAAATGAGTCATTTTTAGATGAAATCATTTACATTCGACGAGGCATATTTTCTAGTTTTTCCATAATTTCAAGAGTCGCAGTAGCTAGTGGTCACCGGAGATATTCTGGATTGTCCGAGGGTATGATTTTTTTCATCGCTCGTATCTTTTTCTGTCATGAAAATTTAATAATATTCATATTTTATTTCAAAACTAGACTTCATTTTCAGTCGATTGGTGAAAAGAGATCGGAAATCCATCGAGAAATAGCCAAGTTACGGCCACTTCCGTAAATCAGTACTAGTAACATCTATTGTTCTGACCATTTTAGGACATGACGTAAACCTTACCAATATGAATATTAAACTTTAAGGTGTTATGAGCCACTGACACTGGAAGCATACCCAGGTCCGCAGCTTGCCATGACAACTCTGTAACAGGTTCTAAGTACCCCGGCGTAAGTGGTCGATTTAAGGAATATCCGAAACCATATCAATATGGGTGTCAAACTTCAGAATTTTCCACCCTCGTAAATTATTGAAGTTTTACATCCATTTTGGTATGGTTTTGGTCATATTTTAAAATGTCCATAAAGGTAGGACGTTACTGCCAACATTTCCAGAACTGATTTCACTGAAATGGCCGTATCTCGGTTGTTTCTCGACGGATTTTCGATTTCTTTTCACAAATCGACTGGAAATGAAATCTAGTCTTGGGACAAAATACGAATAATATTAAACTTTCATGACAAGAAAAGATAAAATCGATGAAAAAAATCAGTTTTTGACATACACCCGGACAACCTGAAATACCTCCGCTGTCCACTGGCCACTGTGAATCTTGAAATTTTTCGAAAAAACTAGAAATTTTCCCGGTAAATGCAATTTGTTTTATCTAAAACTATCTTATTTTGTAGAAGTAATGGTCGTTTGAATTGCGTCAAAATTTTGCCTGTCCCAATTACTTTGTCTACCCTGTACATATACCTATAAGCAAAAGAAAATAAAAGGGTTTGATAAAACGAGTCTTTCCTTTTAAAAAGGAGCCACAGTAATGACCCGATTTTGTCATCCCCATAATGAATTTAGGGGTGACAAAATCGGGTATTTTTCAATTTTTATTTTTTTGTTAAACACCTGGAAATATTGGGTTTCGTAAGAAATTATTTTCACATTACAATTTCAAACCCGATTTCCCTAGCAATGAACCTCATTGTCCTCACTGGATTCTTTTCAATCATTCTTTCCACTTTTTTGACCCTGGTCCGCTCAGCGGTAATGGAACGGCACTTGTATGACTTCCGGGTAGATGTGATAAGATAGCTTATCACTGTCCCAAGCCTTCTTTATATAGTACACTGTTCTTTCCGACACTTTTACCGACCGAACTACATCCTTAACGCTTGTTCCGGCGCGCAATAAAACAACGACGGCTGACCGATTATTTTCTTGTTTCGACATCTTTCAGTTTACTCAATACTGTTTATTTACATCTGCTGCTAAATGCTGCTAAAATATTGGTGATCTTATGTAAAATTTTCCGGAGAATCGCGTAGTGCCAACCCCTTTCCTGTTTATCATCGGAAAGTGCCCCATTTTGCTCATTTTCCCCTATTTTTAACATTTTTTCACACTTACTGGACTATACCAAACTAGACTTCAGGAAAATAAAACTTAAAAACCTGATATTTTTGTGTAAAAAAGTCCGCAGTATCAAATAGGGTGTACTCCATTTAGTTTAGAGCACATTAATTTTATTGGTTGAGTTCCCGTTTGGTATGGTCGGGTTGGTAACGCGAGTTCAACCAAAAAAATTAGTGTGCTCTAAACTAAATGGGATTAGCTCCATTCGATTCTGCGGACTTATTTACACAAAAATATCAGGTTTTTAAGTTTTGTTTTCTCAAAACTTTGCTTGGTATAGCTCAATAAGTGTAAAAAAATGTTAAAAATAGGTGAAAATGAGCAAACTGAAGCACTTCCCGATGGCAAATAGGAAAGTTGTTGGCACCATGAGATTCTCGAAAAAATTTTACATAAGATCACCTATATTTTATCAGCCTGTAGGCCGTATCTTAATTGCGTCTGTTTTTTCATTCGTTTTTGCCCATAGTGCATTGCTTAGCCAGATAAAATAAACTGAATAGCATTTAAATATCCGTCGTAATTGTAGAACATTTCACCGAATTGAATACCATATTGCGGAAAACCAATTCTCGGCTGACCACAACACGGAATATAATGTTTTGCAGAATACCATTTCGCGGAATGTACCATTTTACGGAAAACCTTTTCGTGGAAAGTACCATTTCACAGGTGTGATCCTCTCCTTACTCGCTATCGCTCGTTCGGACCCAACTAAAGAAGGGTAGTAGGGCTGTCGTTATTGGGCGCTTTTGGTGAAAACCGGAATTTCGGTATTGGTATAGGAAATACCGGTAAAATACCGGTATTGGCAGACTATTCGAAATCAATAGACATGTTGCTATTTTTCAGTAAATATCTTTATATTCAAACTTGAGCTTCAGTATCGTTGCTTAACAAAGTGGAATTTAAGCAGATATAATACGCTTAGCGATTTATTTCCCTTGCTAGAAGGGGCCTTGTTGCCAATGCTTCCAACGATTAAAAAACTCCCACTTTCATCGAAGTTTGACGAAAGGCTCTCAGCGCATCAGGAATTTTCCTTTCATTTCTTCAAATTTATAGTTGAGAAAGTCGCTTTCAACTATTTTCAAATAAGCCTGTATTGCAGCTTCCAGCATAATAAATGCCCCGCTCTCCTTCAGTCTCTTCACGATTTTTTCCTTCATCCCCAAACCGAAACAACCTTGCATAACATCATCCACTTCATTTATCGTTCACAGATACATTCTCTTCATTACAGAATCCGACTATTCGCAGATAGTAGCTTGAAGATTTCATTTGCTTGTTTAATCAATGTATCACTCGAACGACTTGGAAAATATTCCAAATTCTTTCCTGGCAGATCCTTTGACGGCAAGAATACTCAAAAAGCGCAAAGTACCCCGTATTCTGATCAGGGCCCGGCATTGTCGAATCAAATGAATGAAGCTGACTTTTTCTTACCTTCGCATCATACATTAAGCGCCTGGTTTCATTTATTGAACAGAACGTTTCAAGCAAGCTTCAGCTGAAATTAGTGGCTATTTCAAATGACGACGACTGAGAGTCAGGCACGATTTGTCGATGTTAAGTTGATTAATTATAATATGCGTTAAATTGTAGAAAATGTTATTCAAATTTAATTCAATTGCATTCAAAGCTACTGGCCTTCTACTTTATTTGAATATTCGATAAAAAACACCGATTTAATCCACCTAGTGGTGAGAGGAACCTTTGTTATACGGTCTTACTTGCTATTTGAGATAGAAATCGACACGTCTTCGGAACATAATTCATCTATTGGTTATCGTTGCGTAGTGCGTTGGTTTACATAAAATTTTTGAAAATTGAATTAGTTTACAAAATTTGAACAAAATAGGAACACTTTTAAATTTTGATAGATCCTTTTTTCATGAAATTGCTGAGTAAGGATAAGTAAGTTGTTATTAATCTGAGTAAGTGCAAATAAAAGTAAGCTGTAAGAGGAAATCTTATCCTTTAGCATATACATTGTCTAGCAAAGGTCTAGTTTATAGGTTTTTGAACTATGCATAGCTTCCTGTAATGCCATTCTATTTGAATCACATCAATAGAGTTTTCTTGAATAATTTTCATCAATTTTTATTAACTCACGCTGTTGTATTTTATACAACACGTGTATGTTTTTCAGCGCCATATTGTTATAAAGTTACAAATCGTTGTTTAACTAACGTATATTCTTCAACAAACTTATTGTGAGCAAAATATCATAATTATTCAATGCTTTAATAATTTAAATTGTTGGGAAAATTTATGCATCAAAACTATCAGCAAATGTAAAATATTTAAAATGTATCCGTCTGCTGGTAGTCGAGTAATTCGGAGTCAAAATTAGGGTATTCTTTATAATCAAAGTTCTACAGTTCCTAAACAAACAAACATACAAGTATACTATTTTCAGCAAAGTTGTGTATTTTTACTATTTGTACAATTTTGTAGTACATGAAAGAGTCATACAACAATTACAAAAAGAGCAAAAATAGAAAAACTGATTTTACAAATTCATGTACATTAAATAAGATATTTCTATCTTCGCTGCAGAGATAGAAGGTTACTGACTTCTGCAAAAATTTCTTGTAATAATATGCTCTATAACTTTGCAGAACACATCAATGTGTTATATTGACACTGAAGAAAAATATTTTTTTATTTCACTTAATTAATTAATTATAATTAATAAAAATTTAAATTCCACCAGACGATAGAGCTTTCAATTTCAAGAAACTCTTTCAAAGGTTCGGTAAACCTAAAACCAAGTTTTCCCAGTCAAAATTCTAGTGCACACGATTTCTTTGGTTTGGGGCTATTGTGCGCGCGAGTAACTGTGTTACAAAAGTTGGCGCGAGTGTTCGACGGTTAATATATTTTAACCGGTAAAACCAATTCTTATGAAATTTTGCATATATATTCGTAATGTCAAAACCTCTCATTTGATATTAAAATAATTGAAATTAGGTTAATTATCTTGGTTAAAATCATTATAAATTATTGTTAATTTTGGTGTGGTGAATACGGTTGCTCATAACTTTCAAATTAAACGTCCTGTTAACGTTTGTTTTCAATTAAAAATTCCTGAACAATTTAGCTTTAATAAGGGCTTTCATTTGATACTAAGATCGATGAAATCGGTCATGTAGTTTCGAAGAAACCCGTGTCACGTATTTTTCACATTTTTGCTTATAACTTTTAAACGAAACGTCGTATCGCGAAACGACTCAATAGCGATCTACTAGACATTAACACCTTTCAAACAAAAGTAATAGCGAACGATTCGGTTCAGCCATCTCTGAGAAACAGGCGATAGAAAAAATCATTACGTACACGTACACACACACACACACACACACACACACACACACACACACACACACACACACACACACACACACACACACACAGTCACACACACACACAGTCACACACACACACAGTCACACACACACACAGTCACACACACACAGTGACACACACACAGTCACACACACAGTCACACACACACACAGTGACACACACACAGTGACACACACACACAGTGACACACACACAGTCACACACACACAGTGACACACACACACACAGTCACACACACACAGTCACACACACACACACACTCCCACACCCACACACACACACACACACACACACACACACACACACACACACCACACACACACACACCACACACACACACACACACACACACACACACACACACACACACCACACACAGTCACACACACACAGTCACACACACACAGTCACACACACACACAGTCACACACACACACAGTCACACACACACAGTCACACACACACAGTCACACACACACACACACACACACACACACACACACACACACACACACACACACACACACACACACACACACACACACACACACACACACACACATACACACACACACACAAACACACACACACACACACACACACACACACACACACACACACACACACACACACACACACACACACACACACACACACACACACACACACACACACACACACACACACACACACACACACACACACACACACACACACACACACACACACACACACACACACACACACACACACACACACACACACACACACACACACACACACACACACACACACACACACACACACACACACACACACACACACACACACACACACACACACACACACACACACACACACACACACACACACACACACACACACACACACACACACACACACACACACACACACACACACACACACACACACACACACACACACACACACACACACACACACACACACACACACACACACACACACACACACACACACACACACACACACACACACACACACACACACACACACACACACACACACACACACACACACACACACACACAGACAGACATTGCTCAGTTCGTCGAACCCTATCGATTGGTATATGTGGCTCGGCCCTCCGGGCCTCGGATCAATTTCGTGTTTTTCGACCAATTCCTAAACCTTTGTTATAGTATAACAAAGGTAAAACATGGAAAAAAGTCCTGCCTGGTAAAACCCTCTGTTGAAAACACTACTTGAGGTTGGGATTTCTTGAGGGTGAAGATAAATAAATGATAGATGACAGCAGAGAAAAAGTAAAAACTGTCAAACGAAAAAGAAGGTTAAGTGAATTGGCGCATTGAGGAGGTTGAAATAAATTGAAGGCAAGAAAGTGATTAAAATAGACTGAAGGCAAGAAATAGATTGAATACATTATATCGACGATAAGGTGATTAAAAAGTGAATAATTCACATACTAATTGAACGCAACAAACTATATTTATATATAAGGTACACGGAACAGAACAAACACGTTAAAATTTACAATACCATAAACGCAAAGGTTAGGATTGCCTGAAGCGATAACAAAAACTACGGAAACAATTATTGTAAGTGGCAATAACTTAAAATTACATTTATCCTATGCTAATTAAATAAATAAACTCCCTAGCTTTGATCGGCAAACTAAATACGTCGATTTACAAAGAAGTTTCTGTCCAGTCCGAACAAAATCAAAGAATAATTTCTACGGATTGAGTTGCTCGTCGAAGAATGGCCCATCGCAATTCCAAAGACAATAAGATGGATGGCAACGATGCTATACTCGCTGTTCATGCATAGTGTAATAAAGAAGAACCCAGTTGATATCTTGCTTCAGTGCACGAATTGTAAGCAATGGGCTCATTTTTCCTGCGCCGGCGTCGTCAATACGATTCATTACCGAAGTGGAATGGTATTGCTTGCGATGTGTTCGACCTACTAATCAGCTGACAATTCCTAAGCCAAGTAAGGCAAGATCGAATAAAGGTAAGTCCGCTTCGAAAAACGACTCGGGGTCTGCTCGGGACAGTAATATTACTCCGTATATAACTGAAGATCAATTCGAAGAGCAAACCAGCAAAAAGGAGAAAACTTGGTTGAAAAATCAGGAGAAGATTGTAGCGAAGCCAGGAGGAGACGTTCGCGGAGCATATAAAAAGGGTGGAAATCCAAAACTCGACACGACGCTTGAAGATCCAAAAAATAAATTCAACCGTACGCTATTTGAAGATGAACTGTTACCGGCTAGCGAGGAAGGTACGGACCACGACGGGTACGATGAATCCGCTGACACGGACGGGAGTGACGACATGCAACAGACCCTGGGAGTCCAGTTATGACAGTTGACAAAATATTCAGGTTTACTCACGAACAGATTGCCACAAGAAAAGTAGTCTCTAAAACGCTACCTAAATTTAATGGAGATCCAGCGACATGGCCGTTATTCATTAGTAGCTTCGAGCACACTACCAAAGCTTGCGGATATTCCAATATCGAGAACCTGGATCGTTGCTGAACAGTTTAGATGGAGAAGCACTTAATGCAGTGAGGAGTATGCTGGTGCTCCAAGAGTCAGTACCTGAAGTGATTCAGGACCTACGTTGATTATTTGGACAACCAGAAAAACTACTATGGACTTTACTAAATAAAGTCAGACGTGTTTCGCCGCCGACAACAGACGATCTGCAAACCTTCGTCACATTCGGCATAACGGTCAAACACCTTTGCGGCCATTTAGAGGTTGCGCATCTTCTGGACCATCACCGTAATCCGTTGCTAGTGCAACAATTAGTAAAAAAGCACCCCCAGAATATCAACCGAAATGGGTAGATTACAAACATGCAAAAAAGGGAACGCCGCTACGATTGTTTACAGACTATATCACATCTAGGATAAACGTATTTCGCTCACCCATTCATCTCACATGACAACTAGATGTTGTAGTTATCTGTTCGTATAAAGCGGAAGAAAAACATTTTTCCGCTAAAGAAAGAGAGTTGATAATATTTCGTTTCATTTTTCCCTGAAAAACATTTATCCTCTCTCACTGAAGGCATGATAAATAAACATCGCAGGTAGACTTGGCGCGAAAATCTAATGCAATAATATGTATATAACAGGAAACCATGGTGATACTCAAATACATAAACTCGGATGCTTTATTTCACTCTCTTGTTGGTTGGTTGTTTGGTAAATCCAATAGTAACCTGTGCATTTTCGTCTCTGAAAAAAGGCTGATACAACTTTATCCTCTCACACAAAGAGAGGATAAACTCGTATTACGAAAATTTAAAAATAAACAAATCATGATCGTGTATTCCTTGGGATAAATGAAAGTCTTGGTAGCCCATGCTCACGAACGACAATACATGGGTATAAAACATTTTCGTTTCACTCTTGTTCAGTTTTTATTCGTAGTATGTTAAATTCATAGATTATCGCGCGTTTGAGATGATAAATTGAATGCCTGATCACGTGTATTGGAGATGTCGCATCCAAAGTAGTAGCCTATTCTATGACAGCGAGCGAAATAGTACGATACCCTAAAACTAAGTTCTCCAAACAGTCGGCAGACGAGCAAGTACAAGAAATGCGAAGTGACAAAGTTACTAAAGCATGTTGGATCTGTAACCGAACGGACCACAGGATTCGATTTTGTGATGGTTTCCGGAAGATAAATATCGTAGAACGGCTGGATGCGGTAGAGAAGCATAACTTATGTGGTATCCGTTTGAACAAACACGGCGGCAAACCGGGCGGGTTTAAGTCGCGTTGTACTATTACAAATTGTAAGGGTGCGCATCACACACTGTTGCATCGGGTAGAAGAATCTGTGCAACTTCACAAAATTGAGTGCAGTGTACATCGATCAATAATTTTCCGTATGATACCGGTAACGCTATATGTAGCAGATAAGTAGCATGATACTTTAACGTTACTCGATAAGGGGTTGTCCACCACATTGGTAGAAGAAGCAAAGCAGTTAAATGCAAGCAGGTCGTTGTTCGTCACCTGGACGGGAAACATAGATCGTTTCGAAAACAGTTCCCGTAAAGTGGAATTAATGCTGTCGGCTCGAGGTTCGTGTGAGAAGATTTGTTTGGTGAATGTCAGAACAGTATCAGAATTGGAGTGATTCCACGGAGTTTCGCAAATCGATTTTAATTTGTCATTTTTGATTTAGTTGAAACTTTGCATAGCTTTTATGTTTATGTCATTTTATCATATCAGTTATTTTTTTAAGATCTAGACTGCTTTTTCATAAGGGCCTAACCAAAAATGGTGCTAATCCATTAAATATTTTATATTGGAAAAATGGTTTATTTGATCGAAATAGTGTCTTCAGCAAAGTTGTAGGTAATAAAATTGCCTTTCTAAAAAAAATATGTACACTGCAAAAAAAAATTTTTGTTGAAAAAAAAAAGAAAATAAAACTAAAAAGTAAAATATGTAAAAAAGCGCATTTTTAAAAAAAATTATTTTTGGACATGTTAAAGTTAGCAATATACACTACTTTTTCTGCAAGCTTCATTGCTGGCGAGTGAAGGACAAATAAGTTATAATATTTTGAAAATTTCATGTTTTTTTTTTATTTTCATCAGAAATAATTTTTTATAGTGTATAACTTTTATTAAACATAAGAATTATAATACTGTACAACATTGCTGAAGATATCGTATCAATTTCATAATCCGTTTTTGTAATACTGCAGTTTCCCGAAAAAGGCTGGCGAATGAGTGGGTGGGTAGTTTTGTGCGAGGACGGTGATTTCTCATTTGCCCATTAACCAATAAAGTTGATTTTTAGCAGATGACTAGCTTAGATTAGTTACTAACAATATACCAAAATTCAAAGTTATTGGTTAATGGACAACGGAGAAATCGCGGGTGGCGTACAAAACTACACACCGCACGTCAGGAAACTGCTACTTTTTTGTAACTGCAGGTTTTTATAACGCTGGATTATACAATTGATGAAGGGAACGGTAGAGGAAAGTAGTGAAAGAGTCGATAGGATCTAACAAATTGAGATCAGTCGTGAAGGGGAAAGAGCGGGAGATGAGGGTAAGGTAGGATCATATGAAGCAACGCTTAGGAAGTTGTGTACCGCAATCTTTTATCCAAGCTGTCGGATTCCATGGATCAAACCATGGAAGTTGTTATCGGAGCATTACAGCAGTATTCAAATCCACTCCTCTTCGCAAGGCTCGTGGCAGCAATTCACTGAGAGCGGATAAATGTTTTTCAGGGAAAAATCCAAGGAGATATTATCAACTCTCATTCTGCAGCGGAAAAATGTTTTTCTTTCGCTTTGTACAAACAGATAACCACAGAATCTAGTTGTCATATGAGAATAATGGGTGAGTGAAAAACGTTTATCCTACATGTGAGTGAAATTTTTAATCACTGGTAAATACAAAACAAAACTTTTTGCATTAATTCCGCACGTAGTGTGACCAACGGCAGCGCCAAGTGTTGTTTACATGATCACTCACTGGACGATTTTCACTGAGTGCTGTCATTCGCTCTCACTTTGATTTTGCTTGTACGCTGTGTGCATATTGCATATTGCGATTGCGACAAGGCATAAAATTGGAACATTGGGCGCATAGTATGAGCAAATGTCAGCCCTGCCTTGAAGTGATGACGGCTTTCCCCTACTACTACTTATACGCACAAGAATTAAAAATGATTCCTGGACTTCACACGAATAAAACCGGTTAAACCTTCGGAATAGATAAAATCTGTTTTCTTGTTACAACGCGGTACGCAGATAACACGAAGAATGAATTGAAATTGTATTTCAGTGAAGCCAATACTTACCTTGATATTTCTCCAGATACATTTCATTAACAGATCGGTAAATTTCGGCAAGCAACTCGTTTGACAGGACTCTTTGAGTAGCCGCACTAACGCACTATTCCGAAAATGAAAATATTTTAATTAGACGATGGCCATTAGACTAATATCACTAACTGAATTTATCAGTATGTCTACCTACCAGTTTAAATTAGTGAAGTTGGTACGATCGAGGATTTTGAGGCATATACCATTTACAACTTTAGTAAACTGGGCATCATCAGAGCTTCCACCTAGTTTATTATCTGCCATTAATCCCAATAGTACCGCAATAATACTTTTTATTGTATTTATCGATAAGTTTTTACCGAGTGTTTTTGAAGCAAAAAAGGAATAGATGCTGTGTAATAGTGGTTGATACATTGCCAATGATTCGGTTAATGGTTTTTGCTGCAAATACTGGAAATGAAAAAATGGTTAGTATAAAAATAACGTTCAGTTTCTTGCCAATGTTACCTTAAATTGTTGTAGTATACTCTGAATATAAATTTCCTCGTAATCTCTCAATACTGCTTGTTTTTCGTGTGATTCCAAAATATCTGATAATTCATTAATAGCAGCATGTGCAGTATATACATCAACGCTTCCAATACTTCGAATGATACGTAGCAAATTTGGGTCAAGCTTAGGCAAAGCATCAGCCAAACTGCAAAACAAGATGTATTGTGGTCAACCAAATAACCTATATAACCTAAATAACCTAGTAAACGGATTAAAACTAGACTAATTTTTAAATTAACATACTTTGCAGTTGGTTTGGGCTTATTAGTTCCACCGATAGTTCCACCGAAGGCAGACGACCGCGTGTGAGATGGCGGACTCATCGCGTATTCACGTGAATTCGCAGTGATTGGCCGATATAAAGTACGTGTCAACATCTGTTGGAACTTATCTTCTGGGTAGGCCACACCCCGAACTGGAATCACCTTGATCGATTCATAGATAAATGAAACATCGATCGTTGGTAAATCCAATTTATGGTGATTGTCAGCCTTCAACCAATTGCATTCGATTTCGGAGATCACATTGTCGTCCAGCTTAAATGGACCGCTGATCTTAGGTAGAATCACTTCCGGCGGTCTATTCGCATCATTCAGGGGAGTTTAGAAATAGTTGCAGGTGAAGTACAGAAAAGAGAAAAAATTAATTGAATTACTATACGAGTAAATAAATAAAGGCAAAATAAATGTTTTTACTATTTCGCATGAGTCACATATCGATTTTGCCGGTTTTGAGTTAAAGTTAATATATGCGCCTTTGACTTTTTGGATGTCAAATGCAGTTTTTATGCTCAAAATAAAATAGTTGTTCACAAAACTATTTTACTACATTCTTTCTACCTACAGGGGTTAGACAAAATGATCGGGATAGGCAAAATTTTGACGAAATTCAAACGGCCATAATTTTTACAAAATAAGACATTTTTAGATGAAACCAATTGCATTTGACGGGGAAATTTTTCTAGTTTTTTTTAAATATTTTATGATTGGCAGTTGCCAGTGTACACCGGAGATATTCCGGGTCGGGCGGGGGCATGTCAAAAACTGATTTTTTTCATAGCTTGTATCTTTTTCTGCCATGAAAATTTAATAGTATTCATATTTTATCCCAAAGCTAGACTTCATTTCTAGTCGATTGGTTACACTAGTTAACAAAATAAGACAAAAAGCGTGAACTCTGTAAGCCGAAGGTGATTTTTCATTTAAAATTGGCCGTTAATTCCGAATATGAGGTCAGAAAAAATTAAAGTAGAATAGTTTTTGAGATATGCGCAAAAGTTGAAATTTGGCTTAAAGAAAGTACATGTACATAAATATAAACATCTCCGTTCGCAGTGCATCAATTTTGAAACTCTTTTTTTCGTATTAAAGGTGAGAAAATTTGCTATCGATTAGTTGAACTTCCTTTGCCTTCCCATAACACAGTTTGCTTTGCTTTTCCCGTGTAAGTCTTATAAAAGAAATAAAGTAGACTCTTTTATTCATACGACCTAAAGGCTCTGTAATAAAATAAAGTGGATATAATTGGAAAAGTTGCTCCGACCTTAACGTAGTGTCTTAACGTCGCCATGTTGGTGTGTGTGTATGTGTATGCGTGTGTGTGTATGTGTATGCGTGTGTGTGTATGTGTATGCGTGTGTGTGTGTATGTGTATGCGTGTGTGTGTATGTGTATGCGTGTGTGTGTGTGTGAAAGATAAAGAGAGGAAATAGAGAGAAAGTGAGAGAGAGAGAATGATGAGAGAGAAGTATTTGTTGCATGTGGACAAGTAAAAGGGTGTATGCATGAGCATGATATTCAAATTCGCAAACAATACTGTTTTAGTGAAATGATCATAACTTCTACCATTAGCCCTCTGATTTCTTTGTCTATTATCGGCCTTTAAGGACCATAGAAAAAAAAAATTTAAAATGTGTAATCTTGTCCAAAATCCTTGAAAAAATTGAAATTATTCCTAGAAAATGCGTTCTTTTTTGTTTTGGTGTAAATAAATTCACAAATATCTACATTACTATATTCTTACAAAAAAGTGAAGTTCAACTGATCGATAGCAAATTCTCTCACCTTTAATTAAAAAAAAAGAGATTTAAAATTGATGCACTGCGGCCGGAGATATTTGTTTTTATGTACATGTATTTTCTTTCTTTAAGCAAAATTTCAACATTTGCAAATACCAAAACGATGAACATTACCATGTTTATAAACAATACACATAAATATCAGTATAAAGTAGTTCATATAGGGCCATCCATGAACTAAGTGGACTATTAGGGGCAGGGGTCGTTCAAAAACAACGCATCATACAAAAAGTGTGAACGAAAATAACCCGGGGAGTTCAGACCTCCCTAAAAATGACTACGAAAATCCATTGACTACGAAAATGGAAAGCCTTTATATAGTTAGAAGCGTTTCTAGGGTTAACAAGGGGGAGATATATGGAGGGCGTGTATCCTAAGGGGGCATGCCTATTTGATCATTTAACAAAAGTAACCATTACTACGTTCGAGAACCCGCGGCCGTAGAACATGTGGCCCATCCCACCCCCTCCCCTTTCTTTAAAACTGGCTGTTTATACACGGTATAATATATTCGTCTTATATTAGAGTATTCAAAGCATCTGAAATTTCCAGAGAAAAAGTAAAAATTAGTAAATCATTTAGCAGACCATGATGCTGTTTGCTCCAAAATGGATGATGCAATCTAATCGGTCAAAATATTGTGCTCAATAGTAAAGAATGTGAGTGTACTGGTGTATGTTGATGTATTTTTGTTGTGTATGTGAAAACCACAAATTGGCTCAATCATTATGGCTTGGCACAATCTCACCCCCGGGAAGCTCGAAAAGTACAAAGTTTCGAAAAATATTATTGTCGTAATCAAAACTTATTCAACACATAATAACCTTTCAATACATTGTAAATGATTAGTTTATGAACCTATAAAATAGCAAGTTGATCCGATTTATTGTTTGGGTTAGTTTATGCGGGACATTTTTACAAGTGTTATTTCCGAGTATTTTTGATCGCGAACTTTGAAACCCTGTTTAGGCTAAATAGTTTGCTACTATTGTCTGTGTTCCATTCTAAGTTATAAATAAATATGCTATGTTCATGATCATTTTGAATTTAGGTCACCGGTTTCTATAGATATAATAAATTTTCACAAATAAACATTTTTGTTTTTTGGCACAATCTCACCCCCGTGGCATAATCTCACCCCGGATGGCGGTAAACTAGAAAAATTTCCCCGTCAAATGCCATTGATTTCATCACAAAATGTCTTATTTTGTAGAATTTGCAGAAGTCAAAATTTTGCCTGTCCCGATCATTTTGTCTAACCCCCGTATATGAACACAATGAGAATATTTACATTACAAAACTATTATTATTTTAAGCATAAAAACTGCTTTTGAGGTTAAAAAAATTAATGAAGCGTGATTGCGCCTTCAGTGAATAATTAATCTTTAAAGTAAACTATACTTTTTATGCATGAAAAACCTATTGAAATAGCACCAGTACTTTTTGCAAAGTACCAGACCGTACATAATGACGATCAGTTCTAAATTCCTATCACTTTACCGAAATTGTCTATTTTTAGAAAATTAAATCAAAAACTGTAGCCAGTGAGCATACTCCAATGTTGTGATGTTGTCAATTGCTGTTGCAATTGCAAAAAAAAGTTTACAGGAGCTAGCAAAACGAAATTTAAGTGCATTTTCTTAGCCGATGTGCTAAACGCACTGATCAATTTCGTTAAGATTCTTTCGACATGACACTGTATTTGTACCTTCTATGTTTTACTTGCTGATCCGACAAACTTCGTATTGCCACAAATTAAACTGTGTTGTACATAAATCGTGAATATTGGATGGCCTTAGTCACAATTTCGAGTTTTGCAAGTTTCTGGGGAGTTCATGGGTGTTTTAATACACAAATTTCCCTCACAGTAAAGTAGAAAATAACTCCCCCAATTGCTTAGCCTGATAAAATAAAGCGGATAGCATTTAAATATTCGTCATCATTACATACCATTTCGCCGAATACCATTTTGCGGAACACCAATTCTCGGTTGACCATAGCGCGAAATATAGAGTTTGGCAGAGTACCATTTCGCGAAAAACCTTACCCTGGATGTACCATTGTACGGAAAATCTTTTCGTAGAAAGTACCATTTCGCAGGGTTAACCCAACTGAAGGAAAGCAATAGAGGTCAGTACATTTAGGAAAATAAATAAACCCAGATAGAGGTGATCTCTACGGGTGGCTCCTATATAAATTTGTATATAATTTATATAGGAACCGCCCCACTATTGAAGGGGGAGGGGACATAATTCCCCTCCTTAAGAGGGATCTCAATTCATCATAGAAAAAAATGCCTATAAAAACACCCACATACATAAATTGGTTCCATTTACTTGATTAGTTCTGGAGTTATGAGGAAATTTGTATTTCATTTGTATGGGAGCCCCCCCTCCTAAAAAGGTAAGGGGTCCTAATCCATCATAGAAAAAATTCATGCCCACAAAAACACCCACATGCCAAATATGGTTCCATTTGATTTATTAGTTCTCGAATTATGAGGAAATTTGTATTTCATTTGTATAGGAGCCCCCCCCCCCTCCTAAAGTGGGGAGGGGTCTCAATTCACCATAGAAAAAGTTCTTGTCTCCAAAAACATCCACATGTCAAATTTGGTTCCAGTTGCTTGATTAGTTCTCGAGTTATGAAGAAATTTGTATTTCATTTGTATGGAAGCCCCCCTCTTAAAAGGGAGAGGGGTCATAATTCCCTCCTAAAGAGGGGAGGGGTCTCAATTCACCATAGAAAAAAAATTTGCCTACAAAAACACCCACATGCTAAATTTGTTTGGTTAGTTCTGGAGTTGTGAGGAAATTTTTATTTCATTTGTAGGGGAGCCCCCCTCCTAAAAAGGGGGGGCTCCTATACAAATGGAATACAAATTTCCTTATAATTCGAGAAATAATCAATCAAATGGAACCATATTTGGCATGTGGGTGTTTTTGGAAGCAAGAATTTTTTCTATGGCGAATTGAGCGAACCATAGAATTTTTTCTATGGTGAACTGAGCGAAAGCGAACCCCTTACCTTTTTAGGAAGGGGGGCTTCCATTCAAATGAAACTCAAATTTCTGCATAACTCGAGAACTAATCAAGCAAATGGAACCAAATTTGGCATGTAGGGTTTGTTGGAGGCAAGAATTTTTTCTATGGTAAATTGAGACCCGTCTCCTCTTTAGGAGGGAGGGGGGCTCCCATTCAAATAAAACACAAATTTCCTCATAGCTCGAGAATTAATCAAGCAAATGGAACCAAATGTGACATGTGAGGGTTTTAGGAGAATTTTAGGAGAAAGAATTTTTTCTATGGTGAATTGAGACCCCTTATCTTTTTAGGAAGGGGGGCTTCCATTCAAATGGAACACAAATTTCTGCATAACTCGAGAACTAATCAAGCAAATGGAACCAAATTTGGCATGTAGGTGTTGTTGGAGGCAAGAATTTTTTCTATGGTGGATTGAGACCACTCTCCTCTTCAGGAGGGAGGGGGGCTCCCATACAAATGAAACTCAAATTTCTGCATAACTCGATAACTAATCAAGCAAATGGAACTAAATTTGGCATGTGGGTGTTGCTGGAAGCTCCCATACAAATGAAACACAAATTTCCTCATAGCTCGAGAATTAATCAAGCAAATGAAACCAAACGTGACATGTAAGGGTTTTAGGAGGCAGGAATTTTTTCTATGGCGAATAATGAACCCTCTCCCCATTAGGAGGGGGCTCCCATACAAATGAAATACAAATTTCCTCATATCTCAAAAACTAATCAAGCAAATGTAACCAAATCTAGCATTAAGGGGTTTTTAGAGGCAATAATTTTACTATGGTGTATTGAGACCCCTGCCTTCTATAAAAAGGGAAGCTCCTCTCTAAGAGCGGGGACTCCAATACAAATGAAATAAAAATTTCCTCTTAACTCGAGAACTAATCAAGCAAATGGAACCAAATTTGGCAAGTGGGGCTTTTGGAGGCAGGAATTTTTTCTATGGTGAATTAAGTTCCCTGCCTTCTTGAAGAAGGGAAGCTTTTATACAAATGGAACACAAATTTTCTCATAACTCGAGAACTAATCAAGCAAATGAAACCAAATTTGGCATGTGGAACATTTTGAAGGCATGAATTTATTTTATGATGGTTTTGAACCCCCCACTCTGAGGTAGGGGGATAAGGACTCTCACACAAATAAAACAGAAATTTTTGCGTAACTCAAAAACCAACTCGAGAAATTTTAGACTCTTCTATAAACCATTGGTCAATATCAAGACCAGTAACACTAGATGATTCAGGGCGAGACGGCCACAGGCCAGGAGTGTTGCCAACTACGTCGGAAGCGCCAGTTTCCCTAGGTCTACTCTGCCCATAAACGCATAACAGTCCCATATGACTTTTCACCATTTTTTAGATAAGCCTGGGAATCATCTTTAAATTACCTATTCTTTCAATATTTCAAACAAAAAAGCTGTGTTTGTTCCCAAAATGTTGAAAAAAATATTAAACTGTGTCAGTCCCATATTACAAATAAACGCATAACAGTCACAGTAGTAAAAATATATGAATAAGCATTTGATTTTGGAAATTCCTGAACCGATTTGACTGCAACAACTACCAAACGAAAGATTTTATGGCCTACAAGAACACTATTGAAGAAAATTTGGAGCGGATACATGATTCCGAAGCTATAGTCGGAACAAGTTCCGGGATATATGAAACTTGAATCACCTTGAATCACAATAATTCCATTATACGACACCTCTAAGTACTCGAATTTGCAAAACTAGACCATTGGTAGTTGTATAAAGTGTTCAAGACGTCATTGACCATATCTAACCACATATCCGGAAATGCTCCGGATACCCCTACAGGGATCAGTTTCTGAATAGAACTAAAATACAACATGTGACATCTCTAAGTACGCGAAAGTGCAAAACTAGCTCAGAATAGTTCATTTGTCGTCATATAATATGTCCAGGATCACATTGGTCACACTCGGACACGTTCTGGGAGTGTTCCTGACACAGGAAAGCGACCAGTTTCTGAGTTGAACAAAACCTCTTATGCGACCCCACGATAACAAATTACAAATAAAAGTAGAAAATGCTAGGAACTGGAAGTTTATCTTCAGAGTTATCCTTACTCCCGTCAAATTTCAAATAATTCAGTACAGACATTTGAAACAGTTGAATTAAACGTGCACGTGAATTATCAAAACAACAACCACACGTGGTCATGAAAATACTCCACCGGCAGTCACCGGCTCACCGGCAATGCAAGGATCAAGGCATGCTGTGAGTGTGACTGTTATGCGTTTATTCTTGCTCATTCAAGCACAAATAAACGCATATCAGTAACTTCGGTAGTTTTTATAAGTTTTGGAACAAATTGTAGCCCACTTGTGAACAAATTGCTTGTAAAAGTATTCTATAATGTACATTCAAGAAATATTATGATGATTTGGACAATTTGTTTCCGAAATTTACTCAATATTTAAGAAAAAATTGTAGCGGTTTCAAATGCGTTTTTCGCCGCTGCACGTTTTTGCATATGTGACTGTCTTCCATTTATGGGCAGTACTGATCTCAATTATTTTTGTTCAGTTGGGTCCGAACGAGCGACAGCGAGTGAGGAGAGAAGCACCTTTTGCGAAAAGGTACATTTATGCTATACGCATTAAGCGATGTTTTAGAATTTACAATGACACATGACAAAGACCAGACTTTTCCCAAAAACATGACCAACCAACATTCCACAGATGGTACGAACCACAATTCCCACGAACATAACTCATACCAAACCCACTCTAAATCCTTACAAGAAACCCATATCAGATTCATAGAATAACCCGACACCTTGCAACGAAACCAGAACCAAAACACCGTTAAAACAAGATTCCTTAGAAAACATCAAGTACAAATCTCATAAACAACCTACAAGACAAAGCTCAGCCTCAAACCCATATACAATCACACCTCATCAAAATACACGAAACAGACACGATATTTTTCCTCTATACAAACAACAAGCTCAAGTGCATCGTGCGATCTTGAACTACTTTACACACGTCATTCACCCAAGAGAACTCACGCTATATTCACCACCGACGCGCTATCACAAATTCTCTCTCTTTACACTCATTCAAACTCGCTCATTCTAACTTACGTTCTATCTCACATACCCGACTTAACACGACATTCTCGACCAATCATATTGACGCTACTTAGACTTTGCATCATGGTTGAATAAAATAAGCCACACCTCCAACAATGCTATGCGAACTTACTAACACTAGGAAATAAGTTCATTAGAATAAAACTAACCTGTCGAAGCGGAAATAAAGAAGTTCTTTACAGTTCGTAGACAGAACTAGTCTACGTCTACTAGTAACTAGTTATTCAATTAAACCGAAATATCCTCGTAAATAGGAAATCTCGTCGTATATAGGAAATGGCGACCGTAGACTTCGAGCGCGCAATGCTCGGATGCGAACAAAAATAGTAAAAGCACAGTGCAGTGTCTAAACGTTGGTAGTTGTCTGAAGTGCAAAATTTGTGTCTTGTATGAACCCGAAAAAAGATTAATTCTTAAACCGAATGAAGTAACTCCAAAGTGTGAACCCGAAAAAAGATTAGTTCTTAAACCGAATGAAATAACTCCAAAGTGTGAACCCGAAAAAAGATTAGTTCTTAAACCGAATGAAGTAACTCCAAAGTGTGAACCCGAAAAAAGATTAGTTCTTTAAACCGAATGAAGTAAACCAAATGATGGACTGAAGTCAAAAAAAAAAAAAAAAAAAACTATGGGAAACCGAAGTGCACGTATAAATGGAAATAACGACGTGACGGTAGTACAAACCCAAACCGTACATACGTCGATACTCGAAGAAAATAACATCAAATTAAACATCATTTTGGTGTTAACAGTGATCCAACTAACTGTAACACTGGTGAAACTAGTAACGAGCCACCTAAGGCGACAAGCCCTAAAGGCAGCAAAAACGCTAGCAGCATTAAGCCCAGCGTAAAACGGATAAAGAACGACGAGAAGCAAGGGAAATTAGAATACATCGATCTACAGCGGAAGGAGCAGCGGAAATTTGAATAAATCGACCGGCATCGAACGACGACGACAGCAAAGCGGAAGCAGCAGCGGAAATTTGAATAAATCGACCGGCATCGAACGACGACGGCAGCAAAGGCAAGTGAAAAAAAAAAAAAAAAAAAAAAAAACATTTTAATTTTACCTTTATAAATTTTTAAGTCAAAAAAAAAAAAAAGAAGAGATGAAAATATTTATAACGATAGAAGACATACCACCAGAAATGTGGATAGAAATAGACGAAATTATTAAAAATAAATAGACATTTGTAATTTAAATTTGAAATTCTTGTGCTTTGTGCGAATTTTAACCCTTCCGTAACACCAACCATGTCCGAATGGACAGACTACAAATAATTGAAACGTTTATAAGACGAGAACACTTGAACCTATAAAAAAGTAAACTTCGAACACGAACTTTACAAGGGATAGAAACCAAGAAACTTCAGTTACAAGATAGCTTCACTGAATACAAAACAATTATAAGGTCTTACGAATACAGGTTGTCCACCTCGAACTGGAATAAAGCGGTCGAATCTTATAACGCACTAAAAACAATTTACGAAAAGTGCATTAAAATATTAAATAATACCGTTATATCCCAAAGAGCATACGACAGCGATCCTGAAACCACGCAACATAGAATCAAACCGCAAACCTTAAGACGAAGACTCCTAACCGAAGACTCCCTACTGAGAGCTGATAGTTCCATCAACCTCAGACAAAGGAGGTTAAAATTGAAAATTATTACAAAAATCATTATCTGGTGCCAAAGAAAAAGCAATATGGCCCTAAACATAAAAACAGCTTCCGAGTTAGCAGGTTTATTACCGGCTTACAACGGAAATAGTGAAAACTTAAATTCATTTACGGATGCATTGGTGTTAGTAAAAACAATAATACCAGCCGAGAACAAAGTTTCCGCAATCCAACTGATAATGACTAAGCTAAGTGGGAAAGCCAGAAACCTTTTCGCAGGCCCCCCACAGGAAATCGATGATATAATAAACAAACTCAAACTACATTGTGCAGACAAATGCACCTCAGACCTGGCGCTGACCAGTCTGAAGGGAATTAAATGCAAAACAGCTGACGATTTCAAACAAATAGAAATCCTCACAGAAAAACTTCAACAAACTTACGTTCGAGAACAAATCCCGAACGAAGTAGCCCAAAAGATGGCAAGAAAAGCAGCCATCTCTGCCATGATCGACAATACCAGCAACAGTACCACCGAGATGATGCTTAGAATTGGAAAATTTGAGACTATAGAAGAAGCCATCAACGTAGCGATGGAAAACGAACAGAAAAAACGCGAAGGCCACTCATCATCAGTTTTACAAATCAACAGACGATATAACAACCAGCAAACCTCAGGACAAGGACAAGGAAGAGGATATTATCAACAACAAACAAACTTCAGACGTCCCTTTGAAATGAATAACAGGAATTTCAGAGGTCAAGAACCTCGAAGATTCCAAAACAACAATTACCAAAATCAAAGATCTAATTATCAACAACGCGGACGCGGATATCAACACAGTAACGCACGCGGATACCAAAATAACGGTCAACGATTTACACAACCACAAAATAATGGACAAAGATTCGCTCGAGCGTACTTAGCAAACCAACAGCAAGTAACGCAAGTTGAACCAAATGTACAACAACCAACACTTAATCAAGGCGCAGACATGCTACCCTTCAATCAACAAGTGGAACAAATCCACCGACCATCATTATCACCACCTGACCAAAACTATTTTTTCGCCCAACAGTAACAATTGATCAGAGAAGTCGACACTCTGGTCACTTGTTACCGACAGGCACACCCATATTAACAATAAATTTAAATACATCAAATTTTATTCGAGTCAAAGTGCACATGACTGGAAATAAGATTTGCAATTTAATTATCGATACAGGAGCAGATATTTCACTATTTAAAGCACAAAATATACGCCCTGACCAATCTGTAAATAAAGCAAATAAAATTAAATTAACCGGAATAACGGAGAATACAATAGAAACTTTAGGAATAGTTAATACAATACTATGCTTTAATGATAGTTTAACATTAAATCACCAATTTCATTTAGTAACACCTAATTTACCAATTAAAGCAGACGGCATTTTAGGTCGCGATTTTTTAACAAATTACAAATGCGTAATAGATTACGAATATTGGCTACTTATATTTAATATACAAAATGTACAGATAGCAATACCAATAGAAGACAATTTGCAAGAAGGCTTCATGTTACCAAGCCGAAGCGAAGTTATCAGAAGAATACCTTACTTGGGCATCTCAGAGGATATGGTAGTCCATTCCGAAGAGATCTACCCAGGAATTTTTTGTGGAAATACCATAGTTTCCCCACAAAAACCTTATGTAAAATTTGTAAATACGAACGACAACCCATCATTTATAGCATATACGCAATTTAAGCCGACATTAAGTAAATTAAAAGATTATATTATACCAATAAAAAATAAGACAAATGAGAATAGCAGATACGAGCAAATTCTCAAAAATATAAATACTGAACAAATTCCAAAATATGCTGTAGAGAAATTCAAAAACTTAATCAGTCAATATCAAGACATATTTTGTCTTCCAGAAGAGGAAGTCAGCCAAAACAACTTCTATACGCAAAATATAGCGGCTAGTGACAACGTCCCAGTATATATTCCTAACTACAAAACGATTCATTCACAATATGACGAAATTGACCGTCAAGTAAACAAAATGCCAGAAGGAAACATAATTGAACCTTCAGTATCCCCTTATAACTCACCAATCCTACTAGTACCGAAAAAATCACTTGATAACACAAAAAATGGCGTTTAGTTGTAGACTTCCGACAACTAAACAAAAGGATACTAGCAGACCGATTCCCACTACCCCGGATAGATGATATACTTGACCAATTAGGAAGAGCCAAATTCTTCACCACATTAGATTTGATGTCTGGATTCCACCAAATCCCACTTGATATGGAATCCAGAAAATTTACAGCATTTTCAACCAAAAACGGTCATTATCAATTTACTCGATTACCGTTTGGATTAAACATCAGCCCAAACAGTTTTCAACGAATGATGACTATAGCAATGGCAGGTTTAACGCCAGAATTAGCCTTCATTTACATTGACGACATCGTAGTAATAGGATGCTCAGTCAATCACCACTTATCAAATCTAACACAAGTGTTTGAACGTTTGAGATTTTATAACCTAAAACTCAACGCCCAAAAGTGCAAATTCTTCAGCACACAAGTGACTTATCTCGGTCATAAAATTACCGACCAAGGTATGTTACCCGATGATTCAAAATTTAATGCAATTTTGAAATACCCAATTCCAACAAACGCTGACGAAGTCAGACGATTTGTAGCATTTTGCAACTATTATAGAAAATTTGTACCAAATTTCGCAATAATAGCACACCCCCTAAATCAATTACTAAAGAAAAACACAAATTTCATTTGGACAGCTAACTGTCAAAGAGCTTTCGATACCTTAAGAAATGCTCTAATTTCCCCGAAACTACTCCAATACCCAGATTTTGCAAAAGACTTCATAGTTACAACTGATGCATCAGACATTGGATGTGGAGCAGTTCTGTCTCAAGAGACCCAAAACGGAAACTTACCAATCGCATTCGCAAGCAAATCATTTGCACCAGGTGAGAAAAACAAACCTACAATTTTGAAAGAGTTAACGGCAATCCATTGGGCCATTAACTACTTTAAACCATATCTGTATGGAAGAAAATTTGTTGTTAAAACAGATCACAGACCTTTAGTGTATCTGTTCGGCATGAAAAACCCCACTTCAAAACTAACGGGAATACGGTTAGATTTGGAAGAATACGATTTTACAGTAGAATTTATACCAGGCAAAGGAAACGTAGGAGCTGACGCATTGTCACGAATAATTACAACGTCAGACGAACTAAAACAATTAAATATTTTAAGAGTAAATACAAGGTCCATGACCAGAAATTTGCAGAATAACGTGAAGGAAACTACAAACAAAATTCAGAATAGTGTACCTAGAGAAATTGATCACCTCTCGACGTACATGACTAACAACCCTTCTGAAACATACAAATTACTAAAACTCGAGACAAAAATTTATAAAGGAAACGAATTGAAGTTTATCATAAAGAAGAATAACAAAATTGTTGCACAAGTGCATCAAAATATAAATGGAAGTCAGGCTTTAGAGTCTGCTCTTCTAAAATTAGAGGAAGAAGCAAGAAAAATTTATCAAAGCAAATTAGCATTGTCAATAAAAGACGAATTATTCAACATGATATCACTCGAGAACTTTAAAGCAATCGCAAATGCACAAGTGCATTCGATACAAATTATTATATACAAACCACCAACAACGGTGACGCAAAAGGAAATTATACAGAAAATATTACATGATTTCCACAACACACCAACAGGAGGACATGTTGGACAACATAGACTATACCTACAAATTAGAGAATTATACAATTGGAACAACATGAAACGATCAATAGCAGAATATATTCAATCATGTGAATCTTGTAAGCGAAACAAGGTCATAAAACACACAAAGGAAAAACAAATAGTAACTACAACACCATCATACCCATTTGAAATTATATCCATAGACACTATCGGACCATTACCAAAAAGCAATAATAACAATCGATACGCAGTCAGTATTCAATGCGATTTAACAAAATATATCGTATTGATACCAGTACCCACAAAAGAGGCCAACGTCATTGCTAAAGCATTAGTCAATGATTTTCTTCTCACATACGGTTCATTTTTAATTTTACGTTCAGACCAAGGAACAGAATACAACAATGAAATCTTCGAACAAATATGCAAAACCCTACAAGTAAAACAGAAATTTAGCACCGCCTATCATCCACAGACAATTGGCTCATTGGAGAGAAATCACAGATGTCTAAACGAGTATCTGAGATCTTTTGTCAATGAACATCAATCTGACTGGGATGATTGGTTAAAATTTTATGCATTCAATTACAACACAACACCACACTCAGACCACGGATTTACACTACATGAATTAGTTTTCGGAACCAAAGCAAAGTTACCCCAGGAAATCTTCGAACATGGAACAGAACCAATTTATAATTTTGACCAATACAGCAAAGAATTAAAATTTAAATTACAAAAATCAAACGAGATAGCTAGAAATAGACTAATCACGCAAAAAATCAAAAGAACAGAGTCAGCAGAAAACGATATTAATCCTATACAACTCAATATCAACGAAACAGTTTATTTGAAAATAGAAAATAGACGAAAATTAGACCCATGGTATGAAGGACCATATGTAGTCGAAGAATTACTAGATCCAAATTGTAAAATCAAATGTATTAGAACCAACAAATCGACAATAGTACACAAAAATAGATTGATAAAAACGCAACAAAACAACAATCACATATTATGTAACAGTTTACAATTACCATTACAATAAGTATCCAACACCCAACGGCTAATCAACAACCTTTTTCAAATTTATCAAAAAAAAAAAAAACTTATATGACAACAATATATGTTACGAAAAAACCCCATCCTTTTTTTACTACCCCGTACCTTACTCTTCAAAGGGAAGGTATGCTATACGCATTAAGCGATGTTTTAGAATTTACAATGACACATGACAAAGACCAGACTTTTCCCAAAAACATGACCAACCAACATTCCACAGATGGTACGAACCACAATTCCCACGAACATAACTCATACCAAACCCACTCTAAATCCTTACAAGAAACCCATATCAGATTCATAGAATAACCCGACACCTTGCAACGAAACCAGAACCAAAACACCGTTAAAACAAGATTCCTTAGAAAACATCAAGTACAAATCTCATAAACAACCTACAAGACAAAGCTCAGCCTCAAACCCATATACAATCACACCTCATCAAAATACACGAAACAGACACGATATTTTTCCTCTATACAAACAACAAGCTCAAGTGCATCGTGCGATCTTGAACTACTTTACACACGTCATTCACCCAAGAGAACTCACGCTATATTCACCACCGACGCGCTATCACAAATTCTCTCTCTTTACACTCATTCAAACTCGCTCATTCTAACTTACGTTCTATCTCACATACCCGACTTAACACGACATTCTCGACCAATCATATTGACGCTACTTAGACTTTGCATCATGGTTGAATAAAATAAGCCACACCTCCAACAATGCTATGCGAACTTACTAACACTAGGAAATAAGTTCATTAGAATAAAACTAACCTGTCGAAGCGGAAATAAAGAAGTTCTTTACAGTTCGTAGACAAAACTAGTCTACGTCTACTAGTAACTAGTTATTCAATTAAACCGAAATATCCTCGTAAATAGGAAATCTCGTCGTATATAGGAAACATTCCACGAAAAGGTTTCCCGTTAAATGGCGGTTTTTCGCAAAATAGTATTCGGCGAAATGTTGTACAATCACGGCGAATATTGGTTTCCGCTTTATTTTATATGGCTAAGCAACGGGGGGAGTCGAACACTTCAGAAACTTGCAAAACTCGAGATTGTGACATAGGTCATCCGAGATTTACGATTTATGTACAACACAGTTTAATTTGCAATACGAAGTTCGTCGAGTCAGGTAGTAAGCAATATTTTGTGTGTAAAACGTGTAAAATCTGCCGGTGGCGCCCTCCAAAAATAGTTTGCAAAAAGGCTCAAATTTATTGTATTAATATATTGTAAATATATTGGCTTCAAATATATATGTACCTTTGCCATTATTACTTTGTGCTAGAGTTCCGCGACATTTTTGACTTTTTAGTTAAAATTTGAAAGTTTGACAGTTATTTTTCCTCGAGTGGTTAAAATCAGTTCAGAATGCGAACCATTTCATATTTTGACAGATTGATAGTTAAAACAACTATCAATCTGTCAAAATATGAGCAAAACGCTCAATGAGAGGTTAGGTAAGGTGAGGATGAAGATGTTTCTGTAATAACGGGTGAGAACTAAAATTTTGGAATATATTTCTCAAGCTGAAATTAACGATACATTGTCTATTGTTATAAAAAATTACTGAACATTTGAAAACGGTCCGTAATCAGCTGTTAGACGAAGCTTTTGTTTGATGTCGGAACAGGAGCTTTGTACGGTCGTCATGTCAACTTTGCGAATGCATCTTTTGATTCTACCAAGCAACTATTTACAATTCATGGCTTTCCAGTTATTTTTGTACACCAAGGAGCTCAAAGTCCCGAAGAAATCTTCGATTGGGCGACACCGGGGCAGATTTGTCTGGTTGTGGTTTTTGGATAAAAATGGGATCGGATGAGTATTTTGGAACGATTGTGTTTTTGGCGTAACGTGATGATGCTTTATCTGGCCAAAACACGTACTGTCCATCTGCATGATGTTTATGTAGATACGGGATCAAAATTTTCTTCAAACATTCGTTCTGGTACACAACTTGATTGATAGCCTAACCAGAAGACTTGAACCATGGCTTAGAAATACCTCAGTCGGAAATGGCAATGTACAGCATCACTTTTTGTTCAAACTTAAGTTTAAACAACAGGCCTCATACCTCTAGACAAGTAGTGGCGCTAGTGTGCCCATTGTATTCCTGGAAAAACATCTTCAGCAAGAAGCCAGCACTTCTGATCAGCTACAAGTGTCAAAAGTGTGTTTACGTTTATCAAAATGGCAAAAAACTGTTCGGTGTCGGTGCTTGCGGAACAGTGTAAATTGCACCTATATAAGTAAAGAGATCCCTCTCGTTAAACACTCGACCGTGTTTGACACTAGATATACCAGCTGTTTAGTCATTCTGACTGGTACCGGTATAAATGTCAATAACATAAAAATATATTTGTTTTTAATCTACAGTGTGACACATATATATTCGAACGAAAACAAAGTCATATATTTTTGAAAATAAAGGCTTTATTTCGAATTTTAGTTTTAGAAGTTGTTTACCCATAGATACAGAACGTAACAAACAATCATTATTCTATCGAATCGCCTTTTGCCTGGATAACACGCTTCGAACACTTTTTGAAGTCGTTACATGCAAGCACTACTTCCATCGGAATGTCATTCCATGTCTTGTTGATAACTAACTTAAATTCATCCAAATTATGAAATTTAGAGGTTCAAATCAGGAGAACTTGGAGGCCATTCCTTTTCCGATATGAAATCCGTCAGATTGGCTTTGCACCACGTCTGCACAAGATTCGCAGTGTGGGCAGGAGTTCCATCCTGTTGAAAGCAGTAATATTCTTCACCATACATTCCCCGAACGTAACACATCAAATTTTGATTAAGACCATTTCTAGATAGTATTTTGTATTGACTTTCACACCCTTTTCAATTAATACAAAGGAAGTTTTACTTTCTTTGAAATGCCTCCCCGTGCCACGACCGCTAATGAATTTTGGTATCGTGGTACACTCCGTTTGTGCTTTGGAACGTCGATGATCGAAACATACCAGCAGGCAGCTCGGCCGTATCGTGACGCGTTCGCAGCCGGCCCGTTAAGTTTTCGTGAATTACGGGTGTTATTCAAATCAATGGTTTAAAAACCCGATTTAATCCACCTAGTGATGAAAGGAACCTTTGTTATACGGTCTTACTTGCTGTTTGAGATAGAAATCGACACGTCTTCGGAGCATAATTCATCTATTGGTTAACGTTGCGTAGTGCGTTGGTTTACATAAAATTTTTGAAAATTGAATAAGTTTACAAAATTTGAACAAAATAGGAACACTTAAATTTTGATAGATCCTTTTTTCATGAAATTGCTGAGTAAGGATAAGTAAGTTGTTATTAACCTGAGTAAGTGCAAATAAAAGTAAGTTGTAAGAGGAAATCTCATTCTTTAACATATACATTGTCTAGTAAAGGTCTAGTTTATAGGTTTTTGAGCTATGCATAGTTTTCTGTAATGTCATTCTATTTGAATCACATCAATAGAGTTTTGTTGAATAATTTTCATCAATTTTTATTAACCTTCGGTTACTCATGCTGTTGTATTTTATACAACACTTGTAGGTTTTTCAACGCCATATTGTTATAAAGTTACAAATCGTTGTTTAACTAACGTATATTCTTCAAGAAACTTATTGTGCGCAAAATGTCATAATTATTCAATGTATTATCAATTTAAATTGTTGGGAAAATGTATGCAGCAAAACTACCAGCAAATGTAAAATGTTTAAAATGTATCCGTCTGCTGATAGTCGAGTAATTCGGAGTCAAAATTAGGGTATTCTTTATAATCAAAGTTCATATACAATTCATATACAATAAATAAGATTTTTCTATCTTCGTTGCAGAGATAGAAGGTACTGTGCAAAATTTCTTGCAATAATCTCTATAACTTTGCAGAACACATCAATGTGTTATATTGACACTGAAAAAAACTAGGGGAATTAATCAAAATTTAAATTCCACCAGACGATAGAGCTTTCAATTTCAAGGAACTGTTCCAAAGGTTCGATAAACCTAAAACCAAGTTTTCCCAGTCAAAACTCTAGTGCACACGTTTTCTTTGGTTTGGGGCTATTTTGCGCGCGAGTAACTGTGTTACAGAAGTTGGCGCGAGTGTTCGAAGGTTAATATCTTTTGACCGGTAAAACCAATTCTTATGAAATTTTGCATATATATTCGTAGTGTCAAAACCTCTCGTTTGATATTAAAATAATTGAAATTCGGTAAATTATCTTGGTTAAAATCATTATAAATTATTGTTAATTTTGGTGTGGTGTATACGGTTGTTCATAACTATCAAATTAAACGTCCAATCAAAAAATCATTCAATAGTGATCTATTAGGATATATTATCTTTCAAATGAGACTAATAGCGCATAAATCGGTTTGGCCATCTCTAAGAAACAGGCGATAATTATTACCTTGCCAAAACAGGTTTTTTAAGCATAACTTTTAAACTACTTGTTTGTTTTCAATTAAAAATTACTGAACAATTTAGCTTTAATAAGGGCTTTCATTTGATACTAAGATCGTTGAAATCGGTCAAGTAGTTCCAGAGAAACCTGTGTCACGTATTTTTCACATTTTTGCTTATAACTTTTAAACGAAACGTCGTATCACGAAACATAGTGATCTACTAGACAATAATACCTTTCAAACCAAAGTAATAGCGAACGATTCGGTTCAGCCATGTCTGAGAAACAGGCGATAGAAAAAATCATTACATACATACACACACACACAGACATTGCTCAAATCGTCGAACCCTATCGATTGATATATGTGACTTGGCCCTCCGGGCCTCGGATCAATTTCGTGTTTTTCGACCAATTTTTAAACCTTAGTTATAGTATAACAAAGGTAATAAAAAGGTTGTAGTATAGTTATACGTAATATACCGCATGTGTGAAACATGATTACAATATAAAGTATGGCAGGAAGATAGCCAAATTGCGATTAATTCATGTGATATTTATTTATGTTTATATTTATTTATTTATTCCATCCGTCGAATTGTCTTAATGAACTATCTTATTATCTAAATACAAATCGTAACAGTCTATTTTTAAATTCATTGTTTGTCACATTAAAATCTAAAAGGTGCGATACATCATTAACAACAGCCATCATCGCTCGAACAGGCTCATTTGTCTACCCAACGAAAGTCTCAGGAACTCTGCACGGCGAAGCTGGTACCCGGGAACGTTCAGATCAATGAGTTCAAGAAGCTTCGGTGCATCAATATCACCAGTTAACAGTTTTCCAATAAAGATGGCCTTAGCCCGTTTTCTTCGCTGCTTTAGAGTTTCCATCCCAATCAATGCGCATCGATTTTCGTATGGTGGCAAAATCAGGGCATTATTCCATGGTAAGTTTCTCAGGGCGAACCTCACGAACCTTTTTTGAACGGCTTCAATTCGCACGGTAGTGGAGCTGTGATAAGGGTCCCATGTTACTGAAGCGGTTTCCAGTAACGGTCGAACAAGACTATAGACATATAGACATTTCAGTGTATACGGGTCCTTGAATTCTCTGGCAACTTTGCTAATAAATCCGAGTTGACGACGAGCTTTTTCGATAATACTTTCGTAGTGATTTCTAAACGCAAGACCAGTGTCTAGAGTCACTACAAGATCTCGAACAGTTTGTACTGTGTTCAATTGTTCTCCGTTAATAGTATAGTCAAATGATAAGATGCTCCTTTTACGATGGAAGCTAATAGTGCAACACTTAGCGATACTAATTTGCATTCCATTGACTCTACACCACTCAGCAAATTTGTCAAGTAAAGTTTGGAGGAAATGATAATCATCAATGCTATCTATAACTTTGAACACCTTTAAGTCGTCAGCAGTAAACAGCAGTTAGTAAACCAGCGTGAAACGGACCCGCCAATCTTTACCGCCAATTGTCTTTCGCTCAAATAAGAACGAAGCCAACCAATAAACGCAGGAGAGCATCCGATTTTGTTTAATTTTTCTAACAGTATCGAATGGTCTACTTTGTCGAATGCTGATTTGAGATCGGTATAGACCGAATCGATTTGTCGCCCTTGTCCAATGTTACGAAGGCAAAACGATGTGAACTCTCATAGGTTTGTCGTAACACTTCTCCCAGGAAAAAAACCATGCTGGTTCGTTGAGATGTAGTGCTTAGTTTGGTGAAACAAATATTTCGATACGATGATCTCAAGAAGCTTGGAGCAGGCACAGAGAGAGGTAATACCTCGGTAACAGCGTATATCATGCTTGCTGTCTTTTTTATGCACGGGAAACATAAATGAAGCTTTCCAGCAGGTTGGAAAAGTTGCTTTTCTAAGAGACATATTTATAATGTGCATTAACGGTAAAAGCAGTTGAGCAAAGCATTTTTTTAGGATGCACGCAGCAATTCCATCCGGTCCTGGTTTATATGAAGTTTTCAGTTTTTGTATAGCATTGTTCATGATTTCAGGCGTCACTTCGAAGACGTCCACATCAACAGTATTACTGGGTGTATACTCTAAAGCGTCTCGACGATGGTAATCCTGACTCTTTCCGCTTGGATTTTACAAAATTCCAAAAGCCTATTGGGTTGCGTTTAAGATTTAGTTCCGTGGAGGCAACATGGCGTTGATAAAGTAAGCAGTTTAAGCCTCGGTAACGGCGGCTGGCATTGTGAAACGACAATTTATTAATTGCTGTACGATGTTGTCTATAACATTTAAGCGCGGCATTGCAGCATCTTTTTCTATAGCGTAGCTCGGGATTAGACCATAACGGTTTCTTTGGAGGTCTTTGGACAGGAACGTACATTGTGAATGCATGCTGGAGAGTACTAGTGAAGTAGCCGACTGCAATGTTGAGATCCAAGCATTCGGTTACATGGTCCCAGGAGATTTGCGACAGATACTGGCTTAACTGTCTGAAGTCAGTTTTTCTAAAATTAAGCGCTTGAGCATCAAAATCTTGGTCAACAAGCTCCGATGAAAAATCACTTCCATAAAACATGCACGTGAATGGTGGGTGGCAGCTGTCGATTGTAACGAGGGGGTCGCAAGCGTCGATAACAATCGATAACAATCGAATGCGAAATCTCCTCATTGACGAACAATAGATCTAATGTGTTACCATAAAGATTTTTGAAAAGATTCATTTGTCGCATGTTGTTGGAGCTCATTCCATCTAGCAATGCTGTATTGGCGCGAGTTAAAGTTCAGGTTTCAATTTCAACGGAGCATATCTGGTTCTCAGAACACAGCTAGCGGAGGCCAGGTTGGTTGAAATCGCCAAAAACTGCAACAGCGTCGCAGCAACCGATAGATGACGTAACGGATTCTAAACAGGTTATGTACTGATTTATTATTTGCATATCGGATGCCTTGTTAGGGGGAATATATACAGCGCCTGAAATTAACTTAGCATCTGCAATGCATACAGACACCCAGCCATGTTGATATTGATTGCCGAGTACCGCAAATGGTTTCTTTTCTTCAATTGTGTGTTAGTGTGTCAGTGCGAAAGTGAGAAGCAGAAAATAAGTTGATAGTGTCGCTAGAAATGTTATGCAGGCAAGAGAATACGCCTAACGAGTCACTTTCGTTGTATGTATGCTGACGAGTGCGGGTCCAATTTCGGCATTTCTGGCTAATGCGTTGTTTTTTAGCTGGAGTGGTTGTGATAGTGCAAATTGTATTGTCTTATGTTTCCGTGTTCCTTCCTAACCACTTCATCGCGGGCGACATGTGGATATAGGAGAATTGTGTATAACGTGCCCTCCCTGGCCAATGTGCCCTCCCTTCGTTTTTCCCTAAATAAGCGAAATTAAAATGCAAAACCACCCAGAAACCATAGTATTTGATGGAACTAGTCTACTATGCAAGTATGACAGTTGCCACATGCTGTAAAAACAAAACAAAAGTAAATTTGTTTTTGAGCAGCTTCCGATGTAACTTTTGGCGTCATTTCCATAAGCTATTTTCTTGTCAAAATCTGTAAATAACCGGTTGTTGCGATTCGATTGCGTAAAGTGAACTTCAAAAAGACGTCCCTGCCAAAAATTACGGTATGAAACGCTTGATTTGCTTTAGCATTTAATATTTTTTCAAATAAGTAAAAGCAGGCCAAAATGCCCCACTTGAGGTGGTGCAATTTGCCCCCCCCTTGTAAATATGGCTATAAACATAGGTAAACAGATCTAAGTTGAAGTCAATTGCCATTATTCAATTCAATTAGTATTGTAGAGTAACCGTGGTGGGAATAATATATTACCAACGTCAAATTCCAGGTTATTTAACTACGCGGTGCAAAATGCCACAGCTGCAGTATAATGTGCCCCATGCAAAAAAGAAAAAGTGCACCAGAAGGCCAAAACTAGGTTTATTTGATATAAAAATACGATATTTTGAAAACAACGGAAATAGGTTTACTTTCTAAAAAATAGAGTTGGTCTGTCATTGGTAGAAATACTCAAATTACCGCCTTGGGCATATTATACCGCAGGTGGGGCATTTTACCCCGCGGAGACGAGAAACACAACATTTAGGTGCTTTTATTAAATAATTCCTAGTATATTTATTTCACAATACTAAATGAAATAAACAATTGCAATTGGTTTTCAGCTCAAATACCAACATATACTCGTAGTTGTAACGTTAATCTGGGGAAGCATAATAGAGATATATCCATTTATTCTTAGGGGGGGCACATTATACACATTTCCCCTATATTACTTTTACTGACGCCATGTTCAGTCATACGCTGATAAGTTAGGGTTGCCAAGTCCGAAAGTTTCAAAAACCGGCCGGTCGGTCCTGCCTTCAAAAACTGCGTGGGGGGGGGGGTTTGTGGCAGCATGTTACTAGAGGATTTGCCTGGAATGTGTAATGTGCGTTAATTATTATTTAGGTAGTAGTCAGAACCGAAACCACAACGAACATTGCATGGATTATTGAAGATACTAGAAGACAACTAGTTGCTTCTGGTGCTGGTGAGCAATTTAATGTATATTACCGCCAGAAGCAAAGTATTGTCGCTGCAAAACTGGCTATCTTCAATGATCCACTGCTCAGGATTGCTAATAAATTTATCAGAAAATTTAACAAATCAGGAAAAAAGTACCAATCCGGCTTCTTATGTCGGAAAACCGGCCGTTTTGCAGGATTGACCGGCCACCGGCTTTGCAGGTGAAAAACCGGTCGGACCGGCCAAAAACCGGCCACTTGGCAACCCTATGATAAGTATACCTTTTTATTTACAAGATCGCATTCAATCGCAATTGTGTATAAAGTGCCCCCCTCTAAGAATAAATGGATATATCTCTGTTATGCTTCCCCAAATTAACGTGGCAACTACGAGTATATGTTGGTATTTAAGCTGACAACCAATCGCAATTGTTTATTTCATTGAGTATTGTGGAATAAATATGCTAGGAATTATTATTTATTATATTTAGGTCACAAAGCACCTAAATGTTGAGTTTCTCGTCTTCGCGTGGTAACATGCCTCACCTGCGGTATAATATGCACAATGCGGTAATTTGAGTATTTCTGCCTGTGACAGACCAATTCTATTTTGTAGAAAGTAAAACTATTTCTTTTATTTTCAAAATATGGTATCTTTATATAAAATAAACCTAGTTTTGGCCTTCTGGTGCACTTTTTGTTTTCTTCGTGGGGCACATTATACTGTAGCTGAGGCATTTTGCACCGCGTAGTTGAAGTACCTGGAATTTGGACGTTGGTAATAAATTATTCCCACCACGGTTACTCTACAATACTAATTGAATTTAATAATGGCAATTGACTTGAACTTAGATCTGTTCCCTATGTTTATAGTCACATTTGCAAGGGGGGCAAATTGCACCACCGCAAGTGGGGCATATTGGCCTGCTTTTACTTATTTGAAAAAATATTAATGCTAAAGCAAATCAAGCGTTTCATACCGTCATTTTTGGCAGAGATGTCTTTTTGAAGTTACGCACTTTACGCAATCGAATCGCAACAACCGGTTATTTACAGATTTTGACAAGAAAATAGCTTATATAAAAGACGCCAAAAGTTACATCGGAAGCTGTTCAAAAACAAATTTATTTTTGTTTTGTTTTTACAGCATGTGAAAACTGTTATACTTGTAGGTAGGCTAGTTCCATCAAATACTATGGATTCTCAGTGGTTTTGCATTTTAATTTCGCTTGATTAGGGAAAAACGAAGGGGGGGCACGTTATACACAATTCCCCTATACATGATGGAACTTCTGCTGTGTGGTTTTGCATTTTTAACACTAGTAATAGGTCCCTATCTTCAATATGTATGGTATTGTATCTGTATGCAGTGTTGTTTTCGGTTGTTAGGCTGGTTTTTTAAGGCTTGATGCGCCTTAAAAATAGGAAAAATAGGAAAAGCATCTTCATCTTGGCATTGATAAAAAGTACGCAGTGAGATGCTCATGTGAACACCCCTTGCGACTCAATATTGTAATTTTGTCATTTGTCGACCAACATTTGAAAGGGGCAGATAAGCCAACTGTCAAACAGAACGAGTGAGAGCTCATTTTCCTATGCTGCTCCAGCAAAAAGTAACTCTCGCTCGGTCTGTTTGACTGTTGGCTTATCCGCCCCTTTCAAATGTTGGTCGACATTTTTGCACAATTTGTCTTTTCTTTAATTTATCTCTTGTCTCAGCGAAGGGCACCAGGTATACCAGATGCGTACACTGAGAAAACTTTTCGTATAGTTTCTATGTGTCCCACACATAGATTTTTGCAATGTGCCTAGTCAATGAACTTTATATGCCACACAATTATAATTTATGGGTACGCGAAACTTTTGCACATACTATTCATATGCGCATATTTTTTATGTGTATAATTGCGCATACTATTCATATCCGTATAATTTCTATGTGTATTTCTAGGCGGATTGTGTTTATATGCGGCACATGATAATCATCTAGAATTTCATATGGAAATTTACCATTAGTTATGTGCAGAATATTTTGAGTGTAGATTTGTTGCAGGAGTGTAGATTTGTGGATTCCGCGAATAAAATTCAGAAAATATATACAAGTTATATACAAAGTCATATACAAGTTTCTGCCCAGTTCCCGATAATTTAGCGAAGAACAGCTAAACTGACTCGATATTTTTACAGTTAGCTATCTGATCGATAACCTTCTTCTAGTTGAAGCAGTCACAGATACTTTTGGGAAACATATGGCAGCACTAAACAGAAAGATGGCATGCATCTGTGTTCAAGAATGTAGGTTTGGTGGTGGGTGCTAGTTGTCTCTTTTGTTATCTCGCGGTTTTTATTGTGTGTTTAGGTGATGTCGGGTTTGCGATGCTGTGTCTGTACTCTTGGAAATCGGAGCCTGAATTCAGCTATAATATTATACTGTCTTACTGTATTTCATGTGAAGCCAACTTGTTCCATTACAGGTTGGGAACAGGGATGGAAGATCAGTGATTTTGATAAAATTTGTGAACTATCGCCACACGCACAGATCACGATCCGTACAGATCATGACAAACAGTGAATCTTTAGCGTTGATCACAAGATTTTGTTCTCTAAACAGTGTCAGCAGTCGATCATAGTGTTACATGTTACCTAGCTGCGAGAAAAAAAGCCACATATGTTGTTTGTAATGCGATGCACACAACCAATCGTTTGTATCTGTAATATTTCTCAACGCAATTAATCTTGTCATAATCTGTGCGGATCGCGACAAAGTTTTTATCGCCTGTAAGTAGTGAGGTCAATGAATCTGAATCTGATCGCTCCTATGATCTTGATCGCTAGAAGCGATTTTTTTTCCATCCCTGATTGGGAAGCATGATGGTATGGCAAAATTAATTCATTCACATTCACTGATAACTATAAATATAAAATATCAAGTATCCTCGCACGACACACGCTATGTCTGAAGGGTGCGGTTATGCAATTTTGATGTACTTAAAATTTTCTTTCACAACGTGTTAGTACACGTCTTCACGATTCAGAATACGCTAATTTTAAAAAAATCCATCGGGAAAAAATTGAAAAAAGTCAATTTGAATGTTTTAGTTGTACCCGGTGGATACAGGTGTACGCACTTAGTAATTCCATGATAAAAAGTGCTCCGATTTTGTTCAAACTTTGTAGATTTGTTCTTTTCATGAACATTTTAGACACGTATTTTTAATTTGGTGCTTAGGGTGCCCCGCCTTGATTTGAGGTGGTCCAAAAAATCAGCATCATAGTCATGACACCTTCTTTTAAACACTGAACACAATCTTTAAATATTTAAATTTTCGTACTTGATTGAATAAAAATTGTTAAATATGGAGAATTTCACTTGAAATAACTCGAAACAGTGGACTCCTCGTTAGCCAAGTGGCCAAACAGTATTAAAAAGAGTTGATTTTTGGCGAACTTCAACATTTTTATCGTGTGATATTCCGTAAATTTGCTATATAAACAAATAACAAACGACACGGCTTTGTAAAAAGAAAGGATGAGGCCTTCAAATTAAGTGAAACATTAACTTTTTGCCACATCAATCGATTTTATCTGAGATCTAAGATGACCGCTAACATTATTTTCACTTAATTTGAAAGCACTATCTTTCTTCTTTATAAAACTATGCTGTTTGTTATTTCTTTCATAGCAAATTTAGGATATATTACACACTTAAAAAACTCAGCAAAATTTGCCGAGATTTAGACAGCCGAGCGTTCGGTAAAAATTTAATTTTTGCAATTCGACGTTCACGGATCTTTACTAACGTTTGGCATCATAAAAAATTTTACCGAACGCTCGGCTGTCCAAATCTCGGCAACTGATGAGCAAGAGGTTCACTGTTTCCGCTCCACTGAGGTCCACTGTTTGGTGAGCGAGAGGTCCAGTTGTGTAAAAGTGTAATTCTTAGCTTTTAGTCATTTCCAGTTAACCAAGCATAAAAATCTCAATATGTAAAGACCCCTTGCCCGTAGTGGTCTCGTTTTAACTCCCAATTGATACTCATTCTATATTTTATTGTCTGATTTCGGTATGTGTCTATTCAAACGTTTGAATAGAAACATTGCAGAAGAAATTTGAGTTTTGGACAGTCAAAGTCTGATCAATCGGGATAGATCAATCGGATATAGGCGAACCCACTTACCAAACTGTATCTCCAAAACATACAAACAAATAAACGTGTCTAGATTTTTGATAAGTTTTATACAAAATTTAAAGCTTTTAAAAAATATAAAAGCAGGGATCTTATTGTTGAAGGTTTTTGTAATTATGCCATGGTTTGGATGGTTTGGGTTTCAGACCAATATTATTCATGAAAGCTAATGACACATTCCGCGGGCCGGTATACCAACCAGACATTTTATAAAAGTTGCTTTTAGCATTGTTGAATATTTTTTCATGATTGGGCAATGTTTGAACCTTTCAAAACTGTCCTAACTGGTATTCTAGCATTTTTGGAAGGTATTTAAAACGTGTGTCGAAAATAAATGAAATTTACAAGAAATAAATGATTTTTCGTGATATTTTTAAAAATGCTGCTATAGTGCGCTAAAACCTTTCATAATAGCACTTGGTTTCGACCAACTTACAAAGGAATATATGCTGAATCCATTCCAAAAATAGTTTGGATGTAATTTTGCAGTTATTTTGTATTTCAAGTGGATGAAATAGGGCCATTTTTTGCATTGTAGCGTCACGAAAAAAGTGTAGTTTTCCGCTTTCGCAGAAAAGCACTTTCTAGTGATTAAAAAACATTCGGACATTAGGGTGCCCCTAAGCAGATACAAAAAATATTTTCTCTATTTTAAGTCAGAAATGATTGCTGTCTACAGAAAATTTGTAGAAAAACTAATTTCAAGAAACTTCGTTGAATACTGAAGATTTATATTTCTTACATAAAAAAAGTTATAGAGCCAAACTCAAGGGACACCCTTAAAAATAGTTTTTTTTTATCTAGCGCTTTAATAACGCTTCGTACACCTTTTAGATGTTCTAAGATATTGGTAATAGAATTACCCTGCACATTTTCGCCGAAGATAGTAGAGATCTATCTTTTTTCCTTTAGGAGCTATCCCTTGTTTCGTTTATTTATACATGTTCCACTACGGTTGTCTTCATAATAACTTTTTTTAGATTTTTCACATTATATCCTAAGTTGTGCATGGTGGAATACAGCATAAATTAACTCACAAAAAACAAGTGAAATTAGCTGCTCATAGCTGCTCTCCCTCGAGATACACCCCCTTAAAGAGTACATGTAAAAATAAAAAAGCTAGTGATAGCGTTTACAGGGAAAAAGATAGTGCTTTACTATTTTCGACAAAAATGTGCAATTTAATTAGATTACCAATTTTTTAGAACATTCGCAAGCCATACGAAGCGTTATTAAAGAGGTAGATCAAAAAAAATATTTTTAAAGGTGTCCCTAAGAGTTTGGCTCTATAACTTTTTTCATGTAAAAAATATAAATCTCTAGCATTCTACCAAGTTTCTTAAAATTAGTTTTTCTGTAAATTTTCTGTAGACAGCAATCATTTTTGACTTAAAATAGAGAAAATACTTTTTGTATCTGCTTGAGGACACCCTATCCGAATATTTTTTCACCACTAGAAAGTGCTTTTTAAATGAAGAAACTTTTCTGAAGCAACTATTATGCTATGTTTTAAGGTATCGATGCTACTACTTACGTCTCACTTTCTTAGAATCCCTCCCACTGCGTGACGTAATTTGTGCTGAACCCTACAATTACGTAGGCAAAATAATGAAAAGACAAATTAACAACACTGTTTTGGATTATCCATCATGTACAGAAGGCAGCAACAGCGATAATAAACGAATATTAACTGAACAGATTTTTCGTGACGTTACAACGGAGCTACGACCCTCTCTGTGTAGAACAGAGCATTGTAACGTCACGAAAAGTAAAATCTGTTTAAAAATTAACTTCACTCATTATCGGAATTCTGAACATAGCAGTTGTTCAGTATTCATCTCTTATCAAATCATAGAAGAAAGTCCTTAGATAAAATTTGAAAGAGAGCAGAATTTTTATATTTTTACCTTTGTTATACTATAACAAAGGTTTAAAAATTGGTCGAAAAATACGAAATTGATCCGAGGCCCGGAGGGCCAAGTCACATATACCAATCGATAGGGTTCGTCGATTTGAGCAATGTCTGTGTGTGTGTGTGTGTGTGTGTGTGTGTGTGTGTGTGTGTGTGTGTGTGTGTGTGTGTGTGTGCGTGTGTGTGTGTGTGCGTGTGTGTGTGTGTGTGTGTGTGTGTGTGTGTGTGTGTGTGTGTGTGTGTGTGTGTGTGTGTGTGTGTGTGTGTGTGTGTGTGTGTGTGTGTGTGTGTGTGTGTGTGTGTGTGTGTGTGTGTGTGTGTGTGTGTGTGTGTGTGTGTGTGTGTGTGTGTGTGTGTGTGTGTGTGTGTGTGTGTGTATGTTATGATTTTTTCTATCGCCTGTTTCTCAGAGATGGCTGAACCGAATCGTTCGCTATTACTTTCGTTTGAAAGGTATTATTGTCTAGTAGATCACTATTGAGTTGCTCCGTGACACGACGTTTCGTTTAAAAGTTATAAGCAAAAATGTGAAAAATACGTGATACGGGTTTCTCTAGAACTACATGACCGATTTCAGCAATCTTAGTATCAAATGAAAGCTCTTATTAAAGCTAAGTTATTCAGTAATTTTTAATTGAAAACAAACAAGTAGTTTAAAAGTTATGCTTAAAAAACCTGTTTTGACAAGGTAATAATTATCGCCTGTTTCATAGAGATGGCCAAACCGATTTATGCGCTATTAGTCTCATTTGAAAGATAATATATCCTAATAGATCACTATTGAATGCTTTTTTGATTGGACGTTTAATTTGAAAGTTATGAGCAACCGTATACACCACACCAAAATTAACAATAATTTGTAATGATTTTAACCAAGATAATTTACCTAATTTCAATTATTTTAATATCAAACGAGAGGTTTTGACACTACGAATATATATGCAAAATTTCATAAGAATTGGTTGTAGCGGTCAAAAGATATTAACCCTCGAACACTCGCGCCAACTTTTGTAACACATTTACTCGCTCGCACAATAGCCTCAAACCAAAGAAAACGTGCGTACTAGAGTTTTGACTGGGAAAACTTGGTTTTAGGTTTATCGAACCTTTAGAATAGTTTCTTGAAATTAAAAGCTCTATCGTCTGGGGCAATCTAAATTTTGATTAATCCCCCTAAAAGTGAATAAAAAAAAAATGTTTTTCTTCAGTGTCAATATAACACATTGGTGTGTTCTGCAAAGTTATAGAGCTTATTATTGCAAGAAATTTTGCTAAAGACAGTAACCTTTCATCTCTGCAGCTAAGATAGAAAAATCTTATTTATTGTATATGAATTTGTAAAATCAGGTTTTATATTTTTGCTCTTTTTGTAATTGTAGTATGACTTTTTCATGTATTACAAAGTTGTACAAATGATAAAAATACACAACTTTGCTGAAAATAGTATACCTCTATATTTACTTGTTTAGGAACTGTAGACCTTTGATTATAAAAAATACCCTAATTTTGACTACGAATTACTCGACTATCAGCAGACGGATACATTTTAAACATTTTACATTGGGTAGTTTTGCTGCATACAGACACCATTTTTCCATATGGAGAAACGAGAGAAAATTCCACTTGGGGTCAATTGCGGTACACCTCGCTTGCTGATTGCTTCGTTTCTGTGAGGTTTATGCTGATCTATTTTCCCAACAATTTAAATTATTAATGCATTGAGTAATTATGACATTTTGCTCAGAATAAGTTTATTGAAGAATATACGTTAGTTAAACAACGATTTGTAACTTTATAACAATATGGCGTTGAAAAACCTACACGTGTTGTACAAAATACAACAGCGTGAGTACCCGAAGGTTAATAAAAATTGATGAAAGTTATTCTAGAAAACTCTGTTGATGTTAATCAAATAGAATGGCATTACAGGAAATTATGCATAGTTCAAAAACCTATAAACTAGAGCTTTACTAGGCAATGTATATGTTAAAGAATAAGATTTCCGCTTACAACTTACTTTTATTTGCACTTACTCAAATTAATAACAACTTACTTATCCTTACTCAGCAATTTCATGAAAAAAGAATCTATCAAAATTTAAAAGTGTTCCTATTTTGTTCAAAATTTGTAAACTTATTCAATTTTCATAAATTTTATGTAAACCAACGCATTACTCAACGTTGGCCAATAGATTAATTATGTTGCGAAAACGTGTCGATTTCTATCTCAAATAGCAAGTAAGACAGTATAACAAAGGTTCCTTTCACCACTAGGTGGATTAAATCGGGTTTTTAACAGAAGAACCAAAAGACGAATTTCTGGCGCGTTGTAACGTCACGCTACATATTTGCTTTCCAAAGCAATCTAAGTAAGGCAAATGCTATTAATTTGCTCACTTTTAATAGGAAATTTTATGCTCTTTCCAAATATATAATAATATTTGAGGGTTTCTCAACAATTTTCTTAGCTGAAACACAAATACTCTGCAAAAAAATGTCAAAACATTGTAACGTCACGCCGGAATGTGTCTAATATAGGTTACAATGCAACGTTTTTATTAGATACTCATTAATGTACCTTTCGACTGCTATCAAAATTGTTGTAATCGGTTGAGCGATTCAAAAGTTAACTATTTAAGAGAAGATGTCATGACACAGATGATGATTTTTACCACTACCCTAAGTGGTCCACACACCCTATCCCAAGAGCATGTACCCTAAGCTTCAAACAAAAACTACAGTTCTAAAATTTTCTTAAAAAGAACAAATCCTCAAAGTTTGAACAAAATCGCAGCACTTTTTATCATGGAATTACTAAGTGCGTACACCTGTACCCAGTTGATTATAGCTAAAATATTAAAATTGACTTTTTTCAATTTTTCCCCGATGAATTTTTTTAAAATTAGCATATTCTGAATCGTGAAGACCTGGACTAACACATTGGGTTGTGAAAGAAAATTTTATGTACATCAAAGTTGCATAATCGCACTCTTCAGACATAGCGTGCGACATACGCTTTCGCTACTCCGATGCTAAAGTAGTACAGAATATTTCAAGAGCTGGCCATGTTTGATTATACCGGAAGTTTAGTTACAAAAGATTTTACAGTGTAATTCAAATACATATCATAATTTCACATGATTTCTTATAATATGATAAATCATTTCATATTAAAAAATTATATTTTATTATATTGTACTATATTAAATATTATATATAAATTTATTGCAAAAATTCTGAAAAAGCAAACAAAAAAATATATAGAAAAAGTCATCACTATTCTAAATTGGAACAATGACAAGTAAAATATTTATTTAATAGGTACAGAATTCACAAGAACCATGGGGTAATACACAATGCTGGAATCGTCACAGTTGTTTTTATCTTTTTCTTTTTCGTAAACGTAAACACAATTTTGACATTTGTAGCTCAGAAGTGCTGGCTTCTTGCTGAAAGATGATTTTCCAGAAATACAATGGGAACACTAGCGCCAATACTTGTCTAGAGGTATGAGGTCTGTTGTTTGAACAGGTTCCATCTCGACAAATCTGTTTAGTGTATAGTGTGCTGGTGTGCAAATTTTATTTTTATGCCGAGATGTTTGAGGTCACGAAGAATAGTGCTGCATGCAGCACCGACTCGGAGTTTATTTATTATCAAAAACCGTAACTCCGTAACATTGGTACGTATACACCGAACGAATACTGAAGATTTATATTTCTTACATAAAAAAAGTTATAGAGCCAAACTCAAGGGACACCCTTAAAAATAGTTTTTTTTTATCTAGCGCTTTAATAACGCTTCGTACACCTTTTAGATGTTCTAAGATATTGGTAATAGAATTACCCTGCACATTTTCGCCGAAGATAGTAGAGATCTATCTTTTTTCCTTTAGGAGCTATCCCTTGTTTCGTTTATTTATACATGTTCCACTACGGTTGTCTTCATAATAACTTTTTTTAGATTTTTCACATTATATCCTAAGTTGTGCATGGTGGAATACAGCATAAATTAACTCACAAAAAACAAGTGAAATTAGCTGCTCATAGCTGCTCTCCCTCGAGATACACCCCCTTAAAGAGTACATGTAAAAATAAAAAAGCTAGTGATAGCGTTTACAGGGAAAAAGATAGTGCTTTACTATTTTCGACAAAAATGTGCAATTTAATTAGATTACCAATTTTTTAGAACATTCGCAAGCCATACGAAGCGTTATTAAAGAGGTAGATCAAAAAAAATATTTTTAAAGGTGTCCCTAAGAGTTTGGCTCTATAACTTTTTTCATGTAAAAAATATAAATCTCTAGCATTCTACCAAGTTTCTTAAAATTAGTTTTTCTGTAAATTTTCTGTAGACAGCAATCATTTTTGACTTAAAATAGAGAAAATACTTTTTGTATCTGCTTGAGGACACCCTATCCGAATATTTTTTCACCACTAGAAAGTGCTTTTTAAATGAAGAAACTTTTCTGAAGCAACTATTATGCTATGTTTTAAGGTATCGATGCTACTACTTACGTCTCACTTTCTTAGAATCCCTCCCACTGCGTGACGTAATTTGTGCTGAACCCTACAATTACGTAGGCAAAATAATGAAAAGACAAATTAACAACACTGTTTTGGATTATCCATCATGTACAGAAGGCAGCAACAGCGATAATAAACGAATATTAACTGAACAGATTTTTCGTGACGTTACAACGGAGCTACGACCCTCTCTGTGTAGAACAGAGCATTGTAACGTCACGAAAAGTAAAATCTGTTTAAAAATTAACTTCACTCATTATCGGAATTCTGAACATAGCAGTTGTTCAGTATTCATCTCTTATCAAATCATAGAAGAAAGTCCTTAGATAAAATTTGAAAGAGAGCAGAATTTTTATATTTTTACCTTTGTTATACTATAACAAAGGTTTAAAAATTGGTCGAAAAATACGAAATTGATCCGAGGCCCGGAGGGCCAAGTCACATATACCAATCGATAGGGTTCGTCGATTTGAGCAATGTCTGTGTGTGTGTGTGTGTGTGTGTGTGTGTGTGTGTGTGTGTGTGTGTGTGTGTGTGTGCGTGTGTGTGTGCGTGTGTGTGTGTGTGTGCGTGTGTGTGTGTGTGTGTGTGCGTGTGTGTGTGTGTGTGTGTGTGTGTGTGTGTGTGTGTGTGTGTGTGTGTGTGTGTGTGTGTGTGTGTGTGTGTGTGTGTGTGTGTGTGTGTGTGTGTGTGTGTGTGTGTGTGTGTGTGTGTGTGTGTGTGTGTGTGTGTGTGTGTGTGTGTGTGTGTGTGTGTGTATGTTATGATTCTTTCTATCGCCTGTTTCTCAGAGATGGCTGAACCGAATCGTTCGCTATTACTTTCGTTTGAAAGGTATTATTGTCTAGTAGATCACTATTGAGTTGCTCCGTGACACGACGTTTCGTTTAAAAGTTATAAGCAAAAATGTGAAAAATACGTGATACGGGTTTCTCTAGAACTACATGACCGATTTCAGCAATCTTAGTATCAAATGAAAGCTCTTATTAAAGCTAAGTTATTCAGTAATTTTTAATTGAAAACAAACAAGTAGTTTAAAAGTTATGCTTAAAAAACCTGTTTTGACAAGGTAATAATTATCGCCTGTTTCATAGAGATGGCCAAACCGATTTATGCGCTATTAGTCTCATTTGAAAGATAATATATCCTAATAGATCACTATTGAATGCTTTTTTGATTGGACGTTTAATTTGAAAATTATGAGCAACCGTATACACCACACCAAAATTAACAATAATTTGTAATGATTTTAACCAAGATAATTTACCTAATTTCAATTATTTTAATATCAAACGAGAGGTTTTGACACTACGAATATATATGCAAAATTTCATAAGAATTGGTTGTAGCGGTCAAAAGATATTAACCCTCGAACACTCGCGCCAACTTTTGTAACACATTTACTCGCTCGCACAATAGCCTCAAACCAAAGAAAACGTGCGTACTAGAGTTTTGACTGGGAAAACTTGGTTTTAGGTTTATCGAACCTTTAGAATAGTTTCTTGAAATTAAAAGCTCTATCGTCTGGGGCAATCTAAATTTTGATTAATCCCCCTAAAAGTGAATAAAAAAAAAATGTTTTTCTTCAGTGTCAATATAACACATTGGTGTGTTCTGCAAAGTTATAGAGCTTATTATTGCAAGAAATTTTGCTAAAGACAGTAACCTTTCATCTCTGCAGCTAAGATAGAAAAATCTTATTTATTGTATATGAATTTGTAAAATCAGGTTTTATATTTTTGCTCTTTTTGTAATTGTAGTATGACTTTTTCATGTATTACAAAGTTGTACAAATGATAAAAATACACAACTTTGCTGAAAATAGTATACCTCTATATTTACTTGTTTAGGAACTGTAGACCTTTGATTATAAAAAATACCCTAATTTTGACTACGAATTACTCGACTATCAGCAGACGGATACATTTTAAACATTTTACATTGGGTAGTTTTGCTGCATACAGACACCATTTTTCCATATGGAGAAACGAGAGAAAATTCCACTTGGGGTCAATTGCGGTACACCTCGCTTGCTGATTGCTTCGTTTCTGTGAGGTTTATGCTGATCTATTTTCCCAACAATTTAAATTATTAATGCATTGAGTAATTATGACATTTTGCTCAGAATAAGTTTATTGAAGAATATACGTTAGTTAAACAACGATTTGTAACTTTATAACAATATGGCGTTGAAAAACCTACACGTGTTGTACAAAATACAACAGCGTGAGTTAATAAAAATTGATGAAAGTTATTCTAGAAAACTCTGTTGATGTTAATCAAATAGAATGGCATTACAGGAAATTATGCATAGTTCAAAAACCTATAAACTAGAGCTTTACTAGGCAATGTATATGTTAAAGAATAAGATTTCCGCTTACAACTTACTTTTATTTGCACTTACTCAAATTAATAACAACTTACTTATCCTTACTCAGCAATTTCATGAAAAAAGAATCTATCAAAATTTAAAAGTGTTCCTATTTTGTTCAAAATTTGTAAACTTATTCAATTTTCATAAATTTTATGTAAACCAACGCATTACTCAACGTTGGCCAATAGATTAATTATGTTGCGAAAACGTGTCGATTTCTATCTCAAATAGCAAGTAAGACAGTATAACAAAGGTTCCTTTCACCACTAGGTGGATTAAATCGGGTTTTTAACAGAAGAACCAAAAGACGAATTTCTGGCGCGTTGTAACGTCACGCTACATATTTGCTTTCCAAAGTAATCTAAGTAAGGCAAATGCTATTAATTTGCTCACTTTTAATAGGAAATTTTATGCTCTTTCCAAATATATAATAATATTTGAGGGTTTCTCAACAATTTTCTTAGCTGAAACACAAATACTCTGCAAAAAAATGTCAAAACATTGTAACGTCACGCCGGAATGTGTCTAATATAGGTTACAATGCAACGTTTTTATTAGATACTCATTAATGTACCTTTCGACTGCTATCAAAATTGTTGTAATCGGTTGAGCGATTCAAAAGTTAACTATTTAAGAGAAGATGTCATGACACAGATGATGATTTTTACCACTACCCTAAGTGGTCCACACACCCTATCCCAAGAGCATGTACCCTAAGCTTCAAACAAAAACTACAGTTCTAAAATTTTCTTAAAAAGAACAAATCCTCAAAGTTTGAACAAAATCGCAGCACTTTTTATCATGGAATTACTAAGTGCGTACACCTGTACCCAGTTGATTATAGCTAAAATATTAAAATTGACTTTTTTCAATTTTTCCCCGATGAATTTTTTTAAAATTAGCATATTCTGAATCGTGAAGACCTGGACTAACACATTGGGTTGTGAAAGAAAATTTTATGTACATCAAAGTTGCATAATCGCACTCTTCAGACATAGCGTGCGACATACGCTTTCGCTACTCCGATGCTAAAGTAGTACAGAATATTTCAAGAGCTGGCCATGTTAGATTATACCGGAAGTTTAGTTACAAAAGATTTTACAGTGTAATTCAAATACATATCATAATTTCACATGATTTCTTATAATATGATAAATCATTTCATATTAAAAAATTATATTTTATTATATTGTACTATATTAAATATTATATATAAATTTATTGCAAAAATTCTGAAAAAGCAAACAAAAAAATATATAGAAAAAGTCATCACTATTCTAAATTGGAACAATGACAAGTAAAATATTTATTTAATAGGTACAGAATTCACAAGAACCATGGGGTAATACACAATGCTGGAATCGTCACAGTTGTTTTTATCTTTTTCTTTTTCGTAAACGTAAACACAATTTTGACATTTGTAGCTCAGAAGTGCTGGCTTCTTGCTGAAAGATGATTTTCCAGAAATACAATGGGAACACTAGCGCCAATACTTGTCTAGAGGTATGAGGTCTGTTGTTTGAACAGGTTCCATCTCGACAAATCTGTTTAGTGTATAGTGTGCTGGTGTGCAAATTTTATTTTTATGCCGAGATGTTTGAGGTCACGAAGAATAGTGCTGCATGCAGCACCGACTCGGAGTTTATTTATTATCAAAAACCGTAACTCCGTAACATTGGTACGTATACACCGAACGAGACACAATACGAAAATGAAACTACGTCAAGTAAGGCTTAAGTCATGATGACACACACACATGGTAGGGGCATTAGGGGCATAATGAGCACCCTAACTTGTTGGCTGATTTAAGCTCCCAAAATGACTGAATTTTTAAAGTGTCGTCATTGCAAAACATATATTCACTATCGATAATCAAAGGCATACTGTTAACAAATTGAAAAATAATTGACATGATGACGAAAATTGCAATTTAAATTCATGCTTCCAAAACTAGAAATCGGTTAGTGTGTGGGGCACAATGAGCACCCCCTGGGGCATAATGAGCACCCTTATAAACACATGCTTGAAGGGTGTATGTAAGTACAACAACTACACACTCATACGCACACACACTCACACACATGCATAATCACATGCATGCACACATCCATGCATATATACATATACACATACACACCCATACATACACAAACATAAAACGTGTAAAAACGTCGAAAAAACTATTGACCGCAAGCCGCTTAAAGCCAATTGAGCCGCGGAGGTTACCTCTGGAGCACACAAGGAATGTTTCGGATGACGCTTAAGCTAGCTGTGTTTTAGTGTTGAAGACATATGCTTTTCTGTTTCCCTCTGCCAGGTGGTATACGAGGGTTCTGATTTCACGGGTAGTAATACCGTAGCATCGAATCTCCATATACAAAATATGGACCACCAGCTCTTATTCTGCAGCGGGAACGAAAACAGTTTTGAAGGAATCAATTTCGTCCACCTCCTGCCCCGAGATTGCCCTTTCGTATGGCCCCACATACCGAGCTAACGTCTGTCGCAGAATTCCTTGGTACTTGGCGACTTGTTTTGTGGATATTCCGTATCGCCTTATAGTGGTCAAGGCCGCTTGCAAGGCCTTTTTGACCAATTATGTCTTCCGGATTCCCTTGGCATATTCATACTATCACTGTAAACAAGCATTGAAGCGATAAACAAAGAAACTGACAGGTTAGTTAATGCGACATAGTGCTCGTTTCACTCCATCTAAAGGTGCCCATTTCGCCCCCAGTCAAGTAGTTAAAGTAAAAATGGGTTTTTAAACTAATTATAGTATGAAAATCAAAACTTCAATGAAGGTGAAATTTGAGATACAATGTATACATCATGTTGCAGTGTGCCCTTGATAAATTAAGATATTTTTATGATCGTAAAAGCTTATTTGGTAGTGCACCAAAATTATAATTTTTTCAGCGTCTGAAAACCTATTTAAGTTTTTTAATATAACTCCGTGTTTTAAAAATAGAGATCACTCATTTTTTGATAAATTGATACTATAGTACCTACAGCAGTGTTTCGCATGCCATATGATGTTACAAAATGCGTACTTTCGTAGAAAAGAGGGGTGCCCATTTCGCCCCGTGTGCTCATTATGCCCCTAATCCCCCTATTAATTTGATTGTAATAATTGTATAAGCCGTTGCAAGCTTAAAATGATTTTTGTTCGAATATATATATGTGTCACACTGTATATAAAGTAACATTAGGTATAAGGTACACCGGGGCAAGTGGGACCTAAAAAATGCATAGTTTGGGTTTATTCCACTGTTTTTTCTATACCTATGATTATTTCAAAATTCTTTCAGCACAGAAACTCTTCAGTGGTATCACTTCGAAGGATTAATTACGAAAAAGGCCTATGAATTTACATGAAATGAATCTGGAGAAGAATTTTCAAAATTATGGCGATAGGTCCCACTTACCCCATTTACCGGGGCAACTGGGACCTATTTTCAAATTTGATTAAAAAGCATAAAATAATAGTAAACTGTGTAAGTTAATATACAGCAATGTTAAAGCATTGCAAGAAGCAATCAAAAACAATATTTGGATGAAGGGTTCATTCAAAAATAGCGTAACAAAATCAGATCACAACGGGCGACTTTATAATGTATATAAACCACAGATCGTGAGCAATTACGCTGTAAAGCATTATTGTAATGAAATGTAGTAGAATATGTCGTTGTATCCAATTCTTGCGAGACGTAATTTAAGATGAACCATTGTTTAAAAGCTCGAAAATACGATTATGATCTGTTTGTTCTATCATGCCCAATTCGGTAGAGCTACTCATAAGAGATAGTTGCGTTATAATAACCACAACACTTTATTGTTTCAATTCCAGTTGCAGATTCGCTTAATTATATCAAATTTGACTTTCCAAATTCAATTAACATCGTTTAGGTGTAACCAAAATGTGACCAAACTGTTTGTTCCCTCACAAACTGTGCATATGGGCTTCTTTTTTGGGGCCCCTTGGTTTTTGCTTTTTGGCTTTATTTTAAAGCTTTACTGGTATAAATACTATGTAATTGAACTGAAAATGTTCGATAGTTCATCTAAGAAATGTATTAAGACAGGAAGTTTTGTGCTGAAACACTTTATTTTTAATAGGTCTCACTTGCCCCGGGTGCTTTCAAGTTCCGACCTTATTTCGACCCATTTTTTTAATGCCGTTTATCAAATTAAACAACTAGTTTTCGGGTGTAATTTGTTAATACACTCATTATGTTTACCTACTGTCAGAAAAACATGTACTTTTACGTAAAGCCTGTGATCAAAATATCATTTATAGAAAGGTGCGTCAAACTTACAACGCAAATTGAAAATAACGCTCAAATTGAAAGTGCAATTTTGATGTTTGGTATGCCTGTTATAAATAATCTATAATTTTAATACATGCGTTTGAGTTGTATCTTTCATTTCTAGAAAGGTTCGGTTGGAGAAAATGAGGTTGAAGAGAGTTATGAGCTCCGTTCCCACTTACCCCGTATTCCCACTTGCCCCGGGGTACCTTATAAAATGTTCTCTCTACTTATAGCTACTAAAGTCATAACATTGAGTAAGTCTCGCTTAAGCGGGGCCACTACTGACACGAGGTCTTCAAATATTGGAACTTTTGCACTTAGTTGGTTGAAAATGGTTAAAAATGAGAATTACACTTTTAATACCTCGAAATAATGGACCCCTCGTTCGCCAAGGGGCCTAACAGTATCAAAAAAAGTTGAATTTTCAGTAAACATTGAGATCAATATCATGTGATATTTCCTAAATTAGCAATAAAACAACTAACAAATTAATATTTTTTAAAACGATGGTTTTTTACAATTGATGGAGGGACGGTATGGGAAAGTAATTTTTTTTTTTTAATTTTTTACGTACACTGAGAAAATTTTTCGTATAGTTTCTATGTGACCCACATACAGATTTTTGCAATGTGCCCAGTAAATGATTTTTATGTGCCAAACAGTTATCATTTATGTGCAAGCGAATAATTTGCACATACTATTCATACGCGTATAATTTTTATATGTATTTCTGGGAGGATTGTGCTTATATGCGGCTAATGATAATCATATGGAATTTTATATGGAAATTTACTATTAGTTACGAGCAGAATATTTTGAGTGTAGGACTACGTCTTTTTTTCGAAACGATGGTTCTACAATTGATGAAGGGACGGTAGGGGAAAGAAATGAAAATTTTTTGGTGAAGGAGGGGGAAGAGCGGAAAGGAAGGGGGGGGGTATTGGTAGCTATGCTTGACAAGTAGTCATTTTGACTGGACAAAATGACTACTTGTCAAGCATAGCTACCAATACCCCCCCCTTCCTTTCCGCTCTTCCCCCTCCTTCACCAAAAAATTTTCATTTCTTTCCCCTACCGTCCCTTCATCAATTGTAGAACCATCATTTCAAAAAAAAAAAATATTAATATATGTATGACCTCATTCCAAGGTCAAGACTAAAATCTTGAGATTAGTCTACTACGTCTTTGTTTACTATCTGGGACTGGGTAGCACTTTGTGAAAACGAAAATAGAAGTGTAACGTTGGAATGAAAGATTTCAAATGCTAAACTACTAAACGAAACTGAACAATTTTTATGTCGTTGGAAAGATAAAATGATCAGCAATTTTATGGAGCGGGCGAGAGAGCAATTTTATGGACGGCGTGAGAGAGGGGGCTCCTATACAAATGAAACATAAATTTCCTCAAAACTTGAGAACTAATCAAGCAAATGGAACCAAAATTGGCATGTGGGGGTTTAAGAAGGTAGGATTTTTTTCGATGGTGAGACCCCTCTTCCTTCTAAAAGGGAAGAATCCCATACAATTGAAATACAAATTTCTTCATAAATGTAGAACTAATCAAGCAAATGGAACCAAATTTAGCATGTGGGTGTTTTTGTAGGCAAGAATATTTTCTATGGTGACCCCTCCCCACTTTAGGAGGGGGAGCTCCTATACAAATGAAACACAAATTTCCTCATAACTCGAGAACTAATCAAGCAAATGGAACCAAATTTGACATGTAGTGGTTTTGGAGGTAAGATTTTTTTCTATGGTGAATTGAGACCCCTCTCCTCTTTAGAAAGCGAGTTATGACCCATCGCCCCTCTAAGAGGGTGGGCTTCCATATAAATGAAATGCAAATTTCCTCTTATCTCGAGAACTAGTGTTTCCTGGAACGAGCGATAGCGAGTAAGGAGAGGATCGCGAAATGATACTTTCCACAAAAAACTTTTCCGTGAAATGGTACATTCCGCTTAAGGTTTTTCGCAAAATGATATTCGGCGAAATGTTGTACAATCATGGCGAATATTACTATCCGCTTTCTGGCTATGCAATGAGGGGACAGGGGAGTTGCTTTCTACTTTACTGTGAGGAAAAATTGCAAATTTGTATAATAAACTACCCATTCCTGGTAACTAATAAGCATTTTATACTGCACGTTGTTGTATATTAGCTTTTTGACTGCATAGGTGTTGTAAATTGGCATCCAAAATTATATTCAAATTCTTCGTGTCGGTAATTAGCTGTAAATTAGCATTGTCAGCACTATAAGAAGGTTATCAATAAAGTAGTTGCCTATTTTGCCAAAACAGCATTTAAGTAGCATTTAAGGCGACTTAAATGCTTACTGGCCTACATTTGAATAGCATTGGTGATGCTTATTGATTACCTGGGATGCTTTCATAGTTACGTTAATCATCTAAGGTTGAATTCCTCAGAAACTTGTAAAACTCGAGATTGTGACAAAGATCATCCGAGATTCATGATTTATGTACAACACAGATTAATTTGTGGCAATACGAAGTTTGTCGAGTCAGCTAGTCTTATATATAAAAATGGATTTCTGTCTGTCTGTCGGGATGTTCCTTATAGAATCAAAAACTACTGAACCAATCGGCGTGAAAATTTTAGTGATGGTTAGAGACCCCTCCCCCCACTAAGAGGGGGGGCTTCCATACAAATTAAACACAAATTTCTGCATAACTCGAGAGCAAATCAAGCAAATAGAACCAAATTTGGCATGTGGGTGTTTTTGATGACAAGAATTTATTATATGGTAAATTGAGACCCCTCCCCTCTTTAGAAGGGTAATTATGACTCCTCTCCCCTTTAAGAGGGGGGCTTCCATACAAATGAAACACAAATATCCCCATAACTCGAGAACTGATCAAGCAAATGGAACCAAATTTGGCATGTGAAGGTTTTCGAGGGTAAGAATATTTTCTATGGTGAATTAGGACCCCTCCCCACTTTAAGGGGGGCTCCTGTTCAAATGAAAAACAAATTTCCTCATAACTCGAGAACTGACCAAGCAAATGGAACCAAATTTGGCATGTGGATGTTTTTGGAGACAAAAATTTTTTCTATGATGAATTTTAGGAGGGGGGACCCTATATACTTTAGGAGGGCGGGCTCCTATAATAATGAAATACAAATTTCCTCATAACTCGAGAACTAATCCATCAAATGGAAACAAATTTGGAATGTAGTAAAAACACCTACATTCCAAATTTGTTTCCATTTGCTTGATTAGTTCTCGAGATTAGTTCTCGAGAGGCAAGAATTTTTTCTATGATGAATTAGGACCCCTCCCCCCTTTAGGAGGGGGGGGGGTTCCTATACAAACGAAATAAAAATTTCCTTATAACTCGAAAACTAATCAAGCAAATAAAACCAAATTTGGCATGTGAAGGATTTTGGAGGCAAAAATATTTTCTATGGTGAATTAGGACCCCTTCCAATTTGGTATGTAGGTGTTTTTAGAGGCAAGAATTTTTTCTATGATGAATTAAAACCCCTTACCTTTTTAGGAGGGGCTCCCATACAAACGAAATACAAATTTCCTCATAACTCTAGAACTAATCCTGCAAATGGAACCAAATTTGGCATGTGGGTGTTTTTGTAGGCAAGAATATTTTCTATGGTGAATTAAGGCCCCTTCCCACTTTGGGAGGGGGGCGCCTATATAAATGAAAAACAAATTTCCTCATAACTCGAAAACCAATTAATCAAATGGAACCGTATTTGGCATGCGGGTGTTTTTGGAGGCAACCATTTTTTCTATGATGAATTGAGACCCCTTACCTTTTCAGGAGGGGGGGCTCCCATACAAATGAAATACAAATTTCCTCATAACTCGAGAACTAATTAATCAAATGGAACCATATTTGGCATGTGGGTGTTTTTGGAGGCATGAATTTATTCTATGATGAATTAAGACCCATCAACTTTTTAGGAGGGGGGGGGCTCCCATACAATTGCAATACAAATTTCATCATAACTCCAGAACTAATCAAGCAAATGGAACCAAATTTAGCATGTGGGTGTTTTTTGCAGGCAATTTTTTTCTGTAGTGAATTGAGACCCCTCCTCTGTTTAGGAGGGGAATAAAGACCCCCTTCCTTTTAAGACGGGGGGGCGTCCATACAAATGAAATACAAATTTCCTCATAACTCGAGAACTAATCAACCCAGTAATCACCTCCGGCAACACTGGGCAAACACAGTAGCAGCACTTCGTAATCGCCTGCTACTATTTCGTGGATTATTCATACTAAAGTTGTTTAAACTACACAAATTTTGAGTGCAACGTTTACTTTAATGGTTCCTGTTGTAGCCCGTCGTGAAGTGTCGTTTAAATGATCATACAGTTCCGCAACCCGCGAACTTTTAGTTGAACACCTTCAAGCCATACAGTGACGCCGCCATCGCTTGCTATTGTTTTTCGGTTTCTTTGAGTGCAACTGACTGTCCTTCATCAGTTCGTTTCGGACAAAAGAAAAAAGACTCGAAGGCAGTTTAGCTTTTACAGCACTTAAACTGAAAAGGAAGAAGAACCGACTTTCTCAAACACATCAAGTGTCAAAAAATTCCATACTACTGTACTATCCGTACTCTACCCTAGCCATGCACAACATCATGTAAATAAATATTATGCAACAAGCAAAACAAAACAGACAACTCCGATCGTAATGAGACACACGGCGGGCACCGACCGCAAGCACCAGCGCCATGCATACACTTCACAAGTGCACGCATTTCGCTGAGCTGGCTCTCCGACCGCTCGGTGGCATATGTGACTCGGTGTAAGGACTCGAATTACAATTCCAGAACCCAATGTATCGAACAATGAATCTTTCTGTCCCAGTAGTCTATCTCTTTTTAGCTTTAAGAATGCATTTAGAATAAGGAAAATATCGATATGCATTACCGATATTTTCCACCAAAATTTAACTATAAAAGCTAACCTTTCAAACAATAAAGCAAGCCATTTCGACTTCAGACTTCGTGCGTTTAATGCGACCCCAATCGGGCTATCGCTAACAAAAGAACTTAGTCCCGCAAGCAACCCCGAGATCAGTTGATCTACCACGGGCTATTGCTTAAAGTCCAAAGGCTAAAGTATACTTCAATAAACCATCCGCGCCAACAGTGCTGTTATATGGCGACACGTGACGCTTAACTTGCAATTTTCGGATACAAGTGCGTGATGTTGCTGATTCATGCAACGGAACCAGCCAAGACCTCACCCACGATACGACAACAGAAAAAACGACACCACGGGACCGACACCAAAACAACTGCAGGCGCGATAATTACAATAGGAGAAATAACCTTCCTTGGCTGCAATGAAATATAACACGACACTGGACAGTTGTTTCTGTATGAACAACTTTCGTGACATGGAGTAACTGGACCCTGTACAACAACAACAAACACGTTAGTCGATTCAGCCAAATCATCAGCTGATACACATATAGGCAGATTCATCATTATGGTTACAACCACGAATTAACTATAAGACAACAACATGAACCCGGAAGAAGAAGAAGTCTACGCGGAGCTAGGAAAACTCCTCGAAGACATACTAGACGAGCTTGGAAAAGAGAATCCAAAGCAGCAATCATGGACCAACACAGAACCGGCACACGACAAAGCACACGAGTGAATATGAATTATGCGTGAGTGAAATTCTTCTTATTATTGTATAAATTTTTTTATATCTAAACTTTTTTAATTAAATGGATTAAAGTGAATTAAAATTAAAGTAATTTTTTTTAAGAGTATAGATATTTAATTTTTATAAAGAAATTTTTTATTAAAGTTTGAATTTTGAATTTTTATCAAATGAATTAAAATAAATTAAAAAGTTAAAATAATCAATAATTAAATTTGTAGCACACAAGTGCCTTGAAAAAAACGAGACTTATATTTTTGCAATATGATTGATTAAATAAAATAAAATTACATTATGAATATATGAAAAATATTAAATGAAGAGGCCTAAATCATGAGTGACCCAGAATAGCTCAACGAATGCATAAATTTTACTATAAATTTTTTTTCAGCTTACATTAGGCTTATACAAATTTGAAAAAAAGTTTATGTCACCCCCCCCTTTGAAAATTTTCGAAACGTGAAGGGGCAAAAAAATAAAGTGTCATATTAGTCTGTTGCATTTTTTAGTGACAAGCAGATTTTTTCACAGTTCAATGAGTTTACATCTCTAAATTATCCAATATGTGCAAAGTTATAGTTATCTCGTTAGTCTCGATCAACTTTCTTTGACGAACTAAGCTTTCTGATTCTGCTGTAAGAGACAGGCAGCTATTGTGCTTAATCTTTAAGTTCCCGACGTCGAAAATTGGGGTGCCTGCAATCAGACTTTCGGCTTGATTCCATTTTAATTTACCTTGTTTTAAGAGAACCGAATTAGATGGAGGCAACAATCAATTAAACAATATATTAGTGAAATTTGGTCCCGCTTTTGACTGAGATATTCCGATTTTTGAATTGCAGTGGGATTATTTTTTCCGTCAAAGGTACTAGATAAGATGAAAATAGAAACACAATTTTTCGGGGCTCAAAATTGATCGTTTTACTCCGTAATGTCCAAGTAACTACCCTAATTTTGGAAGTAGGGGACGTAAAACTCAACGATACAGTTTTTACCACTCATTGGATGCATGCAGCATGCAGGATGTCACTGAGCTGTTCGAAACTTGAAATTTTCGAAACGGTGTGCATCCTCAATATACAAAGGTAAACACGTTATTGTTGGAGAAGAAGCATCAGCTAGGGAGAGGCCTGATATTCATGACTAAAAGGTTGACCAAGAAACGTGAATAGCTTCAGAGATTTGTTTTCTTAAAACATGGCGATAGCACAGCATAAGCGTTCCAAGTAATAAAGTGGCAGGGACCTAAACTGCTATTTTCACACTATTGTTAGATTACGATACTATGTCGTGGTTACCGAGTTCTGAACTAGTAAGTGACACGGATTTCGATTATTAAAAAAGCAAGGTAACTAACCGAGTGGCACGGAGGTTCAAAACAAAATTCAAATGAAGGTCAAGTTTTACGTTTGTGGCTCTCTAAGGTAATCCTGTGGCACTCCACTATTATCAAACTGGTTCATCTCTACCAGGATGCTTACTTTATGTGCTTGGGTCGAAAAATTTCGAAGTTTGAAAGACTTGAACTAAAATTTAAGTACTGTACAAAACATCTGTATTTAAATTTGAATAATATGGAAAAATAAACGCTGGTTTCTTCTCTTTTGTTTGGTTATGGAAGGTTTAATGTTCTTATTTTTTTCTTGCCCCCCCCTTCAACAATATTTTGAGACCAGGACATAAACTTTTTTTCAAATTTGTATAAGCCTTATTTTTAATTGAAAGCATAACATACAATTTAATTTATAAATGGTTAACACTAGAACCATTTACAATTTTTATAATGGATAACAATAGAACCATTGACAGGAAGGAAATTCTCAGTAAGCCAGAATGCAATTTGCAATCAAGTTAGCCAGAAGGATTTCCCGAAATATTAATGTATAACCACTAACGTGGATTTCCCTAAAACCCTCCTTGCACATTAATAAGGAAATTGCAAAAATTTCTGATCCCAGTGCGGAGACAGTCCTAATTATTTAACCAATCCACCTTACTGCACGCTATAAGGAAATCGTAAAATTGCCATTTCCAGTGCGAAGGTCGATTTATCTATCCTACCCAACAAACAATTCCCTTCCCCGTACTTGATGCACATAAAAAGGAAATCGTCACAGTACCATTACCAGTGCCAAGACACTTACTAATAGCTGAGCGAACAGGCTAAAAATCCTCAGCATTCCCCTAACCACTTTTAAACCTTTTTTATTATTTTTACCCCACAACTTTTTATTTTAAAGAGCTACGCAAATAAGCCAAACCTGCCTTGTCATGCGAAAAGGCTAAAAATCCATGACAAAGGCATAGATTATGAGAAAACGAAAAATAAACAATTTATACCTGGGAGCATATATGATGAGAAAAATATTGGCTCATACTACGGTATCGAAGCATGACTAAGAAGTGAATAATAAAATTTTAGCCCCAGATGCCCGGGATGTAACAATCAACGCTGACATTAGTGTCCGTTGGAAAATATTGTTAAATACTAGTTAAGGCACAGGCTCTAGCGCTCGTGACCTATAATGGATTTTTTTCCCCGGATGCCTGGCACACAGATGACCAGATGTATTAAAATATAATGGAAGTCAATCAAGGTTGCTCTTCTGAAGAAATCGCAAAGAAAGATTGCTATCTCTGTAGACCTCTAAAATGAGGCCAAAACTAATTTGCCGAAATAGTAAATTGTTTTAATTCAAAAAGCTACTGGGTACGATGATATAAGGTTTTCATTATTATTTGTCAAGAAATAAATTGTATTAAATAAAAATTTATATTTTATCATACATTATTTTTTTTCAATAGATTACAATCGTTGGTCAAAACAATGTTAGTAATTAGTTCTAAGAAGTAGTAAAAATCCAAAATTGCAAATACTATACACAAAATAGGTTAATTAAAATGTGAATAATAACAACTACTTTTATATAGTGACATCATACTTAATCAAATTGTTTTTTTGCAAATTTTTTTAGAAATACCTTATAATATTTTTTTTATCAATTACATTTATCTCATAGTGACAAGCAAAACATATTATAAAAACAAAAAAAAAATCAAGAACAAAAAACATTTCAAAAATCACAAATTTGTAAAGGCATCTGGGACAGCTATATTTTTCTTTTTCCTGAATAATTACGTTTCACTTCATTATTCAAAAAAGGGGGGAGGTGTACTATCCGTACTCTACCCTAGCCATGCACAACATCATGTAAATAAATATTATGCAACAAGCAAAACAAAACAGACAACTCCGATCGTAATGAGACACACGGCGGGCACCGACCGCAAGCACCAGCGCCATGCATACACTTCACAAGTGCACGCATTTCGCTGAGCTGGCTCTCCGACCGCTCGGTGGCATATGTGACTCGGTGTAAGGACTCGAATTACAATTCCAGAACCCAATGTATCGAACAATGAATCTTTCTGTCCCAGTAGTCTATCTCTTTTTAGCTTTAAGAATGCATTTAGAATAAGGAAAATATCGATATGCATTACCGATATTTTCCACCAAAATTTAACTATAAAAGCTAACCTTTCAAACAATAAAGCAAGCCATTTCGACTTCAGACTTCGTGCGTTTAATGCGACCCCAATCGGGCTATCGCTAACAAAAGAACTTAGTCCCGCAAGCAACCCCGAGATCAGTTGATCTACCACGGGCTATTGCTTAAAGTCCAAAGGCTAAAGTATACTTCAATAAACCATCCGCGCCAACAGTGCTGTTATACTACTGTTCAGTGTGAACTTCCGTATGTGTTTATAGACTAAAAATAAAAAATTATCAGTATTGAGTACGTATCGCATCCATAATCATGGAAGAAGAAAAATGCGGTCTGTGCGGTCTTCCTAATCCTCCGTCCAAGCAAAAGGGGAGGAAAGCGAAACAAATTAACTGGATTTGCTGTGATAAGTGCTCTGTGTGGTGCCACACCGTTTGTGTTCGAATCAGTGACACGGAAATGAGTGACTTGCAGAGCTACAAGTACTTCTGTGAGAAATGTACTATCCGAGGTAGTCTAGTTAAAATAGTAATGAGCTCCGATCTTCACCTGGAGGAAGAAGTCACACAGCTCAATCAAACCATTCACGACCTGACAGTGCAACTAGCAAAGCTTCAACAAGAGAACGATAGTGTCCGCTTAATAGGTAAAAAGCAGCACGACCGATTGCAGAGTAATTTGAACAATGCCAACCAGCGTGATGGTCAATGCACTGCCCATAGTGAACTAATCAACAGCATCGAAAAAAAACTCGAGATTATCGAAACGGGCGCAAAGCTCGCTAGCACCTGCTCACAATCAGTGAACTGCTGTCGTCTTACTATCAACAAGATTCCTTGCCGTGAATAGAATGTCCGCGGCATCGTTGAAAGTGTGCTTATCTTAATTTACTTGGCACACATGAAGAGCTGTCACACGTCATCAGCTGCTTTCGAATCGAAGTTAAACCATCAAAATGGTCCAATCGCAACATATCTCCAACAATAGTTGCAATCTTTGACAGTAGGGAAGTACGGGATCGTGTACTCAGAAAATATTTCGACAGACACAAAGACGCCAAGCTGTGTCATCTGAAGCTTGCTCATGACCTCGACTACCGATTCACACTAAACGAAATGCTGTCGGTAAAACCCTTTCGGATTCGAAATCTCGCTCTTCGTCTCAAGCAAAAAAGGCTCATTTAATCCGTCTTCGTACGTAATGACAACATCTCCGTTTTGATCCCAGGACATAAGCGGTACACATTAGTTGACAGCACCGTACATCTGTTAGAGCTTACTGGTCAAGACCAAGGCATAAACGAATCATCCGTATTCTTAGATGTGCTTTCATCCGACATGTCTTCTTCACGTTGCTAATCCTCCAAACTACAATACTGACGGTTTCCAACTGACATGTCCAATAATAATATTTCAAACCTGCGTATCGGGCATCTCAATGTCCGAGGCCTTGAACACCATATTGATGGAGTGAAGCTACTCCTCGATAAAAACCAGTACCATTTCTTTGCTACGACCGAAACCAAGCTCAAGCATCATCTCCTGTGGGAGCCAGCATACAATTTCATCAGGCACTCGCTGCCCACCGGTAGAGGACGTGGTGCAAAAACATGTGGCGGAATCGGACTAGATGTGCGTAAGAGAATCAAAGCGACATCGATACTCAAAGCAACATTCGACCCGACAATCCCCGTCGGTCAAAGGTTTGAATTTCTTGCCGTAAAAGTGAAAATCAATCGGCTAAATATCTGTGTGGTAGCCGTCTACAATCCCGTCTGTTCTAACCCTCATTTTTCGCAGTGTTACGAAAAACTACTTCTCGATCTGCTCGACAATGGGTACGACAGACTATTTGTAACAGGTGATTTGAACATTAATGTTGCTTCGACTCAACCAACAACAAACCATACAGCGCTGAATCGTATCAACAATACTTTCAACTTAACTATCCTTCCAACGGGCCCTACACGCATCACCGATCACACCTCAACAACTATTGATCTGCTGATCACGGACTCTCCTAGTTCGGTGATTAAATCAAAAACTTTTACCGGCAGTACCATCTCGGATCACGAGGTAGTGTACTTGCTAGCGTACATCAAGTTGCAGAGAACCGCGCCCTACACAATGCGCGTTCGAAACATCCGAGCCATTAATCAACTGCAAGCCGACTTTCTAACAAGAGACCTTCAATACATCTACGCTGCTGAGGGTTCTTCGGTTGAGGCAGATCTACTTACTACCGAACTTAAGAATCTACTCCAGCATCATGCCCCCGAGCGCACAATCGTCGTGCGTACACCCTGAATCACGGAAAGTATCAAGCATGCTGTGGAGCTGAAATCATTAGCATACACTCTGTATTCACGTAACCCAAACAGAACCAGAGGAGATAACCAGTGGCAGGACTATGTCCGAAAACATGACAGGGTCAACTGCCTCATTTTTGAAGCCAAAAAACGCTATGCCGAACAACATTTCGATCATACTCTGCCAGCGAAACAACTGTGGTGTAACCTCAGAAGAGAAGGCATACACAACAATGCAAAAAAGGACTCACCTACCGAAGAAAGTAATGCGGATGACCTAAACCGTTTTTTCAGTGATGGCCATCGCCAAGTGCAGAGCGCAAGCCAAGCCAGAACACCGTTCGCACCCATCCACCGTTCGCACCCCTCCACCGTTCGATTGATCGAGGTGCAGCCGAGTTCAACTTTCGTCGTACGAACACCGATGAAATAAATCGAAAAATTTTCGAAATCCATTCGAATGCAACGGGCTCGGATGAAATTCCTATCTCCTTCATTAAGTTACTATGTCCATTTATCCTCCCACACCTGTCCCATCTGTTCAATTCAATAATTGAATCGAAATCTTTTCCTACCAACTAGAAAAAGCCATAATTACTCCCATCCCAAAACAATCCAACCCTACCCAGCCCAAGGACTTCCGACCAATTAGTGTTTTACCTGCCATATCAAAAGTGCTTGAAAAAATACTCCTCACGCAAATCACGGAGTACCTGGACAATTCGCAGGCGCCTCTACCTTTGTTGGCGAAATTTCAATCTAGCTACCGAAAAGCTTACAGTACTACCACCGCTCTGGCTAAGGTAGTACACGATGTATATTCCAACCTGGATAACAACACGTGCACGGTAATGGTCCTTGTTGATTTTTCGCTCGCTTTTAACTGCGTAAATCACCAAATTCTCAAGACTAAACTTCGGAACGAGGTCTTCTTTTCGGATGCAGCATGTGGCCTGGTGGCTTCATTCTTGCAACGCAGAAAGCAATCGGTCCGCCTAGGCGGAATCATGTCAGATGAGCGAGATGTTCCCGACGGGACGCCACAAGGGTCTTGTCTGAGCGTGATTCCATTTAGCTTGTACATAAACAGCTTGCCTTCGACATTAAAATGCAACTACCATTTTTACGCTGATGATCTGCAGGTCTACTTTTCTGGTCCAGCCTCTGACGTCGACAGACTTGTACAAGCCATCAACACAGACCTCGAAGCCATCGTGCACTGGGCCGATGCAAACTGACTGGCGCCTAACCCAAAGAAAACTCAAGCCATCATCTTCAGTAAGACTGGGCTGATTTTCCCACAAACCAACATTACTTTTTGTGGCGAAACAGTGCCGCTATCTAACGAAGTAACGAACCTTGGACTGAAGCTAGATCACAATTTGACTTGGACTCATCAAGTGAACGATGTCGTTATGAAAGCCTATAACGTCCTGCGCACGTTTCGCCGATTTTCCTCGGTGCTTTCTTTGCAAACACGACGCAAGCTGGTGAAAGCGGTGGTAACGCCCATCTTCATGTACGGCGACATCGTATACTATCCTGGACTATCGACATCCCTAAAAGACCAACTACGACGCTATTTCAAATCTGCTGTACGGTTTGTATACAAGCTACAGCGTCAAGACATAACTGCCGCCGTTCGAAATACTATCCTCGGAGTCGATCTACCAGCTAACTACCGGCGTAGAATATGTTGCTTCATACAACAAGCTTATTTCGGCAACCAGCCCGATTATATTAACAGCTCCTGCAACCTGTACAGCAGCAACGTACGCGATGTATCATCATTCCTAGGCATACAACTAGTAGTGGAAAAAGCGTGCTCATATACGGAGCCACATGCTGGAACGGTCTCCCAATAGACGCCAAACTAAAGCCAACTATATCGACCTTTAAAAACTTTACAAAAAGACTAGTGTAATTGTTTAATGTTTTTTGCTTAGTATCAATTATTAATTTGTGTGTTCGATTTAGTCATCAAGTATCTTTTTTCGTTTTTGTGTTTTCCTTGACCTGATATAAAGTTGTAATATAAATTTCAACAACTAATTCAAATACGAATTAAATACAAATTTCCTCATACCTCGAGAACTAAAGCAAATGGAACCAAATTTGGCATGTGGGGGGTTTTGGAGGGAGTAATTTTTTTAATGATTGTTTGAGACCCCTGGGTAGGGGGATAAGAACTCTCATACAAATAAAACAGAAATTTTTGCGTAACTCAAAAACTAATCGAACTCGAGTCATTTTAGACTCTTTCATAAAACATTTATCAATAACAAGACCACCAAAAACTATCAATAGTAACATTAGATAATTAAGCGCGAGACGGCCACAGGCCGCGAGTGTTGCCGGCGACCTACCGTCGGAAGCGCCGGCCGCAGCGTGGGGCATCCCCCCCGTAGAGATCACCTCAATCTAGGTTTATTTATTTTCCTAGATCTACTGACCTATACTACTTTCATTATTAGAACTTGTTGATTCTTTTCGGTGAAAATCAATTAAGTGATAAATTAGACCAAGTAAATGTATTGTAATTGACTGAAAATTTTATGTTGTATGTAAAATGTAATCGTAAATAAATTTTATAATTGTTTTGTAGACGTCTGATGATGGCCGAAGGAAAACAGTAGGCAGAAACGTCACACCAAATCAATAGTTTTTTGATTTTCACCGAAAAGAATCAACAAGTTCTAATAATATTAGTGTCACGGTGATCTAAATAAGCAAATATACTACTTTCCTTCAGTTGGGTCTGTGAAATGGTATTTTCTACGAAAGGATTTTCCGTGAAATGGTACATCCCGCGTAAGGTTTTTCGCGAAATGGTTTTCTGCGAAACTCTATATTCCGCGTTATGGTCAACCGAGAATTGGTGTTCCGCAAAATGGTATTCGGCGAAATGGTTTGTAATGATGGCGAATATTTTAATGCTATTATAATGCGAGTGCGGCCGGCGACCGACCGTCGGAAGCACCGGCCGCAGCGTGGGGCATTCCCCCGTACAGATCACCTCAATCTAGGTTTATTTATTTTCCTAGATCTACTGACCTATACTACTTTCCTTCAGTTGGGTCTGTGGAATGGTACTTTCTACGAAAAGATTTTCCGTGAAATGGTACATCCCGCGTAAGGTTTTTCGCGAAATGGTATTCTGCGAAACTCTATATTCCGCGTTATGGTCAACTGAGAATTGGTGTTCCGCAAAATGGTATTCGGCGAAATGGTTTGTAATGATGGCGAATATTTTAATGCTATCCGCTTCATTTTATCAGGCTAAGCAATGCGGAAAGTTGTTTTCTACTTTACTGTGAAAATTTGTATATTAAAACACCCATGAACTCCCCAGAAACTTGCAAACCTACGCATATAAAGGACAAATCCTGGAAACCTGACTTTGAATTTACATTTCACATTTATTTACATTTCAAAAAAAATTGCCGAAAGCTATGTCTCAGTGTCACTCATGCCTCTGAGTATCACCGTTTCCAACAGGAATGTTTTACGTAAAAGAGTTAACTGGCGGAATTAGCAAAAAATTCGATTGTCATATTTTTTTAAATAATAACTATTATTACTATGTGATGCCTTGCAGCAATTTAAATTTAAATATAATATGTATTTTTTTGTTAAAAATCACCTGAAAATGAATGCAAAAAAAACTTACTTTGAACCCCAAAACTGATTTTTGTTTAAAAATATATGAAAAAATCAACAAATTTTTCTCAAACTTAGTGATGGGCAAAACGGATCACTAGACTGATCGGATCAGAGCCGGTTCATTTAGTCAAGGATCCGGATCTTCGGAACGGTTCATCGGATCTTTGGTTACACTGAATATATATTTGGGTTTTTTCTCTATTTTTCAGGCAAAATTTGAGAAAAGAGCCAATCTTCATGGAGAGAAAGAAAAACTGAAGAAGATTCTACGGAGAATATCGTCACGCATGCTTTACGTGCACGCGTTTCTCGTATAAACTAGTACTTTAAAACGGGTTTTCCGTCATCTTGTTAAAATGCGTTATGGCTACGGAGATATTTCCATTCAAACCCAAATTTGAAATTATTGTTAAGGCGTACGGAATATAGAGCCATTAGGCCGTATGAATTAAACAGTTTGCTTTACTTATTTACTACTTTTGTGTAAATCTTATGGGAGAGTTTGCTCTAACTTTTTTATTCATACGGCCTATTGTCTATGATCTCATTTTATCCTGCCTCGTCATTAGTCTACCTTCATGATAACAACCTGAAATAGAATGAAGAGAACGAAGAGCTAGGTACTAGATAAGACATCAAATGAAATTCTAGATAAAACTGTCAGTGGCGAAATAAACCCTAATGAAATTCGCAGCAGACTAAAAGTCGCACGGGCAAAGATCCGTGTCTTAAAAGAAAAGATCCACGGATCAGTCATTCTTTTTACGGATCCGGATCTTTTCAATGGATCAGGAGCGGATTGCCAATCTCTACTCAAACTACATTATGCGATGTAGGTTCATAAACTTCACTTTCCATGAAAATATCATGGATCTTGAATGTTTCATGACGTAGCTAATCCCGCTGTCTCACTGTTCCTGTTGTCTCACTGTTGACTACTCTCCCCTATATATTGTTACCTTTAAAATGTCAAAAAATTTAATTTTTAAAAAATGCGCTTTTTTAGAGATGCAACTTTTAAGTTTTTTCTTTTTTTATCAACAAAAAAAAATTTTTACAGTGCACATTTTTTTAGAAAGGCAATTTGATTGTCTACAACTTTGCTGAAGACACTATTTCGATTAAATAAACTATTTTTCCAATATAAAATATTTAATGGATTGGCAACATTTTTGGTTAGGTCCTTTTGAAAAAGCAGTCGACATCTTGAAAAAATACCTGACATGATAAAATGACACCATTTATAAAGGAGAACAGCTATGCAAAGTTTCAACTAAATCAAAAATGAGAAATTAAAAAAAATGTTAATTTTTCGTCACTTGGCGTGGAATCCCTCATTAACAAAAATATATGACTGTTTTTGTTCGAATGCATGTATGTGTCACACTGTATAAGCCTGTTGTCTCACAGTTTCCAAGCCGAATGTTCAGGAAAAAATAATGCGTTATAGTGTTAGCAAACATGTTTTTTTCATTATTAGATTTTATTGCTACGTGATGTGATGCAGTGAATCTACATTGGATTTAGTAGATTATATTTTTGAAATTCACCTGAAAATGATTGCACGTTGACCATCCCCACAAAATGATTTTTGTTGAAAAATATATTAAGAAGTTAACCAATTTTTCTCAAACTAGATCACGTGATGTAGGTTTGCAAACATCACTTTACCGAAAAATATCATGAATCTTAAATGCTTTATGACTGAGTTATTCCCGTTGACCTGCTGTTCTTTTGTTTCACTATACTATTGACTACTTTTCACTGATCCTAAGCAGTTTTAACTATTTCTTTGGTGTAAACTATGATAATTATACTATAAACTCGAAAACAAATTTTGTTCAACTTACCGCGCTGGCTCAATTTCCACAGATTGTTCTATTTGAATGTTTTCTTCATCTTCGTCATTCACCAGCTCGCTCTCAATATTTAATTCCGATACTGATGACGCCTTCGCCATTTCAAGGGTGCTACTAGGTTTTTTAATGATAGTTTTTTTCGAGCGCTTAATTCGTTCATCCAACATTGATAAATCTTTTTCTGATAGTTGTCCAATCAGTTTATAAACCTTTTCTCCAGCAAGGAAGAAAGCTTGCACGACAGTGTTCAGTGCAGCATTGCGGACAGAGTTGTCTCTATCGGATATGTGTTTTGCAATTTCCTTGAGTGCAGCCTGAAAATAAATTGACTCAGTGTCAAGTTTCAAATCAAACTAACATTCTTCAACAATATTACAGGGTGGTGTTCTTAGTGAGAATAATAATAATAATAATAATAATAATAATAATAATAATAATAATAACAATAATAATAATAATAATAATAACCACGGTACCGTTCGAGTAGGTGAGGACTCAACGGCGCTTAGCTGCAAGCGGCCGGGCGGGTTGTAGGTTGCGGATAACTAACGGCCATTAGATATAATGGTTAGTTGCGAATTAAATAAGCAATCCCGGACAAGCAGCGGGGATGGTCTATGGGTGTGGTGGGGTTCAACAGTGGGCTCTGTCTAGTTCCCATGAAAAACCACAATACCCGAACACCAGTCCTGACAAAGCGAGCGGGTACCGCTATAAGTACCTTAGCCCATGACCTCACTAACCGGTTAGGCTTCCGGAAAGAAAAGTCAACCCAATATGGAGTACAATCTAAGAAATCGAGATATCATGCGATCGCCCGAGGAGGGAGCCCCTACTGGAGCTGGTCCTGGAACGGGGGACAGAGCGAGCGGCCAGCGGCTGGAGGATGATCAGGTGCAAGAGCGACCAACGTCAACGGGCTCAGCCCGTAAACCGAACGCGAAACAGACGAAGCAGCAACAGACACCACCAAGGCAATGCTGCACCTGCTAATGATGCTACGACTGACCGACGTCAGTCGCTCACTTTGGCAGGCCGCCCACGGCAACGGATCATGTGGACGAGAGAGATGAATATATATGTGATCCGCTGCTACTACGTTTGCACGAGGTTGGAGACGGATATGTCCGGCAGACCAATGATGCTGGACATGTTCAATGAACGGTTCCCTCGATTTGCTAACCAACTTGATCGGAACAAACTGTACAGTCGACGACGAACAATACTGTCGAATAACATGCTCACTACCACAGAGCTGGATACCATTAAGTTGGAAGTGCAAAGGGAGCTCGAGGGAACAGGGAATAGATCGAGTGATACGTCGAGGAGGAGTTCTGTTGGAATAGATGCAGCAAGACGCGAATCAGTTGCATCTGTAAACACACCAGTTGGGGAGTCACACGCCCCAGGACAAGACATGGGTCGACAACAACAACAGCTACGAGACGAACTAGCTTTCCAAATGGACGCAGCGGTTACACAATTTCGAGGTACAGATCCCCTATCTCGACACCGGATACACTAGATCATTCAGGACGAGACGGTCGCGAGTGTTGCCGGTGACCCGCCGTCGGAAGCGCCGCCCACTGGGGGGCTTGCAAAACTCGAGATTGTAACAAAGATCATCCGAGATTCATGATTTATGTACAACACAGGTTAATTTGTGGCAATACGAAGTTTGTCGGGTCAGCTAGTATTCATATAATTTTCATGTGTACTTCTGGGCGCATTGTGTTTATATGTGGCACATAATAATCATAAGGATTTTCATATGGAAATTTTCCATTAGTTATGTGCGGATTATTTTGAGTGCAGATTTATAAAAAATCCGATTTAATCCACCTAGTGGTGAAAGGAACCTTTATTATACCATCTTATTAATCATTTGATATGAGCATTTATAGGTCAAATATTATTTTTGATAGGAATGAAGTTTTGCTGATATGCTGGATACCACGAAAGGATCCATTTTCATTACCTAAACTTTTTCGCCAAAGCGAAACAACGTGATAAGAAGCGATGCGATTGCGAGGCGATCATATGCGATCGCTTCATATGGATTATTCTGTTGGCTAGCACTGACGGTAACGTGCCTATTATTTCCAGAGCGACTAAATTGTTCAATAAGTTTGTCGTGTATATATTTTAAAAGGACTAAGTATCTTTAATCTTTAGACCTTGTACAGCGGCTCCCCGAATAAGACGATATAAGGTGTATTACGCTCACCACAATCTCTTAGGTTTCTTTCAATCGATTTAAATAATTTTTCGTGCGTGACAAGTTTAAGCTAAACTGAAACTCTAACAATAAACCAAAAATCAATTTTATTGACCGCAGTGCAACAACTGAGAAATTATAGCACCACCCTTCACTTTATTCGGGGATAGCTTTCTAAGCAACAATGTTAATTTTATTATACTCTTATGGCAGTTTTAATGACCAATTTTGGTCTTAAATGCCAGCATAAGAGTGTAATAAAACCCAAATTGTTACCTGGGTTCATTAATGGCTAGGTAACAAATGGAAATGAAGGTTTTACATAATTGTACAGGGCTCAGCAACATAATTACCATTTTTGTTTTGCTATTGTAAAACATATAAGACGAATTTATTCCTACCAAAAGAATTTTACTCAAATGTAAACTAATTGCGTTTAAGTCTTCAAATATTGCAAAATTTAACTTATACATTTAGTTCACGTCTTTTTCTAAAGCCCAGTAGAAGTCTCAGTTCATATGAAATCAAATGAAGCGCTAGAAACCGTGGACCCACGTTCGTTTGACCATTTTTAACCTGAACACTTCAAACAGCCACGAATAATACAGTGGGATTTCGAATTTGGCAACAAATGCGTGTCGCCTGTCGCGCAACAAATGCGTGTCGCATGGAGTTTCTCGAACGTCGCGCAGTTTGCCACTTGATGACTACCTCCACCGCAGGATAAACATATATCAGATGTTACTGGCTTCTCTACCGTAGGAATTGGCTGCTTGTATGGTTCACCCGAGCTTTCCGCATCTGTCACATTCACTTCAACTTCAGCAGTATGCGCATTAACAAATTCTCTGGTATTATTTTTATCGTTCTTGGTTGATTTCGATTGACACTCCGCTGTCGTTGGCAGGTTGCTCATCGCATAGGCAACTCTTGCAATCTAGTCACTAAAATGGCCAAGATTTACTACCGGAAGTTGCTCTTGATACAAGGCCCAATTCAATTTTACTGAATCAGGTAGTTTAGCTACGATATCACGTAACAAAATGGGATTCGACAAATGGTTTTCCATCCACATTGCGAGCAGATGCCCACACAGATTCTGCACCATTAGACCGTATTTCACATCCTCAGATTGCCCTGACTTCGGAATCGGTGTATCCAGTACACGTGCAATCAATTCATCCACGATCCGTTCAGGTTTCCCAAATCGAACCTGTAGCGTCCATATTACTTGAGAAACCGTGGCAGGATGTAGCAGAAGACTACTTACATCACGCTTGGCTTCACCTTTCAAAGCCCTTTGAAGACGTAATAAGTTTTCGGAATCTGAAAACCCACATACACTGGTGGAGTGGTGGTAGCTGCTGATGAACGAAGGCCAATCTTCCGCTTTACCATCAAAGAGAGGCAAGTCCTTCGAAATAACATGTCTAGCAGTGAGTTGCTGCTTCGTGGGTCCGCCTTCTAGCAGTGTATCGAAACCGTAGCTCAGGGCAGATTGTACTGGCGGAAAGCTATAGGGCTATCGCTGTGTTTCATATGGGAACACATGAGAGAGAACAACAGTTTGATTTATCGGTGGGCGACAGTTCGGATTACCTCCATGTGGGGCGGCACAGTTAAACGGTACATGCGTTCCCTTGGCATTGAACGAAGGGATACGATTTGTACTTCTTGGGATACTCGTGAAAGTTGAAAAGTTTGAGCGATAACCAACTGGTGACGTAAAGGAGTACTCGTCACATTGATCATTTAGTGATGCAAGGCTTGGGGCATGTGGATATGATCGACCTGAAGGAGGAACCTGTCTAGAGTCGTTACCTGTTGCCGCCGGAATCTCTGCATTACGGACTAAGTGAGGTGTGGCCTGCGCTTGGATTTCATTATTCTCACGAACATGTACTAGGGCAATTTTCTTCTGCAGCTGGTCATACGCTGCTTGTACCTTTTGCAAACGTTGAAGTTCAACATCTCGATTTGCTAACTCGCTTCTAGTCTGCGTCCACAGTTCGGCGTCTATCGCTCTCGGACTTGAATCTGCTGTCGTAGGTCTGCTTCCCGTTGGCATTGTAATTCAAATATCTTTTCCGCCTCCTGTAGCTTCCTAATTAAGTAATTTTCCCTGTCATCCGGCTTATTCATCTCCTGCTCATACTGTTGTTGTTGTTCATGACGCTTTCGCATTTCGTCAGTTTTCTTTTGCCACTCATCGTACTGCTTCGGAACGTGCTTCCGAATTGCACTTGTTGTAGTTATACGGGGAGTTGTATCGTTCAACATATCAACAAAACTCCGAATATGCACAGAAGTTAAAAGAGAAACTGGATTTTGAAACTCGCAGTCTAAACTCTTTCCTTCAGCATTCGCTCTATTAGCGGGGTTTATTCCACTGATCGCGTAAGCCAGCTCGTTATCGGCTGTATTACTAGCTACAGATGTTGCTCTATCGTCAATTTTACTAGTAACCGGCAACGTTTGAAAACGTGTTGAAAAGGGATGCACTTGATCACTCATAGTGCCTGCATCTACTACTGCATCACCGGGCAAAATACTTCCACCACATCCTCCGGCTTACTCTACATTCTGGTCTTGCACCCAGTCCCGCGTCCGGCTGGTACTACTTCTAACGCTCATGTTTCCAGACGAACCCGCCTTATTTATCAGGTCATACTTTCGTGCAAGGTACTCTTTCTCTCGCTCTAACTGCGCCAACGCCGCTTTCTCCGTCAACAACTTTTCCTTCTCCAATCGTTGCAAATCAAGTGCTAAACGATGGGCACGGGAACTAGATGTAGTCAAATGGCTGGTTTCAGAAACTGCTGGTTGAACAGGAATGGGAACGGGACGTATGCATTGTACACAAGAAAACGAATTCGATTTTACAGTTTCGTTATTTACTCCAGCACAAGAAAAGTGGTACCAACGGGTACAATCTTTACACTGCACCATGAATTGTTCGACCTTATTAGGACGATCGCAACCACTGCTCGTGTTTGAGATCGCGTTTGCCGGATGAATGACTTCCGAAGCATTGTAGCTTTTTATCCCAAAATTCTTTGAGTTTCTGTTGGTACGGTTGGAGATTTCGGACTCCCTGAAGCACTACGCGTAGAAATCACGTCGCAAGAGCTCAAAGCTATAATACATTTTATTTACTGCGAGTGTCTAACTATACATTTTCTTACTTACAATTTTGTATCCGATCAATTTTAACCGCAACCGCAAGCAGATTTAATGTTTAACAATTTTCGGTTTTGACAGTTTCACTGTTATGTTTTTCGATGACATTCTGCTGGTCTTTGGCCACTTACTGATGACAGCAAGCGTGACGGCACCGACCTCCTGACAGCTACTAACTTCCACTGAATCTCGAACCGGTTCGCGCGCTACAGAAACTGAAAAATTTATATGTCGTTGGATTTTATGGAGGGGATAAGAGAGCAATTTTATGGAGAGCGTAAGAGGGGGGCTTCTATACAATTGAAACACAAATATCCTCAAAACTCGAGAACTAATCAAGCAAAAGGAACCAAATTTGACATGTGGGGGTTTTTGGAGGTGGGAATTTTTTCTATGGTGTGCTGAGACTCCTTCCCGTTCTAAGAGGGGGGGCTCCCATATAAACGAAATACAAATTTCCCCATAACTCTAGAACTAATCAAGCAAATGAAACCAAATTTGGCATGCGGGGTTTTAGAACGCAGGAATTTTTACTATGGTGTACTGAGACCCATCCGTCTTTTAACAGGGGGGGCTCCTATACAGATGAAACACAAATTTCCTCATAACTCGAGAACTAATTAAATAAATGGAACCAAATTTGGCATGTGAGGGTTTTTGGAGGCATGAATTTATTTTATGATGGTTTGAGATCCCTCACTCCTGTGGTAGGAGGATAAGGACTCTCATTCATATAAAACAGAAATTTTTGCGTATGTGCCATATTTTCTGCTGTGTAACAAGTAGTAAGCTGTAAGCTGTGAAAGTAAACTAGTAAAACCTTCTCGGAGCAAAATACAGTGAATCGACACCGCTTATTACGTGCCGGTTGACATTCATGTCAAAAGAGAAGGACGTCATATTTGCGATGAACGTGCTTTGGCTTTAAGCTTATTTGTATCCAAAGGCCCTTTTAAAGTAAGATTATTGAAACATGTCAAGCTACGCATAATCATATTTAATACAATAATCTGTGGGCAGGTCATTCATTACTATTTTAACAATTAAGATGCACACAAGTGATTTGTAAAGGATATTTCTATGTCTCAAAGGTTGTAGGCGTTTCATAGCTACCATTGCATTCAATGAAGAATTGACTGAATATTTCTCTTTTCTTTTAAACATTCACTTAAACAATGGCACTCACAGATTCTTATAAACATTATGCCAGAAATGCAAATTGCATTAGTCTTTGATCTAATGATCTGATATAGTCTTACGTCACCCTTTCGTACAACCATTAGGGCTGGTTTTATAAAAAAGGAAAAATGTAAATGCATACGTAACAACTGGAATGAGTGTAAATTTAAGTATGGTTGTATAATATAACCGCTTGTGGTATGGAAACATCATTTTCGCTACGGCAAATCACTACTACTTATTCCGACCAATCACAGATCGTGAATTTTTAGTCAAACAATGCCTAATGATTTTCAATTTTTTAAAAGTCTTAGGGGAACATATAATCTACTGTACTGTAATCGATTCTTTGAAAAATTTTCAATCGATTGATGCCAATATCTCTAGAATCTATTGAGGGATGACTAAGTTATAAGCGTGCAAACTATAACCACTTTTCGTTACATGTTCCCTCTTCGTTTTTCTAAAGTGCCCTCCAATATCGAAATTAAAGACGTAGTCCTACGTCTGTTGCAATCTCTGCGACTTACCTCGGCGAGCGTAATCTCCTTCTCCCTCTACAAAAAAAAACAAAATATTGTTTTTCTAATTACTTCTAACCAAGCCGAGGGAAAAGAAGTAAATGTTGAAGAACAGAACGTTCATTGTGGAGTAACATTTGGTTTTCTCCCATTGTATACTCGGATAGATTACGTCACGCAGCCGAAGACGCAGCCCTTCTTTTTGTCACTTGTCATAGTATCGATATTTATTTATTTATTGGCAATTCATCTGACACAAAAAAATAGTCTACGTGAATAAAAATCTTAAAGTAAGCTTGATCTTTTTAATCTTCTTGCAAACACGCGCGATGGTTCGCCGAACTCAAACAACTCTTCCTCTTCCACTTTTGTAAACGTTCTTATACATTCAGTCATTGGCTCGCAAGATCCAAATGCCGTCCGATGGAACTGTGTCTGCAGCAGTCCCGTTGAGCGTAAAGTTCGTTGCGATGCCCGGAAGTTGAGCATGGATAATAGTTGTGGACAATCAATTTCCCCGTTGATCATTTTAGCTACAAATATCGCCTGTTGCATTTTACCTGTGTTCCAGTGCGTCGAGATCAAGTAGACGACATCTATCGCCATAGGGTGGCAAATTTTCTAGATTTCGCCAAGGGAGATGACGCAAAGCTAGTCTAATAAATCATCTTTGTACGCGTTCAATTCGTATGGTCCAAGTAAGCTGCTTCGGAAACCAAATCAGATTACAGTTCTCCAGAAGCGGTCGAACTAGGGCGCAATATAACGATTTAAGGCAGTGGGCGTCCTTAAAGTTTCTCCCTATCTTCGAGATAAATCCAAGTTGCCGGGATGCTTTAGAGACAATTGATTCACGGTGCAAATTAAATGTCAGTTTAGTATCCAGTAAGACACCGAGGTCATTAAGTTGTTCGACTTTGCGCAGCTCAGTACCATCAATAATATAGTTAAAGTTTATCGGGTTTTTGGTGCGATAAAAGCTCATCACTTCGCATTTTGCAACGCCAGTTCAGTTTGCACCAGCCAACGAACACATCAAGCATAACTTGCAAGCGGCAGCAGTCGTCTTTATTACTTATGGTAGCAAACAGTTTTAAATCATCAGCAAACAGTTTTAAATCATCAGCATACACTAACATGCAGCCAACACCCAACAGTAACGCAGCATCGTTAAAGGACAGTAGGAAAAGCAAAGGTCCCATATGCCTTGAGGGACTCCAGATATATTGGTAAATTCCGATGAAATACTGGATCCAAGTTTGACTCGTAGCACTCTACCGCTCAGATAGGATTTTAACCATTCGACCATTTGTTGGGAAGCACCAAGTCGGGAAAGCTTCCGCAAAAGTATTACATGGTCAATTCGATCGAAAGCAGCTTTTAAGTCTGTATAAATGACATCAACTTGTTTCTTGTTTTCCATTTGCGAAATGCACATCGAAGTGAATTCCACCAGATTAGTACAGACCTATCGACCAGGCACGAAGCCATGTTGAGCCGTTGAAATGTAGTTCTTAGTGCGGGACTGTATTACATTACTCACGATAATTTCGAACAACTTTGATACCGCAGAGAGACTGGTTATTCCGCGATAATTCCGTACATTATGACGATCGCCAGATTTATATACCGGAAACATATACGATTGTTTCCAAATGTCAGGAAATTTACCTTGTTCGAAAAACTTATTAAAAATTGAACACAACGGATTCGCCAAAACTTCTATACATCGGGCCAAACAAGTAGTTTAAAAGTTATCCTAAAAAAACCTGTTTTGACAACCCAAGCAACAATGTGAGTTTGATTGTACTCTTATGGTGGTTTTCATGACCAATTTTGGTCTTGAATGCCATCATAAGAGTGTAATAAAACTCAAATTGTTACTTGGGAAGGTAATAATTATCGCCTGTTTCTTAAAGATGGCTAAACCGACTTAGGCGCTATTAGTCTCATTTGAAAGGTAACATAGCCTAATAGATCACTATTGATTTGTTTTTTGATTGGACGTTTAATTTGGAAGTTATGAGCAATTGAATACAACACATTAAAATTTACAATAATTTATAACTATTTCATCTAGGATGATTTATCTAGTTTGAATTATTTTTGCATCAAATTAGAGATTTTAATGCTGCAAATATATCTGCAAAATTTCAGAAGAATTGGTTTTGCCGATCAAAAGATATTAACCCTCCAACACTCGCGCCAACTTTTGTAATACGGTTACTCGCGCGCACAATGGCCCAAAGCCAAAAAGAGATGCGCACTAGAGTTTTGACTGGGAAAACTTGGTTTTAGGTTTATCGAACCTTTGGAAAAATTTCTTGAAATTGAAAATTCTATCGTCTGGTGCAATTTAAATTTTGATTAATCCCCCTAAAAGTGAAATAAAAAAAATATTTTTCTTCAGTTTCAATATAACACATTGATGTGTTCTGCAAAGCTTTAGAGCATATTATTACAAGAAATTTTGCTGAAGACAGTAATCCTCTATCTCTTCAGCGAAGCTAGAAAAATCTTATTTATTGTATATGAATTAATGAAATCAGTTTTTTATTTTAGCTCTTTTCGTAATTGTTGTATGACCTTTTCATGTATTACAAAGTTGCACAAATAGTAAAAATACATAACTTTTCTGAATATAGTATACCTCTACGTTTGCTTGTTTAGGAACTGTAGAACTTTGATTATAAAAAATACCCTAATTTTGACCCCGAATTACTCGACATGTTGTATTAACATGTTAAACATTTTATATTATTGCTGATTGTTTTGATGCCTACCCAGTAAACCATTTGGTTTATATATCTCAATTACAACTGAGATATACGAGATATATGTACCAAAGTGGAGGCGATATACATGCGAAAATTTTGACAACTATTTGTAATTCTATTTTGCGTAGTTAACACGCAACTAAATACTCCTGAATATATGATTAAGATATAATCAAATATTGCAATCGTCTATACTGTTTTATAATTCGCAGTCATGAATTGTATATGAAGACACGCGCGACTGCAAAACAACTTATTGTTCACTTCGGTGTGACATACTCTAATCATTATACAATTCCAATGTGAAATTGACATGAACACGATTTAATGTGCACTTTCTATTACGATTTTGTGTTATCTGGGTATAGACACCATTTTTCCATATGAAGAAACGAGAGAAAATTCCAGTTGGGCCAATTCCGGTACACCTCATATGCTGATGCTTCATTTCTGTGATGTCAGTTTATGCTGATCTATATTCCCAACAATTTAAAGTATTAATGCATTGAATAATTATGAAATTTTGCTCATAACAAGTTTATTGAAGAATATACGTTAGTTACACAACGAATAGTAACTTTATAACAATGTGGCGTTCAAAAACTTACACGGTTATACAAAATACAACAGTGTGAGTAGCCGAAGGTTAATAAAAATTGATGAAATTTATTCTGGAAAACTTTATTGGTGTGAATCAAATAGGCATTACAGGAAATTATGCATAGTTCAAAAATCTATAAACTAGACCTTTACTACGCAATGTATATGTTAAAGAATAATATTTGCTCTTACAACTTACTTTTACTTGCACTTACTCAAATTATTAACAACTTACTTATCTTTATTCAGCACTTTCATGAAAAAGGATCTATCAAAACTTATAAGTGGTCATATTTTGTTCACATTTTGCAAACTTATTCAATTTTCAAAAATTTTATGTAAAGCAACGCAGTACGTAACGTTAACCAATAGATGAATTATACTCCGAAGACGTGTCGATTTCTATCTCAAATAGCAAGTAAGACCGTATAACAAAGGTTCCTTTCACCACTAGGTGGATTAAATCGGGTTTTAGTCTTGACCTTGGAATGAGGTCATACATATATTAATATTTTTTTTTGAAACGATGGTTCTACAATTGATGAAGGGACGGTAGGGGAAAGAAATGAAAATTTTTTGGTGAAGGAGAGGAAGAGCGGAAAGGAAAGGAAGGCCCCCCCCGTATTGGTAGCCCTTTGGTTTGGCTATCAATCAAGATGTGCACCAGACGAATGTCTGAAGAAAATTTTGATCCCGTTTCTACAAAAACATCCTGCAGATGTACAACACGTGTTTTGGCCGAATTGACCATCATCGCCTTACGCCAAACAAACACTATCGTTCCTGAATATCCATTCGATCCCAATTTTACTTAAAAACCACGACCCGAAAAATCTGTCTCCGTCCGCCCAATCTTCGGGATTTTGTGTTCTTTTGTGTATAAAAAGAACTGGAGAGCCGCAAATTGCAAACAGTTGATTGGTAGAATCAAGAGATGCATTTGCAAAGTTGACATGACGGCCGTACAATGCTCCTGTTTCGACGTCATACGGAAGCTTCGCCGAACAGCCGATTACGGACCGTTTTCAAATGTACACTATTTTTTTTTTCAACAATGGATAAAGTAGCTTTGATTTCGGTAAATCAGATCTTCTTCATGTATCTTTGTCTTTTTTTGACAGCTTGAGAAAAAATTCCAAAATTTTAGTTGCCACCCGTTATAAACAAAACTAAATTTCTTCCAGAAAAGCAAAAACAACTATATCAGCAGGTATGTATTCAATGTTTTAATGCCTATTATTTTTCTCTTTTTAGGTTTTAATTCTGACAATATAATTATTGTTCTATTGGCCGGACGTACTGGTCTAAGTACGCTAGAGCCTTCTTCATTCGATTGAACTTACGGTCACCTGCCGCAATTGCGTTGTCTGGATTCTTCACTTTTTCATCGATAATTGGCGATGGTTTTTCCAGGGAAACACTCTCTTCATCAGCATTACATGTCGTTTAATGATTTGGCCATCTTCGCAGAAAAGCACCAAGCGTCCGTTGTTTCCTTCCGTGACCCTGTATCTTGTTGACGCTGGATGATAACGGTATCACCGACCTTTCCATTTCGACGGGAACGTCCGGCATTGCGGCATTTGCACGTAATTCAGATTCGTCCGACGAAATTTGGTAGGAGTGAAACTGGCTCTTGACGAGTGTTGATTCATTCGATTTGATCGATTGTGCCATAAAATTAGTTTCGTACCCGTAGATGCACGCTGCTTTCACTAAATCACTAGCACTGTAACCGCAAAGCTTAACATTTCTTATGAGGCGAGCAAGAAATGCGACTGGTGACTGCTTTAACTTCGTAAATGATTGGTGTTCGGCAACTGTGTCTGTCAGAGCACAAATGAGCTTCAATGATTTTTATGAACTCCGTGTAGCAATTCGGATAAGTCAAGCTGGGTCGCAGGTTATTGGCTTTGTCAATCGCCTGTAGCTCTTTCCCGAGCGACAAGTATATCAATTTTACCTTGTAAACGGGATCGTTCGTATTATGCAAGGACACCGCAATCTTAAAGTTTTCTATGAAATCAAACCATTCAACCCACATTTTATTCGGATGGACACTACTGTGGAAAGGTTTGATATGTTCCGGACGGTCGGTCGTATACGAGCTCTGGGCATTTAAGGGCTCATGAGCGAAGTTCCAGGTATGATCAGCTTTGGGGCTAACCGGGCGTAAGGTGCTGTTACCAGTGGCGGATGGCTGAAGTAGGCTGATAATCCTCGAAATGTCCGCGAGAAGTTTTCTATTTGTTTCATTCGCTCACTCGTGTCACTGCTTTCTTTTCCGGAGTTCGCTTGGATGGTCTTTGGTATTAGCCTCAACACTTGCATCAATTTCCATTTTCTCCGATGGTAACTTGTCATCGTCTGTACTGCAAGAGCTGCTACTGTCACTGACATTGGTCTCATTTTTGCTCACTGAATATTCGCTGCTGCTATCGCGAGTCGTACTCACGTCGTCTATATCACTGCGGTTTGCTTCTTCCGATTCACGGATGCTTGGAGGATGCTCGCGGTCTTCCTAGACTCGAACGTATTTTCCTTCGTTTGCCATTGCTTGATTTTGGTTGGGAGTGCTGTTTTAGATATTTGTACCCTCGTAATTTCCGATATTGTGTTATTTGATATTTTAGCAGAAATTTAAATTGTGTGAAAAGAAGATAATAAAATGCTGGTATTAATTCCTTTCCTTTTTTCCTTTTTTTCGGGTTATCCAACTGGTCGCTTAATAGCGTATAAAACTCTGCGCTGGGCCCTTTTGTGTTGTCAACAAAGTGTCAGGGAGACCTCAAACATCAGTTCTACCTGACGAGACAGGCACTGGCGCCCACTAAAACACAGGTAGAGCCCCAAGCATAGCCGTCACGCCTATACCCGCAGGCGGAGGCGTTTCGGCCCTGCGCGGACTCCACGAACTGACTCTAAGATCTCTCTGCCAAAGGCCGGAATGTCATATTTTAAATATAATGATGATGATGGCGATGATGATGATAATTATGATGATGAGAAGAAAAATAATAGATCGAATTTGTAAATGTGCTTTGGACTTTTTGTACCACTCGAGTTGCAATATTTGGTATAGTGAAGAAGTGGAGAATTCGTCATCCCCGCCTGACACCGGTCTTCAACCGCGCGCCCGCTTTCAGTTTTCCAACACAAACAACCACAAATGAACCAATAGGAGGGACAAATTTCGGAGCATCAGTGGTTATCAACTTATCAGGGCAAATTTAATCTTTCATCCCCTTAGTATTCACAGTGCATTCCCACGATACAAAGTAAATTGAGCGCAGCACAAGCTGGACGTTCGCGGTAGTCGACAGAAGCTTCAAAATATAGAGACTCGCCCGCCTTCCAACCCTCGAGACCAAAGTGCTGTAAAGCTCTGGGCTTAAACGTCTCTTTAAGACTCGACCCCTTCCCATCGACAGAGCCCGCGGGCGGCCATCAGAGCTCAGGACAGCCACGGGGCCAGTGCAAAAATCCTACTCTATCTAGCAGCACCGCCTGGCCGAAACTCGAACACGCGACACGAATTGACCTAATTTTCCCATCTGCTACCTAAGAAGTGCTATTACCCGTAATCATTACAGAGTGGTCCTTCGGCATCCAATCGGATCTGGTATCCCGCCTACATCCCCTTACTAACCCTAAGCCCCCGACCAACTCAATCAATCCGACATTTTTCGGAGATATTTGTGACAGTTGTGATAAATAAGGATGAATCCCAGAAAACTTCATCTATTGTCAGAGATCCCCATACTGGCCTTATTCTTAAACGGAATAAAAGCACTTTCTGAACAACGCAACAATCACATTTGGTAAATTTTTACCCCGAGTCCCACTTGAAATCACAAAAGTATTTTGATATATACCCACATTCAGAAGTAAACGTGACCGCTGTTCATTTACTGATTAGTTAAAAAGCCCTACACCACGACAAGGTTCAGTTTTATCGTAGGGAATTTCCGATATTGTGTTATTTGATATTTTAGCAGAAATTTAAATTGTGTGAAAAGAAGATAATAAAATGCTGGTATTAATTCTTCTAGAATATTTGATTGGCATGCGCTTCACAGCAGTTGAGTAAAAGCGGGGTTGACTTTGAAATAGAGTGGTTGTCCCAATCCACTACTATTTGCTTATTTGCTCACTGCTTAGTTGCGATTCTAAAATGGCGACGTTTGGAATGATGTGATCGAGCATTTTTGCTTATCCCATTTTTTTGCAATGGCTAGTATCGCTATGAAGCGATTTAAGCGGTACTTTATTTTGCATGGCGCGACTTTGTTGCAATTTTCTTATGGCGTCATTTCATAGAAAGCAGACTTTTTTTGCAATGGCGTCGTTTTGAAACCAGTTAAGCAGTTTTCCTTTTTACTTCACTGTACTTGCGCGACGCGGTTATCCCAATCCGCTTGCTATTGGCATGATTATTATTTTTTTGTTATTCGACAAAGCGTTACTAGAGTAACGTGTTATGCTCAACATTAAGCTCTGTTCACACTACATGCCACACACAATCCGTTAATTAGTTTCCGAGAAAAAGGTATACATAAAGTTTGAAAATTCGGCACCAACTTTTCAAAAGGATTAATCTGCAAAACTTGAAAAAACCGTGTAAGGGTTTCTTTCTCTATGCTAGTCCAGAAAAAAATAACCCTCACTTGGTTTGTTTACATTTTGCAGAGTAAAAAGCAAAGCCTTGGGCACAGACAAACAGACATAACATTCGTTTTCCATTCTTAGTACCGATTAAAAACCGTCATTTCAAATTTGGGCTTAAAGGGGAATGTCTCCCTTTTGGTCAAAGTGGTGCTTTTTGACGAAAGAAGGGGAATTCCCCATAAAAAATACTTGCTACTTCCAGGGATACTCCTGTTGTTATTTGATATTTGAGAATGTCGATCATAGATGGTGCTAGTGTTCAGGCTAAATGTGAGGTACGATCATTTTTGCTGATTTTTCTTCCAAGAGTTATGTCTGTTTGTCTGTGCCTTGGGTTTATACCTTCTTTAGACATTACCCTTCTTTATGGACAGACTTCGCAGCTGGCTATTAGAGTATAGGAAAGTTACGGGGCAAGTGCAACGATCCTACTAACTCTATCTAGCAAGCGCCGCCTAGCCGACATTCTAACATACGACGACTGGCTTGCAAGACTAGCATCGTACCTCGAAGCTAACTTGGCGGCATTTTGCAGAGTGGTCCTTTTGAAAAGTTGGTGCCCAATTGTGTTTTTACAGGAGCGGCATTTTATTCCGTCGAGGTTATTACACGCCGCATAAACGGTTATGCTTATGTGTATAAACGTCTTTTATCTAATTCCCGTGGTCAGATTACATTACAAATTAGCATCAAAATAAGCGGTCTAAGTTTACAGAATCAAAATGTGAAATAAAATATGATTTTTTCAAAAATTTTAGTCGTTTATGTGCCCTTAAGCACAAGGCTTTGCTTTTATCACTCCCTTGTCAAAGCAGACTCAGTAACCTTGTGGCTATGGGAACGCCTCCCTTTGCTTTCTATTTATTGGTGCATTCTGAGGTTTGGTTTTCTATAGGTATTAAACCCTCGACGTTTTATTTTCTGAGGAATAGTTTTCGGGAAAAATATTATCAAATCAAAATTACCTGTTGCGTTGGTTGGCAAACTGTTAGGCCGTATGTCTCGATTAAATATCCCAACTCGTCTAGGCATTCCGCCCGCTGACGGGCATTTTTTGATTTCAGGGCATCCATTACAAACACAAAAACTTTCGCAAATGGATATAACAAACATATTTGTCGCAAAAGATTTCTTACTCCATTTCGTACCACATCCTTAGGATCTCCTATTTTTGTTAAAAGATGCGGAACAAATGAACTGCCTTCATTTTCCGCCAGTATATATTGTTTTTCGATGAGCATTTGAAATACTAGATTTAAATAATCTAGGCCCTTAAGCAGCACTGACGGATTTGTGTCGTAAAAGCGCAAAGAAAGCCACTTCATAATTAAATCTAAGTTACAAATCAATCCATTGTCATTTTTTGGTAAATCTTCTACCAGTGCATCAATCACTTTCAAGTGATATCGGAAGTCGTCGTGAAACATATTTGCAATCAACGCTTTATTGACGTTCGCCGATGTCATTTGTTCTTTCAAGAGATCTGTAAACTCGTCTCTTGGACTTGTAAAGGTCCACTTTAGAACTTTAAGCTTCTGCTCGTCCAATAAACGTTGGCTTTTCATATTATTCATTGCCAATAAAGGAGAGATATCTGTTTCATCTTCTTTCTTACGAGTTGCAAATGAATTGTTTTGCTTTGTACCTCCTCCGGAGCTAATTTTTTGAACTTTTGCCGTGGTTGGTCTTGTAGATTTAGGTGGTTCATCCAAAATAGGAGCTTGCTGTTTATTTTTTGGCAAAGGCTTGATGGGTAAATTCGGTCGTGCTCTATCCAGAGCCGCTTGAATGTCTTTTTTTGAAGTTGGTTTTTGTTTATCCAGAGCTTTCATCATAACATCATATCCCAAATGGATCATGATTCCTAAAACCGCTTCATTTGCATTTTTTCGAACATCTGCATTTCTATCCGAAATATTAGCGTACAAATGAGGAAGCATCGCATTTAGCTCGTCCTTCTGAATGCTTTTTGCCTAAAAAAAAGTCAAATGATATAATTTAAATTACCGTGATTTATGCGTCTTACTAGAATTAGTGGTAATTTTTCTGCCAGCCAACCCCATAATTCAGTTTTCAATGCCGGACTACCGGCCTTTAGGGCATCAGCAATCATTTCTCCTTCAAAAAATTCCTTATATCCAGCTACATCACCCCAGGTATTTATACATGAAATAGCAGCACATCTGATAAAAGCTTTTCCATCACCAAGACCTTTTAGAAACGCTGGAAAGAATACGCGTACGTATTGTTTGCAGGAAGGCCCCATTGCAACAGCAATTTGTTCGCAAATCTCAACCGATGTTTGTGCAATCTTTGCATTGCTATCCATTAACCGTTGAACCAATACTTGCGGTAAATCTCCAAGGTTAGGTTTAATTAATTTAGCTTCCAGAATGATGCCTTTTATTTTTTCTAACCCTTCATTTCTAGTTTTCCAGTTCTTGTCGGATATTTCTGACAAAATAGATTCCGTTATTTGTGCTGAGATGTCAATATGTGGTTGTACATCGCCGTTATTCGTCACGGGTTGATCTTCTGTTTCAAGGTCACTGCAAAGAAAATTTTGTTTGAGGTCGAAGAAATAAACAGAAAGAGGTACTTACTCGCCCAAATTTGAATCCATACTAACTTTGTTGGAGCATTGCGACAGTCCTCGTATAGGAACGGGGGGTTTCAAACCTGCACATTTTTCAAATTCTGACTGAATTTGTTGCTTTAAAGAATGTTTCTCGTTCTCAAAATACATCATCAATGTGTTTCCCATGAATAGGTACATTGTTCCGAGTAAAGCTATCCCTGATGAGCGTACAGCCGGATTAATACTTTGAACGGCTTTTTTTGAATCATCAAGCAACGATTTTGGATTAACTTGGAATCCAAATTCTCTAATAGCGCCGCCAACCCAATTTAAAGCCTCCTGCTGTACCTTGGGAGACTTTTGCTCAAAAGCGAATTCCATGACTTTTGAAGCTGTATATTCAAGCGAGATTGCTTCGGCGATAGCACTCAATGCTTGTCCTGCGGCTATGGTGTTTTTGGTATCTCCAAGTTTTTCAGTTATATCATTGATAATATATTCAGATGTGGTAACTGTAATCCCAAGCTTCTCAACGATCAATTTTACATTTTCCAATTTTATTTTGAGCACTTGGAAATTAGTATCTTTAAGACCAGGTTTTTTAGCAAGAAAACGTAGGGTGATTTGAGAATAACCACATTTATTTTCTATATTTGCGACAATTCCGGATAAATTTTCTACTGCAGCAAGCCTGGTTTTCCAACTGGAATCTACCAATCCATTAATAACATCCGCCGGAAGAATTTCTGCTGCTTTATCTTCAATTTCTTCCTGCGTCATATCACGCTCTGTTGGCAATACTTTTAAACTACTAACAGGTTTAGAAATTCCTGAACCACTCACTATAGCCGTAGAACCAGGTATTTTTTTTGTTCCCAACTGTTTCCTGACTCCAGCTGTAGCAGGTCTTACAACGGATTTAGTTTCTACTGATCCTCCCTTTTTGACAGCATTTATCATTAAATTACTCTTCACTGGGGCTGTTGCTGGCCGGTCTTTTTTATACCCAGGAACTTTTACTACAATTACGGCTTTCTCACAACATTCTTTAATTTTTGCAAGCTTCAATGCATCTACTTCTGTAAGGAACGGACCAATAGCTTTTTCGCCTATTAGCTTCATAGCTGTTCCGAGAGCTTCTGCGGATGCATCACGTACTGCTGGATCAGACTCATTCAGTGTTTTAAGTAGAGCAGTAACATAAGCTTTGAGAAGTTTTTTGTTAAGTACAGTTGGCAACGTTTTGGTAAAAGCTCGTGCTGAAACATTAAAAATATTAAAAATTAAAATTATAAAATTAAAATAAATTAAAATTATAAAATTAAAATAAATTAAAATTATAAAATTAAAATAAATTAAAATTATAAAATTAAAATAAATTAAAATTATAAAATTAAAAATATAAGATAACTGTATCTGCCGGTACCCATATATCAGTCCCATTACGAAAATTACTATATTGAAAAAAAGGCGATTGAAATTACTACAATTATTTGTCATTTATTTCGTGTTACGCGTAAATAATACGTGCCACCTTTGTGCAAAGCATTTGATTCCTATCATGATTTAACCCTCCAGTAGTCTAGTACCTAAGTTTTCAAGAAAAAATTAACTTTCGCATGCAATAAATGTTTCAATGTTTCAACGTAATAAATCAAGTTGCATTGAGAGAAGTAATGAGTGTATATTGACATATAAAAATAAAGCATCAGGGATTTCTATGGGCTCTAATAGAAATACCTATAGCCCGCCAAATGGCGAGGTTGGCCACTAGAGGGTTGATCATTGCAACTAAAATTAGAAGTTAATCATATTTTGTTGCAGCATGATTGTTTTATCATTCGTGCCTGGTAGCCTCACATATGGATATCCAACGAGGAGCTCCATCGTCGATGTCATCAACGGCCGATAGCACCAGAAATTCATGAACGTAGGTGGAAGTGGATCGGTCACACCTTGAGGAAAGGAGCAAACGAAATCTGCAGAGAAGCACTCGACTGGAATCCACAAGGACAGCGTAGAAGAGGCAGACCAGGAGGCTCTGCGTGACGCAGCTTAGCCAACGATATCCAGACTGTAGACCAGAGCCTGTCCTGGCGACAGGTAAAAGCTATGGCGGGTAACCGTCAACAGTGGAGATCTCTGATTTCATACCTTTGTTTTGCTAGACCGATAGACATGGACACATAAGTAAAAGTAAGTAAGAATGATGGGGGGATCTGTAGCCGCAAGGTTACCGAGTCTGCTTTGACAAGCGAATGGTCGTGGGTTCGAATCTTAGTAGAATCAGGCCATTCGATGTCAAAGTAACTTTAGCATGGGTTTATACTCTGGCCCCTCATCACCCTTCTTTCATGCTGAGTTCTACATTATCGGGAAGACGCTTCTTATGGTTAGTATACTGGTATGAGGACCTAATGAGGTAATGGTTTTGAACCTCAGGAAGACTCACCAGTGCTAACTATAACGAGGCGAAACAGGTTTGGTATAGTAGGACATGCATCCGAATCATGGGTAAACCCCTCAACACATAAGCACGCATAAAAAAAATATAAGCTTATCGTTTACTCAATAACGATAAAGCACAGAAATGCAGTGCAGAATACAGCATACACCCGAGCAACATTACAGTAGATCAATAATGTTGTGGTCAAAATGATAAGCCCATACAAAAAAAAAGTAAGAATGATTGTTTAGTGTTGGTGAAAATATAAAAAGGTAGCACGTGTTTCATATATGTACAGGAAAAGCAACTGTCAAAGCTATCGCGGATTTCGTCAAACTTTGTGACGATAAGTTGTTCAGATAAGCAAAGCCTGGCACACTGATGATGCATTACATCACGTGGCACGGTGTAGGACGTGTGTAGGTGTGTATGTGTGTATGTGTGTATGTGTGTATGTGTGTATGTGTGTGTGTGTATGTGTGTGTGTGTGTGTGTGTGTGTGTGTGTGTGTGTGTGTGTGTGTGTGTGTGTGTGTGTGTGTGTGTGTGTGTGTGTGTGTGTGTGTGTGTGTGTGTGTGTGTGTGTGTGTGTGTGTGTGTGTGTGTGTGTGTGTGTGTGTGTGTGTGTGTGTGTGTGTGTGTGTGTGTGTGTGTGTGTGTGTGTGTGTGTGTGTGTGTGTGTGTGTGTGTGTGTGTGTGTGTGTGTGTGTGTGTGTGTGTGTGTGTGTGTGTGTGTGTGTGTGTGTGTGTGTGTGTGTGTGTGTGTGTGTGTGTGTGTGTGTGTGTGTGTGTGTGTGTGTGTGTGTGTGTGTGTGTGTGTGTGTGTGTGTGTGTGTGTGTGTGTGTGTGTGTGTGTGTGTGTGTGTGTGTGTGTGTGTGTGTGTGTGTGTGTGTGTGTGTGTGTGTGTGTGTGTGTGTGTGTGTGTGTGTGTGTGTGTGTGTGTGTGTGTGTGTGTGTGTGTGTGTGTGTGTGTGTGTGTGTGTGTGTGTGTGTGTGTGTGTGTGTGTGTGTGTGTGTGTGTGTGTGTGTGTGTGTGTGTGTGTGTGTGTGTGTGTGTGTGTGTGTGTGTGTGTGTGTGTGTGTGTGTGTGTGTGTGTGTGTGTGTGTGTGTGTGTGTGTGTGTGTGTGTGTGTGTGTGTGTGTGTGTGTGTGTGTGTGTGTGTGTGTGTGTGTGTGTGTGTGTGTGTGTGTGTGTGTGTGTGTGTGTGTGTGTGTGTGTGTGTGTGTGTGTGTGTGTGTGTGTGTGTGTGTGTGTGTGTGTGTGTGTGTGTGTGTGTGTGTGTGTGTGTGTGTGTGTGTGTGTGTGTGTGTGTGTGTGTGTGTGTGTGTGTGTGTGTGTGTGTGTGTGTGTGTGTGTGTGTGTGTGTGTGTGTGTGTGTGTGTGTGTGTGTGTGTGTGTGTGTGTGTGTGTGTGTGTGTGTGTGTGTGTGTGTGTGTGTGTGTGTGTGTGTGTGTGTGTGTGTGTGTGTGTGTGTGTGTGTGTGTGTGTGTGTGTGTGTGTGTGTGTGAAAACTACAAGGTATACAGCTCTAGGGGTTGTCCGAAAGGATGACGTAGGACTATTTCAGATTATTGTAAACTGCATTTCTGGCATACCTACTCTTAAGAATCTGTGAGTGCCATTGTTTAGGTGAATGTTTAAGAGAAGAGCGAAATATTCCAATTAAATTTTTCATTGAATGCAATGGTGGCTTTGAAAATACGTGGACGGGGGTTCATAAGTACAACGCCTGAAACCATTGAGATATAGAGATTTCTTTAAAAAATCACTTGTGTGCGTCATAAAGGTTGAAATAGTAATGAATGACCAGCCCACGTATTATTGTATTAAATACTATATATGCGTAGCTTGTATGTTTCAATAATCTTACTTTAACTAGCTTATGGCCTTTAAAAGTGCCATTGAATACAAATAACATTAAAGGGATATCCATAAAGTATGTCAGGCTCATAGGGGGGAGGGGGGTGGGGGTAGACCTAATCGTAACGATTTGTGACGTAGGGGGGAGAGGGGGTATGAAGTTATGTGACGTCACATGAAAAAAAACTAATTGGAGCAGCACGCCCAGTTAGCAACGGGGCCGATGCTGGCGTAACAAGTTTGGAATATCTCACTTTCCGCAATACGTACTTTTGAAATACTTCACAAAAATACTTCGAATACTTGGTTGACAGGTAGAAACCAACAAGACTAAATCTTATCTCATAGATAACCCATCGGTCGAAAGACCTAGGGGTCGAAAGACCTAGGGGATCTTTGGAAAGGATATTTCAATAAGCGTCAACCCGTGAGTCAGAAGACCTAGGGGGTTGCGATTGAGTAGTCGTTAGTTGGTTGTTAAAACGTGAATTCTGTCTTTATTGCCAAATGGGTTTCTTTTATACTTAATCAAATGTTGATGTTGACAATCGATGTTTAATAATTTTACAATGAATTCTTTATGACGAAAAGAGACAGACTACCGGAACAGCGGTTCTATACGAATTTATATTTAACGTTGTTTTGTATACTCTGGCTCGAGAACGAAACCTATTGCAAGTGTGTATGACCGTACGTGCTTTGGTCGTCGTCGCGTCGGAGTACATAATAGCCAAAAGAGTTTGTTTATTTTGATTGTTGATTGTTGTTTTGTTTACGTTTTGCCTTTCTACTATATAAATATATAGTATAAAGGTATAGAAATCACTTGGAAAACCGGAAATGGAAAGAAGGTCCTGCGGGCCGAATGTCATATACCATTCGACTCAGTTTCGAAACCTGAGCATTTTCTGTGTGTGTGTGTGCATGTGTATGTGTGTGTGTGCATGTGTATGTGTGTGTATGTAACGCTTTCAATCTCACTCACTTTTCTCGGAGATGGCTGGACCGATTTTAATGTTCTTAGTATCAAATGAAAGGTCTAGGTGTCCCATAGGTTGCTATTGAATTTCATACGGATCGGACTTTTAGTTCAAAAGTTATGTATAAAAATACGAAAAATATGGGCCTTTATTATCTCACAGGTCCCTTAACCGATTTGAACAAAATTAATTGCATATGAAAAAGGAGTCTTGCAAACCCTTAACTTCCAAATTTCATGACGATTGGACTTGTAGTTTGAAAGTTACAGAAAGAAACGTGAAAAAATAGTATTTAAAACATATTTTTGAAACATATAAACATTAATTCAATGAAAAACATCACACATTTTATTATTATTTGAAAATTACTGCTGAGAACTATCAAACGAAACCGAGTTATTTAAAATCGGACGGTTCATTCAAAAGTTATTCAAATTTTAACACTTGAGCACCGTATATTAAACCGTTAAAGCGTGTGAAATCAAAACATATCATCAACAGGTAGCATCATCAACGTAGGGAATTTCCCACACCAATGAAAAAATTCTAAAGTAATTCCCATTAATAAGAAAACTAACTCGAGTTCCTTACAAGATCTCCGACCAATCAGCATTCTGTGTGCACTATCAAAAATTTTTGAAAAGATCTTGAAGATTCAAATCAACGACCACGTTCGCCGTTACAATCTCTTGTCTCAATTCCAATCAGGTTATCGGGCCAAACACAGTACAAAGACTGTTATGCTTAAGATCCTAGATGATATTACTATTGCTATTGATGGCGGCAGCCCAGTTGTATTGATTTTGGTAGATTTCTCCAAGGCTTTTGACACGATCGCTCACAATATTTTATGCATGAAGCTCCAAGCTAATTTCAATTTCTCAAACCATACATCAAGTCTTATTCATTCATACCTTACTGGAAGAAGTCAAAAGGTTTTTACGACGGTTCGTATTCTAGAGATATCTGTATAGCATCGGGAGTGCCGCAAGGATTAATATTAGGACCACTATTATTTTCAATGTACATTAATGACCTTCCTGATACACTGCACAGTACACCTTTTTGCTGATGATGTGCAGCTATACTTCAGTTGTGAGTGCATGTCTACTTGCGACGTGGCGGCTAAAGTAAACTTCGACCTTACCAGGGTTAAAGAGTGGTGCGCTACCAACAGACTATCTCTGAATACAGGTCGGACTCGATTATCAGGGAAAAAAAAATTATGTTTAAAAAGGTTTTTTAAAATGTGCTTACGTTCAAAACGTATTCAACATTATAAAAAAAAAATTTTCACCGGGATAATCGAGTCCAACCTGTAAATCCCAAACTAACGCTTTATTTATTACTAGAAATACGTGTCATACTAGTCAGAAACCTTTATTGGAACTTAAATGTAGATGTAAAAATTAATTTCGACGATAGTGCTAATAGCCTTGGATTTACCATCCAGAGTAATTTGGAATGGGATAAATACCTATGTGAACAATGTGGCAAAATACATGCTGCTTTACGATCCCTGCATAAAACCGCTATAAATTGCAGCTTCATTATAAGATTGAAACTTTTTAAAAGCTTAATCCTTCTGGATTTTTTTGTATTCGACTTTCTATTCTCGGAGGCATCTGCGTCAATTTTATCTAAATTGAGAGTAGCTTAAAATATGTGCGCTCGTTTTGTTTTCGGCCTCAGTCGACTCTCTAGTGTGTCTCACTTACATAAACTTTTAATTGGATGTCCTTTCAAAAACTATGGGCGTATGAGATGCTGTTTATTTTTACACAAGCTAATTAATAACAAGGAACCAGACTATTTACTCAACAAACTTCAGCCTTTCAAGAGTACTCGATGCCGCAAATTCGTTCTACGTCGCCATAACACCTCAAAATACAGTGATATCTTTTTCGTCAGAGGTGTATCGTATTGGAACTGTTTGCCTAATGATTTAACTTTGGAAATATCTCATACCGCATTTAAGAGGAAATGTATTGAGCACTTCAATCAATGAGCTTTATCATTAATGTTAAAAAACCCGAATTAATCCACCTAGCGGCGTGACCTAGCCTTTCTACTGCCACAATAATCATTATTTAATTTCTCAGAAACATCTGAACAGAACAGAAAAATAATGTTAACACAAAAGATAATTTTTGCAGACTTGAATGAATATATATAGAAAATTAGAAAATAACCCTCTAACGGGTCTACAGGCGGCCTTAACTTTCGGGATTCAAAGCCACATACGAAACTTGTTTTGAATTGATAAAAAACAAGAAAAACAAAAAGTTATTTATATCCTTTAATTCTACTACTGTGTTTTATTGATGAATACGAATTTCGGTCTCGACGTGTGACCTTCATCAGTATCTAACTAACTTAGACTATTTTGTTTTGAATTGACAATATGAAATATGTGTTCATAGCAGATGTTTTGATATTTTGATATTAATACCATGCGTTCAAAAGTTAGCATCTTTGTAAAACAAGAATTCAGAAAAATTATTATTATACTTCACTTTTGAAGAAATAGGATATCTACAACAAAATGATTAATCTGAAAATTTTACTATTAGTTTGTTTGGCTTCAATTTTGCAACATATCTGAATTAGAAAAAATAACTGATTAGAGCATTAGATATGAAAAAGAGAAATTTCTTAGCTGGTGCTCCTTCAGATAATTATTTTCGCATAAAAATCAAAACTTGAGCCTCTTTTGAATGTACTTTCATGAAAAGATAGTCATTAGCCTGACCGCATCGTTTTTACAATGTTAGAGGGTTAGGAAAACAAGAAGTCGAAAAATAGTGCAAAAGCTGCGCCATAAACATGCTTGAGAATGAAAAATATGATCGACATGATTTCCAGCGCTTGTCATTTTGGATTTATTTATTAAAACATGATACATGACATAAGACATCTGTCCTTTAAAATGTCACTAACGAAAACAAATCTTACAAAATTACTACCGTGCACCGTTTACTTCCTATTTTTCAAATAACATTTCTAATCTCTAATATCTAATGATTGAAAAGAGCATCTATTGATGCGCAAAATTTGTTTGAAATTTGTATAAATTTATTTGGAAAAATCAACTCACTAGTATTTTTAATCCTGTACACCACGTTACCTACATGCTTAAATTAACTGCTTTTTTTCGCTTTTTGCTTTTCTTGTACAATTGTGAGTAACAGCAAGTGAAGAAAATGACAATTGAAATCTGAAATCAAAGAAAGAAAAAACTTTTCGATTGAATCCCACTATTTAATATTTATTTGCAACAGATACGTAGTTCGCCTAAGACGTGCAGGCTTCATCAGTGCCTTATTTCAAAGCGTATACGTATCTGTCGCGAATGAATATTAAATAGTGGAATTTAGTCGGTAAAAGTTTTTTCTTTTCTTTAATTTCAGAGTTCGTATTACACTAAGAGGCTTCAAAAACTTCTGACAATTGACATGTTTCTCACTTTTCTTGAATTTCAATGCAAATTAGAAAATTGCAAATTGTCATCACATACACACGTACATACATACATACATACATATATATATATACATACATACATACATACATACATACATACATACATACATACATACGTACGTACATACATACATACATACATACATACATACATACATACATACATACATACATACATACATACATACATACATACATACATACATACATACATACATACATACATACATACATACATACATACATACATACATACATACATACATACATACATACATACATACATACATACATACATACATACATACATACATACATACATACATACATACATACATACATACATACATACATACATACATACATATATACATACATACATACATGCATGCATACATACATACATACATGCATACATACATACATACATACATACATACATACATACATACATACATACATACATACATACATACATACATACATACATACATACATACATACATACATACATACATACATACATACATACATACATACACACATACATACATTGAATACAATCAACATTTGATTGATGTTTTTTGATTTCACACGTTTTAACGGTTTAATATACGGTGCTCAAGTGTTAAAGTTTGAATAACTTTTGAATGAACCGTCCGATTTTAAATAACTCGGTTTCGTTTGATAGATCTCAGCAGTAATTTGCATATAATAATAAAATGCGTAATGTTTTACATTGAATTGATGTTTATATGTTTCAAAAATATGTTTTAAATACTATTATTTCACATTTCTTTATGTAACTTTCAAACTACAAGGCCAATCGTCATGAAATTTGGGAGTTAAGGGTTTGCAAGACTCCTCTTTCATATGCAATCAATTTTGTTCAAATCGGTTAAGGGACCTGTGAGATAATGAAGTCCCATATTTTTCGTATTTTTATACATAACTTTTGAACTAAAAGTCCGATCAAAATGAAATTCAATAGCAACCTATGGGACTCCTAGACCTTTCATTTGACACTATGAACATTAAAATCGGTCCAGCCATCTCCGAGAAAAGTGAGTGAGATTGAAAGCGTTACATACCCACGCACACACACACACACATACATACACACACACAGAAAATGCTCAGTTTTCGAAACTGAGTCGAATGGTATATGACATTCGGCCCGCAGGACCTTCTTTCCATTTCCGGTTTTCCAAGTGATTTCTATACCTTTATACTATATATTTATATAGTAGAAAGGCAAAACGTACAATAGATTTTTTTTTGAATAGTTTACGTGATACTCATTCTAGCTTTTACACGATGTGACATTACAAGACACTGTCTTAAGTTACGAATAACAAAGACCAATAATAATATTAACTTTTATATAACGAAGCATTTACAGCATTTGAATATCGACTCATCACTCAGTTCCTTAAAAATCCACTTTGCTGCGCCAATTTTCCAACGGCGATATTTACGTTGCCAGAAATTGCGTTTACGTTTCAAAAAGGCGCAGGTGCCGGGTAGTCCACGGAGGGGATGCTGGTTCCTTCACAAGCGGTATATGTGCGCTCAGCCATTGGTACAGGATGTCACAAAACAGCCTAGCCTCTAGCCATATCATCGACGTTGTCATGCTCAGTCAAAAACTCCCAATTTACGCTCGTAAAATAATCCGTAAAAGCTACAAAATCAGTTAGTGTTAGTTAGTTAGTGCACTCTTTTCTACTGGCAAACATTGCCGAACACGACTAGGATTAATATTGCCATCCGTAAACAAAGCAATGGTTAAAGGAGGGTGATGGCGATCGACGGGCGATACCAGAGGAGCGACACAAACATCTGTTTCGCATCGCCGTTCGGAAGTGCAAAAAACCAAGTCCAGTATGCGGTCTAGATGATTGCGATGATTATTTACCTAACGAAGATTTAAAGGTCCATACCATCGACAAGCGCAGTAGCAGCAGCAGATAGATGCGATGAACTGGTGTACTGTGAATCATCGTTGCTATTGCTCCAGACAATACGTGGTTGGTTGGTTGGTCACCGCAAATCAAAACAACTTCTTCTTTTGTTGACTCGTTGCTGCACAATTCGGAAATCGAAGCAATATGCCCGTCAATGACACTAACCAGCTGCCGTTTCTCGGGTGCAATATATATGCCACAGATTAAAAGCTTTGTACCACGCACCGTAGCACGCACACACACTTGCTCCAAGCAATGGCCATTCACAGTTTCGACAGCAAAGCTATGATGTTCCTCCGCAACAGCAATCAAAACACCACCAAAGCTTGTCTTATCACTGTTATGCCGATTGCGATCACATGAGAGCGATTCACCGTATTAAAAGCCGCGTTGTATCAACCCGTAAAAAGAATAGAAAATTTAGAATGCGCGTTAATTACAAATTACCCTACAGAAGTCACGAAAGACCCAAACTGTTAAAGTGACTACCAAAAAAAAACAATTATTTTTATACAAAATTTTGTATTTATGTCTAATAATTCTGGTTTGCTTCTCGGTTTTTAAAATCAATTGATGAGACAAAAACAAGAAAAATAATATTTTTTGAAACGATGATTCTACAATTGATGAAGGGACGGTAAGGGAAAGCAAATGAAGAAGGATTTTTTGAGAATGGAGGGGAAGAGTGGAAAGGAAGGGGGGGGGGATAATAGGTAGTTACGCTTAACAAGTTGTCGTTGTGACCCCTATCTTTTGTCCAATGCTGGAAAGTGCATGGGTCGAACCAAGCTATAATCAGAGATTATAACCGGATTTGAACCCACAACACCTGCCAGGGCGTGTTGCTCGCTGGTACCCGTGTACCTTCGAACCATAGAGGCGCTGGACAAAAGAAGTCTGCACAACCCCCCTTAATAACCGTAGCGACATGGGTTGGGCTATTTTTAGACACAAATTGTGCCTCTTCCTCCACCTACTGCAGAAACCACCGACCGAGTTTTAATCTAACTTGTTTTTTACTTTCAGGACGACGACACTATGCAGGCCCTTATGACTTGCAAGGTACTGCGTGTGACGTTGTTCGTCCGTAAGCAAGTTAGTCCGCGTCTTCTCAGCGCGGGTTTTCGGAGAAAGGCTCCGTTTCTATGAAATTGACCAAACTCATGATTTTTAGTCATGACCTTGAAATGCGGTCAGGCATATATTAATATTTTTTGAACCGATGATTCTACAATTGATGAAGGGACGGTAAGGGAAAGTAAATGAAGAAAGATTTTTTAAGAATGGAGGGTAAGAGTGGAAAGGAAGAGGGGGGGGGGGGTAATAGGTAGCTACGCTTAACAAGTTGTCGTTGTGACTCCTATCTTTTGTCCAATGCTGGAAGGTGCATGGGTCGAACCAAGCTATAATCAGAGATTATAACCGGATTTGAACCCACAACACCTGCCAGGGCGTGTGGCTCGCTGGTACCCGTGTACCTTTGAACCATAGAGGCGCTGGACAAAAGAAGTTAAGCATAGCTACCTATTACCCCCCCCCCCCCCCCCCCAATTTCTTTCCACTCTTCCCCTCCATTCTCAAAAAATCCTTCTTCATTTTCTTTCCCTTACCGTCCCTTCATCAATTGTAGAATCATCGTTTCAAAAAATATTAATATATGCCTGACCACATTTTACGGTTGTTAAGTAGATAGATAAGTCCCCTCGTACCTGAACTAATCTAGATAAGTTTCTTGTATCTTGAGTTTATAATATTATGTTGTATCAATTGTATTTCCGGTTTATATTCTATAAAAGAGATTGCGTTGAGTGGTTCGACCTCTTTCACCTTTCGGATGTCGAAGAATAAAGTATAGTTAAAAAGTACAAAGTGTTTTATTGAATAGAGCGATAATTATCATTGGCGACGAGAAAAGTGCAACAAAAGTTGCGGAAAGCGCGTGTGTAGGAAATCGTCTTATCGTATATAGAAGAGTGAGCGGAGCACGTGTTCGTGAGTATTGTTCGAATCATCGTTGCGGCTATGGCGACTAAAGCGGAACATGGAGAGGCTTCTGCAGTGCAGACCATGAAGCTAATCGAGAATCTGGAGAACTTTGTTCCAAGTACAGACTTTGATGACTACTTGGAGAGAGCGGAAAACATTTTCGAATTGAACGATATCAAGGATAACACGTTCAAACGGAAGCTGATCGTGCACTATATCGGGTGGCCGGCGATGAAAAAGCTTCAGCAATTATTGTATCCTCAAACACACAAAGAGGTAACGTATGAGAAGGTGATCGAAAAATTAAAAACTTACTTCAGTCCGAAGAAAAACCGTATAGCTCAATCGGTGGAGTTCTTCAAACGAAATCAGAAGGAATTCGAAAAAGTAGCAGATTTTGCAGTTGAACTGCAAGCACTCTCAAAGCACTGCGAATTTGGTCAATTCCTCGACAACGCGCTGAGGGATAAGTTTATAGCCGGCCTGTGGAACGCCAAAATCCAAGGCCAGCTATTAAACAGTACGGACGATACCACGTTTGAAAAAGCAGTAACCGTAGCAAATAACCTTGAGCAGATTGAAGCTGACATGATGAAGATGAAGACCAGACAGGAATATACCAATCGGATCAACGCTGGACAGTACACAAGACCAGGTCGTTCAAAAACACGTGGTCAGGATGAATGTCAACGCGACTATGGGAGCTCGGCGAGACGGTCCCAATCCAGAAAGAACACGAACAGACGCGGCAGGAAAGAGATCACTTGCTACGCTTGCGGTAAGAAGGGGCATTTTGCCAGGAACTATTGGGGAAAACGAAATATGAACAGACTGATGAGCGCCGACGACGACGCCGGTCTGGTGGAGAGCGACAATGAAGTCCACCACGTGGCCAATCATCCCTTGTTTCGAAAGATATGACTAAATGCAAAGTGGTTTAATTTCGAGATCGACTCAGGAGCAACGTACACAGTTATGAGCAAGTATGATTATTTAGACAAATCAGGGTGTCGACTCAAATCAAAAAATAAAATTCCCTGACTTTCCCTGATTTTCCCTGATGTTTCAAATATTTTTCCCTGACCCTCAAAACTCGAATATCAAGCTTATTTGGGCGATTTTTGGCTTAAGTTTTTAACCCTTTAGCATGGCTTATGCGAGCTACTGAAACTACTAACTAAAGCTAGATTTCTTCATGATTTAAGAACATGTATCAAAGATTCTTAACCTATTTCTTACCAGCGTTTCGAAAACGCCCTTTTCTATCGAGTCTAGGGACAGTTATGTTTGAGGTATCAACTTGAATCCAAAGAAACAAAGATTGAGAAATAATCTAATTGACCTGTTTTTGCACAAAGCTTAGATGTTACATACAACAAAATTACAGCCGTGTAAACATATCAAATCTTGCTAATTTTCAGTCAGCTCAAACTAGTAACTTTGCCGCTGGAAGGTGGACACATGTCTGCGAGTTTTCAGTTAAACTAAAACAAAATTTTCCTGGAAGTTTCAGCTTGTTATCTTTGCTGCAAAAAGTATGGGGTAAAGAGATGATTCCTCAAAGATTGGTACAAAAATGTGCGTTTTGCTGGCTTCGAGGTACGGCAAAACTTTAGCTAGATATATTGTTAGAAAATGTCCAAATGGCAAATATTTTAACCCTCAATGGTGGACAGTATACGAAGTTAAGACTAAAGCTGTGTGTCATGATTTCGGATTGCAACTATCGAGACTTGAGAGCAACATTGACTCGAAGGTAGTTCGGTGGCCGGCCGTTCGGTCCGATGACCGTATATGGGTGTTGAGAATTAAGGCAAATTCTTCAACTACAGCTTCATCAACGTATAGTCACCAACAAATCATAAATTCGATGATACTAGGGACGAATTGAACCGCCCAGTTAGCTTCGAGGTACGATACTGATCTAACAGCCAGTCTCGGCTAGCCGGTTTTTGTTAGATAGAATCAGTAGGATGGTTGCACTGACCCCGTAATTTTCCTGTACTCTAACAGCCGGCTGCGAAGTCTATCGATAAAGAAGGATAATGTCTAGTGACGGTTAATGCTCAAGACTTTGCTTTGCTTTGCTAGGGACGAATTCTATGACAGGTTCGAAAGGATTTATGGGGTGTGCACGACTTGAAAATTCAAGACTCTAGCTCCCAGATTGATCCTGTTTAACGGTCAATACTTTTTGGAAGTCACAATATACAGTCTTTTCTTAGCGACTTTGACCACTATCTCGTCGTAAAATCCACGCAAGGTTATCGAAATCGGCGAAGGCTCGCACTGAGAGGATGTTGCATTTCAACATCTAGCGGTTTACGGCATATGACGTTACAGTAGAGTAGACCAGAAAGCTTGATCAACGAATCGCAGAACAGTATGACGAAAAGAAATAAGACGTAACTAGGCTATGGAGGATCCGCTATGGCGCCAACAACTACGAGGGAAGTGATAGGCACGACGTGGGGAAGACAATCACCCTTATTCTGCGAGTCACGTGACTCAATACGTGTAACAGCTTGTTTGATGTCGAATGCCAGAAAACGACAGATGAGAAGAACCAGGCCAAGAGTCGCATGCTCACTGCGGATCACGTCAGAACAGAGAAACATGTAAGCTTTCTGCGTATTACTTAACCAGCTGAACCAGTCCCGAAGGTTGCCAACTCGCATAAACGCAAATTCTATAGAACGTTAATGTTCCGGTAACCCTTAACGGACATGAATCATGAACACTGAAGGAAGATGATCAATGCTTGGGGCTTCTGAGTGTAAAATTCTGCAATTGGTGAAAACGCTGTAGATCGCGTGTAAATAACAGTCTGTATCCCGCTTTGTGCTCTTGATGTCTGCACCGTGAAGTGCGTGAGGCCTGCCGATTTCGAGCACTACAGCGAGTAAAGTCTGACAATTTAACGGCGCAAAATAAATAAAAAATTTACGGCAAACTGAAAGATAATCGAATCGCCACTAGACATGTAACAAGTTTTAATTCAACCGATCAATCTGCGTATATTTTACACGAAAATTGATTTGATTCCAAAGTTGATCAACAATATTGCCGGGTAAACAAAATTTCCCTGATTGAATTTCGAAATTCCCTGATATTCCCTGATTTCCCTGATCCAAAAATGAATTCCCTGATATTCCCTGATTTTCCAGGTTTTTCCAGGAAATCGACACCCTGCAAATTTACCGATTTGCGACTTCGACGAAGAGAAGTTAAGTTAAAAGTGATTACTGGAAGCATTTTGAAGATCGCTGGATCGATTCAAGTTGAGGTTAGTTGTGATAATAGGCGATCGTTCATGGGGTCGATTCGATCGATCGTTATGGGTCTGGATTGGTTAGCTATTTTATATCCCGAATGACGGAACTTTTTTGTACACGAGTTAGCTGATTACTCGAATATGAGTGTATCTGGTAGTGACCAGAAGTGTGAGCGAGAGAAAAGCAAATTAACTGTGGTATTGTGTACCAAGTACCGGGAGCTTTTTACAGATAGTCTACAGCAGCCGGTAGAAGGATTTGAAGCTAGCATCCGCGTAAGAGACCATGCGTCTCCCATTTTCTATAAGCCATATGAGGTACCGTTTTCTCTCAGAGACAAAGTCTCAGGGGAGTTGGATAGATTAGTGAGCGAAAATATTCCCAAACCGGTGCGCCATAGTGACTGGGCATCACCAATCGTAGTGGTTCCTAAGACTGATGGTAGCGTGAGGATCTGTATGGATTGTAAGGTAACAGTGAACAAGGTTATTTGCAACGAGCATTATCCGTTGCCTAACATTAGCGATGTATTCGCCAAATTAAGTGGGTATAAGTATTTTGCTACATTGGATCTCCAGGGGGCGTACATGCAGATAAAGGTCAGGGATGAGTCGCAGAAATATTTAGTCGTAAATACACACAAAGGCTTGTACGCATATACGAGATTGCCGTTTGGAATTTCGAGCGCGGCATCGACCTTCCAGCGAATTATGGACGAAATCCTAGCAGGCATAGAGCGTGTAGAGTGTTATCTTGACGACATTCTGATTGGGAGCAAGACCACTGAAGGGTTAATTGCAGCCGTTTATAAAGTACTTGATCAGTTGCAAAAGCATAAAGTAAAGGTCAATATGCACAAAAGTGAGTTTTTGGTGCAAGAAATTCGGTATTTGGAGCATAAGGTGTCAGAAAAAGGTCTCAGTCCATCTGACGAGAAAACAAAAGCAATCGATGAGGCCCCACGTCCTCAAGATGTTTCGCAGCTAACATCGTTTCTAGGTATGATTAACTATTATTCGAAGTTTATCCCGAACTTGTCTGTGAAACTAAGTCCACTGTATGCCCTGCTAAAGAAAAACGTACGCTTTCAGTGGAATGAACAGTGTGAACGAGTGTTCGGTGAATGTAAGAAGCTTTTGCTCAGCTACAACCTGCTCGAATTGTATAACCCTGAGTTACCTATTTTGATTATATGTGATGCTAGTTCAAACAGGGTGGGAGCAGTGTTGTGCCACAAGCCGTTAGCCAGCATTTCTAACTTTAAAAAAGGCATTCCGTCACTAACCGTAACGCGGTTGCAGAAGTACGTGCACATGTTATCTATTTTTGATTTCGATATTGAGTATCAACCGGGTTCAAAATTCTCGAACGCAGATGCCTTGAGTAGGTTGCCGGTTCAAAGCGAGACAGGGATAGAGGATGTCGCTGACCTTCGATGGGTGAGCGACGAGGTGGAAGTTGTCGATCTAGAGATGATCGGTCGGGCCACTCAGGAGGATCCAAGAATGAGAGAGCTTTTTCGTTGTGTGAGAGACGGATGGAAGGAGAATGCAGTTCCAGGAGATTTGAAATTCTATTTTTCGAATCAGAGCTCTTTATAGCTGTACATGAACTGTGTGATGTATTGGGAGAGAATAGTTGTTCCAAAGTCTTGTCGAAGACGTATTTTAGAGTTGTTGCATGGATGCCATTTAGGTGTTGTTCGCATGAAACAGGCAGCTCGAAGATTTGTGTTTTGGCAAGGGTTGGACAAAGAAATCGAGGAGTTCGTCCAGCAATGTGAGGTATGCAGTATGGATAGATCCATCAAGAAAAAGTTTTCAGAATGGCCTAAAGCTTTCCGTCCCTTTGGTCGAATACATTTGGACTTTTTCTACTTAGCCGGAAAGACATTTTTGATTTTGATAGATGCTCATTCTAAGTGGATGGACATTACCATGATGCAAAAGACAGACGCAGAGGCATTAATCAACGTGCTTAACTCAGTGTTCAAAATTTTTGGTATTTGTGATACTATAGTGAGCGATAATGGTCCTCCATTTTCTAGCAACTCATTTTCTAAGTACGCGAAAGTTATGAAAATCGAATTATTGAAAAGTCCTGCTTACTCTCCAGAAAGCAACGGACTTGCAGAGAGGGCAGTGCAGACTGCTAAGAGTGGTATTAGAAAATTATTAGTTGATCCGAAGTTTAGCCACATGAAATTGTATGAGGTCATACATATTTTTATTCAGCTATCGTAATAGTTATAGTCAGGCTATAAATTGTACTCCTGCTAGTAAGGTTTTTTCATTTACACCAAAAACGGAGCTTGATTCAAGTTTAAAGCCACATGAAGAAAAATTAAAGAAAAGATTTACTTTTGAGTTGGATGTTAAAGATAAAATCTATGATAAAATGAAAGATAAAGCCAGATACAAAGAAGGGGATCTGGTATGGTATAAAAGTGAAGTGAGATCTATGAGATCATGGCTCGAAGCGAAAGTAGTAGGAATCAATAGTCCTAATATATTTTATATTGATATTAATGGAGCTGTTAAATTAGCTAGTAGAAACCAGTTAAAACCTAGAATAGTAAAGAGAGATGATTATATATACCCAAAAATTGTAAATGAAAAAGTTCAAGTGAGGACACGTGTTCAACCTAGGCACTCACGAGCTTTTAGTGCTGATTCACCCAGAAGACAAAAATCCCCTGATGAGCCTAAACGAAGTGTAAGTGTCGAATCGCCATCAGTGGAAATTCGCAGGAGTAAGAGAGCAATAAAGAAACCAGAAAGGTATGGCTCTGGTTTACAATGAAATTATTTAAAACTGAATTGAAGCAGGGAGGTGTTAAGTAGATAGCTAAGTCCCCTCGTACCTGAACTAATCTAGATAAGTTTCTTGTATCTTGAGTTTATATAATTATGTTGTATCAATTGTATTTCCAGTTTATATTCTATAAAAGAGATTGCGTTGAGCGGTTCGACCTCTTTCACGTTTCGGATGTCGAAGAATAAAGTACAGTTAAAAAGTGCAAAGTGTGTTATTGAATAGAGCGATAATTATCAAAGGTCATGACTAAAAATCACGAGTTTGGTCAAGAAAAATAATCTTTTCAGCATGGAATACGTGCGTTTAATAGATTTCAAACAACAAGGTGAAGCGAAAAATATATTATAAGATGGTAAATGACACTTACCTAAAAAAGAAGCAGTTTCCATTTTAACACTTGGATTTTTATTTCCCAATGCTTCTAAAATATCCTCTTGCATGACATCCAACGTGACAGAAAGATATATTGCATCGATTGCGTCTCTTAATGCAGTTACTACATTAGTTTTTTTCTCTTTAAATTTCTCAAAAATGACCGGAATGCATGCCTAGAAAACAAATGATTTAAACCACGTCCACATTTTTATATATAGATTTTGAAATACCCCAGCATATGGGTTGAATTTTTTACCCAAACCTTTCGCCAGCATTGCTATGCATTTAGTACCAGCGGCTACCAAAACCACATTAGTATCTTTTGCCACAACTTTCTTGAGAGCTCGAACAATGTCTCCATAATCGCCTGACTGAAGCTTAGGGTTCTGCAGCAAAACTTCCAATGCTTCAAGCGATTCTTTTCTTTCTTGCCATTTTTTTGCTTCTAGTTTTTCGTAGAAGTCTTTGGGTAACTTAGATAGAATATCCACCGGATCTATTAAATCCATTGGATCAATCTGCTCTGCTTCATCTGCCTCATCGTCTATGGCACCATCACCAACATTACAGTTCGTGGCAACCGCTGCTAACATTTGTTTCTCCTGTTGTGACCGCAAATATCTCGTAGGGATTGCTTTACTATTACAAACCTTTGCAAATTCAGTTTCCAGCTCAGTTAATAGAACTGCAGGGAGAGAAGCAATTTGTGACTTGAAGGAAGCGCCAACCCAACGATAGATTTCTATTGTAAGAGACTTTGATTCATCCCGAACTAATTTATCTCGATCACTTAATAAAGCAGGAAGCCTCTTCACAATCGATTTGATATTAACTACTTTACTACCAAATTCTCTCAAAGCTAGGGTAATAGTAGCAACGCAAGATGACACAATTTTAGGATTTTTCAACTCCGCTCCTTTTAACAATTCTTCCAAAACAACATCCTGTTTTTCAATTTCGATATACATCAGCGTTATTTGAACTGCTAAATCCTTTGTCTTAGCTTTGGGTGCTCCTATGCACTTCGTAATGATACCACTCATAACTTCACCAACTGTTTTTCCAGCGTTTCCGCTGTTTTCAATGAAAACCAAAGCTGCCTCTAAACCTTTTTCCTGCGCGATTGCATTGCTATCGACAACAAATTTTTTTATAAGTCCCAGATATTTGTTCCATTCAGAAGATTTTTCGTCGTCGATTGCACGGAAGAGCTTTGCTGCTTCTTCGTAGCCATCTACACGGGCTTTCCATAACTTATGTACACAGCGTTCGTCCACCGATAACTTTTTGTACTCGCTATCCTCTTCCATTATTTTAACAGGAAACAATACTCAATAAGATAGTCCTGAAATTAGAATAAATGCTGTTTAGTGCAAAACCTCAGAGTAAATATTGATCAGTATGATTCAAGATGTTGTACAGATCACTGACAAATTATGAAGACTCCTGCTTTTGAGCAGCTAGAACATTTTTACCTTTGTTATACTATAACAAAGGTTTAAAAATTGGTGGAAAAACACCAAATCGAACCGAGGCCCGGAGGGCCGAGTCACATATACCAATCGATAGGGTTCGACGAACTGGGCAATGTCTGTGTGTGTATGTATGTATGTGTGTGTGTGCGCTTCATTTTCTATCGCCTGTTTTTCGGAGATGGCTGAATCAATTCGTTCGATTTTACTTTTGTTTGAAAGGTACTATTGCCTAGTGTATCACTATTGAGTCGTTTCATGGTCCGACTTTTTGTTTAAAAGTTATGAGTAAAACCCGATTTAATCCACCTAGTGGTGAAAGGAACCTTTGTTATACGGTCTTACTTGCTATTTGAGATAGAAATCGACACGTCTTCGGAGTATAATTCATGTATTGGTTAACGTTACGTACTGCGTTGCTTTACATAAAATTTTTGAAAATTGAATAAGTTTGCAAAATGTGAACAAAATATGACCACTTATAAATTTTGATAGATCCTTTTTTCATGAAAGTGCTGAATAAAGATAAGTAAGTTGTTAATAATTTGAGTAAGTGCAAGTAAAAGTAAGTTGTAAGAGCAAATATTATTCTTTAACATATACATTGCGTAGTAAAGGTCTAGTTTATAGATTTTTGAACTATGCATAATTTCCTGTAATGCCTATTTGATTCACACCAATAAAGTTTTCCAGAATAAATTTCATCAATTTTTATTAACCTTCGGCTACTCACACTGTTGTATTTTGTATAACCGTGTAAGTTTTTGAACGCCACATTGTTATAAAGTTACTATTCGTTGTGTAACTAACGTATATTCTTCAATAAACTTGTTATGAGCAAAATTTCATAATTATTCAATGCATTAATACTTTAAATTGTTGGGAATATAGATCAGCATAAACCGACATCACAGAAATGAAGCAAGCAGCATGTGAGGTGTACCGGAATTGGCCCAACTGGAATTTTCTCTCGTTTCTTCATATGGAAAAATGGTGTCTATATGCATCAAAAAGAAAAGAGCTAAAATAAAAAACTAATTTCACTAATTCAAATACAATAAATAAGATTTTTCTAGCTTCGCTGAAGAGATAGAGGGTTACTGTCTTCAGCAAAATTTCTTGTAATAATATGCTCTAAAACTTTGCAGAACACATCAATGTGTTATATTGAAACTGAAGAAAAATATTTTTTTTATTTCACTTTTAGGGGGATTAATCAAAATTTAAATTGCACCAGACGATAGAATTTTCAATTTCAAGAAATTTTTTCAAAGGTTCGATAAACCTAAAACCAAGTTTTCAAAGTCAAAACTCTAGTGCGCATGTCTTTTTGGCTTTGGGCCATTGTGCGCGCGAGTAACCGTATTACAAAAGTTGGCGCGAGTGTTGGAGGATTAATATCTTTTGATCGGCAAAACCAATTCTTCTGAAATTTTGCAGATATATTTGCAGCATTAAAAACTCTAATTTGATGCAAAAATAATTCAAACTAGATAAATCATCCTAGATGAAGTAGTTATAAATTATTGTAAATTTTAATGTGTTGTATTCAATTGCTCATAACTTTCAAATTAAACGTCCAATCAAAAAACAAATCAATAGTGATCTTTTAGGCTATGTTACCTTTCAAATGAGACTAATAGCGCCTAAGTCTGTTTAGCCATCTTTAAGAAACAGGCGATAATTATTACCTTGTCAAAACAGGTTTTTTTAGGATAACTTTTAAACTACTTGTTTGTTTTCAATAAAATTTACCCAAAAAATTTAGCATTACCAAGAACTTTCATTCGATACCAAGATCGTTGAAATCAGTCATTTGGTTCCGGAGAAAATCGTGTCACGTAATTTTCACGTTTTTACTTATAACTTTTAAACGAAATGTCGGACCTCGAAACAATTCAATAGTGATATACTAGGCAATAATACCTTTCAAACAAAAGTAATAGCGAACAAATCGGTTCAGCCATCTCCGAGAAACAGGCGATAGAAAAGTTGCGCCCCGCACATACATACACACATACACACACAGACATTGCTCAGTTCGTCGAACCCTATCGATTGATATATGTGGCTCGGCCCTCCGGGCCTCGGATCAATTTCGTGTTTTTCGACCAATTCCTAAACCTTTGTTATAGTATAACAAAGGTAAAAATGTAAAAACTACCTGACACGATTTTCTCCGGAACTAGACAACCGATTTCAATGATCTTAGTACCAAATGAAAGCTCTTGCTATAATATAAAAACTATCAGGAATTTATTGAGATCAAACAAGTAGTTTAAAAGTTAACCTTAAAAAAGCCTGTTTTGACAAGGTAATAATTATCGCCTGTTTCTCAGAGATGGCTAAACCGATTTTTGTGCTATTAGTCTCATTTGAAAGGCAATATAGCCTAATAGATCACTATTGATTTGTTTTTTGATTGGACGTTTAATTTGAAAGTTATGGACAATCGTGTACCACACATCAAAATTAACAATAATTTATAATAATTTTAACTAAGACAATTTATCAAGTTTCAATTATTTTAGTATCAAACGAAAGATTTTGACACTGCGAATGTATCTGCAAAATTTCATAAGAATTGGTTTTGCCGGTCAAAAGATATTAACCCTCGAACACTCGCGCCAACTTTTTAACACACAATAGCCCATAACCAGAAAACGTGCGCATTAGAGTTTTGACTGGGAAAACTTGGTTTTAGATTTATTTGGAAGAGTTTTTTGAAATTGAAAGCTCTATAGTCTGGTAGAATTTAAATTTTGATTAATCCCCCTTGAAGTGAAATAAAAAAATTATTTTTCTTCAGTTTCAATATAATGCATTGACGAGTTCTGCAAAGTTTTAGAGCATATTAATTCAAGAAATTTTGCTGAAGACAGCAACCTTCTATCTATTCAGCGAAGATAGAAAAACCTTATTTATAGTACATTTGGGTTTCGAATTTGGCAACGTTCGATTTTGGCAACACAAGATATTTCGCTTCCAAAATAATGCTTAAATATCAATCAGTGTCTGCATACATGCTTTACTTGACGAAAAAATGATGCCCTCATTATGTTCATGAAAAAAAGTTATATTGTTTCGAACAATATTTTTATTGCCGTAGGACTACGTCTTACCGCAGGGTGTCAATAACTTATTTACTCCGGACGGATAGCTATTGGCGGACTTTTTAAACATAAAATGGTTGCAATCGTTGATTAATGATATTTAGTCAATTTCTAAAGCATTTACATTAAATTTTTTCATATCGAAAAAGGGTGTCGATTTTGGCATGGTTTCGATTTTGGCAACATAGCCGACACGCTTTTGTTGCCAAATTCGATATCCTACTGTATATGAATTTGTAAAATCAGTTTTTCTATTTTAGTACATTTTGGAATTGTTGTATTGTCAATTGCAAGAAAAATTGATCATCCAAAGTGCGATATTGCTCATAAAAGTGCTATTTTGCATTAAATCGTTTCGGTATCTTCGGCGCACTTTTTCGTTATCTTTCAAGCAATAAGTGCGCCGAAGATACCGAAACGATTTAATGCAAAATAGCTCTTTTATGAGCGATATCGCACTTTGGATGGTACAATTTTTCTTGCAAATGACAATATGACTTTTACATGTATTACAAAGTTGTACAAATAGTTGAAATACACAACTTTGCTAAATATAGTATACCTCTATGTTCGCTTGTTCAGGAACTGTAGAATTTTGATTATAAAAAATACCCTAATTTTGATTCCGAATTACTTGACTACCAACAGACGGATATATTTTAAACATTTTACATTTGCTGATAGTTTTGCTGCAGAAAAACACCATTTTTCCATATGAAGAAATGAAAGAACATTCCGGTTGGAGTCAATTGCGGTACACCTCAAATGCTGCTTGCTTCATTTCTGTGATGTCGGTTTATGCTGATCTATTTTCCTAACAATTTAAAGTATTAATGCATTGAATAGTTATAACATTTTGCTCATAACAAGTTTATTGAAGAATATACGTTAATTAAACAATGATTTGTAACAATATGACATTCAAAACCCTATGCGTGTTGTACAAAATACCATAACGTGACTAGCCGAAGGTTAATACAAATTGATGAAATTTATTCAAGAAAACTTTATTGATGTGAAACAAATAGAATGGCATTACAGGAAATTATGCATAGTTCAAAAACCTATAAACTAGACCTTTACTACGCAATGTATATGTTAAAGAATAGTATTTCCCCTTACAACTTACTTTTACTTGCACTTACTCACATTAATAACAACTGACTCCGCAATTTCATGGAAAAAGGATCTATCAAAATTTATAAGTGCTCCTATTTTGTTCAAATTTTGTAAATTTATTCAATTTCCAAAAATTTTATGTAAACCAACGCCCTACGCAACGTTAACCAATAGATGAATTATGTTCCGAAGATGTGTCGATTTCTCTCTTAAATAGCAAGTAAGACCGTATAACAAAGGTTCCTTTCACCACTAGGTGGATTAAATCAGGTTTTTTTGCAATGCGCGTTATTCAGACCTACTGAATTTATTGACAACTGTGACATTAGGCCGTATGAATAAAAAATAGCAAATGCTTCTATACGATTTAAACGGGAAAAGCAAACTAAACTGTTTTATTCATACGGCCTATTGCAATCGTTTTCCAAACGATTTGAAACCACCGTTTCAAAAAATATTAATATATGTATGACCGCAATTCAAGGTCAAGACTAAAAACATGAGATTAGTCTATTTGTCAGATTGTTTGATTTAGGTCAGCAAGCAAAAAATCATAAATTTGGTGCCGATTGGTCCTCCCCACGATTAATGGTCGTACCGCCTTTTTAAACGGAAAGACTCGTCGTGTCAAGCCATTTCATTTACTTTGGCTTATAGATAAATATGGGCATATGAGGTTTAGAAAAAACTATTTTCACATTTTCACGTTCCAATTCCAATTTAAAAGAGCCAAGTAAAAATGGCTTTTTAGCGTTTTGAGCTGAAAATGCTCATATAGAAATCGACACGTCTTCGGAACGTAATTCAACTGTTTCTTAACGCTGTGTTAGCTATCATCCATATGCATCCTAGCGATAAATAAGCTTTGAAGTGCAGTTTAACCTACTGAATAACTTTGCAGAACATTTGGAAGAAATTAAAAAAATCGTGTGCAAAGTTTTTGGGCAGAATTGATTTTAAAGTGGTTTCTTTAAACAAATCATTAATTTTCGCAATCAGTAAGAGATAGATAGTTACTACATGCAGCAAAGTTTCTTATTTTAGACTGAAGTTTTTGGAGCGTCTTAGTAGAATAATTTTCATTCTTATTTTAGTGTGTTCTACAATTTTTGTGAAGAAACTATATTTTTGGGCGCATTAAAAAAACAAAAACTTATGTCACCCTATTAGAGGAATCACGGTCACCCTAATAGTATAAGAAAATGTGCTATATTTTTTGTTAGTAAACCACTCTGAAGAAGCTCCCGTTAAAAAATTACACATTTTTACGCGTTATTCATATCAATAATGTTTTCTTGAAAAAATTTCATCAATCATTTTTAAATATCTTTTGACTGGTAAAACCAATTCTTGTCAAATTTTGCAGATGTATTCGCCATGTCAAAACCTCTCGTTTGATACTAAAATAATTGAAACTAGATAAATTATCTTAATTAAAATCACTATAAATTGTTGTTAATTTTAAATGTTGTACACGATTGCTGATAACTTTCAAATTAAACGTCCAATCAAAAAACAAATCATTAGTGATCTATCCGGCTATATTACCTTTCAAATGAAGAAATTTGAACACTTTCATTGTATTAGAGCAACGAAGCCACGATTTGAATGCATAGGTGCATAGAAAGCATAAACGTAGGTCCATAGGATGCTTAGAGTAGGTTTATAGATTAAGACAAATATGTGATTATTTTTCTGTCATACAAGTTCCTATTAAATTCTTGTTTCAAACCAAATAGAAGTTTATGTATTGGTAGGCAAATAAACCCACATAGTTGTATATCTATCTCTGTTATGTTGATATGAATTGAACTATCCGTTTCATTCTTACTAAATGACATTTTGATAGAATTTGTAACGATTAGGACATTTGTTTAGGATAAAACGTAAGCGATACCCAAAAGAGGGAAATTTTTCTGTAATGTAAATAATTGTGACTATATAAGTTAAAAGATGTGGCTTTTCGGTCTCGGGTTTCTTACGAAAACTTTATTTTACGTTTTCGGCTGACGTTTCGAAGGTCTATGCCTTCATCCTCGGAGCAACTATTGTTATAAAACATTACAATTATTTAACCCTCTAGTTCCCAACCCTGCCAATTGGCGGGCTTCAGGAAAATCGTTATAAATCTACTCTGCTTATTCGTTTTATGTTGGTATCCACTGATACCTTCTCATTATAGTCTAATCTAACTATTCGAGTGGTTTGTTTGTTTTATTACATTAATTTGAAACAGATATTTCGTGCGAAACTTGAAAAATGCCAGAAAACTGAGAAAAAAATTATTTTGCACTGCAGAGTGAAATTCAAATTGTTGTAAATTGCTTATTTCTTGGAATAAATAAACAAAAAAATTATTGGTGAGTAACTGATGAGTTGTACTTCATGGTAAAAAAGGAAATTTGCGATAAAAAGTTTAGGAACTGGTTGATTTTTATCAAGGAACTAACCCCGCCAATTGGCGGGGTTGGGCATTAACGCCAACTTTTTTTTGGTAATTTGACAACATGTTGTTTCCGTTGTATTTATTGATTTTTTCGAGTTTAAGCTAAAAATTATTGTTATAGGCCTTGTTAGTTTCTTTTATATGCCTTGAAAAATACACAAACATGCAGTGGCATTAAAACAGAAGGGGAATTTATAGGACTTATCACCTAATTTTCAGTGCGCCTTTTTGACGAGCTGCAATATAGCGCTTTATAGCTATATCACAAAACATTTTTGCATTTTATGGTATTTGAAAACCATAACCCTATAACCAATAAACAGATTCAATGAAACCCGGCGAATTTTGCTGCTTAACGACAAAATCTTGATAAGCAAGACAATTATTCAAAATGGGATCTATCATAGACCATTTTAACCGCAAATTTGTGTTTGCAAAGTTTGTGTTAATGAACAAATTGAGTGAATTACCAGTCGATAAAAGATTGTAGTGAACAAATGGGTACAACAAAAATGAAAAACCCAATTTATCAAACAAATCACATAAATGAGGATTTAAGTTTCATGTTCTATCAGATTCCAATGGTTTTTCAATGGTTACAGTTCCAAAGCATATTATGGTGTAGGCAATCCTGACTTGGGAGCAGCTACTAATGTTGTTGTTCGCCTTTCTAAAATTTTACCGAATCTTTACTATTTACATAATACCTATAGATAATGGCCATATGTCTTATGGCCCCGGAGTTATTCCGGAGTTCCTTGGGGGACCGCGACATTGCTGTATTAGATAAAGTTGCCAAATATTTAAAATTTGTTTAAAATCTGTTGATTTTTGAAAATATATCATCGACTGTGGACATATCAGTTACTTTGCTGCAGTTATGAGCCATGGTACGCGCCATCCGAATCCGGGGGGACACTATAAATCCGAAACCGGTTCCCATAAAGGGACATTTCACAATCAGTAAAGTATGTCGTGTCACATGTCAAAAAACATTAGCACTCGACAAAATAGCGATTGGCGATCATCTCATGTCTCTCAGAGGCCGTATGACCGGTTCCAGGCCCGGGGAGAGTTTCTTTTCTGATTCAAGCACGGAACGGATTTCGAAGGAACTTGTCCGGGGCCTAGAATCGGCCATATGGCCAAAAATTTCAGTTGAAGCTCATTATAACTAGTTCCGTAAATACTAGCACTGTTATAGATTTTCTGAAATGAATGTCCCGAATTAAATTGAAAAATTTGATTTCGCAACTTTTTTGCGCCCAGGTGCCCAACCCCGCCAATTGGCGGGTTACGAATTTTTATAAATAATCAAACTATTCCTGAACTTAGTAATTAGAGAATATTTTTTCCATTATTCTGGCCACGAAATGAGCATTTTAGAATTTTTTCAAGCAAATCAAAAATTTGGGCACTAGAGGGTTAAACAATCTTCGTCATTACACATACAATTACTTACAACGTTAACAAAAGTTTTCTTAGTCAAGTGTTTACATTTAAACGTGAGAATGTTGATTTTGTTTAACCCTCTATACTGAAAGTATAACAAAATGAACGGAAACGGACTTTTTACAACTAACTATTGTATAAGATAATTTAAAAATTCTAACTTACACTATAACCTTCCACGCACATCACAACCAGACCAATTAATCCAATATGAACTTTCTAATATGCTGCTGTAAACGAAGCTTATACTGTATTTAATTTGAGAGACGGAGAGAAAGAGAGCAAAAATTAGACGGTTACTGAGCAAGTGAATGCAAAATACCCGAATATGCCACATTTAAATTGTTCGTATCAGTTCTAAAATTAATTGTAAGTTGGTCTGTAAATATATGGCACATTTCAAGTATTTGCAGTGCTTGAACTCGATTATCTTGATTTAAAATCGTTACTTTAGATAGATCAAAATTATGATCATTATCTATCATGTGTACACAGAACAGAAGTGGAAGTTCGAACAATCGTTCGAGCAAAACCTGGCATCTACGCTCTGGTCTAAAACTCTACCAATAAGTAAGAACTTTGACGACTTCTTGTTTTGAGTGCACTTGTCATTCAAAATCTCGTCTAAACGAAATTCCTCAACTCGTCTAAATATTTCAGCTTTACTTCGCACATAGGAGTATTTGATGCAAAATGTTGGCCATAAGTCCAAAATGGAAAATGCATGATTTTATCTAAATATCGTTTCTATTATCACAATAGAGCACAAGTCACGTGAGTTGTGCTCTTGCCGGATTGATTGATATTTTGATTGACTGTTATTTTGGATAGCAGTTTTCAAGACGCATCCTATCGCTGGGTATACAAACCTGAAAATCTGAATGAAATATTATTTGTTTAACATAAGTGAGCATTTTCTTCGTAAAGAAGAATATTTTTCAATAATTTTATCCAGCTTTTTACGAGTCGTAATGGCGAACCGTATAATCTGTGTTAGTGTGTTCGTAATATTTGGACAGCATTTTTGACATTTCGTAATTACATCGCACGTTTTCTTTCCGCACGTTCACGTTAAAACTAAAGGAACGTGCGGAAATAAAACGTGCGATGTATTTAGGAAATGTCAAAAATGCTATCCAAATATTACGAACGCCGTCCGCCATTATGGCATGTAAAAAGCTGGATATGCATTTACGTATCCAGCTTCTTCGAGCCATAATGGCGACTGTCATTCGACTCAGTTCGACAAGAACAAAATATATTTGTCATTATGTCTACGTATATATGTATACACGCATGTACATATGCATATACAAGCATAGGCGTCACACACAAACCAATTTTATGTCACATACACAAACCAGTTAGCTCCGCCTAGTTAGCTTCGAGGTACGATGCTGGTCTAACAAGCCATCTCGGCTTGGCAGGGCTTGCTAGTTAGAATCAGTAGGATCGTTGCACTGGCCCCGTAATTTTCCTGTATTCTAACAGCCGGCTGCGAAGTCTGTCGATAAAGAAGGGTAATGTCTAGAGACGGTATAAATCCACGGTTTTGGCTTTTTACACAAACCAATTTAGATTCAATGGATTCAACCGCAATAAATTTTATGAAAAGCTCTGAGGTAACAAGTTTATATATTTTTGGATAGAACTAAGTGTAAATTCGATTATCTGAACAACCTTAAGCGAAACTGAAATAAACTTTTTCTCACCGAAAAAGTCAACAAGAATAACATCACAGAACAGAAGTGGAAGTCCGAAGCCGAACGATTCGGCGATCAAAACTGGTAACAAAGTCTTTTTTGTTTTTATAAAGCATTGCACGCAGATGTCAGTGCGTTTTTTTCCTCCCAGGTTTGACAGTGTTGTGAGGTTTGTTTTGATTACTTATTCGTAAGACCCAGAAGCAAAAAACTGCAAAAAGGGCAAAAATATATATTGTACAGAACTGTTATCATTTTCCTGCTTCGGAAAAGTCGGGTATTTCCGGTTTCCGCAAACAAGTAGTACCAATTACAAGTAATAAACCCACTAGCAATAAAATTAGGTTACAAAGGGAATCAAAACAAAACACACAAAAACGTCAAACCAGAGTTGAGGTTAGGCACCGTGCAAAAGTTTATTTTTCTTTTGGGAAGGTTTCGTATAGAAGCGAATAACAGCAATATAAGCAGAACGCTCGCTGCCAATCGCATAGTAGCTTTCACATGCTTTTGTATGCATTCGTATACGTTCGTGTGTTTTCGTGGATAAAAGTGACTCGCTACCGCCAGGTTCGCTAGTATCTGTAGAAAGTAGCATGTACGTGTTTGGATTTCCACTTCCACTTCTGTTCTGTGATAACATATTAAAGTAAACTTATAGTTGTATGGTGCATTCATATTGTACCGGGATGATGAATTTAAACAATCTAAATATACATTGTAAGCGGTCGGTACCATAAATACAATTGTCTTAGCATTATCAAAACATCAGCACTTAGTCCAGCTTTGAACCCGTTTGAACATCTCTTGAGATTATTTCAAAACTAAAATAAGAAATCATTTGATTTTTAATCAACATGACTTAAATAGAAGTCTTGTAAAAAATGGCCAGCAATTCCCACAGGAATATTTGGAAATACGTTAATTTTATCCCAAACAGATTGGAACAGATTCTTTGCAAAAATACTGAACAATATTATTGTCAATTGCAAGGAAAATTGTACCATCCAAAGTGCGATATCGCTCATAAAAATGCTATTTTAGCTTAAATTGTTTCGGTCTCTTCGGCGCACTTATTGCTTGGAAGATAACGAAAAAGTGCAGCGAAGATACCGAAACGTTTTAAGCTAAAATAGCACTTTTATGAGCGATATCGCACTTTGGATGGTACAATTTTCCTTGCAATTGACAATATCAAGAGAAAAAATTGTGCGCTGCTGTCCGAATACTTTTTTGGCTGATTGTTTCGTGTCAGAGCGCAAATCGCGAAGGCGAGTTTCTCAAAACTGTGTTTCCAAAGTCGATAAGCATGATTTCTCGAAAAAACCACCTCCACCTAGCGGCGTGACCTAGCCTTTCTACTGCCACAATAATCATTATTTAATTTCTCAGGAACATCTATAATTAACTTGACCATATTTTTATATGTCCGTTCCGTATTCCTCAAAATCCTTATTTGCCAGTAAAATTCACAACGTATTGCGTAGAATAATTATATTTTCTTTCCTTGGGTGCGTAAATACTAAGCGTCATTTATGTTATTTGATAAACACCTTATTTAGTTTTATAATCGGTCGGCCTTAACTTTCGGCTTTCAGAGCCACATACGAAACTTGTTTTGAACTGACAATATGAAATATGTGTTCATAGCAGATTTTTTGATATTTTTTTTTTGAGTGGTTTTAGCCCAAAGGGTAGATTTTTTTTGATATTTTGATATTAATACCATGCGTTCAAAAGTTAGCATCTTTGAAAAACAAGAGTTCAGAAAAATTATTATTATACTTCACTTTTGAAGAAAAAGGATATCGACAACAAAATGATCAATCTCAAAATTTTACTATTAGTTTGCTTGGCTTCAATTTTGCAATATATCTGAATTAGAAAAAATAACTGAATAGAGCATTAGATATGAAAAAGAGAAATTGAACTTTTTCTTAGCTGGCGCTCCTTCAGATAATTATTTTTGCATGAAAATCAAAACTTGAGTTTCTTTTGAATGTACTTTCATGAAAAGATAGTCATTAGCTTGATCGCATCGTTTTTACAATGTTAGAGGGTTAGGAAAACAAGATGAGGTCGAAAAATAGTGCCAAAGCTGCGCCATAAACATGTTTGAGAATGGGAAATACGATCGATATGATTCCCAGTGCTTGTCTTTTTTTGATTTATTTATTAAAACATGATACATGACATAAGACATCTGTCCTTTAAAATGTCACTAACGAAAACAAATCTTACAAAGTTACTACCGTGCAACGTTTACTTCCTATTTTTCATATAACATTTCTAAGCTCTAGTATCTATGAATTGAAAAGAGCATATATTGATGCGCAAAATTTGTTTGAAATTTGTATAAATTTATTTGGAAAAATCAACTCACTAGTATTTTTAATCCCATATATAATACTATACCTACATGCTTAAATTAACTTCTTTTCTACGCTTTTTTCTTTTCTTGTATAATTGTGAATAACAGCAAGTGAAGAAAATGACAATTGAAATCTGAAATCAAAGAAAAGAAAACACTTTTCGATTGAATCCCACTATTTATTATTTATTTGCAACAGATATGTAGTTCGCCTACGACGTGCAGGCTTCATCAGTGTCTTATTTCAAAGCGTATACGTATCTGTCGCGATTAAATATTAAGTAGTGGAATTTAGTCGGTAAAAGTTTTTTTCTTTTCTTTTATTTCAGAGTTCGTATTCCACTAAGAGGCTCCAAAAACTTCAGACAATTGACATGTTTCTCACTTTTCTTGAATTTCATTGCAAATTGTCATTACATACACATACATACATACATACATACATACATACATACATACATACATACATACATACATACATACATACATACATACATACATACATACATACATACATACATACATACATACATACATACATACATACATACATACATACATACATACATACATACATACATACATACATACATACATACATACATACATACATACATACATACATACATACATACATACATACATACATACATACATACATACATACATACATACATACATACATACATACATACATACATACATACATACATACATACATACATACATACATACATACATACATACATACATACATACATACATACATACATACATACATACATACATACATACATACATACATACATACATACATACATACATACATACATACATACATACATACATACATACATACATACATACATACATATATGGCAATTGTGGGACAAGGGTCGGATAGCGTTGCGTAATAATGACGCGTACCAATAGAGCGATAACTAAAGACTAATTTATTTAGATTGCCACCTGGCTTATATAAGAAATGTTATAAAAGTATAAGCTTTGCTTTGTCATATCAATACAATAATGTTATAGGAAAGAAATTGATCATTGTTCATTATTTTACATTTGCTTTGCGCTTATTGTCGCAAGCGAATTTAATTGTACGATGTGTCACCTCTGCTGTCCATGTCGCATTGTTGGCGGCAGAAGCTGCGATGAAGATGATCGAATGAAGATCGTCGATAGATGATGCTACACATACATACATACATACATACATACATACATACATACATACATACATACATACATACATACATACATACATACATACATACATACATACATACATACATACATACATACATACATACATACATACATACATACATACATACATACATACATACATACATACATACATACATACATACATACATACATACATACATACATACATACATACATACATACATACATACATACATACATACATACATACATACATACATACATACATACATACATACATACATACATACATACATACATACATACATACATACATACATACATACATACATACATACATACATACATACATACATACATACATACATAGATACATACATACATACATACATACACACATACATCGCACACATTGAATACAATCAACAGTTGATTGATACGTTTTGATTTCACACGTTTTAACGGTTTAATATACGGTGCTTAAGTGTTAAAGTTTGAATAACTTTTGAATGAACCGTCCGATTTTAAATAACTCGGTTTCGTTTGATAGATCTCAGCAGTAATTTTCAAATAATAATAAAATGTGTGATGTTTTTCATTGAACTAATTCTTAAATGTTACAAAAATATGTTTTAAATACTATTTTTTCACATTTCTTTATGTAACTTTCAAACTACAAGTCCAATCATCATGAAATTTGGAAGTTAAGGGTTTATAAGGCTCCTCTTTCATATGCAATCAATTTTGTTCAAATCGGTTAAGGGACCTATGAGATAATGAAGTCCCATATTTTTCGTATTTTTATACATAACTTTTGAACTAAAAGTCCGATCAGTATGAAATTCAATAGCGACCAATGGGACACCTAGACCTTTCATTTGACACTAAGAACATTAAAATCGGTCCAGCCATCTCCGAGAAAAGTGAGTGAGATTAAAAGCGTTACATACGCACACACACACACACACAGAAAATGCTCAGTTTTCGAAACTGAGTCGAATGGTATATAACATTCGGCCCGCAGGACTTTCTTTCCATTTTCGGTTTTCCAAGTGATTTCTATACCTTTATACTATATATTTATATAGTAGAAAAGCAAAACCTAAACCGATCTACTTGAAACTTTTAAACAAGTTATATTTTCGATTTGTTGATTTAATACAAGTTTTCTGGAAAAATCGAAGGTTAAAATTATTTTTTTTAGTCTGTTGCCGTAACATGTATTCAAATTTCCACGTTAATCAGTTAAAAGGTTTAGACCTCTCAACTGTGTATAGTATAACCTCTTAACCTTCCTAATGCATTAAAAAAAAGATTTGAGCTTGCTCTCATTCTCATTTTAATTCGAATTTCGTTTTGAATTTTGAAATAATTCATTCATCATCAATCAATGGCATCAATTGATGTACCGCAGACTTCGAATCACATCAGCTTGATAAAATAAGACTAATAGAAGTAATGGAGACATTTTGGACCAACATGGCCACTTCAACATCGGTGCCGGAAGAACATCTGGTACCTGATTCGCGACAAATTGTTTAAATTTTGGGATAATTCATCTTACGGCACATCAAATCACATCATCTTGATAAAATGAGACTATTGAAAGTATAATAAAGACATTTTGAAAGCAAATGAGCACATCACTATCGGATCCGGAACATCCAGTACCTGGTTCAGGGGAATTCTTTGGATTTTGGAATAATGCATCATGAGGCACATCAAATCATATCGCTTTGATCAAAAGACATTGATGTAAAATGGAGACATTTTGGAACCACATCCAAACAAAATCGTATGGCTCTGAAAACTACAATACATATATCAAACTAATAATGCGTTCTAGAAGCAACCATTACCATTGGAATAAAAACAATCTTATGATGCTAACCTAACAAGCCAGTCGTCGTATATTCGAATCTCGGCTGGGAGGTGCTGCTATAGAGTCAGTAGGATCGTTGCACTAGCCCCGTAATTATCCTGTACTCTAATAACCGGCTGTCAAGTCTGTCGATAAAGAAGGGTCAAGTTCTCAAGACGACGTTTATACCCATGGCTTTGCTTTGCTTTGTGCTGAATCATCCCGTTATCATCAATGGGCCACTAAATCCGGGTACCGGATTTTATGCGACTGACAGTGGAGTGGTTATTTGACACCATTGTACTTCCATCAATTTCATTTTATCGATGTTCCGCATGAAGCTTGAGCCCAACAGAAGGCATAAAAAAATGTCCGCCGAACCAGGTACCGGATATTCCCAGAACCGATGCTTATGTGACCATTTGCCTTCAAAATGTCTTTATTATACTTTCAATACCCAGCTAGCACCAACTCGTATATCAATGTACGAAAACTATCGTAAATATCTCCTAACAAACTCAAAATCGTAACTAAAGCTGGATAAAGTGGGATCAAGTTGATTTTCTGTCGTATATAATGATGATGACTGACATACATACGAATTTCAGCACAAAATCGCAGAGTAGTACGGAGCGACTCACGCTTAATCAGATATTATCGTACATAAATACTTATATAGTCGTAACGCTCAAAATTATTCGTAATCACGTATATCGCCTCCAAAATAGTACGGATATGCCAATTTTGCGCATGAAATACGATTTATTTAGCACGTATATCTGTACGTAATGCTGATTTTTACCTTTTTTATACATATGAAAATGCTTGCTGGGTAGTCTTATGGTATCAAGGTGATGTGATTTGACGTTCCGCAAGATGAATCATCCTAAAATTCAAAATTGCCCCCAAGTACCGGGTAGTTCCATTAGTGTTATTTTGCCAAGCCGATGTGATTTGATGTGCCGCAAAATGAATTATCTCAAAATACAAAAATGTCCCCGGAGACAAGTGGTAGATGTTCCACAGCCGACGCTGAAGCGGCCATTAGTCAACAAAATTCTCCGAAATTTACCTTGGGTGTCAGTTTTGGGTCATAACTTTCAAGCGAGGCAAAGAAAATGAAGTTCGGATTGAAAATGGATGAAAAAGAGCAAGCTCCAAATTTGGGTTGTTTTTGATGATGCTTTCGTTTAGATGGACCGATAATACAAATTAATTGGGGAATCAAACGACATGCATTGTTCAACGGGAGCAAACCATTTGAATTTATAAGAAGCAATAAATTGAAATAACTTACAGAAGACAACTATACAAAAACTTTTTAAATTAGGAATATCGTAAAAAAAAGAATTCATAACTACATATTTCATCACTTTACCCACTGTCCAGGCAGATTAGACAAGACACAGGGGGATTAAAATACCCAACTTTTGTTTTTGTTTTGGTTTGACGGAACGAACTGACAGATTCAGTTGGTTCGACTAGTTGAATTTCACAACGGAGACAACAGCTAATAATAGTAAAATTGTAATAAAAATACAGTGTTTAATTACTTCCTGTTTAATACTTCCAACCAGCAAGTGGGAGCAAAACCAAAACTGATAAATGCAATACGGACAATATGTAGAATCTGACAGCCTCACCAGTCCCTAGTGGCGAGACTGGAGCATTTAGACGAGTTGGCAAGAATGCCAGAAAGAAAAGTGTTATGAATTTTCAAAATGTATCATCGAGACGAGAATCGAAATCAACATGCGGCTTGTGATCTTAAACAAATTTTATGTAAGAATTGTGGATGTGCGACTGTATTGGTGGTTTTTATGTATCGGGAAACACTTTGCAACGAAAAAAAACTCCAGATGCAAACAAATCGCGTATACGTATTCGCGGCGATGTGTGCGTAATATTCTTGTCAGCAATCTCTATGCTAAACTTCCAACGATATGTGTAACCGGTGTAACGTATAAAACAGGAGTAAAATCAAAAGTCGCGTTGGTATAGATTTTGATTTTTATTATTGATCACCTGCGGCTAGCGGCAACTACATTAGCATGTTTGAGAGATGAAAAAACACCTAATTTTGATCACACGGTGGCAATTTTGACGTTTTCGAAAAAAAATAGGTGAAGTCAACACATCTGAATCACTTTTATGCTAGTGTGCAAGCACACTAGGCTTGTAAAAGAACGATTAATGCGATATTTCCGTAGCAGCAAACTTAACTCTTGTAGCGGCATCATCTGTTTCTCGCCCGAAAAGTGAAGTTTTATGTTAGACGAATGTAAATTATTGTTACCAATGCACTATTTTTGAGATTCCTAGAAAATTCTTCACTTCTATATAACTAAATTGATACATGCATGATTGAGTTTTTGTTGGTTTGGTCGCGCGAGCATAAAGATGATTGAGTTTTTGTTGGTTTGGTCGCGCGAGCATAAAGATTATTAACACCTTTTTGCCATTTTCGTACAAGAATTTCATAGAATAGTTCTGGCAACTTTGCTTTGGGTCAGCTAGTCTAAAGTTGGAAAACTGTGTAGTAAATTTTCCGTGTAAAAAGCCACTTTCCACCGCCAGGTTCGCTAGTATCTGTAAAAGGTTAGAGTTACGAGTTTTGATTTTAACTTCCACTTCTGTTCTGTGATGTGTACCATCAGCGCCGTCTTTTTAAACTCATCTTTTTTGTTACTCTCCGCATTGCCCGACGCATTAAACTCTTGATATCGTTTCATAAGTGAACGATGACCAGACAAACGTTGTTTGAGTTGTTGTGTTGTTAACCCAATGTATGCACTGTCGCAGTCTATGCAAGGTATGCGATAGATTACATTGCGCTTAAAAAGTTTTGGAGTCGGATCTTTTAATTTTGAAAACAAAATTGAATTTGTTTTCGAACACTTAAAACCCAATTTAACGTTTTTGAAGTTTCTGCGTATTATTCTTGCAAGTGCGGGAGTTAGGGTTGCCACGTGGCCGGTTTTTGGCCGGCCCGACCGGTTTTTCACTTGCAAAGCCGGTGACCGGTCAATCCGGCAAAAAGGCCGGTTTTCCGACGTATGAAGCCGGATTTGTACTTTTTGCCTGGTTTGTTAAATTTTCTGATAAATTTATTAGCAAACCTGAACAGTGGATCATTGACGATAGCTAGTTTTGCAGTGATAATACCTTGCTTCTGGCGGTAACATACATTAAACTGTCCACCAGCGCCAGAAGCAGCTACCCAGATAACACAAAATCGTAATAGAAAGTTCACATTAAATCGTTTTCATGTCAATTTCACATTAGAATTGTATAATGATTAGAGTATGTCAAATCGAAGTGAACAATAAGTTGTTTTGCAGTCGTGCGTGTCTTCATATACAATTCATGACTGTGAATTATAAAGCAGTATAGACAATTGCAATATTTGATTATATCTTAATCATATATTCAAAAGTATTTAGTTGTGTGTTATAAAAACTGCGCAAAATAGAATTACAAATAGTTGTCAAAATTTTCGCACGTATATCGCCTCCACTTTGGTACATATATGTTCGTGATATGATATGTTCGTACATATACATATATGGCGTGAAATATAACTTTTTCGTTCAGATATGATTTCGTATACCTCAGTTGCAATCGAGATATACAAACCAAATGGTTTACTGGGTAGTTGTCACTCAAAAACTAGCTATATTCAATAATTTACACGGGAAACTGTCAACCGACTCCCACTTTCTCTCTATGCCGGTTACATGCTACCGGCGACTGTAAAACACATTACACATTACAGACAAATCCTACCGCATTTTTTGAAGGCAGGACCGACCGGCCGGTTTTTGTAATTTTCAGACTTGGCAACCCTAGCGGGAGTTAGAGAGTCAACGTGATGAAGAGATCGATAAACTTGCGGTGTATTCTCAGTGGTAACACTATTTCCATTTCCATTTGCCACTCTGTTCATCAAGCGGTTGACGAGAGCGATCGGGTAATTGTTTTTAGCCAAATACTCACGCACCGTTTTCTTCTTCTCTGCTAGCGGTTTGCATGTTGATAAGCGAAAAACTCGACTTATGAAACCGCTGGCCGTGTTAAGCTTCTGTGTTAGTGGGTGCAACGAAAGATAATTTAAAATTCGTCCCGAGGAAACGGATTTCATGTACCAGTCGGTGACGATTTTTTGTTCCTCGGTTCTTATTAGAATCATATCTAAGTAGGGCAAACGGTTTTCATTTTCAACTTCACACGTGAATTGAATATGTGAGTCGTACGCGTTGAGAGCGTTCTTAACATGCTCAATTTTGTTGGGGGGAACAGCGGCTATCAAATCGTCCACGTATTTTTTAACAAATGGAATGGGAATATCGATCATCTTCAGCACATTGTCTAGTAGCGTTTCCATTACGAGGTCAGCAAGTGCCGGGGAGAGAGGATTCCCCATTGCAGTGCCTGCCAATTGCCGAAAGTACATGCCACGGAAGACGAAATCGAAACCGAAGACGACTTTCGGCAATTGGCAGGCACTGCAATGGGGAATCCTCTCTCCCCGGCACTTGCTGACCTCGTAATGGAAACGCTACTAGACAATGTGCTGAAGATGATCGATATTCCCATTCCATTTGTTAAAAAATACGTGGACGATTTGATAGCCGCTGTTCCCCCCAACAAAATTGAGCATGTTAAGAACGCTCTCAACGCGTACGACTCACATATTCAATTCACGTGTGAAGTTGAAAATGAAAACCGTTTGCCCTACTTAGATATGATTCTAATAAGAACCGAGGAACAAAAAATCGTCACCGACTGGTACATGAAATCCGTTTCTTCGGGACGAATTTTAAATTATCTTTCGTTGCACCCACTAACACAGAAGCTTAACACGGCCAGCGGTTTCATCAGCGTTACCAACCGGTTTTTACGAAAATCTGGAAAACGCGAATAAAAATGCCTGGAAAAATCTGGCTGCCATTTGGTCTAATGGAAGACAACGTTTGAAAAACGTCTTTTTTTGTCTGATTAGGCATCAAAAAGTCTGGAAAATCCAGACAAATCTGGAAGGTTGGCAACGCAATCATAAGTCGAGTTTTTCGCTTATCAACATGCAAACCGCTAGCAGAGAAGAAGAAAACGGTGTGTGAGTATTTGGCTAAAAACAATTACCCGATCGCTCTCGTCAACCGCTTGATGAACAGAGTGGCAAATGGAAATGGAAATAGTGTTACCACTGAGAATACACCGCAAGTTTATCGATCTCTTCATCACGTTGACTCTCTAACTCCCGCACTTGCAAGAATAATACGCAGAAACTTCAAAAACGTTAAATTGGGTTTTAAGTGTTCGAAAACAAATTCAATTTTGTTTTCAAAATTAAAAGATCCGACTCCAAAACTTTTTAAGCGCAATGTAATCTATCGCATACCTTGCATAGACTGCGACAGTGCATACATTGGGTTAACAACACAACAACTCAAACAACGTTTGTCTGGTCATCGTTCACTTATGAAACGATATCAAGAGTTTAATGCGTCGGGCAATGCGGAGAGTAACAAAAAAGATGAGTTTAAAAAGACGGCGCTGATGGTACACATGATAGATAATGATCATAATTTTGATCTATCTAAAGTAACGATTTTAAATCAAGATAATCGAGTTCAAGCACTGCAAATACTTGAAATGTGCCATATATTTACAGACCAACTTACAATTAATTTTAGAACTGATACGAACAATTTAAATGTGGCATATTCGGGTATTTTGCATTCACTTGCTCAGTAACCGTCTAATTTTTGCTCTCTTTCTCTCCGTCTCTCAAATTAAATACAGTATAAGCTTCGTTTACAGCAGCATATTAGAAAGTTCATATTGGATTAATTGGTCTGGTTGTGATGTGCGTGGAAGGTTATAGTGTAAGTTAGAATTTTTAAATTATCTTATACAATAGTTAGTTGTAAAAAGTCCGTTTCCGTTCATTTTGTTATACTTTCAGTATAGAGGGTTAAACAAAATCAACATTCTCACGTTTAAATGTAAACACTTGACTAAGAAAACTTTTGTTAACGTTGTAAGTAATTGTATGTGTAATGACGAAGATTGTTTAAATAATTGTAATGTTTTATAACAATAGTTGCTCCGAGGATGAAGGCATAGACCTTCGAAACGTCAGCCGAAAACGTAAAATAAAGTTTTCGTAAGAAACCCGAGACCGAAAAGCCACATCTTTTAATACAAATACAACGGTCTATTATAATTATTATATAAGTTAAGTTTTTCTATTTAATGTGTTCTTGTTCCCTCGCCCGTTGAGACCTCGCGAGTTGATTTGCTTATTCCTGTTGCTAAGGAATCAGATCACATGTCCCCTAGACGTCTCCTGTTTTAACGAACTTGTATACTATTAATATTTTTTTGAAAGGATGGTTCTACAATTGATGAAGGGACGTTAGTAGAAAGTAATGAAATTTTTTTGGAAATGGAGGGGAAAGAGTGGAAAGGAAGGGGAGGGGGTGTAATAGGTAACTACGCTTAACAAGTTGCCGTTGTGACTCCTACCTTTTGTCCAATGCTGGAAGGTGTATGGGTCGAACCAAGCGATAATGAGAGATTATAACCTGATTTGAGCCCACAACACCCGCCAGGGCGTGTGGCTCGCTGGTACCCGTGTACCTTTGAACTATAGAGGCGCTGGACAAAGAGACTATAGAGACTGCGCAACCCCCCTTGTTAATGTAGCGACGTATGTGGTTGGGTTACTTTCCCCTACCATCCCTCCATCAATTGTAGAACCATCGTTTCAAAAAAATATTAATATTAATGCCTGACTGCATTTCAAGGAAGACGACGTATGCCGATCTCCTCAAGAGAATGAGGGACGACCCGAAGCTGAAAGAGTTAGGGGAAAAGGTCGTGAAAACCCGGAGAACCCAGAACGGTGAGTTGCTCTTCGAGCTCAAGAGACCCGGAGATGAAGAGCGCGGCCTTCAAGGCGCTAGTCGAGACAGCGCTCGGTGGCGAAGCTCAAGTAAAAGCTTTGTCTCAGGAGACGATCGTTGAAGCGAAAAACCTGGACGAGGTCACAACAGAGTGATATGAAAGCAGTGCTGACAAGAGCGGAATACCTGGGCGACGTTCCAATGTCTATTCGGCTGCGGAAGGCATACGGCAGTACGCAGACGGCGTCGATTCGTCTATCTGTCGCGGCGGCAAACCGGCTTCTGAAGATGGATAGAATCAAGATCGGATGGGCGGTGGTTAGCTTTAGAGCCATCCCACGCGAACCCAAAGAAATGGGGAGATGCTTTAAATGCATGGATTTTGGTCACCAGGCGAGGAATTGTCCGGGACCTGACAGATCGAAGCTGTGTCGGAAATGCGGCAATGGCAATGAGGGGCATTTTGCGAAGGACTGCAATAAGCAACCGAGGTGTATGTTTTGCAAAGAAGACAACGATCACGTGACGGGAGACTTTAAATGTCCGGTATACCAGAAGGCAAAGGCAGCCCTACAATAATGGAGGTGATTCAAATCAACCTCAATCACTGCGACACAGCACAGCAACTGTTGTGGCAGTCGACAACAGAAACGAAGTGCGACGTTGCAATCATAGCGGAGCCGTATCGAATATCTTCCGATAACGGTAACTGGATAGCAGACAGAGTTGCGATTTTGGTGACGGGCAGATATCCCATCAAGGAGGTGGTTACAAACCGATACGAGGGTTTCGTGGTCGCCAAAATTAACGGAATCTTCGTGTGCAGCTGCTATGCTCCCCCAAGGTGGACGCTGGAACAGTTCTGCCGCATGCTGGACGAACTAACTAGTGAGCTCATTGGACGGAGACCCATCGTCATAGAAGGTGACTTCAACGCCTGCGCAACCGAATGGGGAAGTAGATGTACGAACGCCAGAGGAGCCAGCCTACTTGAAGAACTGGCAACGCCCGAAGTAGAGCTGAGCAACGTTGGAACCACCAGCACCTTCCGCAGAGATGACCGAGAATCTCTCGACGTCACCTTCTGCAGCCCGTCGCTGAGAACCGACATTAACTGGAGAGTGTGTGAAGAGTTCGGGTATAGTGATCACCAAGCTATACGGTACACTATTGGCCAACGGAACCCCGTGGCAGCACAAACAGGAAGAATTCAAGAGCGGCAGTAGAAAATGGAGGCATTCGACAAGGACCTCTTTGTCGAGGCACTACGACCACACAGCGAAGCCCAGAATTGTGATGCTGACGAGCTGACCGAGGCGCTAACCAGAGCATGCGACACAACCATGCCGAGGAAGGTGGAGCCTAGAAACCGACGGCGTCCAGTCTACTGGTGGAACGAGTCACTCAACGCATTATGAGCAAACTGCAACAGAGCTAGGTGCCTCCAGAGAGCAAGAAGTACCGAGACTAGAGAGGAAAGAAAAAGTGACCTCCGCGTTGCCAAGGCCGCACTGAAATACGCGATTAAGCAGAGCAAAACAAACTCCTTTAAGGAGCTTTGTAGAGCAGTCGATTCCAACCCTTGGGGCGATGCATACCGAATAGTGATCGCGAGGATCAGGGGCCCAGCAATTTCAACCGAAGGATGCCCAGATAACCTAAAAATGATAATTAAAGGACTCTTCCCGGAAAACGAGCCAACGTCCTGACCCCCTGCCTCTTACCGGGCGCTAGAGGACGAGAACGCTGACGAGAGAAGACTCTCCAATGACGAACTTGTTAGAATCGCGAAAGACCTGAAGATGAAGAAGGCGCCGGGCCCGGATGAGATCCCCAATGCAGCTCTTAAGGAGGCAATCCATGCATTTCCAGACATGTTCTGCACGGTGATGCAAAACTGCCTAAACGTGGGACACTTTCCAGACAAGTGGAAAATCTAGCAGTTGGTACTGTTGCCAAAATCAGGAAAACCACCGGGGGATCCAGCATCAAATCGACCAATCTGCCTGCTGGGAACGCTGCTAGAAAGGATTATCCTGAACAGGCTATCCATATACACGGAGGGCGAGTACGGACTGACACAAACGTTTGGGTTCCAGAAGAGAAGGTCCACACTAGATGCGATCCGGAGTGTCGTCGAGACAGCACAGAAGGCGTCCAAGCAGAAACGTAGAGGAAACCGCTACTGCGCAGTGCTCACTATCGATGTTAAGAATGCATTCAACAGCGCCAGCTGGGAAGCCATCGCAGCAGCGCTCCATAGAATGAGAGTCCCCGACTATCTGTGTCGCGTTCTGAAGAGCTACTTCACGAATCGAGTGCTAGTATACCGGACGAACCTCGGAAAGGAAACAACCGTGATTACGGCGGGCGTTCCACAAGGGCCAATACTCAGTCCACACACACACACACACACACACACACACACACACACACACACACACACACACACACACACACACACACACACACACACACACACACACACACACACACACACACACTCACACACACATACACGCACACACACACACACGCACACACACACACGAACACACACACACGCACACACACACGCACACGCACACACGCGCACTCACACACACACATACACGCGCACTCACACACACACATACACGCGCACTCACACACACACATACACGCGCACTCACACACACACATACACGCGCACTCACACACACACATACACGCGCACTCACACACACACATACACGCGCACGCGCACACACACACATACACGCGCACGCGCACACACACATACACGCGCACGCACACACACACTTCAGCTAGACCAGATATCTTTTGCGTTATTTTGTTTATATGTATATTTAGGTTATTTTGTTTATTTATATATATTTAGGTTATTTTTTTATATGTATATTTAGGTTATCTCTATGATTTACGTCATATTGACCTTATCCTAATGAAACAAGTAAGTAAGATAGTGAAGAGAAACCTTCCGATATTTTACTTTTTATTTTATTGGTTTCAATTATTAAAGAAACTGGTGGATATCCTTCCTAGAAATTTTCCAATTAACAAGTTTTATTGCGACGAGCAAGATGGCATAATTCTACTTGCATAATAGTACACCGCATTCCAGATTATTGTGTGGCCAAAAAAATAATTAAGACTCTATTTGCCACCTATAGGTAGAGATGCAAAAGTCGTGGGGAGAATACATTTAATAATACGAAATAAGCCTTTCTAAGGGTAGTAAGGTCCCATAATTGTATATCAAACATTTATGATAAATTATTTCAATGTCATAAGGAACAGAAATGAATGTGACTTATGTGAGTATTTTCGACATAGGACAAAGCAAGTGTGTTTAAAGTACCGCCCTGTTAGCTTCGAGATATGATGCTGGTCGAACAAGCCAGTCATCGTATGTTCGAATCTCGGCTAGGCGGTGCTGCTAGATAGATTCAGTGGGATTTTTGCACTAGCCCCGTAACTGTTCTATACTCTAACAGCCGGCTGTGAAGTCGGTCGATAAAGAAAGGTCAAGTCTTAGAAAGACGTTTAAGCCCAAGGCTTTTTTTGTTGTTCCATTCTTCACAAACAAAGCCTACTATTTTATCACTTTTCTTAAAGTAAAGACAATATTAAACTAATTTCCGCAATAAAAACAAAATCACCAAAAATCGACATTGGACAACCATTGAGACAAGAATGCAAAAAGATCAAGCAATAAAAGAACAAGTCGAAAATAAAGAATACATTGTGTGGAAATTTGCGTAACTAGTACTGATTTACATAACCCTGCAATTACAATTGTTTTAATTGCTTTTGCTCAACTTTAAACAATCATGTTTTGCCCTATCGATAGATTTCACTATCGAAAAAATTCATGGTTTGTGTTCTTTATCAAGGCATTCCGATTCGTTGAAGATTTACAGCAGCAACTGAATAATGCATAGGATCAATACGATGGTAAATTAACCCGTTCGCATTATAGGGTACGGGAGGATATTTTCAGCCCATTAAGCGATGGCATCTATTTTTTCGGCCTATGGCCTAGTTTAAGTGGAATAACAGATGGTTTTGACGTTTTTTGAATAAAAACCCGATTTAATCCACCTAGTGGTGAAAGGAACCTTTGTTATACGGTCTTACTTGGTATTTGAGATAGAAATCGACACGTTTTCGGAACATAATTCATCTATTGGTTAACGTTGCGTAATGCGTTGGTTTACATAAAAATTTTAAAAATTGAATAAGTTTACAAATTTTGAACAAAATAGGAACACTTTTAAATTTTGATAGATCCTTTTTTCATGTAATTGCTGAATAAGGATAAGTAAGTTGTTATTAATTTGAGTAAGTGCAAATAAAAGTAAGTTGTAAGAGGAAATCTTATTCTTTAACATATACATTGCGTAGTAAAGGTCTAGTTTATAGGTTTTTGAACTATGCAACTAACAATTTCCTGTAACTAACAATTTCCTGTAATGCCATTCTATTTGATTCACATCAATAGAGTTTTCTTGAATAATTTTAATCAATTTTTATTAACCTTCGGTTATTCACGCTGTTGAATTTTGTACAACACGTGTAGGTTTTTCAACGCCATATTGTTATAAAGTTACAAATCGTTGTTTAACTAACGAATATTCTTCAATAAACTTATTCTGAGCAAAATGTCATAATTATTCAATGCATTAATAATTTAAATTGTTGGAAAAATAGACCAGCATAAACCGCCATCACAGAAACGAAACAATCAGCATGCGAGGTGTACCGCAATTGACCCCAAGTGGAATTTTCTCTCGTTTCTCCATATGGAAAAATGGTGTCTGTAGGCAGCAAAACTAGCCAATGTAAAATGTTTAAAATGTATCCGTCTGCTGGTAGTCGAGTAATTCGTAGTCAAAATTAAGGTATTTTTTATAATCAAAGTTCTACAGTTCCTAAACAAGCAAACTTAGAGGTATACTATATTCAGCAAAGTTGTGTATTTTTATCATTTGTACAATTTTGTAATATAAAAAGTCATACAACAATTACAAAAAGAGCAAAAATATAAAAACTGAGTTTACAAATTCATATATAATAAATAAGATTTTTCATCTTAGCTGCAGAGATGGAAGGTTACTGTCTCTAGCAAAATTTCTTGTAATAATATTGCGCTCTTCACACTCAATTGGACTGCACAGTTATTAAGTGCAACCTTCAAAGTGCTACTGATAATATCGCTAGTAATCTTATATCGATAATACCATCAAACTTGGTCATGGAAGAATATCGAAAATTGGAGGGTTTAAAGTGAAATCTTCTTCTTGATTTGTTATTATTTTAACATTTTTGTTCTATTTCTTACGTATTTTTGCTTATATTGCCATATTATCGTAATTAATTATTAACGATAACAAAACTTTATCAATAATCGTTATAGATTTTGACCGACATTTCCCATCATTACAACTCTCCCATCTGAGCTGACATTTGATTTAGCAGTGGCGCCAGTACCAGTTGTAGGGAGAGCAAATAGTATTTAATTTTTCATTTATTTCATACTAGCTGACCCGACAAACTTCGTATTGCCACAAATTAACCTGTGTTGTACATAAATCATGAATCTCGGTTGATCTTTGTCACAATCTCGAGTTTTGCAAGCCCCCCAGTGGGCGGCGCTTCCGACGGCGGGTCACCTGCAACACTCGCGACCGTCTCGTCCTGAATGATCTAGTGTTACTATAGATAGTTTTTGTGGTCTTGTATTGACTAATGTTTTATGGAAGAGTCTCAAATTTCTCGAGTTCGATTAGTTTTTGAGTTTCGCAAAAAATTCTGTTTTATTTGTATGAGAGTTCATATCCCCCTACCACAGGGGTGAGAGGTCTCTAACTATCGTAAAATAAATTCAAGACTCCAAAATCTCCCACATGCCAAATTTGGTTCCATTTGCTTGATTAGTTCTCAAGTTATAAGGAAATTTGAATTTCATTTGTATGGGAGCTCCCCTCTTAAAAGGGGAAGGAGTCGTAATTCACCATAGAAAAAATTTCTGCCATCTAAAACTCCCACATGCCAAATCTGGTTCCATTTGATTGATTAGTTCTCGAGATAAGAGGAAATTTGCATTTCATTTGTATGGAAGCCCACCCTCTTAAAGGGGAGATGGGCCATAACTCGCTTTCTAAAGAAGAAAGGGGTCTCAATTCACCATAGAAAAAAATCTTGCGTCCAAAACCACTTACATGTCAAATTTGGTTCCATTTGCTTGATTAGTTCTCGAGTTATGAGGAAATTTGTTTTTCATTTGTATAGGAGCCCCCCCCCCTCTTAAAGTGGGGAAATCCATAGAAAATATACCATAGAAAATATTCTTGCCTACAAAAACACCCACATGATAAATTTGGTTCCATTTGCTTGATTAGTTCTAGAGTTATGAGGAAATTTGTATTTCGTTTGTATGAGAGCCCCCCCTCTTAAAAAGGTAAGAGGTCCTAGTTCATCATAGAAAAAATGGTTGCCTCCAAAAACACCCACATGCCAAATATGGTTCCATTTGCTTGATTAGTTCTCGAATTATGAGGAAATTTGTATTTCATTTGTGTAGAAGCACCCCCTCTTAAAGTTGGGAGGGGTCCTAATTCACCATAGAAAGTATTCTTGCCCTCGAAAACTTTCACATGCCAAATTTGGTTTTATTTGCTTGATTAGCTCTCGAGTTATGAGGAAATTTGCATTTCATTTGTATAGGAGCCCCCCCTCCTAAAGTGAGGAGAGGTCCCAGTTCAACATAGAAAAGAATCTTGTCTCCAAAAACACCCACGTGTCAAACTTGGTTCCATTTGCTTGATGAGTTGTCGAGTTGTGAGGAAATCTGTATTTCGTTTGTATAGGAGCCCCCCCTCTTAAAGTGGGGAGGGGTTCTAATTCACCATAGAAAATATTCATGCCAAATTTGGTTCCATTTGCTTAATTACTTCTCGAGTTATGAGGAAAATTGTGTTTCTTTGGTACAGGAGCCCCCCCCCTCTTAAAGAGGGGAGGGGTCCTAATTTACTATAGAAAATATTCTTGCCCTCGAAAACCTTCACATGCCAAATTTGGTTCCATTTGCTTGATTAGTTCTCGAGTTATGAGGAAATTTATGTGGAAGCCCCCCCTTTTAAAGAGGAGAGGAGTTATAATTCCCCTTATAAAGAGGGGATGGGTCTCAATTTACCATAGAATAAATTCTTGTCACCGAAAACACCCACATGCCAAATTTTGTTCTATTTGCTTGATTAGTTGTCGAGTTGTGCAGAAATTTATGTTTCATTTGTACAGGAGCCCCCCCTCTTAGTGGGGGGAGGGGTTTCTAACCATCACTAAAACCTTTCCTGGCCCCAAAAAACCTCTACATGCATATTTTCATGTCGATTGGTACAGTAGTTTTCGATTCTATAAGGAACATACGGACAGACAGACAGACAGAAATCCTTCTTTATAGGTATAGATATGCTGCATATTTATTCAAGTTATGAATAATGCGTGGAATTATGTATTTAGAAACTATTTTTATATTATTCTTTGCGTCGATAACAACTCTACGTAAGCGTTAGAATTTAAATAGAAATCAACCAAGATTCATGGTTTTTTCCCACGAAATTTTGGCAACTTTTCTCATCTACAAAATGTGTGACTGGACAAGTTTGTTCAAAATCCAACTTTCAATGCAAAGAGCAATATGCTCTATAACTTTGCAGAGCACATCAATGTGTTATATTGACACTGAAAAAAAAATATTTTTTTTTATTTCACTTTTAGGTGGATTAATCAAAATTTAGATTCCACCAGACGATAGAGCTTTTAAATTCAAGAAACTATTCTAAAGGTTCGATAAACCTAAAACTAAGTTTTCCCAATCAAACTTCTAGTGCGCACGTTTTCTTTGGTTTGGGGTTATAGTGCGCGCGAGTAACTGTGTTGCAAAAGTTGGCGCGAGTGTTCGAGGGTTAATATCTTTTGACCGGTACAACCAATTCTTATGAAATTTTGCATATATATTCGTAGTGTCAAAACCTCTCGTTTGATATTAAAATAATTGAAATTAGGTAAATTATCTTGGTTAAAATCATTATAAATTATTGTTAATTTTGGTGTGGTGTATACGGTTGCTCATAACTTTCAAATTAAACGTCCAATCAAAAAACCATTCAATAGTGATCTATTAGCATATATTATCTTTCAAATGAGACTAATAGCGCATAAATCGGTTTGGCCATCTCTAAGAAACAGGCGATAATTATTACCTTGTCAAAACAGGTTTTTTAAGCATAACTTTTAAACTACTTGTTTGTTTTCAATTAAAAATTTCTGAATAATTTAGCTTTAGTAAGGGCTTTCATTTGATACTAAGATCGTTGAAATCGGTCATGTAGTTCTAGAGAAACCCGTGTCACGTATTTTTCACATTTTTGCTTATAACTTTTAAACGAAACGTCGTGTCACGAAGCAACTCAATAGTGATCTACTAGACAATAATACCTTTCAAACAAATTAATAGCGAACGATTCGGTTCAGCCATCTCTGAGAAACAGGCGATAGAAAAAATCATTACATACATACACACACACACACACACACACACACACACACACACACACACACACACACACACACACACACACACACACACACACACACACACACACACACACACACACACACACACACACACACACACACACACACACACACACGCACACACGCACACACACACACACACACACACACACACACACACACACACACACACACACACACACACACACACACACACACACACACACACACACACACACACACACACACACACACACACACACACACACACACACACACACACACACACACACACACACACACACACACACACACACACACACACACACACACACACACACACACACACACACACACACACACACACACACACACACACACACACACACACACACACACACACACACACACACACACACACACACACACACACACACACACACACACACACACACACACACACACACACACACACACACACACACTCGGATCAATTTCGTGTTTTTCGACCAATTTTTAAACCTTTGTTATAGTATAACAAAGGTAAAAATAGCAGATTACTTACAGTCTTGAGAAAATAGTTATAACATATTAAAATTGTATGCCGGTAAAGTATTTTTATTAGCGAAAGCAGAGGCAAACAGCTGAACTTAGAAACCTGCTGAAAATACCCTCCGTACCCTAGGTCCGTTTTTGATTCTTGAACAGCTTTTCATTTGTTTACTTCACTCTAAACTAATCGATGTAACGAAAGCTAAAAGCTCATTGATGTGGTGAAACATTGATACCGTGTTGCTGTTTTTGTTCGGAAATCGCTAGTACAACGAAATATGTGCACAACTAAATATCTATTGAGGATATGAAATAAGGAAGGCAAACGAGAAACGACCAACATAGCCCATAGCCTTGTGCCAACCCAAGTTCCTACCTAGCGCCTCCACGCGGCCATACTCGATAATACTCTCTTGAGTAGCTGAGCTAGGAGGTGCGATGTTGCGTGATTCCAAGATGGTTGAAATCAAAACTGAGATTTTGGGCAGACGGCTGAGCCACACGGCATTGGTAACTCAGGGTGCCAACTCGATACGAAAAATAAAATTCCCTGATTTTTTCAGGTTTTTACAAGTGTGTTTAATAAAATTTCAGGTTTCATTTTAACTGGAAATGTGTTTCGCGCATTCATATTTGAATTATTTTTCAATCAACAAGGAAGCGAGAAAAATTACCCGATTACCGAAATTCTTGCGTTTCTTGCTTTCAATACAAGAGACTTTAACGATCAAGTGGTTTCAAGTGGTTTTACCCCGCTTTGCACCATTAGCAAATTTCATACCTGACGAAATGACCTCAATTTCTCTTCGAGCTACATATTCGTTTTCCAGCCACCGATGTTAGCTAAAGCTTAACACAAAAATGAAGTTTAATAGAAAAGTTTTGCATTTTCTCCGTGTGCCAACCATCCTAGTAGATTTTTCAAAAACAACTCTCGTATATTTTTCCCATACAGCAGCGGGTCTTAACCCAACCTACCGAAATGGAGAAAATTCCCCACTTACTCTATTTCACTAGGCGAGTTCTCCAATCGCTTTCTCTTACTCTGCTGACCGGAAAGTTACACTCCATGCGTGAGTTCCTTATTTGTTCTTTTTCCCGCGCAAGTTAACTCGCAAGCTCATGTCCAAGCGGAGGGTGAAAAATTGATAAACAAAATTGGCCTAGACTAATCTCATGTTTTTAGTCTTGACCTTGAAATGCGGTCATACATATATATTAATATTTTTTCGAAACGATGGTTCTACAATTGATGAAGGGACGGTAGGGGAAAGAAATGAAAATTTTTTTGGTGAAGGAGGGGAAGAGCGGAAAGTAAAGGAGGGGGGATATCGGTAGCTACGCTTAACAAGTAGTCATTTTGACTCCTACCTTTTGTCCAATGCTGGAAGGTACATGAGTCGAACCAAGCTACCAGCGCCTCAATGTTTCAAAGGTACAAGTACCAGCGAACCACATGCCCTGACGGGTGTTCGAATCCGGTTATAATCTCAGATTATAGCTTGATTCGACTCATGCACCTTCCAGCATTGGACAAAAGGTTGGAGTCAAAATGACTACTTAAGCGTAGCTATCGATATCCCCCCCCCTCCTTTCCTTTCCGCTCTTCCGCTCCTTCACCAACAAAATTTTCATTTCTTTCCCCTACCGTCGCTTCATCAACTGTAGAACCATCGTTTCGAAAAAATATTAAACAAAATTGATTTGGCGGAGAGTGTCGCTCGCACTCTCATCTTCTCGCAGCACCGAACTCTACAGGGCACATTGCCCTAACTCTAGAACCCGCCGTGCTGCATTTTCTGCAGGACACGCGGATATGTTCATGTTTGATTTTCGTTCTTCGAGCCACAATTCATGCGAAAAAAGCTCTTTAATTGAGCTTGTGTTTAATTGAGCTTGTGTTTAATAATAATTTCGCCGCGAGTCCTTGACAAACTGGGCCGCGCATTCTAAAAAATATTTTCGCTACTGTTGGCTGTTCTACTTTTTGACCAACGCGGCTCATTTTACTTTACATGAATTGATACATGGAAATTTATGAAAATTTTTCCGCCAAGTGAAAGATCTTGATCTACTGATCAATCTTGCTGAAAACCGTAACTTTCTTTACTGGGGGGCTCCGTAGCCGCAAGGTTAGCGAGTCTGCTTTGACAAGCGAGCGGTCGTGGGTTCGAATCTCAGTAGAATCAAGCCATTCGATGTCAAGTGACTTTAGCATGGGTATATTTATTTATTTATTTATTTATTGTCGCCAATCAATATTGTAGGCCATTTTGAGAAACACTTAATATTATCTTACGATCTAGCATATTAAATTAATGTTAGGAATTATTACTGCGGAGTAAACTACCAAAGTATTGCTTAAGTTTTATTTTGGACATTGTGAAGTCAATATTGTTGCAATGTATATTGTAAACTGCCATCATTTGATTAATAGGTCCAAATTTTGCATAGTTCGTTCTATAATTGTTAATTGCAAATATTTGTCGTTGTCTCAAATGTCTTGTTGGCACATAAAATTTTAATTTTGATAAGATTTCAGTTGAATCGATTTTATGCAAGACGATATTATTAATAAAAGATGCCATTGCAAATTCTCGCCGTTCCTTTAATGTTTGAATATCAATAAGCATGCATCTATCTTTATAAGACGGTAACGGGAATTGAGTCCAACCTATCCTACGCAGTGCATATAATAAAAATTGTTTTTGTACTGACTCTATTCTTTGTTCATGTGTGATTGTAAATGGAGACCATACTATACTGCAATATTCTAATATTGATCTAACATATGTAACGTATAATGTTTTAATAGTGTATGGGTCCTGAAAATTATAGCAAAAACGTTTAATAAAGCCCAACATGTTATTAGCTCTGTTTATAATTGTATTATAATGATCAATGAACGTTAGCTTTGAGTCAAGGATAACCCCTAAATCTCTAACTCTATCGCACTTTTTCACATTCTGGTCACCTAAGGAAATTGACACATCAGGTTGGTTACGTTTTCTACTAAAAGAGATTAGATTACATTTTTGGACATTTAGTTGCAGTAAACTTTTGTTACACCATGTGTGGAATAGCAATATCTCATTTTTAAAAGTTTTCATATCTTCAGCATTTTTTATTTCTATAAAAAGTTTCATGTCATCGGCGTAAATCAATACTTTGAGCTTCTTAAGGATGAAGGATAAGTCGTTAACAAACAAAATAAAGAGTAGAGGTCCTAAATGAGAGCCTTGAGGGACACCTGACTTGGCATTAATAGGGTTTGATTGTTTTCCTCTGAACCTTACAATTAGTTCTCGGTTGGTCAAATATGATTCAAGCCACTTGAGGAGTTTGGGTTGGATTCCCGTCTTTTGCAATTTATAAAGAAGCAAAGGTATGTCAACGCGATCAAATGCTTTACTAAAATCAGTGTACAAGGCTTCAACGTGGTTACCGTTATCCATTGCATCTAGAGAATAACTAATGAATTCGAGTAGATTTGTAGTAGCCGAGCGGCCTTTATAAAAACCATGCTGCGCAGGTGTTATTCTATTTTTAATTTGGTCAAACATTTTAACATTTACTATTGCCTCAAAAAGTTTCGGGATGCAAGATATAAGTGCTATACCACGATAGTTGCGGATGTCCGCTTTTTTACCAGTCTTGAAAATAGGCACCAGAAAAGATTTTTTCCATACTAGTGGAAAAACTCCGGACTCCAATGACATATTGAAAAGCCAATATAATGGAGCAGTTAGTTCTGTAGCTAAAGTTTTCAAAAAAAACTTGGAGGAATTCCATCGGGTCCCGATCTTTTCGCTATATCTAAATGATTTAATGCATTTGAGATATCGTTCATATTGATTTGATTAACGCTGATGTCATTAAGAAATTCAGGAAAGTAATCAAAGTATTCAAGATCACGTTCTGCCTCTGGGTACGTTGTGTAAACTTCTTGAAAAAAGTTAGCGAATAAATTGCATATACCTGCTGAATCAGTACTCTCATTACTGTCAAGGCACATTTTTGATGGGAAATTATCTGATTTTAATTTAGTCCTCACATAATTGTAGAAATTTTTTGGGCAAGATTTAATTTCATATTCCGTCTTAACATTGTACTCCTTAAATGCGGTATTTATAGCCAGATTAAGCTGATTGCATATATTTAAATAATTTTCCAAATTATCTGCAGTTTCGTGATCTTTGAAAATTTTGTGTGCCTTTTGCTTACGATTTTTTAAGTTTTTAATTTGCCTGTTGAACCATACTGGATCTTTGGTGAAAACTTGGCGTCTGCGTTTTTTAACTGGTACTTCTTCCAAAATTATTTTAAACAATAGGTTGTAGAATGTTTTGCGTTCAGTAAAATATTTTGCCAATCAATAACGTTTAATTTATCTCTAATGCTACCATAATTAGCTACTTGATAGTCAAAAAATTCCTCATACTCACAATCAAACGGCCTCTCATTACCATGTAGAAATACAGATAGAAATACAGAATATTCGATTGCCGTGTGGAATGTTTCATTTCTCCATAGAGGCGCAAGTGATTCGCATACACAGAAATCTTCGCTAGTGTTTGTCAACAGAAAGTCTAGGTAACAATTTTGTTTGTTTTTGACGTGATTGATTTGATTAAGCCCTAAACTTGCGATTTTGTCAAATATGAAATGTAGCGTTTCGTTTTCTCCAACTACTGGTAGCAAAATGCTTTCGTTTTCCATGTCCGGAATAAAGTCAGCATTGCGTTGATTAAAATCACCAAACATATGCACTTTCACTACAGGCGGTAAACAAGCTATAATTTCTTCGGCAATGGAGAAAAACTTATCATAAATATCTTTACGGGCATTGTTTGGAGGAAAATATACAGAAACAAATATATGAGTTTCGCCAGCTACTAGCACTTTTGCCCAAACTTGTTCAAAATCCTTAAATTTTCTTGTAGTGATTATTTCAGAGTTAAGTTTTGTAGAGACGGCTATTAGGACTCCACCACCTGATTTTTTTTCTGACATTTGATAATCTCGATCGTCTCTATAAACGTTGTAATTATTGCCAAAAACCTCTTCACTGATTACACTCTCATCCCAACTGGTTTCATTAGCTAGAATCACAGTATAAGAGGAACTTAAAATTTTGGATTTCGTTAATTTTGGCCGCGCTTCTCATGCGGTTAAAATTTTGACAATATATTAACATTTCATAACTGGTATTTAAATTGGGAGAAGAACAAGATGTGTTTAGATTTGGGCCTACTATTATTGATTCAGATAAACTAGATGATACAAAACCTTCCTCTAGGGAGTGCGTCGAGTGCTCCGAAAACACGTGTGTCGACATGAACACGCGTCACATGATCCACCTGGAGGATGCCCTGGAGCCATCAGGTCGGAAGTGTGGGCCGGAAGAGATCGTTGTAGATTACCATTTACCGGATACGGGTTTAAAATTTCACCTCTTTGAAACTGTATTGATGGATGATAATTAGCTGGTGGCCTAGAAAACTGATCTTTTGCTGCTGCAAGAAGTACTCTATCAGGTGGAAGCCAGGTACCGTGGACGCACCATACTTGACGCGGGTCCAAAGTTGACGCACTTTTCAGAAATTTTCTATAATAACTTATCTTGACTATTAATATTTCGCAAAAGTGTACCTTTGACACTTTGTTTACACTTATGAAACGCATTCATGCCATAAAAAGCTTTTGATTGGTCATTTATAATTGTAAATAAAAAATAAACAGAAAGGGTGTTTGTCAAATGCGCCATTTTTTTCCTACCTTAGCACAAACGCTAAAGAAACACTCAACTATGTTTTATATTTTTTTACGCGTAAAAGTGTTTTTTTGTTCTAATATCTTCGAAAACTGTTAAAACTTAAGTATTATTAATATATTGTACACGTTATTCGAACTGCAAAAGCTTTTTAGCTTATTTCTGGACAAAAATGTTTTGCGTCAAATTAGGCTCTTAGTGTTCCTTATTATTTACAGAGTAAGATATAAAAAGTATGTCATTTATTCCGACACTAAATATCTCGTAAGTCACCAAGAACGATATTGGTTCAACAGTTTACCGTCTCATTAGGTGTTACAGAGGCCACAGTTCGTCGGAAAAAGCTGCAGAAAACACTTTCCCAGGGCAAACAGCGTTGGAGAGGAGGTCCTATAAACTGTAAATGACTTGTTTTGCTTATGAGTAAAATCAAGTTTCCTAAACGGGTAGGGCAATCAAAAATATTGGTTTAGGTTAAATTAGGACACTTTTTTCGTTTGTCTGACCGATCCAATCCCGCAGTTACTGCAGTTTCCGGTGAGTGGCTAATTTAGATTTTCCTACGACACCCTGAATCTTGATACTTTCCTAGCTGTCATTCAAAACAATGTACAACTGTTTTAGGAAAGTCATTTCCAGAATTTTCATTGTTAAACACAAATTATGTCAGATTTTTAAATAGCCTGGCTGTGTTTGCAATATAAACATATCGGCTGTGGGCTGTCCCAATTCTCCCAACGTTTTCGCAAAAACTGGGGTGAAATATATCCACACAAATAACGAAAACCTTGTGTAACTATTTAAAATGATGCGCACTTATCTAAAATACAAAATATATCGTCGTTTTTGTTAAATTATACTAATTTTTCAAGTGCGTCAAATAAGGAACATTTCGCGTCAAATAAGGCACGTTGCAAAATTCATGCGTCAATTTAGGAACCCCGAGCGTCTCACAAAAACTTGACAAAATATAAAGAATTCAATGCATATTTACTGTTTGTTTATTTTTTACATATTCTTTGCTAGTTTAACGATTACTGTGCAAAACCTTGACTTTATTGGCCAAACCGTCATTTTGTAATTAATGTTTAAAATTGAAAATTTCTTAACCGCGTCAAATTTGGTGCTTCCACGGTATTTTGATTCTGAGTCCTAGTATAGTTGAAATTACGGTTGCTGTTGTTGTTACGATTTGTGTTACGGTTGTTATTGGAGTAATAACTGTTGGATCTGAAGTTCACGTTGTTATTATTACTATTTCCGCGGTGATTGTTGTTGTTATTGTTGATATTACTGCGGTTGCTGTTGTAATTGTTTTGCCTACGATTATTACGATTTGTGTTACGGTTATTATTGGAGTAATAACTGTTGGATCTGAAGTTCACGTTGTTATTATTACTATTTCCGCGGTGATTGTTGTTGTTATTGTTGATATTTCTGCGGTTGTTGTTGTAATTGTTTTGCCTACGGTTGTTATTTACGTTATTATTGTGAGCGACGTTACGATTCCTTCGATTTCGCCTCCTTCTACTTCTAGCTTGCTCAGCTCTTCTTTCCTGCTCTAGACGACGTGATTCCTTTTGATCGTACTCAAGCCACGAGGCTTTCCGTACCTTCTTGTTGCCCAAAACTCGCCTTCCAGAATTGTCAACCATATTTTCATTTTCTCAGGCCCCTCATTTACTGAAGCCTCTTGTCAGTGCAAATGTCCCTCCTATAGCTAAATGTACTGGTCAGAGGAACGAAGCAGTCCTCGCCAGGGACGGCTATAATAAGGGATAGTGTTGGCAGCGAGGAATAAGTGGGTAAACTAGATTAAGCTTTGAATGAAGGGTAAACCCCAATACACACAAGCACGCATAAAATTTAATAAGAATATCGCTCACTTAATAGCCATTATAGCAAAAAGAAATGCACCCAAGTAACCAGTGAGCACTTAAAGAAGCAGAAATCTAGCTTTTTATTAGCCTATGGTGCACACCATATCGTGCAGCATAGTTCAATATGCCTATAAAAAGCTGCTAGAAAGCCGGTTTTGGCGAAATATCCGGCTACATTAGTGCTTGGAGATTTACAAATGTCATAAAACGTAACGCCTGTTGCGTAACGGTAAAACGTCAAACATAAAAAAAATGCGAAAAATATTAGTACATCCTTTTTTATCTTCTTTCTCTGTTATGCTTATATATGGCGTACTTTGTTGACGTTTCAAGATTGCGTTTTTGTTATTTTCTTTTTCGGTTAGAATTGAACCGCCAGCCAGCCAATCTGTCGATTACGTGGCTTGGAGTGGAGGAGTAGGGCAACGCCTTTACCAGTTGATCTGTTAACGGTAGTTGCAAGTCAGCTGTCAATAGCTCTACTTAAATTACCGAAGTTCTTAACTTGGATGTTTGATTTGCTTATCGAGATGGAATGGAGGGAACGATTTTATTTTTTACATTTCTTCCATAAGTTGCGCTTTGGGAGAATTACCTACCTTTTATTTTCTTTTTATGTGATGGTATACAAGTATAGAAATATTTCTTGTAAAATCCGTCTGCATATGCCATATAGATTCGTGTTGATGTTTATTCTATCGGCGGTGCAGGATTGTGCGTAAGATAAAAAGAGAGGGAAGAAGAGGCGAACCAGCCGCAGGCTGAAAACCTCTCTAATATAGAATAAAAAAAGAGGGAAGCATTTTTTCTTTTATTACACATACGTTCGCAATGAGAATTCCTGCAAGTGTGAGCAGTGTTCAAAATCTCTTTTGATGCCGGTAACGGCAATAAAGCTTGCTTAGAGCATCTAATCAGCTTTTCATAGTGCTTCAAGTAAATTTTAATACAACATTGAGAATGCCATTTTAAAGCTGCTATGCATTGACAATGCTGAATTATATCTGGCAGTATGTAACTTGCAAATATAGAGCAGCTTTCAAGCTTAAATTCAGTGCTTAGCGGTTACCTGGGCAGTGAGTCCACACATGAAAAAAAACTTTTTTTATTGCCAGTATCCAAAGATATAACGAGGAAAAGTTAACGTTCCACAGGTGTTGTACAAAACACAACAGCGCGAGTAACCGTGGGTTAAGGGCTGCCGTGAGACAGTGGAATTTCTCTTACATTTTTCTCGATTATTCGTGAATTCTATTAAGACACTCGATTTATAATTATTCTATAAACGTTGTTCCGCAGAGACGTCTTTGATGAGGTTTTGGGTTCTATTCTGATAAGAGAGTTGCGTGAAAAGCTAAATTTTGCAAGCTACTATTCGCATTTACTTCGATGTTCTGCGAACATTCAAAGCGCTGCAAAGTGCTCAGTATTTCGTTAGCAGCCATATTGCACAGTTATATTTGTTTACTTCTTCTACGTTGAAAAATGGTGCGAAATTATCGTAAAGTTAACAATAGTCGAAGATATACTGCAATTTCTGTGGAAAATTCACAGGAATGTCTCAAGATGGTAAGAAGCAGTCAGATGTCCAATGCAGAAGCTGTAATGCAGAAATGCGGGCGGGAATTGCATCAAAACAAACCTGGTCACCAAAAAGTTTTCACTAAAGCGGAAGAGGTATCATTTTGCGGACCATCTCTGTACATTGTCCAAATGGGGCTTTCCCTTAGGAACATCTGATCTCCTGGAGATTATTCGAATTTATTTGACAAAACAGGACAGAATTGTTCCAGTTTTCGTAAATAGGGTAGGAAGGGGCAAGATGACCACCCCTCCAAAAATCGTTATATACGCTATAAAGATATATAATTAGTAACCGTACGCGTAAATAAACACTACATCTAACAATAATTCAAACAATTACAAAAATAAAATCATTGAACTCTTCCATAACATAAAAAATAGATCGACGACTAAAAATACTGCATTTATTATAAGATTACGCAGCCATAAAATAAGGTTGTAATCATGATTTTTAAAAAAAATGCATTTAACGAATGAGTTATCGTGGCATTGATTTTAGTAATGAATCAGATGTTGATATTGCACCAATTATGCAGATAATGTATTTACCACAAATTGCTTTTAAAAAATTCATTTACTTGCGGGGCAAAATGCGCACCGCTTTATAGACCAAGATTGCTACCTGAATTGCAAACCCTTAACCTTAAATCAGCAACAATCGCTGCATAAAATATTTGTAACGAAATAAACATGCATATTTATTTGTTTTCGATAAAAATACATTGTTTAACATATTTCTGTCTAATAATGACCAAAGAGAAATATGTACATTCAATGAACAACTTTTTTATGGTTAACTAAACACTCCTTTCAAATAAATGTTTAAAATAGTTTATGTGCAGCTTGAATCCATATTTATTATTTAGAATATACGTGAAATACAATGAAGGTTTAATAGTTTTTGAAAAGGATGGTCATCTTGCCCCGCAAGGGTGGTCATCTTGCCCCGCAGGTTAGTAAAATTCCCAAAAATCGATGAATTTTTGCTCGTGAATATTTGATATGCGTTATAACTTTTAGCACCCAATATGCATACAGGTTATAGAAAAAACTGTAAAAGATAACCTAGCGAGGGTTTTGAGCCGTTTGGTGTAGATTTCTTGAAGTTTCGTTAAGTGTGTGTTGACTGCTACTACTTTCGAAGCCAATTATTTCGTGATTTTCTCTAAGTTGAATCGCTTAAACCGTTTTGCTAACGCGTTCTTAGTAATTCGCATTTGTTTCTTAAATCGAACATTGTGGAGTTTTGGTGAACCGTCTGTTCGTTACCGCTACCGAAGAAGTTTTATTTTGCGGCTTTATTGTTTCGCCGAGTGCCAAGTGATATCTACTGCCTTTGTTTTGTTTGCGACGTAAACATTCGTTAAGTTTCGCAGCCGCTGGTCGATCAAAACAAAACAAAATGGATAAAAAATTGTGCGGGGAATGCAACCTGGATATTAATGATCTCGAGCCCATCTGCTGCGGACTGTGTGATAATTGTTATCATATAAATCAACAATGCTGTGGTATAAACAGCCGCCTGTGTAAGGAATTCTTTGCACAAGGCAAAATAATATTCATTTGCCCTACGTGCAGAAAACTATGCGCGTACTACGCGCCTTCCTCTGTGGCCAGGTGCTTTAACCCTCGAAGATAAATGCAGATACGTTCGGTCATCAGTGAGGCCTCAAAACGCCAGAAGGAGAGCTAGCACCACTATTTCAGGCTAGTGAGATGTGCAAGTTCTATGAGAAGATGAACCGATCTCGTAAAGGATACGCACCGAAGCCTGACATGTGTAGGAACGAGCAGGGAAACCTGGCCACAAACGAGCGCGAGGTGGTTAGTTAGTGGAGGCAGTTCTTTGATAGGAATCTCAATTGCGATAAAGCAAAAAGAAATTAAGCAAAAGTCAACGTAGGAGAGCCTATAGGCGTTTCGACTTCCGATCTCAAAAAGATCCGGCGAGAAATCGGTCAGCTAAAGAATAGAACCACCGAAAAGGATCGACTCTCGACAAAACTCTACAAAAATGGTCAAGAACCATTAGGAACGGCACTTCACTGAATAATTTCATGCTTCGGACTCACCGTTCTCCCGGAATGCTACATTTCTTCATAGAATCTTGCACCAGACATTTTGACTGGTGCTGGTATAAATGGCAAAAGCAAAAATTATATTTGTTACTAATATATATAAAGTAACATTAAGGTCATTAACGTTCGCGCTTCGATATAAAAATTCATAACTTCTAGAGTCCATTTCCAAATTTTGCATGCTTCTTCGAGAAAGATCAAGAAATATTTTAAAATAAAAAAAAATCATGAAAAAAAGTTCCAACTTTGAAAAAATTGCAATTGTTTATAAAAATGCACTATTTAACTATTGAAAAACCATCGAGAGGAAGTATGGTATACCAATTTTGAAAGCTTGTGGAATAGTGAACACATCTGGTAGAAAGTCATTTTTTGATACTACAAACTATGTTTACAATCAGCGTTTAAAAAATAGTGATTTTTTCAGATTACAATACTTTAAAAAATCATATCTTGTGAATTCCAACAGTAACATCGAAATAGAAAAATACGTGTCGATTTTTTTAACAAAGAACGTAAAAAAAATATTCCGAAGAGAAAAAAAATTTTGATTGTAAATTTCCCGTGGAATGACCCATATGTTATATGTTGAGGAAATTTCAAATTGAAATTGCACGTCTGGTATATCTAGTGTTAATCACTATGGGAAATAATTTTTTATTTTTCAAGTAATTTGGCTTATATTTTGCCTAAGTGTTGCATATACATACATACACAATGAATATACATTAAAATTGTGGAAATATACCCATCATTACGAAAGTTATATGTTCTTAGTCAGAAAATTGAAAAAAAGTGTCAAAAGAAGCCCCGCACGACGATATCGAGAAACACGCGCTTCAAGTTTCATATAGCGATGCATGTCCCTTGAGGAGGCCCTACAGTTTTTGCCGTAACTTTTCAACAAGATCGGATATTAAAAAAACCTTATGGCATGAAATTTCTGAAGGTGTAACCGTCTTGAAAATGCAAAAAAATAAAATTCGATTTTTCCGACTTCCCAGAGTAGGGTCCCCCCTTAAGGCGATACCGAAAGTGGCTCACGTTATTGTGTTAGTGCGACAAACACTGTACTGTACATCTCATGTGTTCGTTAAAAACCTAAACGTTTATTTGAATATCTGATCAGCAGCCAACCGCACCGACTACAAACATCTAGCGATGTCCGTTAATCGTTCGATTAATTCAACTAATCGAATAACTATAAAAATATTCGAATAATTTTTAATCGAATACTGCCAGCACGAGTAGTTGAATTAATCGAATAGTTCAAAGGAAATAATGTGAATGCGAATAATCCCCGAATAATGGCCACTAATCGTTCATAATCGTTCGATTAATCGAATTATTGCAAAAAATATTCGAATATTTCTAATCGAATACCACTAGCACGAATAGTTGAATTAATCGATTAGTGCAGACAACGCTCGCCGATTAATCGGTAATCGAATAATTGAAAATTTTGGACATCACTACAAACATCCCGAAATATGGTTTGTTTTCTTTATCAAGGCATTCCGATTCAATCAAGATTAACAGCAGCAACTGAATAATGCATAGGATCACTAGGATGTTTGATTAATTCGTTTGCATCAGAGGCCAGTTTTTGATTTCTGCGCTTGCGTTTTGTTTGTTTATATCAATCTAAGCTTATCGATGCGGCGAGAGTTGAAAGCTCTTTAAAAGCTCATTGATGTGACGAAAGTTTGATACTGTGTTGCTGCTTTTTCGGAAACCGCTAGTACAATGAAATATGTGCGCAACAAAGTATCTATTAACTAATTCCAAATTATACATTGGTCGCTTTTATGAACACGTAATGATCGATATGATCAGTTAAATTTATTTTCCATTAGCAATTATGTTTTGCTGAGCGTTTGTTGATATATAGCAGATCGATGAATGGAATGACAAGTTTTAGGAAATTATAACAGCACTGGAAGCACTGATTCCGTGGCGAAAGCGTGCTCTGCCAATACAGATGCATTTTTAAGGTGCAAAACAATACATGCTTCGAACGGTAGTCATTTATCCAGCCATCTTTGAGCCACTTTCGGTTTCCCCTTAATGTCTGCAATACCTTCATCCGGGGATACTTGCAACTCCGGGGTTACTTGCGACACTTTGCGCATGGTGCTTTTGACAGCTCTAACGCATTTGTTTGTTTACATAACCATTTGTAGTCAATGGCGTTTTAAAGAAGGGACGTTTTGACCTATTTCGTTTAGTTAAGTTTTTAGTTTATTTGTATAAAAATATCAACAGGCCTTTAGGTCCTACTGTTTTATCCGTTATATCATTGTTTTGCTTGTTTTTATACGACCGGAAAGTAATTTCACTTTTTGAGTAAGAAAAAATGGGTGTGCAAAGTTCAAAGGTTCAAAGGTATTTGCCGTTACATTTGTGCAATTCATGAACATGAAATCATTTTTTACCTTTGTGTGGGGGTTGAGTACCCCTGGAACAGAATATCACATGACCATGACCATGAGATGAGATACCATGAGATACGACCGGCGTGAGAATGTGTCGATAAAAGTCGCGGATTAAATTGCTACAAAAGTGAAGTTCACCCGTTTTTACACCACCGAAAATCGTTCCATCGCGATCCGGAGAGTCCGTATTATTTCGGGTCATGTTATCCCGTTTGTGCGATCGAAAACAATTTGTTTATTGCTGATCGAAATTTTGCCTTCACTATACTGCTATTTCTTTATCGCTATTGCGCTATTGTCCCGCATAACACCAACAGACGAGACTCGCTCACTAGTGCCTCACACACGCGCATAGAATCTGTGGATTTTCACTGTTCCATCTCACACACGAGACACGACACAATGTCGAGCGTTCAACGTACACCGCCAGCTGCTAGTGCTAGCACGAATACTCCGTTGACAAACAAACGACTGCGGACTGACGAATGTGATGCAAATGCTTATCCGATCACACTAGAAGGTATGTTGCGGACGATGATGCAGCAATTTTCGGAAACGAGACAGCTGATCGATACGGTACGAACTGAAATTAGGGATGTCAACAGCAAAATTGACTCCGTTAAAGCTGATTTGATGGATGAAATTAAATTGGTAAAAAACGAATGTGCAGTGAAATTTCAGCAACATGACAATGCACTTGATCAGCTTAACGCAAGGGTGGATAATATGACGCAACAGTTTGGAGCTTTACAAAATCGAAACGAGCTCATTGTAAGCGGAATTCCTTTCAAAAACGGTGAAAATTTACATTCGACGTTAGAGGCAATAGGACGACATCTAGCAGTGAACGACACGGCCACCACGTTGGCGCAAATCAGGCGTTTGAAATCCGGCAACAAATCGGACAGCGATGGGCTAATCGTTGTGGAATTTCCGCTGAAGACCACAAGGGACGAGTTCTACAGTGCATACTTGCGGAAACGAGACCTTAAGCTACGACACATTGGACTGGACTCAGATCGTCGTGTGTACATCAACGAGAACCTCTCCATCGAAACGCGTAAACTCAAATCGGCTGCACTTCATCGAAAGAAGGCGGGAAAGCTGGTATCAGTTTACACTAAACAAGGTGTCGTCTACGTCAAGATTGCAGCTGGTGGACCACCCATAGCCATTCAGTCCGAGAATGAGCTGGATAAATATTCGTAACTATGTACATTCGTTCATTTTTGTAGTAATGTTTAAGTAGTATTTTTTGTATTCTTGTGAGTTGACTAGAAAATTGTATGTTAAACATTTTTAATTCCCGTTCCTCCATAATTATGCAGCCCTCTAGAAATTGCTTCCCATACTATATTTGATGCCTCCCTCTTTTAACCACACCTCAACGAACATTCCTAGAGCAGTGCTGAACGCTGTTCTATCACCTGGGAAGCTGAACATCTGTCACGGAAATTCCCAAAGCCTTTGTGCACGTAACTGTAGTAAGCTTGATGAGGTTCGAGACATCTTATGGGACTCTAAGGTTGAAATTGCGTGTTTCACTGAATCTTGGCTTAATTCGAAGATAAGCGATCGCAGCATCGGTGTTACAGGCTATCGCGTTGTGAGGAATGACAGAACATATAAGCGTGGTGGAGGTATCGCGGTTTACTACAGGGAGTATTTAACCTGTTCTAAAGTTTTTGGCACAACGCTTGCAGAAGATGCAACGGATAAAACTGAATGTCTGGCATTGGAGTTTCGAGTGGCGGGTCGGAAAATTCTACTGATAGTCATCTACAATCCTCCGGAAAACGACTGCTCGTCTTTCCTGGAGGAAAAGTTGTCTAATCTTGCTGTACGCTACGACAATATCTTTCTGGTGGGGGATTTCAACACTAACATGCTTCAGCCTAGTAGCAAACGTGCGCTTTTCAAATCGGTGCTCAGTACCTTTTCTTTGACATCCGTTAGTGAAGAACCAACATTTTTCTATGATGGAGGATGCTCGCAGCTCGATCTTTTCCTTACCACTAGAAACGAGAAGGTCTTGCGATTCGGACAAGTCAGCTTTCCTGCACTGTCGCAGCACGATTTAATTTTTGCGTCATTGGACTTTGACATCTCACCACCCTCCAGCCTGTGTTTTTACCGAGACTACGTCAACTTCGATGCTTATGTCCTGGAAAACGAAATTTTGGCTATCCCCTGGAACCGGTTCTATGCGATGGAAAACCCGAGCGACTGCCTGGATTTTTTCAATGCGCATATCAAAAGAGTGCATGAAACATGCATCCCTCTTCGTGTCAGTACCAGTCGCCGTAAGAACAACCCTTGGTTTTCTGATAGCGTTCGTCAGAGCTTGCTCGAGCGTGACTTGGCGTACAAGGACTGGTTGCAAGCTCCAACACATTTGAAGGACGGGAAGCGGCAGCGATACAAAGCGCTAAGAAATCGTGCTAACACGAAAATCGCGCAAGCCAAACAGCAGTATCTGCATCGTTTTCTAGACAGCAGAGCTTCATCGAAAACCCTATGGCAGCGAGTGAAGAGTCTTGGAGTTGGCAAGGATAAACAGCATAGTCCCTGCGAGTTCGATCCAGATGAAGTGAATCGTACCTTCTTAGCTAACTTCACGAACAGTACTCACCGCAGACCAACACCAGAGAGTTCAGCACCAGCATCGTTGCACAGTTTCTCCTTTCAGCAAGTACATTACTGGGAAGTCGTGAACGCTATCTGGGACATTAAGTCTAACGCCGTTGGGATGGACGATTTACCAATTAATTTTGTGAAGATCATCTTACCGTTAGTTGTGCAGCACATTACATATTTATTTAATATGTTTATCGAACGGTCCACCTTTCCTGACTCCTGGAAACACGCGAAAGTCATACCGCTGAAGAAAAAAACGCACCTGAACGATATCACTAATCTAAGACCAATAAGCATCCTCTGCGCGTTGTCAAAAGTGTTTGAGAAGCTTCTCAAGCAGCAAATGACATCTTACATGGAAGACAGTGGCTTACTGACGGACTACCAGGCTGGTTTCCGCAAAGGACAGAGCATCAAAACCGCAGTTCTAAGAGTGTACGATGATCTAGGAGCCAATGTTGATAAGAAAGGTGCGGGTATACTGTTGATGCTCGATTTTTCGAAGGCCTTCGATACCATTCCGCACAGCAAACTACTAGCCAAGCTATATACGCAATTCAACTTCTCTTCTGTTGCCGTGAGTCTGATAGAATCGTACCTGTGTGAAAGAAGACAGACTGTGTTTTGTGGTGGTTGCTGCTCCCGTAGTGTGGAAGTACCATCTGGAGTACCTCAAGGCTCGGTACTCGGCCCTCTACTATTCTGCTGTCATATCAATGATCTACCGACTGTCTTGAAGCACTGCTCTATTCAGATTTACGCCGATGATGTACAACTCTACGTCGGCGGACGTGGTCCCTGTGCACATGAGTTAGTCAGAATGATGAATGATGATCTCGAACGTGTTGCGGATTGGTCTCGACGGAATAAACTCTTTGTGAATCCTGCTAAGAGCAAAGCACTATTCATCACAAGCAGACGTCGAAGAGCTGGAAGTATCGTTTCACCAGTGCCTGGACTTCTTCTCGATGGTCAGAGTATCCCGTGGTCAGAAAGCGCCAGCAACCTGGGATTTATTTTTCAATGCGATCTGCAGTGGGATGGTTTGATAACACAACAATGTGGTAAAATCTATGCTAGCCTCCGAACGCTTTACTGTTGTACTTCCTCTGCATCGACTGCCGTTAAGCTGACGCTTTTTAAATCCTTGATCCTGCCGCATTTTCTATTTGGCGATATCCTCCTCATCCGGCCCAGCGCAAGCTCCTTCGATCGATTACGTGTGGCACTAAACTGCTGTGTGAGATATGTGTATGGACTGAGCCGCTACGATCACGTGAGCCACCTGCAACAGAACCTCATTGGATGTCCGATAAAAAACTTCTACGCTCATAGATCGTGCGTCTTTCTGTGGAATCTGCTAAAAACTCAGGCCCCCAGTATTCTTCATCAGAAACTGATCCAAACTCGTGGACGCCGATTGCAAAACCTTGTGGTACCAGCCAACAACACTGCATGTTACGCTGCTTCACTGTTCGTTCGAGGTGTGGTAAGCTGGAACTCGCTACCGCCCGAAGTAAAACGTTCATCGTCAGAGGCAATGTTCAAGAGAGGCTGCATAAATTTTTGGAACCGTATAAACTAAAATATGACAAGACAATGTAATTATCGTGAATTAGTGTTAATTAGTTAATTAAATTATTATAATGATGTACCTTTTATTAGAACCGGAAGTAGCAATTTCAAAAAAGATATTAATCTTACGCTACTGGACAATAAACAAGTAAACAAGTAAACAAACAAACATTGCATATTCCAGTATCGGAGCGCGCATCATGCAGCTCTTGGCAGTGATGCTCTGAGCTATCATCGCCACGGATGCCTTGCGTTCGGCGCGCTATCGTGTCGGCAGTCATCGGTATCGCTGGCATTGCAGCCGCGTCAATAGTGCTGATTGCTGAGCAGCGCACAGTCGTACGCGGTCATCCAAAGGGGTAAGTCTTGGGCGATTCTTAGTGCTAGTGTAAATAGACATTGCACAAATGGCGACAGTGACAGGACAGTTCCATTAGAGCAGATTCTTTTTTAAGTTGGATTGAGCAAAGAATCGCCCAAGAAAGCCGGTATTTTGGAACCACGGGTGAAAAAGTTCTACGTTGGTGATAGTTCTTAAGGTGGTGCTTGTTTTTCCCTTAGTTATTGTGTTTTTTTCTGAACACGTGCTACAGTGCTATAGCGAGTGATCTTGTGATCTGCGCCATTTTAAAGTGAAGCAAACCATTGGCAGAGTGTCGATCGTGATTGTACGAGAATCGAAAGTTTTTTGATCGCCACCAAGTGTCGTTTTCGCTGTCCCGCAGCAAGCACTCTGCTAGCCGTGTGGGAGTGTGTGATTGCGAAGCGAAGGCGAAATCGGTGCCCATCGTCGTTCTTTTCTGCTTTGCTTCTTGGCAAAGCGTCGGAGAGTGGACTTGATCGCGAATCTTACGACGTCGCCAAAGGTAAGTCAAGTTTTTTTTATCATTCTTGGGGTGCCGGACGATGTAAATGTTTCGTATGTACTTTACTTTCGCTCTGTGAACAAGAAAAAAAAGTACTGCACACTTTGAGTGCTGGTACAGGCCGGGCGCTTGATTGTGAGTATATAATACTGGTAAAGCTTGTACATACTGACAAACCGACGGGCAGGCACGAGTGGCAGCTGCGTATATGATGTGCGGGCTGACGGGCGCGAGTTGTTGGATTATTTTGTTTTAAAACAGGGGCTGCATGGCGCGACAGTGTATCTATATGTTTTCCATACACAATTTCGTTCTTGCCCTTGAACTGGAAGACGAAGCGGAGTGTGACTGGTGGCTTTGTCGGTGCGAAGAGGCTGGATAGGAAATCTTCTAGGCGACAGGGAGTTTGCTTTGCAGGGGTCAGGGCTGCGTTCGGCCGTCTTGCGCTGCGCGTGCATGTTGTTTTTTTTTACATTTTGACAATTGCCATTTGAGAGGTTGTTTTGTTTTGAATGCATTGATGCATTGCGGAAAGGCGTTTTGTCCATGTTTTATTATCACGGTATAGATAGGAGCTTTGACTGAATGACTGTTTTTGTAATGCTTGTTTATTAACTTGCTTGCTATTAGCTTGCTTTCACTTTTTTCCGTTGGTCCACATGATCAACATGGTTGATAAAGGGAGGCCCGATACTCCGAACTGCGAATATTGGTTGAACAATTCGATGCGATCATGGTCGAATGAAAAAAAAATGGTGTGGTACAACCGTTGGTAAATGGAATGGTTTTGTATGGTTTGGAATTGAGGATTTCGGTGCGATAATTGACAGAGTGGAATGATTCGGACAGAGTGGAAGTATGTGATTCGCTACGGCCATAGTTGGGTAAAAGGAGAACTGTTTGACATGATAAATAGTAAATAAAGTGGATCGGTAGGACACAGATAGACAAAATGGTTCGGTACGACCATTGGTTCATAAAACCGTTCTGCATGGCTTAGAATTGAATGGCTCGGTACGACCATTGACAAATGAAATGATTCGATATGATCATTATTCGATGAAATATGGTTCGGTACGACCATAGTTGAATGAAAAGAATAACTGTTTGACTTGATCAATAGTAAATGAAGTGGATCGGTACGACCACAGATAAACAAAATGGTTCGGTACGACCATTAGTGAATAGAACAGTTCTGTATGGTTCAGAATTGAATGGCTCGGTACGACCATTGACAAATGAAATGATTCGATACAATCATTATCCAATGAAATATGGTTCGGTACGACCATAGTTGAATGAAAAGAATAACTGTTTTACTTGATCAATAGTAAATGAAGTGGATCGGTACGACCACAGATAAACAAAATGGTTCGGTACGACCATTGGTGAATAGAACAGTTCTGTATGGCTCAGAATTGAATGGCTCGGTACGACCATTGACAAATGAAATGATGCGGTACGATCATTATTCGATGAAATATATGGTTCGGTACGACCATAGTTATATGAAAGGGTAAGTGTTTGACATGATCATTAGTAACTGAAGTGGTTCGGTATGATCACTGTCGAGAAATCCAAATCTAATGATAGTGGTTAGAAACTATTGATTTAGAATTAGAGCTACATTGCTTTTCCGAAAGCTGCAATGTACTTAAGTGCTATTTGTGATAAATAGCTTAGGGGCTAATTGTTTTTTTTCTTCTCTGGCATTATAGCATTCAGTATGCCAGGAGGCAAATACGTACGGGCTGTCGTTAATGTCGAAGATGATAGGGACTTTGAAAAGAGAGACTCAGAAGAAGAGTCTATTGTCTCAAGTGAGAGTAAAGAGGAGTTAGAAGAATCTCGTGGCGGAACTACGGTAGCATCATCTCGGCAAAATGCTCAGGCAGAATATTCAGTGGGTCGGAAAAGTAAAAAGAAAGGTTTGAATCAAAAGTTACTCGATAGACTAGACCGCATAGAAAGGGCAGTTTTTGCATTACCGGAAAGGCAACAACAGTTGCACGAAGCCACAGTACCTCCGTGGCTTAGCCCCCAAATCAATCCGCCCCCAATGCCAAAAGACTCGGAAACTCGCGTTTCCTCACAGACAAATACCAATAATATGGGTGGAATACGCTGGGACATCCGTCCGTTTCCCCAGGGTATACCTACTAGTAAGTTGTGGTCTGAGTGGTGCCGTTTTAAATCTACCTTCGAAATTGCTACGGACTTAAACAATGTTAACGCTGGTAACCGCGCAAAGCTGTTGTATCTTCTCATGGGCGATCAGTTACAAGGATTAATTTCCGCCGCAAAGCTCTGTCCCAGCTTCAATGACCCACAATGCTACGCAACGTTGACTCAGAATGTTAGCACATACCTGCGTTCCTTGATCGATACAACAGCTGAACATGAAGATTTCATTCGTCTCAAACAGGAGTCTAATGAGTCTGTGATAGCATTCTATGCGAGGGTTATAGAAAAAGCCGGTATGTGTGGATATGGACAGGACGAGAACAGGTTCGTCCGCTCTCGATTATTGCAAGGAATGATTAACCGAGATATTGCCGATACAGCCAGAAAGTACAACCAAGATATCCAAACATTCATTCAAGCGGCTACTCGAGCTGAGGCATTCAACATCAACACTGGTCCGTCGAGAGCCGAAAATATAATGGAAGTTACTACCAAACCAAGCTACCGACCAGCAGGACAGAAGAGATTTGCATCCGGCGGATGGAACTCACAAGATCGTGGACGCTCAAATGACCCACCAAACAAACGTAAAGACTATTACGGTAGATACATGGGCAGACACAATCGGTGTTTTCGATGCGACCGTCCGAAGCACAACGGAAGGCAGTGTCCAGCTCTTTTCAAGAACTGCAATACATGCAACGAGCGGGGACATTTTTCGGCAACCTGTCGCAAGAAACGAGTGAACAATCTCGGTTTTTCGAAGGAATCGGATGAAGCCGTTCAAGGTGATAAGTCGGTCAACTCGTTATCCTTCGCTGATGTTCTAGTGAACTGTTGCGTAGGTTCAACGGAACCTATGTCGTTTCTAATAGACTCAGGAGCAGATGCTAATGTAATCGGGGGTAAAGATTGGGAGAGTTTAGAAACGCAGGTCAAAAATGGTGCTGTACACCTAGAATTCGATGAAGGTATGGTTCATTCTAATCTCAGAGCATATGCCGCCGAACAGCCGATGCTTGTTACGAAGGTTTTTTGGGCGAAAGTAGAAGTCAAAGGTCTAGACAAGCCAACTGTTCGGGCGAAATTCTTGGTGATTCCCAAAGGACGTAGGTCACTATTGGGTCGTGAAACTGCCAGCGATCTGAAGCTGTTGTTAGTCGGAGAAGCAGTTAACTGCTCTGAGCTAATTAGATGCATTGACATTTTTCCAAAAGTTCCGGGCATAAAAGTTAACTTCAGCATTGACAAATCTGTACCGCCTGTACGCAATGCTTATTTCAATGTTCCTGCAGCATTCAGAGAGGCAGCTAAAACAAGGCTTCGGGAAATGGAAGCCAGAGGAATCATAGAGAAAGTCACTACAGCTCCAAGGTGGATTAGTGGTATGTCGGCCGTGCCCAAAGGCAAGGATGATTTCAGGCTGGTGATAAATATGCGGGCACCGAATAGGGCCATAAAACGCGAGTATTTCCGCCTACCATTATTGAATGAAATGAAAACCAAACTACATGGAGTCAAATATTTTACCAAATTGGACCTAACAAGCGCATATTACCATCTAGAACTGGGTCAGGAATCGAGAGAATTGACCACCTTCCTTGCAGAGAATGGGATGTATCGTTTTACACGATTAATGTTCGGGGTCAATTGTGCCCCTGAAATTTTTCAGCGAGAGATGACCCGCATATTGGGAGGAATCGACAATGTTATTGTCTATATTGACGATGTATTGATATTCAACGATACCCTGGAAAAGTTAAGAAAGACAGTCGCTCGTGTTTATAAGGCGTTAAGAGCAAACAATCTCACATTAAACTCAGCGAAATGTGAGTTTGACCGCGAACATATCAAGTTCTTGGGTCATAAACTGGATAAAGACGGCTTCCATGTCGACAGCAGTAAAGTTGCCAACATCCAGAATTTCCGAGAACCATCCACAGCTTCTGAACTCCGTAGTTTTCTCGGCCTGGCGTCTTATATGAGCCCTTATATTAAAAACTTTGCTGAGTTGTCGAGTCCATTATGGAAAGTAGCCACATCTCATGCATGGCATTGGGGTCCAGATCAGGTCAAAGCGTTTGAGGAGACTAAAAGTAAAATAAGCAATTGTACGATTGCGTTGGGGTATTTCTCCGAAGATGATAAAACCGTGCTATATACAGACGCTTCTCCAATTGCACTGAGGGCTGTACCGACCCAGGAATGCCAAGATGGAACAAGAAGAATCATCAGTTTTGCCTCTAAAGCGCTAACCCCTACAGAGAAGAAATATGCCCAAAACCAGCGGGAAGCGTTGGGTGCTGTATGGGCGGTAGAGTATTTTTCATTCTTCTTGCTTGGGAGACATTTCACCCTTCGAACAGATGCCAGAGGTGTCAGCTTTATCCTCGACAGGTCTCGGGAGAATTCCAAAAGAGCTCTCACCAGAGCAGACGGATGGTCTCTGAGATTAAGCCCATATAGCTACGACGTAGAGTTCATTCGCGGAAGGGATAATATTGCCGATCCATCGTCTCGCATTTATGGAGATATCGACGAGCCGTTTGATGATGACGTTAGTCCTTGGGAAGTTGCTAGCTTAGAAGCGAATAGCGTAGAATTTCTGACAGAGGATGAGATTCGCGAAGCTACAGAACGGGATGAAATGCTTACGAAGGTGTCAAATGCTCTAGAATGTGGTGAATGGCCAAAACAACTCAATCAATATTTTTCAGTGAGGAATGAGTTTTGTCTTAAGAATGGAATTCTTTTGAAAGGTGGTCGTGCAGTAATTCCTGAATCGCTACAGAAAAAAGCATTGAGTGTAGCTCATAAAGGACATCCGCTAACAGCTAAACTAAAAACCATTTTGCGAGAACGTGTGTGGTTGCCAGGCATGTCAGCAGACGCAGAGGATTGGGTTAAGGCTTGTCGATCATGTGCAGTCAATGGACGCCCGGAGAAGCCCACTCCAATGATACTCACCGTAATCCCAAAGACTGCCTGGGAAACCATCGCGCTCGATTTCAATGGGCCTTATGCCAAATTCGGGGGCATCTACATCCTAGTGATTGTTGATTATCGCTCTAGGTACTTAATAGCCCGATCCGTGAAATCCACGAGTTTTGAGTACACAAAGAATATTCTCGACGACGTCTTCGAAAGGGAAGGATTTCCAAATAGTATGAAGAGTGATAATGGGCCTCCTTTTAATGGAGATGATTATAGCCAATTTTGTCGAGAAAGGGGAATCAAAACAATTTTTTCAACGCCGCATTTCCCACAGCAAAACGGTATGGTTGAGAATTATATGAAGATTATTAACAAGTCCATGGCTATAGCTGCTGCTACGGGATCAAACTATAATGTAGAATTATAAGCGACTATTCAGGCACACAATGCAGCTTCTCACACGTGACAAAAGTTCCTCCGGAGGAGATCATGCGTGGTCGAAAGATTAAGCGAGGACTGCCGCTGATCAGTCGAGAAAAACCAGACTGCGACAATAATGCAGTCAACGAGAGGGATCACGAAGCAAAGGTTAAATCTAAGCAACGTGAAGACTCTCGTCGAGGCGCTACGGTTATAGTGGAGCGTCAGTCACGAGCGAAAGGAGACTCGCGGTTCGGTACTCAGCGTTTTACGGTCATGGAAGAGAGAAATGGGAGTTTGGTACTCGGGGATGACGAAGGACGAACTGTTAAACGCCATGTTTCCCAGACCAAACGAGTCTTCAAGTGGCGTGACCAGCCAGCTACCAATGTAAGCCCGCAGCAGGACCACAGGGATGAAGATCCGGTTCGAAGGCCTTCCAGGGCGAGGAGAACCCCAGGCTATCTCGAGGATTTCATTCGCCTGGCAGACGCTAATTGATTGACCGGGTAAGATTTCATTTATTTAACCTAGAATAAATATAAAGGCAAATTACATAATAAAACTTGTTTGACACCTTGTAGTTTGGAAAACTCCTCAGTTTTTTTACATAGATTTCTTTTATCACATTTCACCTCGTAAGAAGAGGGGAGATGTGGGGGTTGAGTACCCCTGGAACAGAATATCACATTGCATATTCCAGTATCGGAGCGCGCATCATGCAGCTCTTGGCAGTGATGCTCTGAGCTATCATCGCCACGGATGCCTTGCGTTCGGCGCGCTATCGTGTCGGCAGTCATCGGTATCGCTGGCATTGCAGCCGCGTCAATAGTGCTGATTGCTGAGCAGCGCACAGTCGTACGCGGTCATCCAAAGGGGTAAGTCTTGGGCGATTCTTAGTGCTAGTGTAAATAGACATTGCACACTTTGCTATACTATAACAAAGGTTTCGGAATTGGTCGAAAAACACGAAATTGATCCGAGGCTCGGAGGGCCGAGCCACATATATCAATCGACAGGGTTCGACGAACTGAGCAATGTCTGTGTGTGTGTATATATGTGCGGGCACAATTTTTCTATCGCCTGTTTCTCGGAGATGGCTGAACCGATTTGTTTGCTATTACTTTTGTTTGAATGGTATTATTGCCTAGTATATCACTATTGAATTGTTTCGAGGTCCGACATTTCGTTTAAAAGTTATAAGTAAAAAAGTGAAAGTTACGTGACACGTTTTTTACCGGAACCAAATGACCGATTTCAACGATCTTGGTATCGAATGAAAGCTCTTAACGCTAAATTTTTCGGGTAAATTTTATTGAAAACAAACAAGTAGTTTGAAATTTATGCTTAAAAAACCTGTTTTGACAAGGAAATAATTATCGCCCGTTTCTTAGAAATGACTAAACCGATTTAGGCGCTATTAGTCTCATTTGAAAGGTAACATAACCTAATAGATCAATTGAACACAACACATTAATATTTACAATAATTTATAACGATTTCATCTAAGATGATTTATCTAGTTTGAATTATTTTGGCATCAAATTAGAGATTTTAATGCTGCAAATATTTCTGCAAAATTTCAGAAGAATCGGTTTTGCCGATCAAAAGATATAAACCCTCCAACACTCGCGCCAACTTTTGCAATACGGTTACTCGCGAGCACAATGGTCCAAAGCCAAAAAGACATGCGCACTAGAATTTTGACCGGGAAAACTTGGTTTTAGGTTTATAGAACCTTCGGAAAAATTTCTTGAAATTGAAAGTTCTATCGTCTGGTGCAATTTAAATTTTGATTAATCCCCCTAAAAGTGAAATAAAAAAAATTATTTTTCTTCAGTTTCAAAATAATACATTGATGTGTTGTGCAAAGTTTTAGAACATATTATTACAAGACATTTTGTTGAATGCAGTAACCTTCTATCTATTCAGCGAAGATAGAAAAATCTTATTCATTGTATATGAATTTGTAAAATCAGTTTTTTCTATTTTAGCTCTTTTTGTAATTATTGAATGTCTCCTTCATGTATTACAAAATTGGATAAATAGTAAAAATACACAACTTTGATGAATATAGTATACCTTTATGTTTGTTTAGGTACTGTAGAACTTTGATTAAAAACAATCAGAGGGGTTGTGTACAAGACACGACCACATATATAGGTGACGCAGGGCTACGTAAGTCTCTTTGTAGTGATAGTGGCATGTATCATTCGATTCTTCATGTATACTTGCTATATGCAACATATATACATGCTACATGCGTTGTATGTAACATTTATCAAAGTAGTAACATTGCATACGTTCAATTCTCAAAAGATTGTGCATTTGAAAACAATTTAACAAAATCAAGAACACAAACTATTGCTTTCTTGCTACCTTACTGAAATTAAAGATAGTTTTAATTATCCATGGTTTCCCACGTTGAAGGGATTTTTCCAATTCAATCCTATTTTATCAACAGCACATCTTTTCACTACACTTCTAATGAAACGGCAAGCATGCGTATGCATACAGTCGTATTATAACCGTACACTACAGCTGTAGCACATTTTTCCAACACAGATATCAAGTTCGCCTAGGTTTAATCGTCTCGCAGTGAAGAATTTGCGATCTGTTGGGACAACGAATTTGCGTCATTTTTTCTGGCATAGTTCCCTAACACAGACATCTAATTGTACTAGGTTTAATCACGTTCGTAAGAAATGTGTTGGCACGAGGGGGCTTTGTTACTCTCTCTGGCGTACTTCCCAAGCAAGGACATCAAAATGGTCTAGGTTGAACCGCGGTGTTAAGAAATCTTGTTGAAATGAGGAAACTTGGTCACTTGTTTTGGCTTACTTCCCAAGCACAGATATCAAATTGGTATAGGTTTAGATCATCGTAAAGAATCTTCCAACCAATCACGAAGCCAGAATTCTGGTAATACATAGGTTTATTATTTTCAATTTTTCAGTAGTTCAACATTAAGAATCCATACTTTTCTTCATTTGGGTCAATTCTTAGAAGATTTTCCAATCGATTGGTGTAAGAATATTGAAAATCGATTAGAAAACCGCTGAGCTATTAGCGCTCAAAATCTTTCATTTTTCGTGACGCTCGCATTTTTCGATTTTTTTGGAATGACACCCTATCTCAAAACCTGCCGTAAGACGTAGTCCTACGTCAAAAATGCCCTAATTTTGACCCCGAATGAATGAGATACATTTTAAACATTTTATATTTGCTGATAGTTTTGCTGCATACAGACACCATTTTTCCATATGAAGAAACGAGAGAAAATTCCAGGGCCAATCGCGGTACACCTCACATGCTGATTGCTTCGTTTCTGTGATGTCAGTTTATGCTGATCTATTTTCCCAACAATTTAAAGTATTAATGCATTGAATAATTATGACATTTTGCTCATAACAAGTTAATTGAAGAATATACGTTAGTTAAACAGCGATTCGTAACTTTATAACAATATGGCATTCAAAAACCTACACGTGTTTTACAAAATGCAACAGCGTGAGTAACCGAAGGTTAATAAAAATTGATAAAATTTATTCAAGAAAACTTTATTGATGTCAATCAAAAAGAATGGCATTACAGAAATTTATGCGTAGTTCAAAAACCTATAAACTAGACTTTTACTACGCAATGTATATGTTAAAGAATAATATTTCCTCTTACAACTTGCTTTTACTTGCACTTACTCAAATTAGTAACAACCAACTTACCCTTACTCAGTAATTTCATAAAAAAAGGATCTATCAAAATTTATAGGGGCTGCTATTTTGTTCAAATTTTGTTAACTTATTCAGTTTCCAAAAATTTTATGAAAACCAACGCACTACGCAACGTTAACCAATAGATGAATTATGTTCCGAAGACGTGTCGATTTCTTTCTCAAAGAGCAAATAAGACCGTATAACAAAGGTTCCTTTCACCACTAGGTGGATTAAATCGGGTGTTGACGTAGGACTACGTCTTTGTTTACTATACTGGGACTGGGTAGCACTTTGTAAAAACGAAAAATAGAAGTGTAACGTTTGAATGAAATATTTCAATACTACTGAACGAAACATAACAGTTAATATGTCGTTGGATAGATAAAATGTCCAGCAATTTTATGGTAACATATCAACAATAATTTTTTAAACGCTAAATAGTGAAAATGTGTGTAAAGTTTTAAGGTCGAATTTTCCCATACATTTCCCTTGTGATCGCCTAGCTTCACAGGCACGGACGACAATTAGATACACCAAAGGATTTGGATCCAAATGATAACCTTTGAGACCACTTTGTAAGCCACACCCCTTTTCCAATCCAATTGGCAACATCGATGGCTATTGACGGCAACACCGACCCCGAAGACAAGTGGAATCAGCGGGCAATGGCCAACGTGAATCCCACACGATGCACTTTACGTTACATTTTGCATTATCCCCATCGCAGACATGCGAAATTGTTCGATAGCTTGCTCAATCAGTGTCGGACAATCATTTAAGCAGCAGCAGCCGATCTGGTTTCCCCCAACACCTACACTAGCTTACAAGTAGCAGCGGCAGTGCCAGTGACTATAAAATGGGACACTTTGTTCGCCGCCTGCTCATTAATCGCTCGATCGCACTGACGGACGGTCAGTATTTATCATCGACGGTGGCGAAACCAACGGCATTTGGCGGCCACACCGACAGCAATTGGAGGTAAAAACGATGGCATTTTGGCGGCAACACCGGCAATTGGATGCAAATCCAAGGACTTTTGCGGCAATTAATGGCAATTCGAGGCATACCCGATGGCATTTTGGCGGCAGTTTCAATGGCAATTATCGCAAACTAACACTGAAGCCAAATGGAAACGGATCGACTGACGGGCAGCAAATTCAGCAGAAGGCCATTGTGGTCTTAAACAGTTCTTAAAAGAACTATAGTAATTGAAGAATGGAAAGATTTTTCTACACTTTCAAAATGGTTAACGTTCCATTTTGCGTTATACCATGGTAAACATGGAAAATGCTTGCTCATTCAGCGTCGGATAATCATTTGAGCAGCAGCAGCAGTCGATCTAGTTTCCCGCAACACGTACACTAGCTTACAAGTAGCAGCGGCAGTGCCAGTGACTATAAAATAGCACACTTGGTTCGCCGTCTGCTCATTTATCGCACGATTGCACTGACGGACGGTCAGTATTTACCGTCGACGGCTATTGGTGGGGCAACACCAGTAATTGGCGGCAACGCCGATGGCAAATGGAGGCAAAAACGATGGGATTTCGGCGGAAACACCAGCAATTGAAGGCAAACCAAGGGCTTGGGATGGCAATTGGTGGCAAAACCAAGGACATTTCGCGGCAACACCGGTTGTTAGTGGTAACATTAATGGCAATTGGAGGCAAAGCCGATGGCATTTTGGCGGCAACTTCGATCGCAATTATCGTAAACCAACACTGAAGGCAAATGGAAACGGATCGACTGACGGGCAGCAAATTCAGCAGCAGGCCATTGTGATCTTAAACAGTTCTTATCAGAACTATAGTAATTGAAGAATGGAAAGATTTTTTACACTTTCTAGATGGTTAACGTTACATTTTGCGTTATACCATGGTAAACATGGAAAATGCTTGCTCATTCAGCGTCGGATAATCATTTGAGCAGCAGCAGCAGTCGATCTGGTTTCCCCCAACACCTACACTAGCTTACAAGTAGCAGCGGCAGTGCCAGTGACTATAAAATGGTACACTTGGTTCGCCGCCTGCTCATTTATCGCACGATCGCACTGACGGACGGTCAGTATTTTGATAAAACTAAACATTTCTACTTTACAGTGATTTGGTATTTCCTATCACTCCTGCCGGCTGGGGTACGGTAGCCAAAGTTGCGCACCTGGTGGTACGCAACCTTGGTTGTCGTATGCAGACAGAGAAGGTGGAACACTCGCCGTGTGGTTTCTGGCTACCTAATCATGCAGTTCGGCGCAGGCTTTTCGGAGGGCGCAGCTGCGGGGTGTGAGCACACCGGGAGAGAGTTATTTTCTCAGCTGGCTTAGCACAGAGAGAGAGACTCTTAATCGGTCTGTTTTACACAATCTGCAGTTGCGCCCTTTGGTGGTTGGTGCCGAATTGTACGTTTGGGCAAAAATTGAGCCACGGGACCTGATCCTGCCGGGAGTCGGCAAATCAGGTGCCCCTAAGTCAAGGTCTAACTCCGTGCCGATGACTGAATGGCTGGAGGGGTGAAAACATGCCAGTCGCGAACGGAGTGCTTTGGGCATCTTGCCCCTACTGTGCCATGCGGGGCTCTGGTACGGTAGATCTTTGTTGTCCCATGCGTTTCGTGGGAACAGCATAGTAGTCCTGCCCAATTTCCCTTATGGGTTTTACGCCAAGTGCGTTCTGGCCAACATAATTGGCTTCGCTTACAATTTGCTGTCTGATCTGTGCTGGAGATTGTTTGTGCATATACTCCGCTAGTCAAATAGTTAGAGTCGCACAAATAAATGTTCAACACAAACGGGCAGCAAATTTGTATTTATGCGAAATCTTTTTAATGGCTCTGTCACCATCGCATTGGTTCAGGAGCCATATTTTCGCAAGGGGTACTTTCATTCGACGGATATTGGAAACCAGAACTTTGCTGTTTTCAGCAAAACTGGTATGACAAATCCTCGTTTGATGCCCAGGGCATGCATATTGTTACATAGGTCAATAAGTGCATGCCTTATCTCTGAGTTGACTACTCGAGATATTTGTGCAGTCACAGTAGAACTCGTCGTGGATGATGTCCATAGGCGCTATGTCTACTGTTCTGCATACTTACCACACGATGAACCGTCTCCCAGCGACGATTTCAGAAATGTGGCGAGATACTGCCAATCTAATGGGCTTCCGCTCATTGTAGGCAGTGATGCCAATGCCCATCACATCATTTGGGGCAGCTCGGATATCAAACTGAGAGGCTCTAATTTGATGAAATATTTGAGTAGTAACAACCTTGGAATACCCAACATTGGCAATTGTCCAACTTTCATACGAGCTGGTAGAGAGGAAGTGTTAGATATAACACTCTGCTCTAACAGGATCAGTCATGAGTTGGCACAATGGCATGTTTCAAATGAGACACCAATATCCGATCATTGCTTTATATATTTTGATCATTTGGGTGTCTCCTCGAACGCTGCTACATTTCGCAATCCGAGATTTTCTGACTGGGAACTCTTTGATGGGAACTGGCGACGAAATTTCAAGGATTCGAACTGACGATTGAGTCATCGATTGACTTGGATGTGGCTGTAGATGTCACAACAGCTTTTATTTTTGGAAGCTTTTGAAGTAGCTTCCCCGCTAAAAACTATTAAAACGACTAGAGGAACACCATGGTGGAACTCTCATCTCGCGGAACTAAAGAAACGATGCAGGAGAGCCTGGAATAGACGTCGGAGGGATGGCGTGGAGCCTTTCAAGCAGGCCCGGAAAGCCTATGCAAAGGCTCTACGATCTTCAGCACGCACGAGCTGGCACAAGTTTTGTAGCAACGTTTCCAGTTTCAGCGAGGCAAGTCGACTTAATAAAATACTGTCAAAATCGAAAGATTATCAGGTTAATAATATTTGAAGTTCGAACGGTGAATACTGTTCGAATGACAATGAAATCCTGGAATGTCTCTTTTATAGTCACTTTCCGGGCTGTGCGGAACCTGAATTTCGAAACGATCCAGAAATCGTTTTAGGTGGCTTAGACTCATGGGCTTTTGCTCGGAGACTTGTCACAACTGAAGCGATTGAGTGGGCCGTGAACAGCTTCTCTCCATACAAATCTCCTGGAACAGCTGGAATATACCCTATTCTACTGCAGAAAGGATTCAAGTACTTCCCGAGCAGGAGCGAATAGCAAAATAATATCAAAATGTGTTATTGGAAATCGAATAACTCATATCAAAATTTGGTCTTGTTTTGGCTGACATAGTTGGTAAAATAACAAAAAATAATATCAAAATCTTGCTCCTTTAAGGCCAAAAGAATAACTACTTGTGTTATTTGAATAACAAAGTAATAACATGACTGTTTTCAGAGTTTAGAATAACATATTTTAGTATTTTTATGATATTGAATAACAAATGCAGTTGCATTTGAGATATTAAAAAATTATTTTATAAAATATTTATAATCTAAAATCTCTTTAATCAATAAAAAAAATATTTATGAAATATATCGAATGTCATTTTGAGGTCAAAATAAGATATAATAACAAAATCAGTTATTAAACTCATCTTACAACCACTGTTTTAAATATCTACTCAATAACAAAATGTGTTATCAATATATCTCCATATCTATTCAATAACAAAATATAGCATTATAACACAGTTTGATATTGTTTTTATATTATTTTGCTCTTCGCTCCTGCTCGGGTTCAAACACATTCTGAGAAGGATGTTTGTGTGTAGTATTGCTATTGGGTACATCCCAACTCAATGGCGTGTAATAACCATTAAGTTTATTCCTAAAGGTGGACGCGCGACATACGAGCAAGCAAAAAGTTTTAGACCAATCAGTCTAACGTCTTTCTTGCACTTGAGTTGATCACCACATCCGCGAAACAAGCTTACTAGAAGTTCCTCTTCATTCAGCACAACATGCTTATCAAAGTGGCAAGTCTACAACCAGTTTATTACATGATGTGGTGGATTGAGGTTGCTTTTTCACAAAAGGAATCTTGCTTACTTTTTTGGATATTGAAGGCGCGTTTGATAACGTATCTTTCGCTTCCATTTTGGAGGCTGCTCGTTATCATAATGTGCCTTCAATAATCATAAAGTGGATAGAACAAATGCTTAGTAACCGATTGCTTTTTTCGTCCTTACGGCAAGCAAGCATTTGGACGCAAAGTGTTTGTGGATGTCCACAGGGTGGCGTTCTCTCGCCTCTTTTATAGAACCTTGTGGCGAATGGCCTATTGAGGAAACTCAATGGTCTAGGCTATCCGTCATATGGTTTTGCGGATGACTATCTCATCCTAGTAGTTGGAAAGTGCATAAGCACATTATTTGACTTAATGCAGCAGGCACTACGCGTCGTGGAAACGTGGTGCCAAGAAACTGCACTTTCGGTAAATCCGAGCAAAACATCTATCGTCTTATTTTCAAGACGTAGAAATACCAATGGAGCTCGCGCTCTGCGTTTTTACGATTCGGATGTTGATGTTGTGAACGAAGTGAAGTACGTGGGGTTGATTCTCAACTTGAAGCTTGACTGGTCCACAAATATTGATTTCCGAATTAAAAAAGCATGCATGGCCTTTGGGCAATGTAGACGAGCAATTGGCAACCCTTGGGGGCTTAAACCCAAATACATACACTGGTTATACACGGTCGTTGTCAGACCAATACTGGCGTATGGTTGTCTTGTATGGTGGCAGAGAGGGGAAGTTGTGACTGTCCAGACAAAGCTTAACCATCTTCAAAGGATGTGTTTAATTTACTACAACTCCTACTGCCGCCCTAGAAGCTATTTTCAATATTAAACCTCTACACTTCCACCTGAAGCAAGAGGCACTAATATGTGCTTATCGACTACACGCGATTGGCCTTTGGCAGTCTGTGGACGGTTCCACTGGTCATACTCGATTGTGGTAGCAAATTGTTGCTGAGCACAAGTTTGCCCTTGCTCCTAGCAATGTAACGCTCATGCGTACTTTCCCGTATAGGACTTTCTCAAGTGACTTTCCTCCTAGAGAGGATTGGATATCGGGCTACATGGAAAGGAAAATTTCCGACTATGTGGTCTGTTATACCGATGGTTCCTTGTACGAAGGTCGCGCGGGTGCTGGTGTTTACTGCCGTGAGCTGGAATTGGAGGAGTCCTATTCGTTGGGTAGTTACTGCACCGTTTTTCAAGCTGAAATCTTTGCAATTATATGCGGAGCTCAGTTTGCACTTCAGAAAGAACTGATAGGCAAGATTATCTACTTCTGTTCTGACAGTCAAGCCGACTGTTTTAGATTTAGAATTAGCCCTTTGTGCGGCTAATTCTAAATCTAAAACAGTCATCGCCTGCCACGCCCAATTAGAAGAACTAAGCATTCTAAATGCCGTTCATCTGGTCTGGGTTCCTGGCCATTCTGGTATAACCGGAAATGAATGGGCTGATGAACTAGCAAGATCTGGAGCAGAAAAGTCGGTTTTCGGACCGGAACCTGCTTTACTAATTGCGGCATGTTGGTTTAAAACAAAAGATTCGATCTTGGTTTTCATCGGAACATGTACGTTATTGGGAAAATCTTAAAACTTGTCGTCAAACGAAAAGTTTCATTGTTAAGCCTTGTGAGAAGGTTGCGAAATTTCTTTTGCAACACTCAAAGGTAAATTGCAGTGTTCTTGTCAGATCACTGACTGGTCACTGCAGACTAAATTATCATATGGCTACGATTCAGCGAGCTGAATCGTTTCATTGTAATTTATGTGAATCCGACTACGGTACACCATATCACGTAATTTGCAACTGTCCTGCAGTAGCACAATTGCGTCATAGGATCTTTGGATCCTACGTCTTAAATGAATCGGATTTTAGGAAACTAAAATTACGAGACATTTTGATGCTTCTTACCGAAAGCGGTATTGAGCTATAAGCTCTTATTTATCATGAGTATACCCCCCAGGGGGTGTACTTTTGATAAGTTACCTACCAAGGATTGCAGTATCCCCTCGGGGGTACAAAAATCTCGCGGTATATATATGTTTGTGTTTGTCCAAATTCCTCATCCACCCCTTCCTATTCCTCCTGTTTTCCTTCCCGTCCTCATCAGGTAAATGATGACACGGGCAAGATGGGCAAAGCACAAATCTTCCACATGATTGTGAGGAACGTGCTGCTCGAGCCAAAGATGCTGATACCTGATACCTATCACTCCTGTATTAGCGGGCAACCATCATCCTAGAATCTAAAGGACCGAATAGCGACATCCATCTATATATTGGCAACAGTAATTATAGTACTGATTTTTAAGAAGTGCTATCAGCTCAAACATAGTTCTTTTCAGGGCCACCAAACAATTTCAAACGGTTTTTTTTTTCAAAACCACCATTGATTCAATGAAGAATTAAATCAGAATATTTCGCTCTTCTTTTACAAATAAACACTCAAACAATGATACTCACAGATACTCAAATATGCATATGCCATAAATGCAGTTTGCATTAGTCTTTGATCTAATGATCAGACATACAGTTATATTTCATCGATTAAAACATGTTATCAATGTAATGAGTATTATATGACACAGTCCTACGTCACCCTTTCGTACAACCCTTAGAGCTGTATACCTTGTAGTTTTTTTACACGGTTTGGTTTTTCGATTATTAGGAACGGGAAAACTTACGGACCATTAATATATTTTTCAATACATTTCGGAGAAGCCCGACATTCGTCACGTAATTTGTAAATAGTCCCTCAGTTGCACCGTTCTTGAGTAATCGAAAAAAACAAACCGTGTAAAAAAAGACTTGAGTGCAAGCTCATAGTTTTGTGCTTTCCGGTGTGCATGTCGCTGCTGCGCTACTTGCCGTTGAAGCTGCTGACAAATAAACCTGGGGTGACATTGCGCATCTCGTTTCGAGTGATTTTAGTTCGTTTCGACCACGTTAAACAAATGGGCGTCTCGAACCAAAGTCACTCGAAACGAGAATCGCAATATCACCCCTGATCATTGCCGTTCATCTGTTCGTGATTCGTGTTTTTGCAAGGGGGCTGATATGACGTCATATTTTCGTTGCTCACATGAAAAAGGCGGCAAACGCAAAACGATTTCACAATACGAATTTAACTAATCATTTTCACAGTTTCACATATTTCGAATCAATTGCCTGCCTGGCATTGGCTGTGTGATGCTAAAGCCTTGGCTAAAAACAAACTAAAACTAACAAAATTCAACAATTCACACATCCGACTCAGTTGTCACCTTGAGCCCATCTATGAAGCTGTCAGCTTGGGCTCGCTCTATGTTGGCTACGAATTTTTTGACCAAACTCGTGACTTTAGTCATGACCTTGAAATGCGGTCAGGCATATATAAATATTTATTTTGAAACGATGATTCTACAATTGATGAAGGGACGGTAAGGGAAAGTAATGAAGAAGGATTTTTTCGGGAATGAAGGGGAAGGGTGGAAAGGAAGGGGGGGGGGGTAATAGGTAGCTATGGTTAACAAGTTGTCGCTGTGACTCCTATCTTTTGTCCAATGCTGGAAGGTGCATGGGTCGAACCAAGCTGGCAGGTGTTGTGGGTTCAAATCCGGTTATAATTTCTGATTACAGCTTGGTTCGACCCATGCACCTTCCAGCATTGGACAAAAGATAGGAGTCACAGCGACAACTTGTTAACCATAGCTACCTATTACCCCCCCCCCCCCCTTCCTTTCCACCCTTCCCCTTCATTCCCGAAAAAATTCTTCTTCATTACTTTCCCTTACCGTCCCTTCATCAATTGTAGAATCATCGTTTCAAAATAAATATTTACGAATTTTTTGTTTAGGTTGGTATAGCAAGTGTCATTCCCGTGGTTTTTGCTTGCAATCGGTCTTACCATGCTCCCCACGTGTATGGTCTGATGTGTAAAGTGGACAGAGGACGTTCTGACGAGTGCTTAGATAAGGAGTGGTTTGACTGTTTGTTTTTTTTAGGCTAAAGACTACCATGCTCCCCACGTGTATGGTCTGATGTGTAAAGTGGACAGAGGACGTTCTGACGAGTGCTTAGATAAGGAGTGGTTTGACTGTTTGTTTTTTGACGTAGGACTACGTCTTTTTACTATCTGGGACTGGGTAGCACTTTGTGAAAACGAAAATAGAAGTGTGACGTTGGAATGAAAGCTTTCAAATGTTAATAACTACTAAACAACTGAACAATTTATATGTCGTTGGAAAGATAAAATAATCAGCAATTTTATGGAGGGGGCGAGAGAGCAATTTTATGGACGGCGTAAGAGGGGGGGGGGGCTCCTATACAATTGAAACACAAATTTTCTCATAACTCGAGAACTAATTAAGCAAATGGAACCAAATTTAGCATGTGGCGTTTTTTGAAGGCATGAATTTATTTTATGATGGTTTGAGACCCCTCACCCCTGTGGTAGGAGGATAAGGGCTCTCATACAAACAAACCAGAAATTTTTGCGTATGTGCCATATTTTCTGCTATGTAACAAGCGGTAAGCTGTGAAAGTAAACTAGTAAAACCTTCTCAGAGCAAAAGACAGTGAATCGACGCCGTTAACTTACGTGCCTGTTGCCATTCATGTCAAAAGAGAAGGACATTCGAATGGCACGTCAAAATTGCAATGAACGTCCTTTGGCTTTAATGTTATTTGTAACCAATGGCCCTTTTGAAGGTCACTAGCGAGTAAAAGTAAGATTATTGAAACATGTCAAGCTTCGCATAATCATATTTAATACAATAATCTGTGGGCTGGTCATTCATTACAATTTCAACTTTTATGATGCACACAAGTGATTTTTAAAAGAAATCTTCTATGTTTCAATGGTTGCAGGCGTTGTACTTGAACCCCCGTCCACGTATTTTCATTAAATTGCATTCTATGTAGAATTGAATCTAAATATTTCGCTCTCTTTTAAACATTCACTTAAACAATGGCACTCACAAATTCTTATAAACATACATATGCCAGAAATGCAGTTTACATCAGTCTTTGATCTAATGATCTGATATAGTCCTACGTCACCCATTCGTACAACCCTTAAGGCTGTATACCTTGTAGTTTTTTTAGGCTAAAGACTGATACGTGGCGATGTCTTTGTGTGCTGTCCGTTTTTAACCTTACACAGTTGCAGACTTTGCTGGCCCATCGGGAGGCTGACTCGGTTAACAATACAGTGTATAGTTTTATACAATTGAATGCACTTAAGGTGCGCGAAACAAAACGCCGCAGATTAATTACTGAATAAGACTGGTAGTTTATTGAAACCTTTTGATCGTGTCGGCGGGAAGAAAAGTAATGATGAAAAACTGAACATGTTTGAACAAGTTTGTCGACGAATCTCTCTGCTCTCTTTCTGTGCAAAGCGACACGGAGCACAGTGATGCCAGACTGGCTGAGAGAAGTAAAGCGCACCGCATCACTCCCCCTTGCTAGAAAGATTCCTACTGAATCCGAAAACGCACGTGATGTCCACTCTTGGTGATCCGATCAGACGATGGGGCAGATTCAAGATCCGTAACGGTGTAGACTGGCTTAACTCTATCGATCGATACTGTCACAGATTTGTTTTTGATTTTGATGTTGAATGTCTTGCTGGTCCTTGAGATGACTTCGTATGGAGGTTCCAATGCGGCTCTCACTCAATCCTTTCTGAGAAATACGTGGGTGCACTTAGTCAGGTCCCGTGGGATGAACACGTGTCGCTTTGGGTCGTTGGAAGCTGGCCGTGTTATAAACGAATCTAATTTTTCTCGCAGGTTAGCAACAGGTTTCGGAAGGGCCTCGGAGGGGTCGTCTTTCTATCATCGCGCCGGGTATACGGATGGTTGTTCCATAGAGCATCTCGGCAGCCGATGCTCCATCTCTCACTGCGGTCCGTAGTCCGAGTAAAACCAATGGAAGGGCTCGGTCCAACTTTTTTTTATGGAATTCTAGTGCAGTTTTGAGAGGTCTATGCCAGCTTTCGATCATTCCGTTGTCTTGCGGGTGATACGGAGTGGTGTGCGGTCGTTCTAGTCCCAATAATTCACACAGCTCTTTTATTAGTTGTGACTCGAACTGTCGACCTTGATCCGAAGTGAGCTTGGTTGGAGCGCCGAATCTTGATACCCACACTACGACGAAAACTTTTGCAACGGTTTCTGCGGTCATATCTGGGATAGCAACTGCTTCTGGCCACCGACTAAAGCGGTCAATCATTGTTAAGATGTATCGCATTCCATTAGAAACCGGCAAGGGACCGACAATGTCGATATGAATATGTTCAAACCGTTCGTCGGGCATTTCGATTTTGTGTGGCTCTGACCTGGTGTATTTCGTGATTTTGTTTTTCTGGCACTCGGTGCAAGCGCGTATCCAGTTCGATACATCCTTTTTAACGCCTGGCCAGACATAATTTTGTAAAATTTGAGCTTGTGTTGCTTTGACACCAGAGTGGGCTAAATGATGAATTTGTTCAAAAATGATTTTTTGATAACACTGTGGAACACAAACACGAATCCTTTCTCCTTGCTGTTGACAAAGTAGTTCTATGCCAAAGCCGGTGCTTTTAATCTTTTTAACATCGGGATTATTCTTATGCCAGTTTTGCAATTGCTCGTCGTGTTCCTCTTTACTTACAAAATCGTTGCAGTTTATTGTGGATGGAAGGCTAATCGTTTCTACTCTCGATAGGATATCTGCGGGAATGTTTTTTGCCCCTGAAATGTAAACTAAATTGGTTGTATACTCACTGACATAACTCAACAGCCGTTGCTGTCTTGGTGTAGGTTTGTTTGCATCTTGTTTGAACGCAAACGTAAGCGGCTTATGGTCCGTGAAAACGACTAGATTGCGTCCTTCGATTACGTTTTTGAAGTGTTTTACACCGAGATATAGTGCAAGTAGCTCCCTGTCGTAAGTTGAATATCGTCGCTCTCGATCGCTGAACTTGACGGAAAAGTAGCCTAGTGGTTTCCAGATGTTATTCGATAGCTGTTGTAATACAGCTCCAGCGGCTATGTCTGACGCGTCAACGCACGCGGGAATTTGAGTCGTGGTAATCCAGTGCGGTGGCTTCTATGAGACTGTTTGCACATTTGAAAGGCATTTTCTGCATCGACGGTCCACGTGATCGGTGTTGTCATTTTTCTTGTTCCACGGTATCAGCTTGCGCAGCGGAAGTTGAGTTTCGGCGGCGTGGGGAAGAAATCGACGATAGTAATTGACTAAGGCTAGGAAACGCCTCAGTTTCTGGACCGTATCTGGTTTTGGGTACTCAGCGACGGCGGATACTTTTTCCGGAACTGTCTTGCAGCCTTCAACGGTAATGAATTGTCCGACGAAGCGTACCTTTTCTTTTCCAAGTTGACATTTATTCGGATTGATTTGGAGTCCGTTTTTTCTCAGTCTTTCGAGGACTAATCGTAAGTGCTCCCGATGCTCCTCCGCGGATGAGGAAGCAAATAAGCAAATCGTCAAGGTATCCAGCAACGAACGGCATGTCGAATAATATGTTTTTTGACGTAATTCCAAAAAATCGAAAAATGCAAGCGTCACGAAAAATGAAAGGTTTTGAGTGCTAATAGCTCAGCGGTTTTCCGATCGATTTTCAATATTCTTACACCAATCGATTGCAAAATTTTCTAACAATTTGCCCAAGTGAAGAAAAGTATGGATTCTTGATGTTGAACTATTGAAAAATTGAAAATAATGAACCTATGTTTTACCAGAATTCTCGCTTCGTGATTGGTTGGAAGATTCTTTACGATGATCTAAACCTATACCAATTTGATATCTGTGCTTGGGAAGTAAGCCAAACAAATGAAAAAAGTTCCTCATTTCAACAAGATTTCTTAAAACCGTGATTAAACCTAGACCATTTTAATGTCTTTGCTTGGGAAGTACGCCAGAAAGGGTGTCAAAACCCCCCCGTGCCAACAGATTTCTTACGAACGCGAATTAACCTAGTTCAATTTGATGTCTGTGTTAGGGAAGTGTGCCAGTAAAAATGACACAAGCTCGTTGTCCCAACGCCAACAGATCGAAATTCTTTACTGCGAGACGATTAAATCTTGGCGAATTTGATATCTGTGTTGGAAAAATGTGCTACAGCTGTAGTGTTCGGTTATAATGACTCTGTATGAATTCGCATGCTTGCCGTTTCATTAGAAGTGTAGTAAAAAGATGTGCTGTTGATAAAATAGGATTGAATTGGTAAAATTAACAGACCTCATACCTCTAGACAAGTATTGGCGCTAGTGTGCCCATTGAATTCCTGGAAAATCAGAGCAGAGCAGAGTTACCGGCTTGCATTCCGAAATAGGTGGTAGCGAAGTTATCATTTCGGATATGTTCGTGTTACATTATTTTACAGAGAAGTTGCCGCATATCTGCCCCTGCCAGTGTGTCGGTTTTGATACACTTGCAAAGCAAAGCCATGGGTTTATACCGTCTTTAGACATTACCCTTCTTTATCGACAGACTTCGCAGCCGGCTGTCCGAGTACAGGAAAATTACGGGGCCAGTCCAACGATCCTATTGACTCTAACTAGCAAGCACCGCCTAGCCGAGATTCGAACATACGACGACTAGCTTGTTAGACCAGCATCGTACCTCGAGGCTAACTGGGCGATTAAAAAAAATCAGAGGGGTTGTGTACAAGACACGACCGCATATATAGGTGACACAGGACTACGTAAGACTCTTTGTAGTGATAGTAGCATGTATTCATGCTTGTAATCATTCGATTCTTCATGTATACATGCTATATGCAACATATATACATGCTACATGCGTTGTATGTAACATTTATCAAAGTAGTAACATTGCATACGTTCAATTCTCAAAAGATTGTGCATTTGAAAACAATTTAACAAAATCAAGAACACAAACTATTGCTTTCCTGCTACCTTACTGAAATTAAAGATTGTTTTTATTATCCATGGTTTCCCACGTTGAAGGGATTTTACCAATTCAATCCTATTTTATCAACAGCACATCTTTTCAATACACTTCTAATGAAACGGTAAGCATGCGTATTCACGGGAAACTAGCAGTCATTGATTTTTCGTCGGAAAGCCCAATTTCGGAAGCAGCTTTTCGGCCCAAAAGTGGGATTGTGTTTATAAAAATGTATATACTGCATTCTTCTTGCCAATCTGAACACAGCGAATATATTTTCATAACCCGAATTTTTGTTTCAAACAAAAAAACTGCTTTTGAAATTGGCAGAATCGATGATGACTAATTTCAGCTTCATACAGAGTCGTATTATAATCGAACACTACAGCTGTAGCACATTTTTCCAACACAAATATCAAATTCGCCAAGGTTTATTCGTCTCGCAGTAAAGAATTTGCGATCTGTTGGGACAACGAACTTGTGTCATTTTTTTCTGGCACACTTCCCTAACACAGACATCAAATTGGACTAGGTTTAATCGCGTTCATAAGAAATCTGTTGGCACGAGGGGGCTTTGTCACTCTTTCTGGCGTACTTCCCAAGCAGACATCAAAATGGTCTAGGTTTAACTGCGGTGTTAAGAAATCTTGTTGAAATGAGGAAACTTGGTCACTTGTTTTGGCAAACTTCCCAAGCACAGATATCAAATTGGTATAGGTTTAGATCATCGCAATGAATTTTCCAACCAATCACGAAGCGAGAATTCTAGTAAAACATAGGTTCATTATTTTCAATTTTTCAATAGTTCAAAATCAAGAATCCGTACTTTTCTTCATTTGGGTCAATTCTTAGAAGATTTTCCGATCGATTGGTGTAAGAATATTGAAAATCGATAGGAAAACCGCTGAGCTATTAGCGCTCAAAACCTTTCATTTTTCGTGACGCTCGCATTTTTCGATTTTTTGGAATGACACCCTATCTCAAAACTTGCCGTAAGACGTAGTCCTACGTCAAAAAACAGCGGCATGAAGTTGGAGACAGTCCGCATTATTCATCATGTGTTTGAAATTATATATCAGCTAACTGGTAAAAATCTGCTACAAATTGTGGTCCAGCTCGTTATCGACAGTAGTTGTAAGCACCCGCACCCGCAACCTTGCAGTGTGTCCGCATCGATTCGAAACTCAATCAGTTTCGAACGGATTTGTGAAACGATACCGCCGGACCCGCTTACCGTTCAGATAATCAACAGCTACATCTGCAGCTGACTACGCAGTATTTCCGCAACATTTTTTTGCAAAAAGAATCTTCAAGTGTGTTTAATCTATCAACGTTGTCTGATTATTATTGATCTGCACAAGTCAAATGTAAACAAGTTTGACATTTGTAGTACAGTACATAGCAAAACAGAACATAACCTGTAAATATCCAGTAATGCTAGCGCTAATAATTGTCTAGGGACTATGAGGTCTGTTGTAAAACCCCTTCAACGTGGGGAACCATGGGTAATAAAAACAATCTTTTATTTCTGTACGGTAGCAGGAAAGCAATAGTTTGTGTTCTTGATTTTGTCAAATTGTTTCCAAATGCACATAGAAATTACTCTGAAATCTTTTGAGGATTGAACATATGCAATGTTACTACTTTTATAAATGTTACATACAACGCATGTAGTGCATGTAGCATGTATATATGTTGCATATAGCACGTATACATGAAGAATCGAATGATTTCCAGCATGGGTATTGCTAATTGCAAGAAAAATTGTCCTATCAATAAGTGCGAAATCGCTCTTAAAAGTGCTATTTTAGCTTAAATCGTTTTGGTCTCTTCGGCGCACTTATTGCTTGGAATGTAACAAAAAAGAGCGCCGAAGATACCGAAACGATTTAAAGTAAAATAGCACTTTTACGAGCGATATAGCACTTTGGATGGTACAATTATCCTTGCAATCAGCAATACATGCTACTATCACTACAAAGAGACTTACGTAGTCCTGCGTCACCTATATATGCGGTCGTGCCTTGTACACAACCCCTCTGATTTTTAGTCTAGGGAGCATCACGAGAAATTCGTATAGACCGAGCGGCGTGATGATCGCAGTTTTTCGACATCCTGCTCGTGCATAGGGATTTGATAGTACGCGCGCTCGAGGTCGATCACTGAAAATATTGTCTTACCGTGCAGCGTTTGGCAAATATCGTAAATGTGTGGTCAGGGATGCCACATATAATTCTGTGTTTTTTGTTGGAAAAATCTGACAATCTGTACGGCGAGGAAAAATATCTGTGCAAAAATCTGTCCAATGCAAAACAATGGGAGTGAAAGAGATAGAGAGTCATTTTGCTGACTATTTCCGTCTCTTTCACTCTCATGTAAAAACTCAAAAATCTGTTTAATCTGTGTAATTTGGCGAAAATCTGTATTCTATGCATACAGATTCTGTACAGGCGAATTCTTTCAAATATCTGTTAAACACAGAATAATCTGTGCATGTGGCAACCCTGTGTGTGGTAAAGGATACCGATCTGCAACGGTAGAGTTGTTAAGATTTTTGTAATCGCCTACGAGTCTATACTTAACCTCACCATTCTGTAGCATCTTTACTGCTAGGTGCACTGGGCTTGAGTATGGGCTTTTTGACGGTTGAATAAAGCCGAGTTCTAAAAAAAGTTGTATTTCTTTCCGGAGCACTTCGAGTTTATGTGGAGGTAATCTGCGGAATTTGGAGTGGCATGGGGGGCCTTCAATCTTGATGGTGTGTTTAACGTTGTGCTTGACCTCTTGGTTTGGAAGTCGCGGTCTAGTGACATCCGAAAATTCACTGAGCAGATTTCCGCAATCGTTATTGTACGAAAAAGTTTTCAATCCTACTAATCCTGCAACTGCATTTATTTGTCCATGTACTTTTAGGTTTGTCGGTTTATCTATTAAGCACTTACCTCGCAGGTCCACCATCAAATTGTAGTGTTTCAGGAAAGCTGCACCCAAAATTGGAGATGTTACATTCGCAATTATAAATCGCCACGGAAACCGCATGCGCATACCGAAGGTGGGTTTGCATATTTCGTTGCCGTAAGTAGAGATGCGGGAGCCGTTGGCTGCATACAGACTCATTCCTGGCGTTTGCTTTCGATTTTGATTAGATGGGCACGGCAGAACCGATAGGTCTGCTCCGGTGTCAACCAAGAATTTGTAGTTAGTGGTCGGATCGAGGATAATTAGACGCACTAGTTTTTTGCCATGAATTGGCAGGATTTTCGGCAGTTTCTGGCCTCAGCGCCGAACGTTCGATGGTAATAACAAAATGAGTGATACTCACGAGAGTGGTTCCGAGAATCTTGCTGTCTGCTGTGACTCCTTTCCCGGATCTGCCTCGTTGACGGAATGCAAATATTTCAAATATTTCATATTGCAAATCGGCGATTTGTGCACGTACCTCCGCTATACCGATTTCTCTGTCCTCGCTCCCGGCTGCTGCTGGCCAGTTACGGGTTTTAATAACATCTGCGAGTTAGTCCGCTTGTTCGCCTAGCTCCGATAATTGGAGATTAGCTTCTGACACTTTGAGAACAACTTGTGTAGTTTCGGGTAGTTGCTTCATCCATAGCGATCTGATAATTTTTTCGTCGGTAATCGCGTCTCTGGCAAGATTTTTCATTTCACGTAAAAGTTGCGACGGCTTGCGGTCGCCCAACTCACATCCGCTCAGCGACTGTTGAATGCGATTCTGCTCACTGGTGCTATATTCTTTGATAATTCGTTCTTAAATAGCTGCGTAATATGCCTCCGCGGGCGGGTCTCGAATGATGTCCGTGCAACATCCTTTCCTCCTGTAGGCGCCCAATTTCATCCTTCAGGCGTTGCTCGTTCGACATCTTGTAAATTACCGAAATCTGACTTTATCACGTCGGGGTCACCAGTAAGGTGCGCGAAATAAAACGACGCAGATTAATTACTGAATAAGACTGGTAGTTTAGTGAAACCTTCTGATCGCGTCGGCAGGAAGAAAAGTAATGATGAAAAACTGAACATGTTTGAACAAGTTTATCGACGAATCTCTCTGCTCTCTTTCTGTGCAAAGCGACACGGAGCACCAAGATGCCAGCCTGGCTGAGGGAAGTAAAGCGCACCGCACACTTTTGAAAATGGTTTATTAATAAGTTGCGATACATAAACAAATGTAGAATAATTATTGCCACTATAACAGATATTCTTTATATATATTGTACATTCATATTACTCATTATCTAATACATTTACATATATTAAGTCAAATTGCGCCACATTTCATGTTTTTTTGAAACCTGTAAATGAATTTTGATTATTTTGTAGTAATGAAGATTGTTTTAGACAAGTACTCAATACTTTTTTTCTCCTGCTTGTGTGCTCATCAATCCTATGGCTAATCGTGATAGTAATCACACCTCTGCGAAATGGTGTATACCAAGTACGGTTATGAAATCGGCGCTTATTCCTGGAAAGTTGTCGTTATGCTGTGTTAGCCAGAGCATTTGCGCGCGTAATTTTTGCAAGCTTGAAGAACTCAAGGAGATTGTTGCGATTTCAAAAATTGATATTGTTTGCGTTAGTGAAACGTGATTGAATGATAAAACCTGTGATAGTTCCATAATTATCATAGGTAATGATATTGCAAGACATGACCGAGTTGGTAAATTGGGAGGCGGAATAATAAAAATGGAATCCATTTCAGTGTTATTGCTAAATCAAATCGTCAAAATCAAGCAACTAACACTGAATTTATTGCAATCGAAGTGTCATTCAGCTATTCCAAAATTTTGTAGATTGCTGTAGTCTAAAGTCCTGCGGAAACCGACTGTTCGTCCATCTTAGATTTGTTGTCTCAGTTTGGTACTACTTACGATAATATATACATTCTAGGTGATTTCAATACTAATTTGCTTAACCCTTGCGCTGCGAAGACGAAACATTTTAATGATTTCTTATCAGCTTATTCCTTACAAAGTATAGGTTGTGAACCAACATTTTTCCACCGAGTTGGTGCTTCTCAAATTGATTTAATCGTTACTAACAATAATAGGAATGCATTGCGCTTCAATCAAGCTGAGGACGATAACATGGACGAAACATGATTTAATTTTTGCCTCGCTTGATTTTTATTTCCATCCCAGTCCGGTAATTATGCAATACCGCGATTACGAACGTATGGAAGCGGAAGGAATTGTTAATTCTATTAATGCTCTTGATTGGCCCGGTTTTTACAGGACAAGTAATACGGATGATTTACTAGATTTTTACCTTTATTATACTACTAGCTGACCCGACAAACTTCGTATTGCCACAAATTAAACTATGTTGTACATAAATAGTGAATCTCGGATGACATTTGTCAGAATCTCGAGTTTTGCAATTTTCTGAGGAGTTCATGGGTGTTTTAATATACAAATTTTCCTCACAGTAAAGTAGAAAACAACTCCCCCCATCGCTCAGCCTGATAAAATAAAGCGGATAGCATTTAAATATTCGCCATCATTACGAACCATTTCGCCGAATACCATTTTGCGGAGCACCAATTCTCGGTTGACCATAACGCGGAATATAGAGTTTCGCAGAATACCATTTCGCGAAAAACCTTACGCGGGATGTACCATTTCACGGAAAATCTTTTCGTAGAAAGTACCATTTCGCAGGGGTGACCCAACTGTAGGAAAGTAATAGAGGTCAGTAGATCTATGAAAATAAATAAACCTAGATAGAGGTGATTTCTATGGGGGGCTGCCCCCCGGAGTGGCCGGCACTTCCGACGACAGGTCGCCGGCAACACTCACGGTCTATGGCCGACTCGCGCTGAATTATCTAATGTTACTGTTGATAGCTTCTGGTGGTCTTGTTATTGATTAATGTTTTATGAGTCTAAAATTTCTCGAGTTTGATTAGTTTTAGAGTTACGCAAAAATTTCTGTTTAATTTGTATGAGAGTCCTTATTACCCTTCCACAGTGGTGAGGGGTCTCAAACCATCATTAACCCCTCTAAGGTCTACATCATTTTTAGCACCGCAAAATTCATTAAAATGGCCATAACTTTTTTATCTTTCAATATTTTTTCACCAAATTTGGGAATTTTGCCGAAAATATTTTCTATTTTCATAATATCTATAGATAATGGCCATATGCCTTACGGTCCCGGAGTTATTCCGGAGTTCCTTGGGGGACCGAGATATGGCTTTTTTAGATAAAGTTGCCAAATATCTAAAATTTGTTTGAAATCTGTTTATTTTTGTAAACATATCATCGACTTTGTGTCAGACCTTTCTAGGAATCTCTTGATGCTTTTGTTACCTCTGCCTTTTGTTCGTGTTTCCAGATTCCTTCTAGTCTGACCGATGTACACCTTCTCGCATTGTGGGCAACTGATTTCATACACCCCGGATTTCCTTTGAAACTGTAAAATTGCTTTGGCTAATTTAGTTCGAAAACAGACACTGAGGAAGCCTGCAAGTCGTAGGCGAAATACGTATCTGTCGTGAATAAAATACACATAGTAGAATTAAATTGGATAAGTTTTCTTATTTTATATTTTTAGGAAACTGACAGCTCCCATATATAAAAAACCCGAATTAATCCACCTAGCGGCGTGACCTAGCCTTTCTACTGCCACAATAATCACTATTTAATTTCTCAGGAACATATATAATTAACTTGACTATATTTTTAAATATGCGTTCCGTATTCCTCAAAATCCTTATTTGCCAGTAAAATTCACAACGTATTGCGTAGAATAATTATATTTCTTTCCTTGGGTGCGTAAATACTTGTAAGCGTCATTTATGTTACTTGATGAACACCTTATTTAGTTATATAATATTTACGTGATTTATCGAAAAATAATGTTAACACAAAAGATAATTTTTACAGACTTGAATGAATATATATATAGAAAATTAGAAATTAACCCTCTAATGGGTCTACAGACGGCCTTAACTTTCGGGCTTCAGAGCCACATATGAAACTTGTTTTGAATTGATAAAAAAGAAGAAAAACAAAAGTTATTTATATCCTTTTATTCTACTACTATTGATAAATACGTATTTCGGTCTCGACGTATGATATTCATCAGTATATAACTAACTTAGACTGTTTTGTTTTGAATTGACAATATAAAATATGTGTTCATAGCAGATGTTTTGACATTTTGATATTAATACCATGCGTTCAAAAGTTAGCATCTTTGAAAAACAAGAGTTCAGAAAAATTATTGTTATACTTCGCTTTTGAAAAAAAAGGATATCTACAACAAAATGATTAATCTGAAAATTTTACTATTAGTTTGCTTGGCTTCAATTTTGCAACATATCTGAATTAGAAAAAATAACTGAATAGAGCATTAGATATGAAAAAGAAAAATTTCTCAGCTGGTGCTCCTTCAGATAATTATTTTTGCATAAAAATCAAAACTTGAGCTTCTTTTGAATGTACTTTCATGAAAAGATAGTCATTAGCTTGATCGCATCGTTTTTACAATGTTAGAGGGTTAGGAAAACAAGATGAGGTCGAAAAATAGTGCAAAAGCTGCGCCATAAACATACTTGAGAATGAAAAATATGATCGACATGATTTCCAGCGCTTGTCATTTTGGATTTATTTATTAAAACATGATACATGACATAAGACATCTGTCCTTTAAAATGTCACTAACGAAAACAAATCTTACAAAATTACTACCGTGCATCGTTTACTTCCTATTTTTCATATGACATTTCTAAGCTCTAATATCTAATGATTGAAAAGAGCATCTATTGATTCGCAAAATTTGTTTGAAATTTGTATAAATTTATTTGGAAAAATCAACTTACTAGTATTTTTAATTTTATACACCACTTTGCCTACATGCTTAAATTAACTGCTTTTTTCGCTTTTTGCTTTTCTTGTACAATTGTGAGTAACAGCAAGTGAAGAAAATGACAATTGAAATCTGAAATCAGAAAAAGAAAAAGCTTTTCGATTGAATCCCACTATTTAATATTTATTTGCAACAGATACGTAGTTCGCCTACGACGTGCAGGCTTCATCAGTGTCTTATGTAAAAGCGTATACGTATCTATCGCGAATAAATAATAAATAATGAAATTTAGTCGGTAAAAGTTTTTTCTTTTCTTTAATTTCAGAGCTCGTATTCCACTAAGAGGCTTCAAAAACTTCAGACAATTGACATGTTTCTCACTTTTCTTGAATTTCAATGAAAATTTAAAAATTGCAAATTGTCATCACATACACACGTACATACATACATACATACATACATACATACATACATACATACATACATACATACATGCATACATACATACATACATACATACATACATACATCACACACATTGAATACCATCAACATTTGATCGATATGTTTTGATTTCACACGTTTTAACGGTTTAATATACGGTGCTCAAGTGTTAAAGTTTGAATAACTTTTGAATGAACCGTCCGATTTTAAATAACTCGGTTTCGTTTGATAGATCTCAGCAGTAATTTCCAAATAATAATAAAATATGTGATGTTTTTCATTGAATTAATGCTTATATGTTACAAAAATATGTTTTAAATACTGTTTTTTCATATTTCTTTATGTAACTTTCAAGCTACAAATCCAATCGTCATGAAATTTGGAAGTTAAGGGTTTGCAACGCCCCTCTTTCATATGCAATCAATTTTGTTCAAATCGGTTAAGGAACCTGTGAGATAATGAAGTCCCATATTTTTCTTATTTTCATACATAACTTTTGAACTAAAAGTCCGATCAGTATGAAATTCAATAGCAACCTATGGGACACCTAGACCTTTCATTTGACACTAAGAACATTAAAATCGGTCCAGCCATCTCCGAGAAAAGTGAGTGAGATTGAAAGCGTTACCCACACCCACCCACACACACACATACACACGCACACACACACACACACACACACACACACACACACACACACACACACACACACACACACACACACACACACACACACACACACACACACACACACACACACACACACACACACACACACACACACACACACACACACACACACACACACACACACACACACACACACACACACACACACACACACACACACACACACACACACACACACACACACACACACACACACACACACACACACACACACACACACACACACACACACACACACACACACACACACACACACACACACACACACACACACACACACACACACACACACACACACACACACACACACACACACACACACACACACACACACACACACACACACACACACACACACACACACACACACACACACACACACACACACACACACACACACACACACACACACACACACACACACACACACACACACACACACACATACATACATACACACACACAGAAAATGCTCAGTTTTCAAAACTGAGTCGAATGGTATATGACATTCGGCCCGCAGGACCTTCTTTCCATTTTCGGTTTTCCAAGTGATTTCTATATCTTTATACTATATATTTATATAGTAGAAAGGCAAAACGTACCTCGAAATGCTGGTTCCTGGTTCCGCTACTAACCTTTGAGTGTGGTGTATAACTCGAAATGATAACATTGCATGAATTTTCATGCAATACGCGTGAAAATTTTCTCTTTCAGTATACTATTTAGAAACTATTGTTTCACTCAAGACCGTGAAAAATTGATGGCATGGACCGACAATTCCAAAATCATCGTCGTAAATACTTATTGCAACAAAGTTTATCTACCTTTTCATTTTACTTTTTTCGTTGAAATCTGCGTAAACAGATACATAACGTTTGAAGTATGAACCTACAAAAAGGCATTTGTGCAAACGAAAACCAAAACAGGTGAAAGATTCCCTTACATTTAGGTTGTAATCCCTACTGCTAAATAATCTTAATTGTCGTAACAAATCATAGGAAATCAGAATAATAGTATATAATGCAATTCTAATAGTGTTGAACAGTCACCACTTGTGATTGAACACACAATATGATATCGGATAGTTACTCTTAAGTATTTTATGTAATCGAATATTTGCTCCAATAAAAAAAAAAAAAAAAAAAACAGGTGAAAGATTGTTTTTTTACATATGCTGGCAAAAAATTTCCACTCGGTTTGTTTACGTTTGTATATTTGCCATGTGATGGATTAAGGGGAAACCGAAAGTGGCTCAAAGATGGCTGGATAAATGGCTGCCATTCGAAGCATGTATTGTTTTGCGCCTTAAAAATGCATCTGTATTGACAGAGCATGCTTTCGCCACGTAATCAGTGCTTCCAGCGCTGTTATAATGTCCTAAAACTTGTAATTCAATTTATCGATCTGCTGTGTATCAATAAACGCTCAGCAAAACATAATTGCTAATGGAAAATAAATTTAACTGAACATATCGATCATTACGTGTTCATAAAAGCGACCAATGTATAATTTGGAATTAGTTAATAGATATTTGGTTACGCACATATTTCGTTGAACTAGCGATTTCGGAAAAAGCAGCAACACAGTATCAAACTTTCGTCACATCAATGAGCTTTTAAAGAGCTTTCAACTTTCGCCGCATCGATGAGCTTAGAGTGAAATAAACAAACAAAACGCAAACGCAGGAATCAAAAATGCAATCCGATGTAAGCGGATTAATTAAACATCCTAGTGATCCTACGCATTATTCAGTTGCTGCTGTTAATTTTGATTGAATCGGAATGCCTTGATAAAGAAAACAAACCATTTTTCGGGATGTTTGTAGTCAGTGCGGTTGGCTGCGGTTCAGCTGTTTATGTTTGCAAGCTCCGCTATTTGACATGTATTACCAATACTAATGCAATATTCAAATACACGTTTAGGTTTTTAACGAACACATGAGATGTACAGTACAGTGTTTGTCGCACTAACACAATAACGTTAGCCACTTTCGGTTCCGCCTTAAGTAAATCTTATTTGCTTACGACTCATCTTAATTACATAATTATAAACAAATACAATAAAGAATAAAAGCTATCGATTTACAATCAGCGAGATAAATGTGCAATTTTGTAATATGCGCATTTCAAATGTAACGCAAGATGAGGTTTTGCTTCCATAATTGATGCTACAAAAGTGAACGTTTTCCTATAGAAATAATGAATCACTTATTATGGACGGCCCGAAAATGCGATTGCAGCGCCGCTCACAACACTGGTAGCAGTTACGGGAAACATGCTCTGAACTGTCATTATAATAGGGGGTAGGTTTTGACCAGGGGGCTGATATGACGTCACATTTTCGATGCTCACATGAAAAAGGCGGCAAACGCAAAGCGATTTCACGAAACGAATTTAACTAACCATTTTCACAGTTTCATGTGTTTCGCATCAACTGCCTGCATGATATTGGCTATGTGATGCTAAAACCTTGGCTCAAATCAAACTAAAACTAATAAAATTTAACAATTTACACATCCGACTCGGTTGTCAGCTTGAGCCCATCTATGAAGCTGTCAGCTTGGGCCCGCTCTATGTTGGCTACGTTTTTTTTGTACAGGTTGGTATTGGAAGTGTCATTCCCGTGGTTTTGACCAAGGTTTTGACAGTTCGATGGTTCGCATCTGAGAACCAATGAGATATGCACAGGTGAGGAAGAGAGCTTCGACGTGTTTCACTGATTTTTGTTGCATTTTTTTACATTGGTATGGATGCTTATCGTATAATAAATTTCTTCAAACAACCCGGGTTGAAATGAGATGAATTTTATCTATCAAATAAAAGCAAATGAACATCAAAAATTCATCCAATTTTAACTCGGAAAGAATAAACAATATTTTCATCCTCACTTTATATGCTCTCGTTGAGCAGAAAAAACTATCAATCCGTCAAATATGAAATGGTTCGTATTCTGAATTGATTTTAACCACTCGAGGACAAATAACCATCGAACTGTCAAATTTTAACTAAAAAGTTAAAAATTTCGCGAAATGGGTCACAGCCTTAGAGTGACTATATACAGAGTGGCGACATGTCATCCCTTAAATTAGGACTGCGATGCGTATTTTCTTTCTCTTTCCTGCATACGCGTTGGATTGGTCGTTTGCTCGATTGGAATGACACTGACAGATAATTATCATTCAAATTTTGACATTGTCGCCACTCTATATATAGTCACTCTAGGTATACTATATTACACTGAAACAAGAATCATGGTAATTGTTACCATATTAGAGGGTAAAATTAAAAGGACACACCAGTGAATTTTTGCAGAAAAGATTTCTGTTTAGCTTAAGCAGTGTTCTGGTCAAAATTACTATGTGTTGTTTTCGGCGTTACCCCGATACATAAGAAAAATAACAGAATCGTAGTCAAAATTACTAGACATGACCATGAAAGGTAGTAAAATTATCTGAGAACATATTACTTGTACAAGAATCATGGTAAATTTGAATAGCTTTTTCATGGTACTTACAAAAAGCATGCGTTTTCTGCAAAATTGTGCGAGATACCATGGTTTTTGTTTCAAAGTAGAAAGTAAAAATGAAGTAGAAGAAAGTAAAAGTAAATATTGGCTAAAACGATTTCTGATAATATGTTTCATTGATATTTTTCGGTGGAATATTGCACCGAAAAATATCAATGAAACATATTATCAAAATTGTTACGGTGACGGAAAATAAAAAGTAAAACGATTTCTGTTTAGTCCTAGCGTTGTTTAGTCAAAATTATTATACGTTACTTTCGGCGTTATGCCAATGTATATCAAAAATAGCAGATTCGTAGTAAAAATTTCTATACATTCCCATGAAAGGCTGTAAAATTGTCTGAGAACATGTTGCTTATTCAAGAATCATAGTAAATCTTATTAGCTTTTTCATGGTACTTTCAATAGCAAACGTCTTCAGAAAAATGGTACGAGTTACCATCGTTCTTGTTTCAATGTTGCGATGCTTTTGTATAAGTCTGTGGAAGCATTTTCAACTGACGTTTTTGAAATTTTGACGACGCGGTATAGCGTAGGCAGGAAGCTAAGGCTAAGGCTTTACTACGAGAGGTAAATAAACGCCTCAAGCAAGCGGATCCGGGAAATGAATTGATGTCCGATAACCAGCAGAGATGATGATTGTAAACAAAATTTGCCGGATTCGTATGAGTTTTCACAATCGGATCGAATTTTGAACCGTTTTACGTAGTTAAAAATAGCGAAACTGTGATTAACGTGTGGCAAAATTACTTGTGCTTTCAATAGCGGAGGTCTTGTTCGTCATATTGTAAGTTAATTTTTTCTTTTTTGCTGAATATTTACCTCTCGTTGTTTACTTTTAGCAACATGTCGAAGTGCCACGTTCCAATGTGCCGTAGCAAAATAATTCCAAGGAATAAACGATCTGCAGAGGATTCCTTTTCATCGGTTCCCGGCCAAAAAAGAATTGAAGATCAAATAGTTGAAGCTTTTGGGACAAAAAGTTACTACGGACACGCATAATTTTTTTATTTGTTCCCGGCACTTTTCACCGAATTGCTTTGTAGTTGTCGATCAGGGATCACATCGGCGTCTTCAAGCTGGAGGTATGCAAAATTATATACATATTTTAAAATACCTTAACAAAAACATCAATATTTTAGGCTAAACCAAGCATTCGATATCCGGAAATTGCGAAGAGAGATTTGGCGATAATAAAAGTTCATACCGTAGACCCCCGTTCGTTTGACCGTTTTTAATCTGAACACTTTTTAATTTGAACCCCGTTGGTTTGCACGATGTGCAAATTAAAAATGGTTCAAATGTCATTCTCAATATGACATCATTTGCTTATGCAGACAATGCGCATAAACACGATTTGTTTGTACTGATCTAGCGTGTTTAATCTGTTTCACAATGCGTTTTCCCAACGATTATGGTAGAAATCTGATCGAAGAATGAAATATTCGCTGCTTGCAACTGCCAACTGAATCAAACTACCAAACAATAACAAAGAACAGGGCAGCCAGTTCACACAAGCTCCAGCATATTTAGGGTTACCAGTTGTTCAAATTAAAAGCTAACCCCGTTAGTTTGCATGAGGAATCGTTCAAACGAACGGGGGTCCACTGTACCAGATTTTTCTTCAGGGAACGAAACCTGGAAGTAGTTCTGAATCCACTCGGTGTGACCGTCGAATTTCTGATGAAAACGAGATCTTTGATTCTGACATCGTTGCATCGTTGATTGAGCCATGTGATGAAGCAAAAACGTTCGATACACTTAGTTCATTATGGCGCATCAAAGTTCGAGAGATGCAGATTGAAGTGGATCAATATAAGGAGCAATCGGAGGAATCGGTGAACAAAGAGGTACATTGCCAAAATCAAGCGTAGACATCCTGATATCCCCGAAGATCTACTTAAATATTTCGTCAAATTTCGCACGTACATAAGGATAAGCGCACTGAACCGAAATTTAATATGCAAGAAGTTTCAGAAACAATCAGTCAAACGTCTACAAAAGCCATCTAACAGACCAATGAAACGCGACCAGGAGAAAACCATTATGTAATTTACTTATCAGTCCTTCAAACTTACCAACGAGCCTATCAGATATTAGCAAATATGTAATATTTCATTATGCAATCTTCCCAAATCAATAAAATATATGAATGAACAAATCGATTTTACCGCGCTATAGTTGAAATATATCAAATCCGAAGCATATTCTTTATCTAAAACTGCAAATAATTGAAGTTTGCATGGAATCCATCATAAACTTCATAACTATTTTTTCGATTTTTTCTTTTCTCACCAATGCATGAAAATGACCGCGAATACATTACCTTGCTTTTAAAGTAGTTTGGTGCACACCTCACATATACTATTACCAGCTTTCACAAATACAACGAAAGAGTACTGATTCTTTTGAAGGCAAAAATAATAGCAACAAAGTTTTATGATGACCCGTGTTTGAGCCCTAAATGTCAGCAATCTCTATTAATACACCGCGTAGCTAACGTAGAACGAATCAGTTCGAAACAAACCCGAGAATGGCTACCAAGACTCGTTGTATTCAATCCAACCGGATGTATTCCAATTCGTAATAGTGCTTCGTTGAAATTGGTTGTAAACTTAACTTCAATTTATGACACGCGACACCCAATCTGAAATTATTCCACTGTTCTAATCTGTTTTAATTTTAATGTAGATGTAAGAGATTTCGTCAGCTTGCAACTATTTAACATTTGAAAGAAAACTCGCACCTAGTATAATTACTATTCATAATTATAAAAAAAAACATTCCAAAAATTAATATAATTTTTCATTTGTGTTAAAATTGTAAAAAATTCTTAAGTTTTTGCCTTTAGTATCACGTAGGTACGCATTGTTTATTCTCAATTTCAGGCATTCGTTATTTAGCCTTTCGTACATTCAGCCTTATGTAGGCGCCACTCAGTTTTCAGCCTTTCGTTGCAACCCCACCAGTACAATACTGTTGGGTATTGGGGATTGGCAAACCAACTTTTACACCGACATGTTGCTAACGTGTAGCGGACAATAAGTTTAGGAAATTTTAACAAATTTTCATTTTTTACTAATTGCTTAATACAGTTGTTAGATATAGACGTGCGCTGAAATTAAATAGCAAAAGAGCTAGATTTTTGGACATAATCACCGATAACGAAATAGACTGACTTGAGGAACTATCACTGCATGACTACAGAACATAGGATAATTAATAATCGGACAATCTAACCAATACAGAATACTTTGAAGCGGGATATCTGAAAAAGATGTCTGAAGTCAATATTTATATCTTAATAACCGTATTTCCTATAATTTTATTGTCTTCAGTAAGTTTAATTAATTAAACAATTAAACAATTAATTTTCTAGTTAATATTTGAAAAGTTGTATGCGAACTCCAGCTATACGAGTTAAAATAGAATTACTCAAAATACACCAATATCTAAAATTTAGTAACATTATTGTGAAATGTGATTAGAAACAATATTGCTCAAAACGGTAAAGCAATTGTCCGAACGTCGGGTCGATGTGCCCCACTGTGCGATGCTCAAAAAATTGATAAGGAAGAGAAAGTTCTTCAAATACCGGTGAAAACATTTAATTTGAGTTAAACTAATATATTGTGGCTGGAGGGGAAAAGTTAGGTTCGTAATGATTTTGAGGCGACGAGACGTGTTTTAAGAACGTTTGTTTTCAACAGTTACTATGAAGCGATATTGTTTTAACTGTAAACTAAAGAAGCTTCTGTAAACCATGCAGTAACTTTGGACAAAAAATGGCTAAACCTCAGCATGCTGATATTAAAGAATTTAAAAAATATGATTATGCATGTAGGACAATACATTGAAGGCTTAACAGATAAAACAAAATTAGTAAAAATCGACATTACACTGACCCCGAAGAGAAGCTGTAGGAAGATTTGCAGGTTTTCACTACGTACCCTAAACATATTCTATCGGAACAATAAAGGAATGCTTTTTATTCATATGACCATCAATTATGATACTGATAATACTGATCATCTAAAGCTCAAAGAAGCCATCGCATAAACTTGGAAGTACCGCAGCAGTCCTTCTTATTCGATAAGCCTAAAAATTTGTCCTAGTAATACTCACAATTTTTCCGTGTCAGTTTTAAATCACATCCAGTACATAATTAATAATTAAAAAGAACCTTTGGACAAGCAACAATCAGTTTTAAGCACAAAACTGTTACAATTCGTTTTTTAAGCAATTATACAAAAACACAGCAGTTGAATGCTAACTTTTCTCATCTATCTATCCAACGTATCCAATCCACGCATCATTGCACAGAATCATTCAGAGATGCCAGATTTTGCTCAAAATAAAGTCTGCCGAAACGAAAATCGAGAAAAAACTATGAACACCAAGGGGTATCCAACAGCAACGATTACTTAGCTTAAGGGCTGTTCACAATTCTATACACTGAGAAAACTTTTCGTATAGTTTCTATGTGTTTCATACATAGATTTTTTCCATTTGCCCAGTAAATGAACTTTATGTGCCAAACAGTTACCATATATGTGTTTTTACAATTTACCTTTAAAATTTGCACATACTATTCATATGCATATAATTTTCATGTGTACTTCTGGGCGGATTGTGTTTATATGTGGCACATAATAATCATAAGGATTATCATACGGAAATTTTCCATTAGTTATGTGCGGATTATTTTGAGTGTAGAACCCACCCCATCGGCAGGCAACCATGTTTTCGCTGCCAACATCTTGTGTGTGCGAAAATGAGATAGCATGTCAGCATTGCGTTTCACTCAACTGCCAGCAGTCTGATTTGGGCCCGCTGTCAAATTTTGAGCCCAGGACATGCTGTCGCTGACGTTCACTGCAGTTCGTTATCCAGCTTTCCACGAGCGATAATGGCGGATATTGAGCACAAGTGGGCACAATCTTTTGACATTCATTGGAGGAGCGTCGAGGTCGCCCTGACGGAGTTACTATGGATACATTCATGATTGTTTGTTGTCCGAGTGTAAAAATGTAAACATTGTTTAATTTTGCAGATCAGCTGAAGTGAAACATAACTAAACGAATTTAAACTTTTATAGTGGTTTGCGGCCATAATTTGCTGAAGGCACTGCTTCAGAATACTTTTTCACAATCGTACGAATTAAACATTCGAAATATTACACATTAACGCAAACATTAACTTCATGTTGGTCCAGCCGTTGTCAAGTTTGCTCTCGAACAGCGTCTCGACTTGATAAGAAACTTTCCGTTGCGTATTTGGACATTCTCCCTGAAATTTGCGAAAACTGCAAAGCCACAATCCATAAAACTTGTCGTCCGTTCAATTATATTCCTCTTTAGCTGATCTGCAACATTGAACAATGTTTACATTTTTACATTCGAACTACAAACAATCATTAATGTATCCATAGTAACTTCGTCAGGGCGAACTCGACGCTCCTCCAATGAATGTCAAAAGATTGTGCCCACTTGCGCTCAATATCCGCCATTAGCGCTCGTGGAAAGCTGGATACACAGACTCACGGGACAAATCACTTCAAATTTAATAAATATATTTTATACGTATTACATATTTTTACTCGGATGCTAAATATATTTACCCGCGTATTAAATGTTTTACGAAAGTTTCCACCGAGGTTTCCACCTTCTTCGATACGATCTTGTAGCTGTCAAAACCATCAGGGTTACTAATGTGTGACTGAATTGGTGGTTTATTGTGAGCATTGGGAAATGATTTCGGTATGGAAAAAAATTCACGATCAATTCAAATCGCGTATACGTGTACGACGAAAAATGTCAGCAATCCAAGTCTGGTACTCTATATATAGTCACTCTAGGGAACAGTTTGGATATGGTACCCAACCATTTCACAAATGTTTCTAAAAAGATGAAATGAAAGATGATAATAATTATGGTTAGAATACCGTTCCAATTGATACGGGAAGGCCCCTATAAGATTTTGCACGGCCGAGCATAACCTAGCTTTTTTGACGTCTATTAGTGGTTTGTTTACATGGACTTGGATCGTGGGTTAACATGTTGAAAGGGAATATTGCTTAAGGCCTTAACGGCAAGTCAGAAAAGCACAAAAACTGCCATTCCGAGTAGTTTGGAGGGCGACACTGCTGGACAATATGCTTTTAAAACGTTTAACTTCAATTTATGCATATCGTGTTTGCTTAACAAATAGTAAACAAACCACGAGTGGATGTCAAACGGATGAATTTCGTTCATTCGTGACGTCACCTTGCAAAACCTTATACTCGTACGCATGTTGGGTTTGAAATGAACAAAATGTTGGCAGGTTATTCCGGTCGAGCGCCGAACCCAACATTTTCTTGACCTGGGATCTGAGTTTACCATCATATTTGTCCAACATGTTTTTACGTGTATAGGGGCCTTAAGTATTAAGGCCCCCATACACGTACGCATATGTTGGGTTGGAAATGAACAAAATGTTGGAGGTTCATTCCGACCGAGCGCCGAGCCGAACATTTTCTTCTGCCAGTTTGGTTCGTGGCACTCACACACAAGCGAGCGTGTTGGACGAACATGAATTCACCAACATTTTCGGCCAACATGTACGTACGTGTATGGGGGCCTTTACGCTCCGTCATGAACTTGTAGCATAAAATATTGTCATTAACAATCATTACTGTAATTTTAATGATTGTGTCAAAACTTTTAACGTAGATGGTAGTAAAAAGCAAACATCATATTGCAAAAATAGCTTATGAGATAACGAAACGACTCGCACTTATCCTACGCGTCGTGAGCATTTTTCTATTTTGCTTTTTTGAACCCTAAAAATTGTTAGCCATCTGCTTTGAACAATCCCTGACTCAAAAATCAATTTATGTTAAAATTTACCAAAAAATAAGCAGCTGACGTTTAGCGTGTATGTGCTTTACAAATACCATCAAACTGTGGTTCACCCAGCCGCCGCAGATGTCTCTTTACCACCACGCAAAATCGCGCAGGGTGGCGTATCTATGTACTATTATTGCGATTATTATCTAAAATTTTTCTTTCGTCGGTTTAGTTGTGCGCCTAACAGTTGCGCGCAGCTCTGTTCTGGTTGCTCGCAGTCAAAGTATCTCTTTTACACTCTTACGAAATCTCGTAAGAAACTGTCAACGCAAGAGTGATGAGAAAAACAACAATATTTCTCTCTCGCTCATCAGCTGAATGCTAGGGTAGCTTGCTTCGTGTTTGCCCGTTCAAACATGGACAAATTTTTCACAAACGCAATCAGCATTTAAATTTTATTATTTTCGGTTAACGTAAGACATTGTAACTGTGTTGTTTGTAAGTCTGTACGTAATAGGACAAAACAAATATTATCTAAGCAAAGAATAAGAGCATAAACATAAAAAACTTACACGTGCTTACACTGTCAATAATATATGATTTACCTTTGCGCACAACTACCCAGGTAACCAATAAGCATTAAAATAAGCAGTAAATCAGTCGTTTATTAGCATCCCTGGCGTTTTATACTGCAGGTTGTTGTTTATCAGCCTTTTGACTGCATAACTGTTGTAAACTGGCATTCACAATTCTATTTAAATTCTTCTTGTCGGTAACTAGCTGCAAATAAGCATTGTCAGCACTATAAGAGGGCTAGCAGTAAAGTAGCCGCTTATTTTGCCAAAATAGCATTTAAGTAGCATTTAAGGCAACTTAAATGCTTATTGGCTTGCATTTAAATTGCATTGGAAATGCTTATTGGTTACCTGGGTATATTAAACTGGAAAACGAAATATTTTCTCGGGAAGCACAATAATAATCTAAGGTAGTAATCATTGCAATCCTTGATAAAAACCTTTTACACACTTTTTGTCGATTACCTGGCATTGTCAATTGCAAGGAAAATTGTCCAATCAATAAGTGCGCAATCGCTCATAAAAGTGCTATTTTAGCTTAAATCGTGTCGGTACCTTCGGCGCATTTGGGTCCTAAAATTTGTGATAAAATGATGATTTTTTTAGAAGGAACGATAAAGCTTCCCATTATGACTACCAGAGTATAGTTTTTTCTTTTTTAAAAAGATGCAGAGCACTAAAAAATTAAAAAACAAAAATATTGTAATTTATTCTCCCTTGACATTAGAGATCTTCCTTGACATAACGAAAATAACACGTTTCTGGCAACAATGATAACTTTTTCTCACTGGCAACTCTGGTTTGACATTAGAGCAGCTGATCGTTTTGACAGTTACAGCTTCGCAGTTGTCTCTTGTGCTTGTCTGCGTTTTGCTGGTCGTGAGGAAGTGGAACATCAAATTTGTACTAGTTATCGGATAAAAGTTTTGATTCGGGCAATGTATTCCAATCCATCGATTCACGGTGCTAGACTTTGTCCAAATCTAGTTTGCGCTAAGAATGACTAAACGATGTCAAACTGATGGCCAACAGTATAATCTCGGTACAATCGACCCCGCAGAATAGTATGAAAAAAAAAACGCCAACCGAAACTGGCACCGTATTATCAATCAGATTGGTATGTTCTGCTACTCCGATGTGAATCAGCAGTAGGGCGAACGGTAGACCAAAAATTTCTGTGCGTTTCTAACCAAACACGGTCGCATCTCGATGGCGGGTGTTGCATGCGAAAACTGAAGCCATCCACGCTGTGACCAAGTGCAGTCACTACGCTTATTGCTGATTTTGGCAAAGGCCTTAATTAAACTGAGATGACCGGAACCGGAAAATGAGTTGTAAACTCAGAAAATGTTTTAGGTCGCGATTGCCAAGCCATTTCCTGACTTTGCAACTTTTGACTTTTTGACACACTATCACATGAGCGTGAAGGTAAACAAAAAGTTTTCCGTGACATTTCAAGACATACTATGGTTTCTTTTTATAATTCGTGTTGTCTAGACACCGCTTGACACAACCATGCACAACTATAGTTTGTCTATATAAGGTTGCCCAAATGTTAATTTTTTGTTCAAAATTTCACAAAATTAAAAAAAAAGGTTTTTAACGGCAATAGCCTAAAAATATAAAATTGAATATCAAAATATGTATTCCTAACCCTAACCTCATCGATTCAAGCTAAAAACGACATAGGGCTTTAGGACCCAATTATTGCTTGGAAGATAACGAAAAAATGCGCCGAAGATACCGAAACGATTAAGGTAAAATAGCACTTTTATGAGCGATATCGCACTTTGGATGGTAGAATTTTCCTTGCAATTGACAATACCTATCCAGCTTTCCACGAGCGATAATGGCGGATATTGAGCACAAGTGGGCACAATCTTTTGACATTCATTGGAGGAGCGTCGAGTTCGCCCTGACGGAGTTACTATGGATACATTCATGATTGTTTGTTGTTCGAATGTAAAAATGTAAACATTGTTCAATTTTGCAGATCGCGTTAACCTTATCGGAATCCGGTTATTTGTGGTGGTGGTCATTTGAATTGGCAAAATATAATCATGTTTTTTAATCAACACTTTCGTTTAGGTTGGCTTATTAGACATTGATCTGTGCGGTCCCAGCGTTCCATTCTTGCTAGGACTAGAGGATCACTATGTTCACCAATGCGAAGAAGGATGGGTACCGGTTTATACCAGTGCCGAAAAGAAACTGGCCGTTATGTCGATTGGTTTTCTGTTGAAGAGCCGAACCGAAGCTGTTATTTGGCGAGGACCCAAGAAGACTGCAATGATGAAATAGTTTTTAGAGGACGTCGCTTGGGATGAGTTGGATTATCTCATTATCGATACTCCTCCGGGCACTTCGGACGAACACATCACCGTTATGGAAAACTTGAAGGGAGTAAACGCAGATTGTGACAACGCCTCAGGAAATGGCCTCGGAAGACGTCCGAAAGGAGGTAACTTTCTATAAGAAAACTGGGATACCGATCATTGGGATTGTAGAGAATATGAGCGGCTTTGTGTGTCCCAATTGTGCCGAATGTACTCCCGATACCCAAGTAACACATTTGGTTTTAAATAAGAATTTGCAACAGATTTAAAACAAATCGAATTGCTGACCTTTAGTTTCTCGATACTTAGTTACGACCTGATTAAGACTGAAACAGCGCAAGAAACGAGCTAAAATCAAGAGCAACATTTCAATAGGGCCCAAGTGCAAAATATAAAAAAACTGGTTTTTTGGTTATATTTAAAGCTTTTTTAAGTATCTATAATAATACCAAACATCATAGCGATTTGAAAACTTTATAAGTCTTAAAAAGCAAATTTGAAAAAGCCTTATGTGAAAACTGGCAACAAAGTTTTCATTTTGTGCGTTGGCCCTTCTGTATGAAAAAGCCTATACACAGTTTATGTTTTGTTTTGCATTCGGCCCTATTTTTGTTGTGGGATTTCTGCTGCTTGCTGCTGCTGCGAAGATGATCCCCGCCGTACAATTGCGCGAGAGACTCGACGGACGACCAAAAAAAACAATACGATGCTACCTGCATAAATAACACAGTCATTCACAGACACGACATGTTCAGTATTTAAGCCTGCGCGGCAACAAAAATTTGTTACTTTTCCGCTTACACGAAAAAAGTTATTTCGCTGTATATATATATCACCTGTGGAGGAACCGGACAGAGTTCGTTAGTTGCGCGCCCGAGACATTTACTATCGCTGAACTGCCAAGGCGTGATGCACTTGCCCGCTGTGGTGAGTTAGAAATGCTAAATGAATGAACTGCTGCTGCTTCACACTACCAATAGCGACTGCCGCACTGCCGCACCTCACGGGTAACACGTTCTGCTTCACAAACCTGTTCAACGGTGGCAGATTTGCCGATAAAATTAAACCCCAACTTTTCTAGTAGAAATAATAAAGCTGATCGGTGTCCCAGTCACGAATTTTTAACCTTTTCTAGCCAGCAAAAAAGGCCAAACGCGAAACGCTGTCTAAAAATCGGCCCAACACCAAAATCATATCACCACTGACAGTAAATAAAAGCCTCATGTCAAAGGCCCCATCAACAATCGATAATCAAATCAGCCTTATGAAAAAGTCGTATTACCGAATGATCTCCGAAAACGGCCAAACGCAGATTTTGCAAATTACAAAGTAAATCAATGTTTTTTTCTGCTAGTTGTTGCATTACACATTAAACTATTATGTTTTTGCATCATAATGTGACATTCAATTCTAAGCAGCACTGTTTATATCAAATAAGGAGTTAAAAAATGATGCTCAAGTTTCAACATCGATTTTCTCGAAACTGTCAGTTTTGACTTCGGCCTATTTGAAATGTTGCTCTTGAAATGTAACATGTTTGTGAAATATTTCAAAGTGACGTCTATGCGTTGCATGGTTTTCGTACTACCAATAAGGTTTTGCACGGGCGAGCATAACCTCACTTCTTTGACTTCTATCAGTGGTTTGTTTACATGGACTTGGAACATGGGTTAACATGTTGAAACTGAATATTGCTTAAGATCTTAACGGCAAGTCAGAAAAGCACAAAAACTGCCATTCCAAGTAGTTTGGAGGGCGACACTGCTGAATAATACGCTTTTAAAACGTTTAACTCCAATTTATGCATATCGCGTTCGCCTAACAAATAGTAAACAAACCACGAGTGGATGTCAAATGGGTGAATTGAGTTCATTCCGGTTCATTCGTGACGTCACCTTGCAAAACCTTATACCAACAGAAAAGCCTAATCGCGCTGTTGACAGGAATTTTTTTTCTGATATTTCCCCGAAGTTATATGTACATTTACAAGCAAAATAATGACAGACATTTTTCGCAAGATAAAATGGCTAAAGTATTGTCAATTGCAAGGAAAATTGTACCATCCAAAGTGCGATATCGCTCATAAAAATGCTATTTTGCATTAAATCGTTTCGGTATCTTCGGCGCACTTATTGCTTGGAAGATAACGAAAAAGTGCGCCGAAGATACCGAAACGATTTAATGCAAAATAGCACTTTTATGAGCGGTATCGCACTTTGGATGGTAAAAATTTCCTTGCAATTGACAATACATTTCGCTAATTCATCAATCACTCAAAGCAACAGGCTACAATTCAAATAACCCAAACTAAAGTGCGATTTTAAATTTATCGTGTACTTTGCCATTCTACTTCCGAAAAGTTGATGCGCTCAAGATATACTTTTAAAAGCAAAAGTTGTGTAGAATCGAAATAAATATCATTTTTTGACAATCTCACAAAACATGCTAAACTCTTTGAAAACCGGTGGGATATTTCATATTAATTATGTTATATGTCCCTTTTGTACATAAAATCATTCAACGGCACAAAAATAATGATCTATTTCATTATATTTTGGCGCAGTCATCGGCCCTGTTTATACAAGATTGCGTACAAATAAGCACACAGATTGCCGAAAAATTCGAAACCAATGAAAAGCTTTACTATATGCATTTTGTTTTGCATTAACTTACAAATGATTCACAGTTAATGTTTATTTGTGAAAGAACTTAAATTGCGCTCAAAAAATACTCGGAAAACTCATAAATTGGAGCATTTAAGCTCAATAAAATATTGCAATGTTGCGAAAATGTGTCAAAGTTATTGATCCGCGCTGTACTAATCGTCATCATCGCTTCGCCCGCTGTTCAATTCGCGACTACGAAAGTAAAAGAGATTTTTAAGCCTGTTCGTTCTTACACGAAAACCCATGCCGAACTGTCAGACTCAGAAGTCAGAATTTGCGTAAAACAAAAGCAAAAACCCAGTAAACCATTTGGTTTGTATATCTCGATTGCAACTGAGATATACGAAATCATATCTGAACGAAAAAGTTATATTTCACGCCATATAAGAACATATATGTACCAAAGTGGAGGCGATATACGTGCGAAAATTTTGACAACTATTTGTAATTCTATTTTGCGTAGTTTTTATAACACGCAACTAAATACTCCTGAATATATGATTAAGATATAATCAAATATTGCAATTGTCTATACTGCTTTATAATTCACAGTCATGAATTGTATATGAGGACACGCACGACTGCAAAACAACTTAATGTTCACTTCGATTTGACATACTCTAATCATTATACAATTCCAATGTGAAATTGACATGAAAACGATTTAATGTGAACTTTCTATTACGATTTTGTGTTATCTGGGAAAAAGCCGAATAGGGCTTTTGCTACACACACATGCAAGATATCTGTTGGGCACACATTGCATATTTTCCTATTCGATGCAGCAAAAACGTGCTGGATAAAATTATCATTTTTTCTAAAATTATTCATCATTTTAAAGCAACTAATAGTCAAAATAACTGACAAATGTTCCCTGAAATATATGCTGACATTTGGTAACTAGGGTCTCGGTGAATTCGCGTTAAATCGGTGTCCCAAATATACTGATTTTTGAAGCAGTATACGGCATAGGCCAAGTTGAAAGTAACGGAATATAAAATTGGTTTTAGCATAATAAATTGCTTTCTTAGCCGAAAGCAACTACCCAGTAAACCATTTGGTTTGTATATCTCGATTGCAACTGAGATATACGAAATCATATCTGAACGAAAAAGTTATATTTCACGCCATATAAGAACATATATGTACCAAAGTGGAGGCGATATACGTGCGAAAATTTTGACAACTATTTGTAATTCTATTTTGCGTAGTTTTTATAACACGCAACTAAATACTCCTGAATATATGATTAAGATATAATCAAATATTGCAATTGTCTATACTGCTTTATAATTCACAGTCATGAATTGTATATGAGGACACGCACGACTGCAAAACAACTTAATGTTCACTTCGATTTGACATACTCTAATCATTATACAATTCCAATGTGAAATTGACATGAAAACGATTTAATGTGAACTTTCTATTACGATTTTGTGTTATCTGGGTACTGGCTATTGATATTTGTTTAGTTTCATCCCGCTAACATAGGTCATAGTTACATTTTTGATCATTGCTACCGCGTCTTAGCTTATTTGTTGAAAATAATTTTTTTATTTAGTAAACAGATATATTACCTTGCCATATGTATGAAGCAATTTGTAATTTCTGTTTTAAATAAAGAAAATAAACCATTTAAAAAATTTTGCTCTTTCCAGCCCGTGTGTTTTATATGGAGCTGTCACTTTTGCCTGCCCAACAGATCTCCAATACATATGCACTCTGCAAACACCCTATGCAGGCAATTCGCCACTACGAAGTTGCTGATATTTGTTTGATTTTTGTGTGAGAAAAAAAGAGAAGGGAGTATTTTTGCTTTTGTTTTCATGCAAGTTTTGACGATTCGGCGTGGGTTTTCGTGTGAGTGCGAATAGGTTTAAAAATCTGTTTTACTTTCGTAGTCGCGAATACGTAGTTGTAAATGATCGATAAAAGCTTAGCTTTACCACCGAATTGACCGAAATACAACTTCAACCTGTCATTCTGGCTGAAAACATCGGCGTCAGAAATAAAACATTTTTATAACATCTTGTTTTCCATGAAACTTATTTATGGGCCCTATTTTGTAAGTCACGACGAGCAACTCGACTCGACTCAGTCACTGTCGAGTCACTGTCACGTCGAGGGAAATTGTGCATTTTGTAAGTCGACTGAATCGGCTCGAAATGACAAACTTGCTCGAATGTCAGCTATCGTGGTGAAAGTTTTCGAAATGTTTCTGAAATATTTCTCGGCGCAACAGATCGTTCAAGGGGTTTCCAGTCATGCGTACAAGCGCGTAGTAATCGAAAATTTCTTCAAAGTTTTAACGGTTTTAACCACCCCATCGACATCTCTATAACGAACTGCAGTGAACGTCAGCGACAGCATATCCTGATGGGCTCAAAATTTGACAGCGGGCCCAAATCATACTGCTGGCAGTTGCGTGAAACGCAGTGCTGACATGCTATCTCATTTTCGTACACACGAGATGTTGGCAGCGAAAACATGGTTGCCTGCCGATGGGTTGGTTTTAACGAAGAAATCGTGTATCAATACCTGTATAGGTAATAAATAAAACAATTAAATAATAACAATTTTTAGTAATTACAGGTATTTTTAGTAATCGCAAGAGCAAGATTTCTATTAATTATTAAAATAATCAGAGTTAACATTTTCCTGCTGTGTCACTGTAATCAATGCTATTGGGAACCCCTACACATCGTATTTGTTGTTGTTTTCGCTTGATGGCCGAAAGTGATTAACCGTTTCTGTTTCTGTAACTAATGGAAGTAAAACCTTCAATTTTTTATTGCAATCCATACATATCGCATTTTAAATAGTAAAAATCCAAGTCTAGTGGTATTATTCAAACAGGTAAATACTGTGCCGATTAATTAACTGAATAGAAGTGCTTTAATAAACTTATTTTATTGCTAGGGTTGCCAAGTGGCCGGTTTTTGGCCGGCCCGGCCGGTTTTTCACCTGCAAAGCCGGTAGCCGGTCAATCCTGCAAAAAGGCCGGTTTTCCGCCATAGGAAGCCGGATTGGTACTTTTTACCTGATTTGTTAAATTTTCTGGTAAATGTATTAGCAATCCTGAGCAGTGGATCATTGAAGATAGCCAGTTTTTTAGTAACAGTACTTTGCTTCTGGCGGTAATATACATTAAATTTTTCACCAGCACCAGAAGCAACTAGTTGTCTTCTAGTATCTTCAATAACCCATGCAATGTTCGTTGTGGTTAATAATAATAATAATAATAATTACACATTACAGGCAAATCCTCTTGTAATATGCTGCCACAACCCCCCCCCCCCCCGCAATTTTTGAAGGACCGACCGGCCGGTTTTTGAAATTTTCGGACTTGGCAACCCTATTTATTGCCCGCAGGGTAATCCATCATTTACATCTCACTGGTAAAATCAGCCGCGACAGCTGGGGCCAATATTATCAAAGTACTGAAGGCACCGGAAAATCCTGTTATGCCGCACTTGCGCTACTCACACAAAATTTGGGATTTGAACAACGTTACAACTCAGATCTAAAGCTGGAAAGAGGAAAAATATCAGGCGACAGGAGGAATGGAATAAGATTGAGACTACCCACGCCGGGAGGAAGCAATGGTACCGACAATTTACCGTTGAACCGTCGATGTATGATATATGATGGCTTTCATGCTAACATTGATGGTCGAACAGGTATTCTGTCTGTACCAAGTCTGCACCGTGAATCACGGCTTTTCGCATGATATCTTTAACAACATAGAGAACTCTACGTGTTCCTCTGAGATGCTAAACAATGTACGTTTCGATCATTCCGGTGTTGTTTTTAGATGCTTGGTCCGATCAACGCAATCGTAAACTACCGCTAATTGTGGGTCTAAAACAAAAACTAATCTATCGCGTATTGATTGTTGTGAACCCATATGACTAGTTTGCCAGTGAATATATTATTTATACTGCGACCATTCCTAGTGCCTTAACGCGAGCTGGCATTGCAATATTCTCCGTTTCGGGTACATTTCCGATGTTACAATGATGGCAGATCGAACCATTAGAATAACAATTTTGGATGCAACTTGTCTGAGTACGAGATCAATTGGAGTTGCACCGGGATAATGATTAGAGCGATGGCGGCACGCTTGTTCTACATTTTCATGCAGGTTAGCCGCTGTACGTGGTATCCCGTTTGGTAGCTCTACGGTCGATAATCTCTAAAATGGTACCCGCTGAAGTGCAGGGCATCATCTCTTCCTTTCTGTCCGTGTTCGATAATGCACCACCGCTATTCAGTCGAGTTCTGTACCTTCGGGTGTACAATACGTCGATCAATACATATCCATAAATGTTCTTCTTACAAATGGCAACCCAGGCAACCGTGTTCATTTTGACGCTGGGCGTCCACATATCACTGAAAGGAAGAACTTTGTAATTTGTAATTTGTAATTTGTTTGTTTATTTCTTACGGTAGCCTGTTAGTTTGAAACTTTTGTATCAGGTCAAGGAAAATGGAAAATGGAAAAGGAACTTTCGAAAATGGTGCCGCCGAACAACTGAGAAATGGACTGCTTAAAGGCCAACCCAGCAACTAATGGAACTGAAGCTAAAAATAAAAAAATAGCTGTTGCTATAAATTATTAAATTTGAATAATTGAGAAACTTTGTAATGGTCACAGCGAAAAATGGTAGCCAAACTGTAAGCGTATTTTTTGTTTTAAGAAAATCGTATTCGTTTTATTAGTTACTACTTAGTAAATAGCATTGATACATTTGCCAACCCAACCGCTACTTTAACAAACGTCAATTATTGAAATTAAAGAAAACTTTAATAGTGTAATTCAATCGTGATTTTTTTTAAATTTCAATTTTCGTCTTCCGCTAAGGCGTTTAAAATACTGCAGTCAAACGTCAATTAATTGAGATTGGTTGTAAAGGTTTCAAAAACAGAGCAATAGACTTAAATCAGTTTTATGAAGGATGGTGCGAGATCTAGCTCGAAAGGCGGCCAACAAGATCGAAGAATTGACCAAAATCAGGACGATGGGTATTCATTTAGGCACGTAGGTAAAGCTATTTTTTCTCGAAATGATTGATAAATGAATTTTTTTCTGATGCTCTTGTTACCGATGTTAGTTCGGTTGTAACCACCCATTGGATGTATGTTCTTAACAGTCAGGTACTCAGTCTATGCATCAAATGCAGTTCCACCATGAGTTGCAAGAGCGAAAAAAAATATGATACAAGAAAACGTTGATTTAACAAAATGGTAGAATTCCTTGGACATCGAGTAGGGTAACGAACCTATTTTGGACCCCATCAGCAGCTGTACATAATTTGGACACTTACAGCAAAATCAAATGGAAGTGTGCAAATTATGTACAGCTGTTGATAGGGTCCAAAATACGTTGGTTACCCTACTCTCCACTAGATTGCTGTGCTCCACCTGGTCCAATAATCTTGCTCACTGCGCTCCTGGTTGCCTTGTTCCTACAGGATTTGAGGCAAACACCACCTTTGCTGGGTAGTCACCACCTTTGCTTTAGCCACCTTTTGGATACTGGGCTCGCCATAGAGCTATGCGAGTTCATGGTTCATCCTCCGCCTCCATACTCCGTTCTCCTTTACGTCGTCGAAGATCATTCTTAGCAGTCGCCGTTCGAAAACTCCGAGCACTCGCAAGTCCTCAAGCATTGTCCAATATTTCATGCCTGTTGAGAACAACCGGTCTAATAAGCGTCTTGTACTCGGTTCCGCTGCCCAGCATGTACTTTGTTTTAGACGGCTTCGCGCTTTATTCTATAGTATACTGTTCAGCCACCGCCTCAGATGTTCTACCGATAATACCCATGTCATCGGTAAAGCAGACGAATTGACTAGAAGTTGAAGATCGTGCCCCTAGTGTTGATATCCGCTCGGTTCATTACACCTTGTAGCGCTATGTTGAACAGCAAACGAGATCATTATCTTGACGAAGCCCTCTATGTGATTCGAATGATCTTGACAATCCACACAAAATCCGAACATAGTACTACGTACCATCCATCGTTGATTGAATCAGTTTGATTAGCTTCCTAATGCTGCTGTTATCGTCCATGTTTTTCCATAGCTCTTTTCGGTCGATGGTATCACACGCAGCTATGAAGTCAACGAACAAATGGTGCGTGGGAACTCTGTATTCACGATCCTTTTGGAGGATCTGCCGGAGTGTAAATATTTGATCCATTGTAGACCGACCTTTGACGAAGCCCGTTTGATAAGTTTCCACAAATCTGTTCGCAATTGGTGATAGTCGACGGAAAATGATTTGCGACAGCACTTTATAGGCGGCTTTGAAAACGGTGATCACTCGATAGTTCTCACAGTCCAACTTGTATAGATCAGGCAGATAACCCCATCATTTTACTCCTCCGGTAGCTGTTCCGTATCCCAAATTCCATGAGCCGGTGCATACAAACGGCCAGCTTTCCTGGTCCCATTTTAATAGGCTCCGTTCCGATGCCATATTTTCTAACTGACTTGTTGTTGCACCGTTGAAATTGCTTTCGCCGCCGCCATGGTTCTCAGCCTGAGCACTATTCAGATGTTCGTCGAAGTGCTGCTTTCACCTGTCGATCACCTCCAAATCGTCCGTCAAATTACTGCCATACTGCTTATCCCGACACATTTCGTTTCGAAGAGCCAACTGTCGATCAAAACGTCGATATGTGATTCTAATTTATTGACCTCCAGGTGTCCAGGTCCAGGTGATTCTGTGCTGGGAAAAGTTACTGCGTACGGTCATGTTCTTGGAGGTCATGTAGTAGTAGACTAAATAGTTTAACAGTAAGCTACGCACAATCATGGGACGTCCCGTTCTTTTTCATTTAAAGAATATCGGATGATACCGACACGTTCCATTTTTGTAGCTCTGGACTTGAAAGTTCAGCGCATCTGGTCTGCAAGAGGGGCTCTGTAGCCGCAAGGTTACCGAGTCTGCTTTGGCAAGCGAATGGTCGTGGGTTCGAATCTTAGTAGAATCAAGCCATTCGATGTTCAAAGTGACTTTTAGTATGGGTTTATTCTCAGGCCCCTCATTTGCCCTTCCTTAATGCTGCATTCTATGTTATCCCGATAAGGCCTATTGACAGTGCAAAATGAGACCCTTATAGTTAAATGCACTGGTGTGCAGTGCCAGGGATGGCTATAATTGGGGACAGCGCTATCATGTGGAACAAGGTGGGTAAAGTAGAGAAAGCATTGAAAGAAGGGTAAACCCCAATTACACACAAGCACGCATGAAATTCAATAAGCATATCGCTCACTCAATAGCGATTATAGCAAATAAATGCAGTGCAGGTCATACAGCAAACACCCGGGCGATATCACAATAGATCTAACTATACTGGTCGCAGTGATGAGTCCATACAAAAAAAAATCTGGTCTGCAATTGCGGGATTCTTGCTTTATCGAGGCATAACTTCTTCTTAGTTTCATTCTTACTCCATACCGACTAATAGTCGGCGACTATAGAACTCAAATCCCGAAAGATCATTGATTTTATTAACCGTGAGTTAATAAACCGAATTGGGACACAGGATTACTACTATCTAGGTCAACTTCGTTAATAAGTACGAGCGATCCGTAAACTGTGTGCAGCAATCGAAGCCGGCCACGAAAGCCGATCATTAAGACTACCACGGTGGCCTTTTAACACAAACCACAAACCACAATGTCATTCTGGCATACAAAGAAGGGCCTCGCTGCTTAATCTGAACAGGGCCTCGCGAGCTGTAACGCCGGCTCTGATGACAGGGCTCGTGCAACGATCCCACTGACTCTATAACAGCACCTCCCAGCCGAGATGCGAACATACTACGACTAGCTTGTTGGACCAACATCGTACCTCGAAGCCAACTGGGAGAGGTGCTTAATAACAAAGTTTGTAAATTTTTAGCAGTGTAAATTAAAAAAATTATGCAATATTCATTCCAGAAAATATAGATTACACTGATGTCTACACATGTTTCATTGATGACTAATATCCACTTTTATCAAAAACGGCAAACCTATCCCGCTCCCGACAACAAAAAGCAAGTAAAAAAACAATACGTTACCTGCCAGCAACATTATCAATATAGCTCATATGCAACTTTGCTAAAAGCAATGCAACCTTTTCTGAATTAAACATATTTTCCTTTATAATAGAATAATTTTAAATTGTGTGGCTGAATGCTTAAATCAATTTTTATTACCGAGTACGAATTAATAAGGTAGTTTGTATGAGGTCCTCTAAATAAATTTCATTTGTCCTCATTACAGTAAATAATTAGCTGTTGCTTTATCATATCTCTTCAGTGACGGTACAATACTTGTACATCGATCTTCTTCGCATTATCTCTTAATAATTCATTTATCATACTAATTTGCTAAGTTTTTAATTCATTTAAGACATCAATTAGTCACACAAACAAAAATTGTGTCCGGGGTGGTTAGGATTATACGCTCCAATGATAACGATGTCACGTTCTTCGTTGATGCTTCTAGTTAAGTATCTAATTCTTCTACTGTTTTGGTTTCCGGTTGCTGCCGACGGGAATGCCGCTTTTGCCTCCACCTCGACGGTTCGTTTAGTTGCGCCCTCCTCGCTATCTGCTGTATGCACATCGGGCGTCAATCCAACGGAACTCCATTGTACTGTTTCATTGCTTCAGTTCGACGTTCGAACACATCTGCTGTACCTAGTTATCTACCCGATCGGTTATCACTGATCTCTGATATGCCGAAGTCCAGATTTGAAATTATCAACTTGGTACTGGCCAGTCCACCAGGTTTGCCTATTCCAAGCCCGGCTATCACCAAAAGGCAACTCGTGCTAGCTCCTTTGTACGTACCATGCTTCTAAATGCTTTTTAAGTTGCCCTTATTTCGAACGTTGAATCCTGCCGCGGTAGCACCTCTTTAGACACCACCGCCACCACTTGACGAAACACGAATTGAACAGAAACCTCCGCCACCGGAAATTCCATTATGTGGACGGCTTGACCTTTGTCAATCACCGGCGCCGGAACGATAGATTCTTCCACGATTACCGCTGCGTTGTGGAGGATGCGCTTTGATATTATCCAGCCTCCTATCGATTTTGTCCACTATTCTGGTACTCAAATTTGTTTTGGTTTTAAGTCTCAATATCAAATTTAAAACTAATGCACCTGCAACACGAACGGGATGTTATTTATTTTGCGATGAATTAGCAAACAATTAAAATTTACCGCAGTTCTATCGATCAGCCAGAAAGGAAAGCAACGATTTTCACTGGGGCTTTCGGTGGCCTCCGGGAACTTCCTTCAATGGTGTTTTGTTTCGCACAACTTTTTTGAATCACCGGGAGAACAAAACGCGACCTAACAATTTTAAAACTAATTCACCAGCAATATGAAGACGAACGCAACGTAAACTACTTTTTTCATCTCAAAAAATATTGCATTAGCAAACAATTAAACAATTAATTGTCGAAGTTCAATCGAAATCGAAAAGAAAACTAACCGGCAGCGGCACGACGCACGACCAAAACAAAACAAACTCACTCGACACTTGGTGACAGTTCAGTCACTAACTTTCGAGTAGTCGGCTCTGTCGAGTAACTCGACGAAATCTGTCGAGTGTGACTTACGAAATACCAAAATAGGCCTGTCGAGCAAAGTGACACTCGACGTGACTTACGGAATATTTAAATGCAACTGTTTTCTGAATATTTTTCTAAAAAACATGTTGCAAGTGTTACTTGGGTATTCTCTTCGGGAGGTGGATTAGCGTTGGCAGAACTTGCAAAAGTGCCCCACTTTGGGACGTTACCGATCGATCCACGTGTTAGTGGATTGGGGGGTACGGGAAAGGCATGTGTGAATAAACTACCAGATTGTACCACGTCACAAGTGCTGAGAGATATTGTTAAGTTTTTAACAGTGGAAAAGCAATAAAACTTAAGCTTAATTTGAAATAAATTTTTACGTTCGAAACATCCACGATCCAAACTGGTCATCAAATTAAAATACAAGAAATTATTTGGCTTTAAAACTCCAAGTATATTAAGGCTTAGAAAATATCTCTTACGACCGTAACTTTATGGTAATAGTGAGGTGCCAGTTCTGTGAGCCACTCTTGTTTAATAACGGTAATATCCTTCATAAACAATTTGGTAGTATGCAAAAGTTCACAAAATACAACCCATTCCCAGATAACACAAAATCGTAATAGAAAGTTCACATTAAATCGTTTTCATGTCTTTTTCATATTGGAGTTGTATAATGATTAGAGTATGTCAAATCGAAGTGAACAATAAGTTGTTTTGCAGTCGTGCGTGTCTTCATATACAATTTATGACTGTGAATTATAAAGCAGGATAGACAATTGCAATATTTGATTATATCTATATCATATATTCAGGAGTATTTAGTTGCGTGTTATAAAAACAGCGCAAAATAGAATTACAAATAGTTGTCAAAATTTTCGCACGTATATCGCCTCCACTTTGGTACATATATGCTCTTATATGGCGTGAAATATAACTTTTTCGTTCAGATATGATTTCGTATACCTCAGATGCAATCGAGATATACAAACCAAATGGTTTACTGGGTTGTGGCTGTTCTACGGTATACAATGCCGAAAGTGGATGAATCGAAAGCTCTGTGTCACTTCGTACCGTTTTGTAAACCCCAGAATGATGCAAATAAGCAGCGTATGGAAAAAATCCCGACATAATGCAGCGGCATATAGTTTCCACATTGTCACCACAAGAAAGCAGTGTAAACATACCATATTCTCGTTCCAGCATGCTGCAAAGTTGTGTTTTGATTTCATGTGCGCGTTTCAAATTACGATAAATCAAAAAATTTCGACGACAGAATTCTTTAGTGCGATCATTTTCAACAAAGGCTGTGTACACATTCAAAAGTGTGATCAGATCTCCCGCAGAAACTTCAAAATTACGCTTCGCAATCTGGGCTCGTATGGACGCCTGGCCGCTCACTGGTTTTGAGAAAACTGATTGAACTTGCAGCATGGCTATTATAATAAGAATTTCCTCTGAGCATCCCATCTCGCCGGCGTTGTACAGCATTTTAGCCAACATCGGATTTATAGGCATTTCTGCTAGGAAATAACCAACCGGGGACGTTAAGTGTCCATCGGAGTCGAGTGCATCCAGAGCGAACAAAGTCTCCAGTGAAGCCAGCAGATTCTTAGCCGGTGGTGGTGAAGGAAACGTGAACCGCAAGATGTTATCAATTCCCAATGCTTTTAGAAATAAAACAGTGCTGCAGAGATCGGTTCGGCGCATTTCCGGTGGAGTATAATCGGGTAGTTTGTCCCACTCTTCTTCGGTATAGAGACGGTAGACTTTTCCGCTGCGAATCCTTCCGGCTCGGCCTGGCTCGCTGTTCCGCGGCTGCTTTGCTAGTCGGTACTATTGCTGTTGCAGTTGAAAACTGTAGTAATCGACTCGCGACATTCGGTTTCATTCTTGTTCTGTGTGTCGCAACTACGTCGCACGTGGTGCGCTGTATAGCGCATCAATGTGCGATCACAGCGCACCACGTGCGACGTAGTTGCGACACACAGAACAAGAATAAAAGCGAATGTCGCGAGTCGATTATTACGGTTTTCAACTGCAACAGCAATATTACCAAACTGTTAGTGGTGCTCTCGGCTGAATACCAGTTCAACTTTACAAATCCGCTATCAATAACTGAAAGTAGTTGACATTAGAATTTCTTTACAGTTTCAAGCAAGCAGTTAAGTTACAAGCCGGCTTACCGTAAACAATTCCTGGAAATGTCACTGATGTCTCCGCTATGTTTGTAGCTAAAATAACTTTCCGAACTCCCTTAGGGGCGTTGAAAAAAACTTTCAACTCATCCGTGTTGGATAGCGTTCCGTACATGGGAAGTATTATCAAGTCATCCTTCCCACTAGCCTCCTTATGCTCACGCAAAAGATCGAGTGCTTTTAACACTTCTTCCTGCCCCGCCAGGAACGCAAGAATGTCTCCCGGTTTCTCACTACGATGGATTTTCATTACCGTTTCCACTGTTCCCCAGTAAACCATTTGGTTTGTATATCTCGATTGCAACTGAGATATACGAAATCATATCTGAACGAAAAAGTTATATTTCACGCCATATAAGAACATATATGTACCAAAGTGGAGGCGATATACGTGCGAAAATTTTGACAACTATTTGTAATTCTATTTTGCGTAGTTTTTATAACACGCAACTAAATACTCCTGAATATATGATTAAGATATAATCAAATATTGCAATTGTCTATACTGCTTTATAATTCACAGTCATGAATTGTATATGAGGACACGCACGACTGCAAAACAACTTAATGTTCACTTCGATTTGACATACTCTAATCATTATACAATTCCAATGTGAAATTGACATGAAAACGATTTAATGTGAACTTTCTATTACGATTTTGTGTTATCTGGGTCCCTTCACATAGTCTGGACAAGGTTCTAAAAGTGTAGTCCAAACTATTATATCTTTTTGAGCCTGACGAACAAAACCTTACCTTGCAAATAAAACACCTCGTAGGGATACATGCGACCTTCCACGGAAAGTATGACCGAGGTGTCCTTCTCGTCTTTCTTTTTCTTCAAGTTGAAAAATTCCTGGAAGAGTTCCGCATCAACCGTAGCGGATGAAATGATGACCTTCAGGGCACTCCTTCTACAAATGATTTTCTTCAGCAACCCTACCACAGTATCGGTGAGAACACTTCTCTCGTGTGCTTCGTCCACGATAATGACGCTGTACTGCGTGAGCAACGGATCGGCCAGCATTTCCCGCAGTAGAATTCAATCGGTCATGTACTTAATGTGTAATGTTTCGAATGTTTAATTCGCACGATTATGAAAAAAATATTCTGAGCCAGTGCCTTCAGCAAATTATGGCCGCAAACCACTATAGAAGTTTGAATCCGTTTAGTTATGTTCCACTTCAGCTGATCTGCAAAATTAAACAATGTTTACATTGTTACACTCGAACAACAAACAATCATGGATGTTTCCATAGTAACTCCGTCAGGGCGAACACGACCAAGCCCATGGCAGACAACCATGTTCTCGCCGCCAACATCTCGTGTGTGCGAAAATGAGATAGCAATTCAGCACTGCGTTTCACTCAACTGCCAGCAGTCTGATTTGGGCCTGCTGTCAAATTTTGAGCCCCGAACATGCTGTCGCTGACGTTTGCTGCAGCTCGATATAGAGATGTCGACGGGGTGAACACGACGCTCCTCCAATGAATGTCAAAAGATTGTGCCCACTTGTGCTCAATATCCGCCATTATCGCTCGTGGAAAGCTGGATAGAGTGACTATATATAGAGTGGCGACAATGTCAAAATTGGAATGATAATTATTGCCCCTTTTACGACTATTTAGACTACTGTGATAATCATTAGATTGAACATACCGCATTTTCCACTGTTAATCAGACACTAGAGTGGCTTTTAGTTTGATCAACTTATGTGTTTAACTTCTTTTTCCTTCTTGCCCTTCTTTTTCACTTCATTTTCCTTGAGCGAAATCGTGTGCGAGATTCGACTGTGATAATCGTGTAAATCGGGGTAGTCTAAATAGGGGCAAATGTCGCAATATCTGTTAGTGTCATTCCAATCGAACAGACGACCAATCCAACGCGTCTGCAGGAAAGAGAAAAAAATAAGCATTGCTAGAGCTTTGCATATGTGAAGTCGTCCCGCTTAAATTTGGCTTATCTGTTGCCTATAATGAGCTGGCATCAGATATCCTGGTGAATTATTGCTTTAAGTGGAGATCACACCAAAACGAAAGTGAAATGAAAAGGACGAGGGCAAAAGGATTTTGTGCTCTTTTCGCCTTTCCACGCCTTTTCCCCTTATTTTTGTTTATCTAATTTGAATACGCCCACACGAGGTGACCCAGTAAACCATTTGGTTTGTATATCTCGATTGCAACTGAGATATACGAAATCATATCTGAACGAAAAAGTTATATTTCACGCCATATAAGAACATATATGTACCAAAGTGGAGGCGATATACGTGCGAAAATTTTGACAACTATTTGTAATTCTATTTTGCGTAGTTTTTATAACACGCAACTAAATACTCCTGAATATATGATTAAGATATAATCAAATATTGCAATTGTCTATACTGCTTTATAATTCACAGTCATGAATTGTATATGAGGACACGCACGACTGCAAAACAACTTAATGTTCACTTCGATTTGACATACTCTAATCATTATATTTTCCAATGTGAAATTGACATGAAAAAGTAGAATCAATATATATAGAATGCCAGTGTCGCTGCAGTGCTCGTGGTAAACATCACACATTTGAAAATTATGTATTTACATTGTATGCGCATATGTGTGAGTGATCGATTCGAAACGGGAATCTGATTGTCAAACTAAAAAGGCAACCCAATAAAAAATCTTTCTGCTTTTTCGTAAATCACGTAGGATAAATCACCCGATTTGGTCGTTTTAAGGTATTTCGTCGGCAGGAAAATTTTCTATTGGGCAATTTGACAATGTAGTTCCCGTATCCAAGACACGAACCAGCAACATGTTTGCCACCAAAATATCCATGAAACACCAGCGACACTGGCATTCTATATATATTGATTATACTCATGAAAACGATTTAATGTGAACTTTCTATTACGATTTTGTGTTATCTGGGAGTAAACATTAGCACGAAAACATCCTATAGATTAAAAAATCAGAGGGGTTGTGTACAAGACACGACCGCATATATAGGTGACGCAGGACTACGTAAGTCTCTTTGTATAGTGATAGCACAAACTATACAGACAACACGCGAGCGATTTTTTCAGGTCCCACAAGGGACGTGAACAAGCGACTCACGGTCCCTTCACTAGTATTCATTTGTCTCACTTTTCAAGTTTATCAACAGGTTACATAGTAACGTTAAACAAGTGTTATTGGTAACCATGTAACCAATAAAAACACTTTGCCTTACCAAAACATGGCAGCGGGCAAAAGTAATGGCAACTCATAAAGTCTGTTTTCCTATGCGTTAAAATCCGTGAAACCGTGAAATGATCAGGATAATAAGAAAAGTAAGGATTAGAAACGTAAAATTCTAATTGGTTTTGTTATAAAATGTATCAAATCTATTTTTATTTCCGGAAACGTACACGGTATTACTAGAACAAAACCTATCCAGCGGTGGATCTCCTGCCTCTTTACGTGCTCCTGGGGAAAGAAGATAACACTTTTTGAAGGACCAGGCGGATCTCTTTCGTCAAATCTTAAAACTATTGCTATTCCAGTACTGGCATATCGGTCAATGGAATCAGTATCGCATCAAACGGACATCCGAGTGCGCGATCCGACAGCTAGATTTCTTCGAATTCCGGCTGGGAAGCAGAGTTTTGTCTCGTCGTCAGCTGCTTTTGATCGCAAATACTAACCAATGGTAGTAGCACTAAGCAAGTTGTTGTATTATTGGCTGCAAAATCCTCAGCTCTACCTAGACTGATCTATTATTTTGTTATGTTGAAGTCAAGCCCATGGCAGACAACCATGTTCTCGTCGCCAACATCTCGTGTGTGCGAAAATGAGATAGCAATTCAGCACTGCGTTTCACTCAACTGCCAGCAGTCTGATTTGAGCCCGCTGTCAAATTTTGAGCCCCGGACATGCTGTCGCTGACGTTTACTGCAGCTCAATATAGAGATGTCGATGGGGTGGTTGAAGTAATTCTATTTATAACGATTGTAAGAATACAACAATGTTATATCGGGGGAATACTTCGTACGGAGATCAATGACGCGAGTAAATCTATTTTTTGGCAGTTAGTTTATTTATCGCTAAAATGTCGCACTATTAATAAACATTAGGCGGAGCAATTGCAGGCATGTACACGCACAACTATGCACACTTCCACCGGTGGCCTCCATGAGTAGCTTATTCATCGTTCAAATGGTTGTGAAAATCGTTCAAATTGTTATAGGTTCCATTCTTGTAGTAGCCGTTCGAGTTCACGTTGTTCGTATGACCATTCTCCATCTCCACGTCGGTCGTTGGAGTAGTCGTCTTCGATACACGTACCATTTATTACTAAAGACGCTATTTTTACTAAAACTTAGACTGTCTCCACTATCCGGGCTGACTGTGTTTTTATTTTGAAAACTTTTGGTCGACTAAACTCGTGTGAGTTTAACCACCTAGGTCAAAATCAGATCCATTCTCTGATCTCGATAAACTGCCTGCATTTCAGAATGAATAGTAAATTTTGATTCGATTCCAGCAGGCCTGAATATAGGTGTAGGTACTGTTTGCTCGACTGCTTGACCCGTGGGCCGAGCGTCCCGATAGTACCAGTTTGATTATTTTTTGTCGATTTTTATCGACCGACGCATGGTGCACAAGATGATACTAGGAGACTATTTCGTGCAAGATCACAGTCCAGTTGGCCTGATCGTCCGATAGGGGAGAATTGTAAATGGTCGCTTTGATAGCCGCTCGCAACCCCTTCAGCATGACTTCGATGTTGGATTTGAATGGTTCCTGAACAAACTTGGCGTCCATCACTTCTCCGGATGTTTGCAGCCCCACTTTGGGATATAACCGTGGCGGTAAATCTTTGAACGCTATTCCTAGATGGTGGCCGTTTTTACTGTAGAAATAGGTATTATCGTCTAAATTTACACCACAACCAATAATTTTACCGGTGGTAAAGGAGGGCCCGTACGCTTGTCCATTCTCGGAGGAGCAAAACGAGTAGCCGTCGTCACCGTGGTATCCGTAGGACTGCTTATCCCAAACCGGTAACCGTTTCATTGTGAAGTGCGGAACTGCGGTCACTCCTATGCCTATATAGCCACCGCAACCTTTGGACATTATCCTTGCCTCTAAATAGTAAATCTATGATCGTAGAAAATCGTATGATAACAGCTAGTTTTATATAATTTACTTACTTCGTCATTTTATGTACAGCTGCATAAGCTTTACCCAAGAGAACCGTCAAAAAAAAATTAAAAGTTTATGGGGTTGCCGAGATTCATACGCAAGTATTTTGGTGAGATTCGCATGAATTCGTGAGATATGTAAGGGACGAAATTCACTCACTGTAAATGAAACTGGTCCCTAAGATTTTTAGCTTTTTGTTCCACGCGTGGTGTCTGTATAGTTTGTGGTGATAGTAGCATGTATTCATGCTTGTAATCGTTCGATTCTTCTTGTATACATGCTATATGTTACATATATACATGCTACATGCGTTGGTTGTAACATTTATCAAAGTAGTAACATTGCATACGTTCAATTCTCATAAGATTGTGCATTTGAAAACAATTTAACAAAATCAAGAACACAAACTATTGCTTTCCTGCTACCTTACTGAAATTAAAGATTGTTTTTATTATCCATGGTTTCCCACGTTGAAGGGATTTTACAAATTCAATCCTATTTTATCAACAGCACATCTTTTCACTACACTTCTAATGAAACGGCAAGCATGCGTATTCATACAGATACCCTTATTCTGCGAAGCGAGTGACGTGACTATGTTGCAGTCACCGCGAATCAGGTGACAATTGTCACCTAGGTGACTCGCCTTGTCACTTAGGTGACAAGGGTTTCTTACCTAGGTGACACGAGTGTCACTTAGGTGACTCGACTCGCTGTGGCGAGTCACCCAAGTGACAATTGTCGTATTGAGTCATGTGACTCGCAGAATAAGGGTGAGAGTCTTATTATAACTGTACACTAATGTGCTACAGCTGTACATTTTTCCAACAAAGATATCAAATTCGCCGAGGTTTAATCGTCTCGCAGTAAAGAATTTGCGATCTATTGAGACAACGAACTTGTGTCATTTTTTCTGGCACACTTCCCTAACACAGACATCAAATTGGACTAGGTTTAATCGCGTTCGTAAGAAATCTGTTGGCACGAGGGGGCTTTGTCACTCTCTCTGGCGTACTTCCCAAGCAAGGACATCAAAATGGTCTAGGTTGAACCGCGGTGTTAAGAAGATCTTGTTGAAATGAGGAAGCTTTGTCACTTGTTTTGGCTTACTTCCCAAACACAGATATCAAATTGGTATAGTTTTAGATCATCGTATAGAATCTTCCAACCAATCACGAAGCGAGAATTCTGGTAAAACATAGGTTCATTATTTTCAATTTTTCAATAGTTCAACATCAAGAATCCATACTTTTCTTCATTTGAGTCAATTCTTAGAAGATTTTCCGATTGATTGGTGTAAGAATATTGAAAATCGATCGGAAAACCGCTGAGCTATTAGCGCTCAAAACCTTTCATTTTTCGTGACGCTCGCATTTTTCGATTTTTTGGAATGACACCCTATCTCAAAACTTGCCGTAAGACGTAGTCCTACGTCAAAACCTGCTGCTTTAGCGACCTATTTTGGCGTGATAGCCGGTAACTCTGCGGGCGGCACAGACTGTACTTATTCCAACACCAGCAGCTGCTCCCGTCACCCTCAGCGATTTCGAAATAGATAGAAATTAAATTTAAGCACGGTCGAGTGTTTGATAAAAGGAATCCGTTTATACGATTTAAGGCCCAAACAGAATGCAGCGTTAACGCATCCATCAGCGTCAATTTGACAGTAAACCCATGGGAAAACTGTCAGAATAACGCTGACGGACGCGTTGGCGCAGCATTCTGTTTGGGCCTTTACACTATTGAGCTTGCTGACGTTTACCGTACGCACACATCGATGCGCGATTTCTTGTTGCTGTTGCTAGATTTTACATTGATTTTACACGTTTGTTTTTGTTTTCCCCCACTTATACCCCGGTAAAAAAACATACGTTTGAGTGAAAAACGATAAGTTTTTGTAGCCTTTTGCACTATAGGCTTAGCAAGCTCTATTCCGCAAACACCGACACCGAACAGCTGTTTTTGGTAAAAGTAAACATACTTTTGACACTTGTAGCTCAGAAAGTGCTGGCTGCTTGCTGAAGATGATTTCCCAGGAATACAATGGGCACACTAGCGCCTCTACTCGTCTAGAGGTATGAGGTCTGTTAGCGTCATATAAATACAATTGTCGGTTAAGCATAAGATCTTTTGGTAACGCCGTGTCTATTGATCAGTCTATTTATCAGTGACGAAGTTTTCTCAGTGTATGCTGCTCTAGCAAAAAATAACTCTCACTCGTTCTGTTTGACAGTTGGCTTATAGAGCTTGCTAATCCTAGAGTGACTATATACAGAGTGGCGACAATGTCAAAATTGGAATGATAATTATCTGTCAGTGTCATTCCAATCGAGCAGACGACCTATCCAACGCGTATGCAGGAAAGAGAAAGAAAAACCTTGGAAAAACCGCATTGCATACATTTGGGATGACTTGTCGCCACTCTGTATATAGTCACTCTAGCTAATCCCAGTGCAAAAGGCTACAAAAACTTATCGTTTATCACTCAAACGTATGTTTTTTTTACCGGGGTATAACTGGGGGAAAACAAAAACAAACGTGTAAAATCAATGTAAAATCTAACAACAGCAACAACAAATCGCGCGTCGATGTGTGCCTACGATAAACGTCAGCAAGCTCAATAGGGCTTTTGCTACACACACATGCAAGGCATCTGTTGAGCACACATTGCAAATTTTCCTATTCGATGCAGCAAAAACGTGCTGGATAAAATTATCATTTTTTCTAAAATTATTCATCATTTTAAAGCAACTAACAGTCAAAGCACAGATAACAGACATCCAAGCTAGGCTTGGACCGTGTGTAAAAACTTGCAACGGTTTTTCGCAAGTGGCAATAAGCACCCAAGTAACCAGAAGCATTAATCTAAAACCGTATATTAAAAATAATTCCGCATCCCTACCCAGGTAACCAATAAGCATTTCCAATGCAATTTAAAAGCAAGCCAATAAGTATTTAAGTTGCCTTAAATGCTACTTAAATGCCATTTTGGCAAAATATGCGGCTACTTTACTGCTAGCCCTCTTATAGTGCTGACAATGCTTATTTGCAGCTAGTTACCAACAAGAAGAATTTAAATAGAATTGTGGATGCCAATTTACAACAGTTATGCAGTCAAAAAGCTGATAAACAACAACCTGCAGTATAAAACGCCAGGGATGCTAATAAACGACTGCTTTACTGCTTATTTTCCCAGATAACACAAAATCGTAATAGAAAGTTCACATTTAATCGTTTTCATGTCAATTTCACATTGGAATTGTATAATGATTAGAGTATGTCAAATCTAAGTGAACAATAAGTTGTTTTGCAGTCGTGCGTGCCTTCATATACAATTCATGACTGTGAATTATAAAGCAGGATAGGCGATTGCAATATTTGATTATATCTTAATCATATATTCAGGAGTACATAGTTGCGTGTTATAAAAACTACGCAAAATAGAATTACAAATAATTGACAAAGCTTTCGCACGTATATCGCCTCCACTTTGGTACATATATGTTCTTATATGGCGTGAAATATAACTTTTTCGTTCAGATATGATTTCGTATATCTCAGTTGCAATCGAGATATACAAACCAAATGGTTTACTGGGATACTGCTTCAAAAAACAGCCCAGTAAACCATTTGGTTTGTATATCTCGATTGCAACTGAGATATACGAAATCATATCTGAACGAAAAAGTTATATTTCACGCCATATAAGAACATATATGTACCAAAGTGGAGGCGATATACGTGCGAAAATTTTGACAACTATTTGTAATTCTATTTTGCGTAGTTTTTATAACACGCAACTAAATACTCCTGAATATATGATTAAGATATAATCAAATATTGCAATTGTCTATACTGCTTTATAATTCACAGTCATGAATTGTATATGAGGACACGCACGACTGCAAAACAACTTAATGTTCACTTCGATTTGACATACTCTAATCATTATACAATTCCAATGTGAAATTGACATGAAAACGATTTAATGTGAACTTTCTATTACGATTTTGTGTTATCTGGGATACGGCATAGGCCAAGTTAAAAGTAACGGAATATCAAATTGGTACTGGCATAAATTGGTTTAGCATAATAATTCTTAGCCGAAAGCAACTGCTGGTTATTGATATTTGTTTGGGTGCGCATTTTTCTAGTAGTTTAGACATAGTAGCCCAATGACTCTTTAGACGAGTTTCGTTAAGTTGATGTTCACTCTTATACAGGAGAATATGGTAGCGGTAGCATTAGATTTTGTATCACTTTTTGGAAAGCCACCAAGGCGATCAGACGCGTTTTTCGGAATAAATATTACAATTGTATCGGTTTCTTTCGATTCACTTCATGGTTGATTAAATAGTTAAAATTCAAATAAATTGGTTTTCATTTGGTATCCCGAATCGGAGTGAATGATTAAACCGAAAATCACCGACATTATTTGGGCGATATTACTTGGTGTGACGAATCTAGGACATGATTAGGCGGATATATTTCCCCTCGGAAAGGACATTTTACCCCAATTCTGCACGATTGAATTCCGGAGCAAGGAATTTCTTCAACGCTGGCCACTAGACGTAACAGAAAAATGGTGCCGTGACCAGGATCCGGCGTTCGGTTAACAATAGGCTCTATTCATCGTGACCTTTGTGTGTCCTTCATCAACCTCCTGATACCTGATACCTGATCATCAACCTAATCCGCCATTTTGTACTGGGCAACTAAGCGCGTCACTTTTCGCGGGAACGCAAAGACCATCGTAAACCTGGAACCCCACTGGATTATTCATTACATCGTATTAATATATAATACAAGGCTCTATTCCGCCTTGAAAAAGGTGAGTGTGATTCCAAGCATTTTAACTCCATCGTGCGGCTCTACCGGGTCTTTGTTTTAAGGAACGCATTCGCATCGCTTTTAATTCATCATGCCGAAGAGGAAAACTCGTCAACTGGAGCAGAAGCACATAAATCTTCTTGCGTCGCTGGATCGTTGTGAGGAGTTTGCTGAACGATGCCATCCCGAACGCGACAGATGTGAAATTAAACTACGACTTGACAACTTGGATGAAATATGGGCAACTTTCGAAGAAGTGCAAACTGATATCGAGAGTCACGAAGAACACCTGCAAGCTGAGGCTCATCAAATGGCCACACGGGAAAAATTCGAATCTAAATACTTTCGAGTAAAGGGAGCGCTGCTTGCTAAAGTGCCGGATACACCACACAACGCTAACCGTGATGCTAATCAACCACCCAACGCATCGCATCTTTCAGGAGTCAAACTACCAACCATTACCCTACCAGAATTCGACGGGAATTACGACCAGTGGCTCACATTTCATGATACGTTCATTGCACTTATTCATTCCTCAGCTGAAATATCAACGGTGCAAAAATTCCACTACTTACGCGCAGCTGTTAAGGGCGAAGCAGCTCAGCTAATCGAGTCTCTCACTATCAGTGCGATGAACTATCCCGTAGCGTGGCAAATTTTGGTCGATCGTTATTCGAACAGTTATCTGTTGAAAAAGAAGCATTTGGCAGCAATGCTGGACTACCCTAAAATGAAGCGAGAGTCGGCTAATGCACTGCATGGACTAATAGATTCATTCGAAAGGCATAGCAAGGTTTTAAAACAACTGCAAGAACCGGTGGATAGTTGGAGCACAATTATGGTACATTTACTCTGTGCACGTTTAGACGACGCCACTATAAAAATCTGGGAGGATCATGCATCAACTATACCAGAACCGAATTACAGCACACTTATCGAGTTTTTGCAGCGCAGAACTCGTGTTCTCGAATCTCTCTCAGTGAATACTACGCACAGTATGCATTCGACGCCGCCGCCGCCGCAGCAGTCTCCCTTCTCTTTCAAACGTCCCATTTCTGGAAAGGTGTATACTCACGCTGCCTCTGATAATCGAAATTCCAACTGTGTAGCTTGTTCCCAAAGCCATCGTCTAGTGGAGTGCCCTGAATTTCCAAAAATGCCACTGGAAAAACGATTAGATTTGGTTAATTCAGCACGTTTATGTAGCAATTGCTTTCATTCAAACCATTTCGTAAAAAATTGCCTGTCCAAGTTTCGCTGTAAAACCTGCAAAGGAAAACACCATACTATCATTCATCCCGGATTCGCTGGTTCTAATACGACGTCTAACGTAACGACATTAACATCGCAAGAACACGTAGTTTCTCAACACGAAAATGCTACACCTTCGACATCGACCATCGTCAACTCGGCGACGATTGGATTTAACACTTTTCTTATGACGGCGGTAGTAAAGGTAGTCGATGTGTACGGAAATGAAATCTTGGCCCGTGCTATGTTGGACTCCGGATCAATGTCAAACCTTATGTCGGAGAGATTGGCTCAAATGTTGCGTATAAAGGCCCGTAAAGCAGATATAAATGTTCACGGTATCGGAGCAGATGTAGTGAAATGCAGTCGTACTGTCTCAACGGAAATTCGTTCCAGATTAACAGATTTTGCTGTAAAGCTGGAGTTTTTGGTACTTCGAAAGGTGACTTCAAAGCAGCCGATTGGGAACATGTGTACGAAAACGTGGAATATACCGGATTCAATTACATTGGCTGATCCTGGATTCAATATTCGTGGTGAAGTAGATCTAATTCTGGGAATTCAACATTTTTTCGCTTTCTTCCCCACGAGTCATTCATTAAACCTGGGACGTGATTTGCCGCTGCTAGTGGAAACTGTTTTCGGTTGGGTTATTTCTGGTTCTGCATCCCTTCAGCCGCATTCGCGAATCATTAGTTCAAACGTGGCTGCAATCGAAAATTTGGACAGTTTAATTGAGCGATTTTGGGAGGTGGAAGAGCTGACTGATCGCAAACCGTGGTCGACAGAGGAAGAAGATTGTGATAATCTGTACAACGACACAACCACCAGAAACGAGCAAGGTCGATACGTTGTGAAATTACCGAAAAAACCTATGTTTGAGCGTATGATGGGCGATTCGAAATCATCGGCGTTGCACCGTTTTCAGCTCCTTGAAAAACGTCTGGAGAAAGATGAATCACTGAAGGTCGCGTATCATGATTTCATGAATGAATACATTAACCTGCAGCACATGGAACTCGTCTCGAACGACATGCTTGACACCAAAAAATGCTTCTACTTGCCACATCATCCTGTGCTGAAAGCCTCAAGCACCACGACTAAATTGAGAGTGGTGTTCGACGGTTCGGCGAAAATGTCATCTGGATACTCTTTAAACGATACACTCCAGATAATAGTGCACCCCGATGATAGACCCCTTCAGCAAATCCTATGGAGATTTCATCCGTCTGAACCGATTCGGACTTATCAACTCTGCACCGTTACTTACGGGCTTGCACCATCATCCTTCTTGGCAACGAAAACGCTATTGAGACTCACTGAAGATGAGGGACACCAGTATTCAAGGGCTGCTCCGCTGGTTTCACAAGGTTATTATATGGACGACTTCATTGGAGGTGATGATACAGTCGAAGGTGCTATTGCTCTACGAAAGGAGATGAGTGAATTGATGGCGAAAGGAGGTTTTATATTACGCAAATGGTCATCCAACAGGCTAGCAGTCTTGGATGGATTACCTCCAGATCAAGTTGGTACACAATCGACAATAAAATTCAATCCTGGCGAAAGGATAAAAACTTTGGGCATAATATGGGAGCCCGAGACTGACTGCCTAAGGTTCGACGTTAACATCAAAGAAAAGGCGGGTCCGTTGACAAAACGAAAAATTCAGTCCTGCATCGCTCAACTTTTCGACCCGTTAGGTTTGATATCTCCGATTGTAGTAGCGGCGAAAATAATTATGCAACGGCTGTGGTTAATTCCTATAGGATGGGATGACGAAGTGACAAACGACCTAAAGGAAATATGGGAGGAATTTCGGGCTCAGCTTAACCAGCTATCAACATTCACAATCGATCGGTTTGTGCTACTTTCGGATGCTAAATCAATCCAACTTCATTGTTTTGCGGATGCATCGAAGGTCGCATACGGATGCTGCATTTATGCACGGACGGAAGATAAACGCGGCATGGTAAAGGTTCAACTTATCTCAGCAAAATCTAGAGTCGCTCCATTGAAACGGTTAAGCATCCCTAGACTGGAGCTGTGCGCCGCCCAGCTCGCATCCCGGTTATATAACAAGGTAACACAAGCACTAGGACTAGAATACCATTCGGTTCACTTTTGGTCGGACTCTACAGTAGTCCTAAATTGGCTTCAATCTCCACCCTACACCTGGAAAACCTTTGTTGCCAACAGGGTTAGCGAAATTCAAACGACCACACGGAACGTTGGGTGGAAACACATCCCAGGACTCCAGAATCCTGCGGATATGGTATCAAGGGGAATGCGTGTCAACGACTTTGTCCAAAGCACATTATGGAAAAACGGTCCCAACTGGCTATGCAAATCGGAGGAAGTATGGCCGCAAGAAACGGCATTTGAAAAAATTCCTGAGGATATAATGGAAAGGGAAACGGTGGTGGCTGTGGTTTCGAATATGGAAAGGCACAATTCAATATTCACCCGCTATTCCAACTATAACAAACTTATTCGCATCGTGGCATGGTTACAACGCTTTCGGAATAATTGTCATTTACGGCGTATTGGTGAAAATCTACTCTTAGCACCCACACTAACGGTGAAGGAACTGGAATCGAGCAAAACCCAGCTCATTAAACTGGTACAATCTGAATCATACTCCGAGGAAATAAAGGCGTTGCAGACTGGAAACCTTGTTTCATCCCGGTCATCTATTCGAACTTTGAATCCATTTTTAGATGAAATAAACATGCTACGCGTTGGGGGCCGTCTGCAACTCTCCGATGAACCTTACGATACCAAACATCCAATATTGCTGCCTGGTGATCATCCCTTTACTAAGCTTCTCGTCCAGCGGTATCATCATCAACTCCTTCACGCTGGACCTCGTTTGATGTTAGCAGTTATTCGTGAACACTACTGGCCAGTAAATGGAAGGCGACTACTACGGGGCATCGCTAGACGCTGCTACAACTGTACTCGAGCACAACCGGCACCGGTAAGGCAACCCATGGGACAATTTCCAGCTTTGCGAGTAACACCGAGCAGAGCATTTACCAACACGGGGGTTGATTACTGCGGCCCAATCTATCTTCGTTCTCCACATCGAAAGGCATTTCCTACGAAAGCATACATTTCGGTATTTGTGTGTTTTAGCACCAAAGCGGTACATCTCGAGTTAGCTGGAGACTTATCGACCGCAACCTTCATGTCAGCACTGCGCAGATTTATAGCTCGTCGAGGAAAACCTGCAAATATATTCTCTGATAATGGAAAAAACTTTATCGGAGCACGGAATGAACTTCACGAAATCTACACACGGCTGCATACTCAAACGGAATTAAACAAAATCATCGACGAGTGTGCATCAAAAGGAATCTCATGGCATTTAATCCCCCCTAAGGCTCCAAATTTTGGCGGACTGTGGGAATCCGCAGTCAAGATAGCAAAGCAACACCTTTACCGGCCGCTTCGCAATTCACTTCTCAGCTACGAGGACACGGTAACTATCCTGGCACAGGCAGAAGCCTGTATGAATTCTCGGCCACTGATTCCTTTATCGGACGACGTAAGCGACCTATCGGCATTAACACCCGGTCACTTCTTGATTGGTTGTTCTCTTCATGCACTACCGGATCGAGATTTGCGAAACATCCCTCTAAATCGGCTAAACAGATTCCAGCGGCTGCAACAAAAAACACAACAATTCTGGCATATGTGGCGAAACGAGTACTTAAAGGAACTGCAACGGGATTCCAAGCCTTTTAGAGTACGTGGAGTGCCAATCAAGGTGGGCACAATGGTGATTCTGCGCGACGACTCTCTGCATCCAACAAAATGGCCTCTGGCACGAATAATTGAGGCAAAACCAGGTATCGACGGAGTAATACGCGTGGTTCTCGTGCAAACAATTAGCGGAATCTTCAGACGACCGGTATCACAAATTTGTCTCCTTCCTGCGGATGATCAGCAACCTCTTCTGCAGCAGTCGTCAGCAATTAGCGGAGAAACAACGGAAAATGAACAAAATTAGTAGTACTTAAGAAAAGTAGCAGATATCGTGTGCTTTGTTTGATAGCTGAGTGCTCTATGAAATGTAATGATATACACAATAGTAGTAGGACAAATAATAGTTGTAGTAGTTGAAACGTTGTTTCAAGGTGGTGGCTATGTTTGGGTGCGCATTTTTCTAGTAGTTTAGACACAGTAGCCCAATGACTCTTTAGACGAGTTTCGTTAAGTTGATGTTCACTCTTATACAGGAGAATGTGGTAGCGGTAGCATTAGATTTTGTATCACTTTTTGGAAAGCCACCAAGGCGATCAGACGCGTTTTTCGGAATAAATATTACAATTGTATCGGTTTCTTTCGATTCACTTCATGGTTGATTAAATAGTTAAAATTCAAATAAATTGGTTTTCATTTGGTATCCCGAATCGGAGTGAATGATTAAACCGAAAATCACCGACATTATTTGGGCGATATTACTTGGTGTGACGAATCTAGGACATGATTAGGCGGATATATTTCCCCTCGGAAAGGACATTTTACCCCAATTCTGCACGATTGAATTCCGGAGCAAGGATATACGAAATCATATCTGAACGAAAAAGTTATATTTCACGCCATATAAGAACATATATGTACCAAAGTGGAGGCGATATACGTGCGAAAGCTTTGTCAATTATTTGTAATTCTATTTTGCGTAGTTTTTATAACACGCAACTAAATACTCCTGAATATATGATTAAGATATAATCAAATATTGCAACTGTCTATCCTGCTTTATAATTCACAGTCATGAATTGTATATGAAGGCACGCACGACTGCAAAACAACTTGTTGTTCACTTCGATTTGACATACTCTAATTATTATACAATTCCAATGTGAAATTGACATGAAAACAATTTATTATGAACTTTCTATTACGATTTTGTGTTATCTGGGCTGGGACCTTGCCATATGTATGAAGCAATTTGTAATTTCTGTTTTAAATGAAGAAAATATTGTGCTTTGCAGCTGTAGTTGGATTAATCCAGATTATTTTCTCTAATGCCAATGTATATGACGAAACAAAACAGCAACATTGCAGTTGTCACTCTTTCTCACTCACAGCATTCCCACTGTCGCACTTTTTGTGCCAGTCGCACTTTTAGACTGCGGTGTCCAGTAAGGTGCAAAATGCGGGATAAATCATTTAAAAAATTTTGCTCTTCCCAGCCCGAGTGTTTTATATGGAGCTGTCACTTTTGCCTGCCCAACAGATCTCCAATTCGCTATGACGGCGCCGCAATGGAGACACCTACATTAGTTTCGAGCATGCGTGAAGCAGAATAGTGATTTGTTAAAGAGTGCAAAAGACAGAAATATGTCGGAAATAATTTTCACGCATTCAGCTACGGGCAGTTATGTAAGTGGAAAAGAGGTCGTGCGGTGCCGTCATAGCGAATACATATGTCGACCAACATTTGAAAGAGGCGGATAAGCCAACTGTCAAACAGAACGGGTGAGAGTTAGTTTTTGCTGGAGCAGTATAGGAAAATGAACTCTCACTCGTTCTGTTTGACAGTTGGCTTATCCGCCCCTTTCAAATGTTAGTCGACATTCGCTATAGGGTGTTTGCAGAGTGCATATGTATTGGATATCTGTTGGGCAGGCAAAAGTGACAGCTCCATATAAAACACACGGGCAGGGAAGAGCAATATTTTTTAAATGATTTATATTCTTCATTTAAAACAGGAATTACAAATTGCTTTATATATATGGCAAGGTAATATATCTGTTTACTAAATAAAACAATTATTTTCAACAAATAAACTAAGACGCGTGAGCAATGATCAAAAATGTAACTATGACCTATGTTAGTGGGATAAAACTGAACAAATATCAATAGCCAACAGTTGCTTTCGGCTAAAGCGGGGTACGCTGCTGAAAAGAAAACAGCTCAAGAAAAAATCTTGCTATTTACCGAAGAAATTTTGACAACTCCAATGCAAGCAACCACCTGTCATTTTTTCTTGTGGTAATAATTGCGCCGGATATTATTCCGTACGGAAAAGTGACGTTTTAATTCAGCTGCATGTAAAACTGCGCCATCTGAACGTGAAATAATATTTCTTATGAAGAGCGTACTGCTTAAGAAATCAAGAGCAACATTTCAAATAGGCCGAAGTCAAAACTGACAGTTTCGAGAAAATCGATGTTGAAACTTGAGCATCATTTTTTAACTCCTTATTTGATATAAACAGTGTTGCTTAGAATTGAATGTCACATTATGATGCAAAAACATAATAGTTCAATGTGTAATGCAACAACTAGCAGAAAAAACATTGATTTACTTTGTAATTTGCAAAAATATGCGTTTGGCCGTTTTCGGAGATCATTCGGTAATACGACTTTTTCATAAGGCTGATTTGATTATCAATTGTTGATGGGGCCTTTGACATGAGGCTTTTATTTACTGTCAGTGGTGATATGATTTTGGTGTCGGGCCGGTTTTTAGACAGCGTTTCGCGTTTGGCCTTTTTTATCACGTTGTTTTGAAGCGCAATGGCTAGAAAAGGTTAAAAATTCGTAACTGGGACACCGATCAGCTTTATTATTTCTACTAGAAAAGTTGGGGTTTAATTTCATCGGCAAATCTGCCACCGTTGAACAGGTTTGTGAAGCGGAACGTGTTACCCGTGAGGTGCGGCAGTGCGGCAGTCGCTATTGGTAGTGTGAAGCAGCAGCAGTTCATTCATTTAGCATTTCTAACTCGCAGCGTGCAAGTGCATCACGCCTTGGCAGTTTAGCGATAGTAAATGTCTCGGGCGCGCAACTAACGAACTCTGTCCGGTTCCTCCACAGGTGATAAATATATACAGCGAAATAGCTTTTTTCGTGTAAGCCGCAAAGTAACTTAAATTTGTGTTGCCGCGCAGGCTTAAATACTAAACATGTGTCTGTGAATGACCGTGTTATGTATGCAGGTAGCATCGTATTGTTTTTTTCGGTCGTCCGTCGAGTCTCTCGCGCAATTGTACGGCGGGGATCATCTTCGCAGCAGCAACTGCAGAACTGGCTGTTTCTAAAATATTTAATTTGCACTGTTAACAATTGATTACCAACGGAAACTCAAAAATTGTGTATTTATTACTTACTAAACGTACTCAACCGGAGATGGCCAGTGATTATTCGCCACTATGCGTAGAAATCCCACAACAAAAATAGGGCCGAATGCAAAACAAAACACAAACTGCGTATAGGCTTTTTCATACAGAAGGGCCGAAGCACAAAATGAAAACTTTGTTGCCAGTTTTCACATAAGGCTTTTTCAAATTTGCTTTTTAAGACTCATAAAGTTTTCAAATCGCTATGATGTTTGGTATTATTATAGATACTTAAAAAAGCTTTAAATATAACCAAAAAACCAGTTTTTTAATATTTTGCACTTGGGCCCTATTGAAATGTTGTTCTTGAAATCGTAAAAGAAATTGATTTCTTGAGCATTTCTTGTCCTATCTTTTTACCCATTACTTTTCAGCAGCGTACCCCGCTTAAGAAAGCAATTTATTATGCTAAAACCAATTTTATATTCCGTTACTTTCAACTTGGCCTATGCCCTAACTGCTTCAAAAAACAGTATATTTGGGACACCGATTTAACGCGAATTCACCGAAACCCTAGTTACCAAATGTCAGCATATATTTCAGGGATCATTTGTCGGTTACTTTAACTATTAATTGCTTTAAAATGATGAATACCTTTAGAAAAAATGATAATTTTATCCGACACGTTTTTGCTGCATTGAATAGGAAAATATGCAATGTGTGCCCAACAGATGTCTTGCATGTGTTAGAGTGACTATATACAGAGTGGCGACAATGTCAAAATTGGAATGATAATTATCTGTCAGTGTCATTCCAATCGAGCAGACAACCTATCCAACGCGTATGCAGGAAAGAGAAAGAAAACCCTAGGATAAACCGCATTGCATACATTTGGGATGACTTGGCGCCACTCTGTATATAGTCACTCTAGCATGTGTGTGTAGCAAAAGCCCTATTGGCCTTGCCAGCGTTGAAAGAGATTTCGTAGGCTGCTCGCACTTACAGGAAATCTCGTGCCGAACTGTCAACGCGTGAGTGTTGACAAAAGCAAAAATACTTCTCTTTCTTTTTTTCTCACGCAAAACCCTGAACAATATCAGCAACGCTGGCAAGGCCAATGACGGCACCGCAGTGGCGACACCTTCATTAGTTTCGAGTTTGCGTGGAGCAGAAAAGCGATTTCTGCGATTTGATAATGAGTGCAAAAGATAGAAACATGTCGGATATATTTTTCACGCATTCAGCTACGGGCAGTTTTGTAAGTGTAAAAGAGGTCGTGCGGTGCCGTCATAGCGAATATAGTCACTCTAGAGTTTGGGATGACTTGTCGCCACTCTGTTTATAGTCACTCTAAGTCACTCTAGTTACTCTCTGAGAGAGATTCGCGAAGAGGAAAAATTCTAACGTCAAATGCAGCCAGTACGATCTGTCAAATGCAGCCAGCCGTTATCGTTGGCCCAAAATGGAAAAGTATTGATAATTCTCATAAGTTTTCTGCCGGTGTTTTTTTGTAAAAAACACATTTGGGATTGAATTAGTCTTGTTTGTCTCAATTGTAAACTAACATTTTTGCAAAAACTAAAATACCCGTGGGCCAATTAACACCAAAATATGTTATTATAAAACGCACATTTCACACGTCCAATGAGATGTTCACGCACAGGTTTTATTTATTTGCCCGAAAATGAAAGCAAACGTAATAGGAAGAAGAAGAACAGCTAAAGCAGGAGAAAAAGAAGACCGTCTTCGCGACTCTCTCTCAGGTTACTCTAACTCTAGCGATTACGAAGTTGCTGATATTTGTATGGTTTTTATGTGAGAAAAAAGAAGAGGGAAGTATTTTTGCTTTTGTCATTATTCATACAATGACAGTTCGGCATGGGATTTCGTATAAGTGCAAACAGGCTTAAAAACCTTTAAAATCTTTGTCTGCTTCGTACACGAATAGCGTGGATCTGGATAGGCGCTAGGCGGAATAAGCAGAGTAGTCATTGTATGTAGAGTGGCAGTGGATTTACATCTCAGTTGTATCGAAAAAACCTGACTAATATCGATCTCTGGCCGTTTTATAAATTAAGCCTGTACTAACAAAATGTCGGAGATTTCGTAAGTAAATTTATAGAATAAAATCGAACGATACTTTATATACTGTTGACTTTGGTTACTAACAAACAACACTTATTTCCGTCGTCCATTTTTAAGGTTTAGAAATCTGAAGCGGCAAATCTACTTGCGGTGATTTCAAGCGTAGATGTCTATTACGCTATTTACCGCTTATATTATCGTTTTCGAAAAATTTAATTTCATGAAACGTAAATTTAGTTAGTGAAATTCTAAAATTACTAATCGATTTTTTTTGTCTTTAGGGTTCCTCCTCCAGCTGTCTGGGCTCAGCGCAATGATGTCATTATATTAACGTTAAACGTGGAATGTCCGGATCCTCTCTTCAAGTATGTAAAATTCAGTGTAATTGTCGATCCTATAAAAAATGCATTTTCCCATTTAGGTTTACTGAAGACTCTATGTATTTTAAAGGTTTAGGCCTACCGGAAAAGAAAAACCACGAGGTCACGATTAGTTTTTATAATAAAATTAATCCGGATAAAGTGGTTAGTAAAAATACTAGCCGATGTATTGAGTTTATTATCTCGAAAGCTGATACAAAAGCGTCATATTGGCCAAAGTTAACAAATGATAAAAACAAACCACACTGGCTTAAAGTGGATTTTAACCGTTGGAAGGACGAAGGTTCCGATGACGATGCGAGTAAGTAAAAAGTATAAACATATGTATGTAGATTCGGGTATGTTTTGCTGTTGCAGTTGAAAACCGTAATAATCGATTCGCGACATTTGGTTTTATTCGTATTCTGTGTGTCGCAACTACGTCGCACGTGGTGCGCTGTATAGCGCACCAATGAGCGATCACAGTCGCTCGCACTCTGGTGGTACCCTAAGACTAATAATTTATTCTGTTCATCAAAGCGTTATAAAAATCTTATGACAAAAGGTTTGTCAATATAATAGAATTTGTATCGGTATCAATTGCACCAAAAGGTTCGATTTATATACTATTATAGAATTGAGATTGTGTTGTTTTAATTCACTGTCCGCCCGCTGATACTTAGCTTGTAAAACTTGTCAGTTGGATTCATCACCTCGAACGGTCCTTCGTATGGTGACGATAGGTCGAACCGGATCGTTGCGTACGCAGACATTGCAAGCAAGAGTGCAGGTCAGAATGGATGAATACACTCCGATTGCCGTGCCAAGAAGTCTGTTGAACTCACAAATTATGCATAACTACGTAGATTTGCGATGAATTTGATATGCTATAAACACACGTCGATCGGGAGGTTTCTGATCGAAACGGGACCGATCGGAATGTAGTTGTAGAATCGAAGCGATTAATATGGGAAAAACGGCTATCTAGTGTTGAATATTGTAGCACAGGTGAGTATAACGCGCCACCCTTGACCGCTGACTGCAAGCAATTTTTGGCATTCGAAATGCTTTCTTTGCGGATGCTCGACCAATCAAATTGCTCTGTCATTAATTTGGCTGTTGCACGCGCCCCAGGGTGACACAGATGATGTGTTGCTTGTAGAGCGATGTTAGGGTAGTAACGAACAGCTGAATGCGATCGCCTGTGCAATCACAAACCGGTTTGCTACCTGGAACGGCAAAAAGTTGCAACTTTAAAGGTAATGGTGATGTAGGTAGGGTATTGTCGTTATCGTCGGGCCACTGTTATGGTCGGGCCATCACGATTTTACAGTTTTAGTAACTCATGATGTCTATGCTACAACCATTGTAAAACTTCTTACTGTGATAGCTAACTTTTCATAATATTTTGAGTTTCAATCGTGTATTCAAAACACTCGTACTGAATTCAGTGACTAAACCTCACAAAAAAAGTTTTCCAGGCGCAATGAACTTTTCTTCAAGAAATGATTCATGAAATGCAATTATCGAGATAAATTTTAAAAATGTATAAAGTGTGTTATGCTGCACACGAAGACTATTGAAAAATCCCCTTTAGTAAGGTGTTTGGGAAGGCTAAGGTGAAATACTAGAAAAGTGCTATTTGTAAAGGTCGGGTCACTTGTGTAGTCATGGTTGGGCCACCATAATTTTAAGCGCAAAAGCACAATAATCGCTAGAGAATGTCAGTCACGTAAAATGTGATGAAATAAAGCAAAAATAGTACGATAAAAACCTAGATTTTTATTATTTTTTTCATTGTAGTTGTACACTTCGGAAAAGGCGATTGTAGCAATATTGATTATACAAGATCGCCAAAATTTCGCAAAAATGCAATTAAAAATAGGGTATATGAGCCTATATGAGTCGTTGTTCCCAGAATTCATTCTTTTCATGTCTCTATATAGAATTTCAATACGTATGTCTTAGATTTTCTGCGGTGGCCCAACCTGTACAACGTGGCCCGACTATGACAACATTTTTTGTCTTCACGTAAATGCCTATAACTTTTTTATTTTTCAAGCAATCAGCTCAAAACTTTCTGGAAATATTCCTTATTCTTAGACCTTCGCAACGATGTATTTAGATTTCCAAAATTCTTTTTGAAACGAAAGTTATGGGCGAACGCCAAAACGTGGCCCAACCACGACGACACTCCCCTACCTTTTAAAATATTTTGCAGCTGGTCGTCGTTTTTTGATCATCCGCAAGTTCGTCGTAATCTGGCTTTTTAAAAAACACAGCTGTATATATATGTAAATGTGCGATTTACGATATAATCTTCACCTATCTAGTAAAACTGATATTTTAATTCTCCTCATATAGGGAGCTTGACTGTCTCTTTGAATGTGTGCATTTTGATTGTAAGCACAAACCGATCTCTTGCACCCTCATAACAAATGTCATATCTAGAGCAACACGTGAAAGGGTCTATAGAGTGAGGAGGGGTAAAAGTGCGATGCGGGTAAAAGTGCGATTCAATAATTTATCGGTGCAGATTCCGAGTAAATTTTCTACATTGGTATGGATTGGTGACTATTTTGACAGCTTGAATCTAACGTAAACTTTGGTTTTAGAGTAAACTATAGTATTGCTGAGTTATGTGCAAATGTTATTTTGGGGTGGTTTTGATGTAATTTTTCGTTATACGGCAAATACGATATCAACAGGTCGATATTACTTGTTGAAAATTTGTATCAGCGTTTTACATCACTCACATATCTGTTTATTTACATCTGTTAGGCTGTTAATTTACAAAATATATTTCGCTTTTCCGTAATTTAATCTAACTCCGTCAAGCGCCTAGCGGGGTAAAAATTCGATTCACGGACGGGGCAAAAGTGCGATTCATGGACGAGGCAAAAATGTATAGCTAATTATATACAGCTTTAGGCACTATATTACAGATACTAGAAATGAAAGATCTGCAGAAAACTGTGTGCTCTACAGATGTTGGCCGAAGGAAAACAATGTGTTTCCGCTGATGGAACAAAAAACAAACGTTTGGAAAAGTTTCGATCGAACGGAGGCTGCAATACACCAGCGCAAAAAAGAAAAGGTGCAAATTGAGAATATTCCTTACCGAAACATAACAAAGATTGAAGATAATATGGATTTGTTAGCTACTGCTGGGCTAATTTCATGGATTCTAGCTTCGAACTTTTGCCCCGCTAGTGGGGTAAAAGTGCGAATCTGCACTTGATCAGAAGAAAGACGAATTTATTTTGCAAAGCACTATTACCGCAGATGTGAAGAGATCGAGTTACTGCATCACTATAAAATATATTATGTTGTTTTCCTTTTTTATATCTCACAAAAATTGATGACAACTTCAAACCGCAAAATTTTGACAATTTCACACCCCTGATTTAAATAAAAGAAAACCTGCACTCCTGAATAGAAATGCCAATACCGGGGGTATTTCGAAAACCGGGTTTTCGGTTAAAAAAAATTAAGTTTTAGAACGCGAAGAGAATTTATCATGTCATCTCTTAAACGAGAACAAATGTTAATGAATAAATTCTAATGAAAAAACTTGTGGAGGCAGAGAATCTTCATCCAGTGTCCTCGCAAAAAGGAAGTATCATAGAATTTTATTAGCAAAACATTCTTGATGCCTTGAAGAATATTACAAAGTCATTTGTTTTTAAATCACGAATAGGGCGGTTGATTATAAAACGAATAAATTTAAATATATGAACTTTCTCTGAAATTCTACCAATACAGTTAATCGAACAGCAGTTGTGCGATACCTGAGAGATGTTCCGAGAGCAGCTCTAGAGTCGTAGAGTTTACATTTTTTCCGGTACAGCAATTCGACAGCAGCCTATACTGGTTCTGGCACTGCAACGATTTCTTCATTCTTCATGAATTACTCATCGCATAACTACAGCAACTAAAATTTTAGAATTTTTTCTCAAGCTGTCAAAAAAGACAAAGATACATGAAGAAGATCTGATTTACCAAAATTAAAGATACATTATCCATTGTTGAAAAAAAAATTAGTGCACATTTGAAAACCGTACTCGGCTGTTCAGCGAAGCTTTCGTTTGACGTCATAACAGGAGCGTTGTACGGCCGTCAGGTCAACTTTGCGAAAGCATCTCTTGATTCTACCAATCAACTGTTTGCAATTCGTGGCTCTCCAGTTATTTTTGTACACCAATGAACTCAAAATCCCGAAGAAATCTTCGATTGGGCGCACTGAGACAGATTTTTCGGGTCGTGGTTTTTTGGTTAAAAATGGGATAGAATGGGTATTCAGGAACGATTGTATTTTTTGGCGTAATGCGATGATGCTCTGTCCGGTCAAAACACGTATTGTCCATCTGCATGATGTTTTTGTAGAAACGGGATCAAAATTTTCTTCGAACATTCGTCTGGTGCATCTTAATTGATAGCCACGCCAGAGGGCTTGGTGTTGAAGAAACGAGAAAGAGAACGATGTCCTTCTGGGTCCATCATTTTGGCTGGTCTTCCACTACCTTGCTTGCGAATAGTTGTTGGGCATCTTAGGATATGGTAAACAGTCGAAGCCGCAACATATTTGCTTTTTAAATGTTGTACCGTATACTTTTTGCCGAAATTTCTGTTGCAGTTCGCAGAAGTGTACAACGCGCTCCCGAAATGCTCCTTGTTTCGACGCCATTTTTATCAAAACTGGGCAAGCATAAACAAAATAAAAAATATTAACAAGAGGAGAGAGAGAGAGAGCTAACTCATACATACCTTCATTTCTCTCTGAGCTCGTTTGTTGTTGAGCATAAGAGCCGCGAAAAAATTCCAAAATTTTAGTTGCCACCCGTTATTTACTTTTTAGATCAGGCAGAGACGTTCGAAGCGATAATTGGTGCCCGTAGAATTGGCTCAGCCTTGTCAACAGGCTATTGTAAGTAATCAGAACCTTCCTCCGTGGTTTGTTCTGACATTTCTCTAGGGTCCTCCGTCAACCTTCACTGAAGATTTTCTAAACAGCTTCACTGTATATCGCACGTTTCTTTTGTTGCGCTATTTTTTAATTAATTAGCGCATTCAAGTAGGAAATCGGACTTGCTTTGCCCTTCGCAAAACGCTACGATCCAGAAGCATACGCCGCTGTACGAAGCTGACAATGTACAAAACCCTTATTTAACCGGTAGTTCTTTACAGACTTGAAGCTGTGACGTCGCTCACAGTGGAAAAACGCGCTCTTGTCGTGTTTGACCGGAAGATACTGCGGATGATATTTGGCGGAGTACAAACTGAAAGCGGAGAGTGGCGGGAACGTTTTATGAATCACGAGCAACATGCACTTCTTAGAAAGATTGCAATCGTATACCTGGCTAAAGTCAGTTGGCTACGGTGGGTACCGGTGTCAAAGACGGACCCGGACGAGAAAAAGTATCTTGTCCGATTTTGTCTCGATATTGCTTCTTTCGCAGATTTTTCTCATAATGTTTACTTTTAGCTGAAGTAGCCGACGCATTTTCATGAGAAAATTCTGCTAGAGAAGACTCACCGCCGGTTTCAATCCTAGTCAGTGTAGCAAATATAAATTTTTACCTTTACTCTAGAAAAAAAGTAAAATGGAATAGATAACCCGGCAAACTTTCCAGCATAATATTCAACACAAAAAAAAACTTGTATTTTTCCATTCTTGATGCTAATTTTGTGTTATATTCGAAAGCCAGGATTTTTTTAAAATCGACCAGGAAAACCGGGAAAAAACCAGGAATTTGAAATCACAGATTGAGTTGCCACCCTGATTTTACAATCTGAAATATTCAGTCTAATTTGTGGCAGTACGAAGTTTGCCGGGTCCTCTAGTTTATGATAAAAACCTTATTTTTAAAGACCACATTGAAAGTATGATATATGAGATGTTTATATCCTCACATTAACAAAAATTCTAGACTTTGTCTGAAAAATAAACTATTGATTTACCGTGACCGCACATAATTGCGATCAGCTCCTAATTCCGATCACTCAACCTAAATGGTCAATTTTTAGAAAATTGAGCAAAAATCTGTAGTAAATGAGCACGCTTAGTTATTGTGCTATGTGTTTATGTATCAGTTGTTAAAAAAAGACTGCCTTTGGGGCACCATGCACTTCAAAATAAATTAAATTCGACAGGCAGTAGCAAAAAACGCCATCAAAATGTATTTTCGTAGCCGGAGTGCTAAGCGCTCGATCAAATTTGCTAAGATCATAGCAGCGTGAAAACATATTTACCTTCTTCGGTATTCTATGATAACAAATAGAAATAGATACAAGCATATGTAACCGTTCTACATCAAATTTGGCTGAAAAAATGCTGAATTTTCGGAATTTATTCCATTAAAGTGATTGATCGGAATTATGAACATAATTTTTTTTTCTGCTTCTAATTCTGATCACTATATCAAAGTTATAAACTGGCAAAATGCAAGCTAACGAAGTTGCTATTTGGATTTTAAGATTAATTGCGACATGATAACATGGTAGGATTATCGAAATTTTTGACGTAAAACTACGTCTTATGGCAGGGTGTCAACCAAAATTTGGAGTCAAGCCACCGTCACGAAAGAATGAAAGATTTTGAACGCTAATAGTTCTTCCAATTTACAACGGATGTTGATCATAAACGATGCAGCAATTGTATGGCTGTCTTGAAAAGATTGTTTGCCAATCGCTAAATAGTAAAAATTAACGAAAGATTTCAAGTTTAAAATTGTCCATACATTTTCCGTATGATAGCCTTGCTTCCCAGGCACGGACGACCATTACACACCAAGCTTGTGGCTGCTACTGATTAGCATAAGCAAGCATAAGCATAAGCATAGGATTCCGCCCGTGTGCTGCCCTGCTACTCAGTTATTGACCAGGACCGATGAAAATTGCAAAATGGTAGCTGGAAAAAGCATGCTTAGGATAACGCACTTTTCAGGTCCCTGCGTGCTGATCAATTCCGAGGCTGGCCACGTCCGAATGCGGTTCCTGGTGGAATGGGAAGGACTATTAGTCCAATACTTGTTGCTTATAAAGACCAGGGAATCTTCTGCATCTTCACAAGCATCAAGCTTGCGGCTGCTGCTGATTCAAGACAAAGAAGCAAAATAAACTTGCGTGTTTTTTGCTTACTACAGGGCACAGTATAGCCTAGGTGCTACATTCCGATTTGCAATTTTGACCCGTTTTTATACGACAGATTTCGCAGCCTGTAAGAGTACGGGACAATTGTAGGACTAGTGCTAAAAATCCTTTGACTCTTTCAGTCGAGATTCGAACATGTGACGTCTAGGCTCCCGATCAAATGATTCTAACAAAAATCTTACAGGATTGTGGCTCAAGTTGATATTTCTATCAAACTTTGTTATAAATGTTTCTACCAAAATTCTATCTCGTTCTGTTACTTATAAATCGCTTTGTTACAATATGGTTATACAGCAAGACAGAATACTGACTTTGTTACTCATATGGAAATAAACTAGATCAAATTATATCATAATTTGATATATTTGTGATATGCCTTGGGCAAATTTTGTTGCAATTTTAGTTATTTTAAATGCTAACGAGACCAAGTTTATAACCAAACGCAAAGGAGATATTGTTATAAAATACTTATTATCTAGAACTCATCCTGTTATAAATTTGATATATTCATTTGATTGGGTTATTAGACCAGTGCCGTACCTCGAGGCCAACTGAGAGGCTCAGACGTTTTGCTTTTCTAACGCTGCAAACAAGCGACAGCGATAGTGCAGCTATGAATTATCTTATTAATGCGTGTTCTTTTAATATAACAATAACATATTATTTTGAGGACTCCCTAGAACTTTGTTAATAGCTGGATGCGTGAGGCAAATTTCTATACTGAAATACTCCGATTTTAGCACTGGTACAAATTTTCGTTTTTGATATCACAAAATAGCTCACCTACCATAAATACGGTACAGTAAGATAATATTATTATTATATTGTTTGTTTTTACCTTTGTTATACTATAACAAAGGTTTAAAAATTGGTCGAAAAACACGAAATTGATCCGAGGCCCGGAGGGCCAAGTCACATATACCAATCGATAGGGTTCGATGATTTGAGCAATGTCTGTGTGTGTGTATGTATGTAATGATTTTTTCTATCGCCTGTTTCTCAGAGATGGCTGAATCGAATCGTTCGCTATTACTTTTGTTTGAAAGGTGTTATTGTCTAGTAGATCACTATTGAGTTGTTTCGTGATACGACGTTTCGTTTGAAAGTTATAAGCAAAAATGTGAAAAATACGTGACACGGGTTTCTCAGGAACTACATAACCGATTTCAACGATCTTAGTATCAAATGAAAGCCCTTATTAAAGCTAAATTGTTCAGGAATTTTTAATTGAAAACAAACAAGTAGTTTAAAAGTTATGCTAAATAAACCTGTTTTGACAAGGTAATAATTATCGCCTGTTTCTTAGAGATGGCCAAACCAATTTATGCGCTATTAGTCTCATTTGAAAGATAATATATCCTAGTAGATCACTATTGAATGGTTTTTTGATTGGACGTTTAATTTGATAGTTATGAGCAACCGTATTCACCACACCAAAATTAACAATAATTTATAATTTAACCATGATAATTAACCTAATTTCAATTATTTTAATATCAAATGAGAGGTTTTGACACTACGAATATATATGCAAAATTTCATAAGAATTGGTTTTACCGGTTAAAATATATTAACCGTCGAACACTCGCGCCAACTTTTGTAACACAGTTACTCGCGCGCACAATAGCCCCAAACCAAAGAAAACGTGTGCACTAGAATTTTGACTGGGAAAACTTGGTTTTAGGTTTATCGAATCTTTGGAAGAGTTTCTTGAAATTGAAAGCTCTATTGTCTGGTGAAATTTAAATTTTGATTAATCCCCCTAAAAATGAAATAAAAAAATATTTTTCTTCAGTGTCAATATAACACATTGATGTGTTCTGCAAAGTTATAGACCATATTATTACAAGAAATTTTGCTAAACACAGCAACCTTCTGTCTGTGCAGCGAAGATAGAAATATCTTATTTATTGTATATGAATTTGTAAAATTAGTTTTTCTATTTTTGCTCTTTTTGTAATTGTTGTATGACTTTTTCATGTACTTCAAAATTGTACAAATAGTAAAAATACACAACTTTGCTGAAAATAGTATACCTGTATGTTTGCTTGTTTAGGAACTGTAGAACTTTGGTTATAAAGAATACCCTAATTTTGACTCCGAATTACTCGACTACCAGCAGACGGATACATTTTAAACATTTTACATTTGCTGATAGTTTTGCTGCATACATTTTCCCAACAATTTAAATTATTAATGCATTGAATAATTCTGACATTTTCCTCATAACAAGTTTATTGAAGAATATACGTGAATTAAACAACGATTTGCAACTTTGTAACAATATGGCATTCAAAAATCTACACATGTTTTACAAAATACCACAGCGTGAGTAACCGGAGGTTAATGAAAATTGATGAAATTTATTAAAGAATACTTTATTGATGTGAATCAAATAGAATGGCATTACAGGAAATTGTGCAAAGTTCAAAAACCTATAAACTAGACCTTTACTACGCATTGTATATGTTAAAGAATAATATTTCCTCTGATAACTTACTTTTATTTGCAGTAACTTAGATTAATAGCAACTTACTTATCCTTACTCAGCAATTTCATGAAAAAAAATTCTATCAAAATTTAAAAGTGTTCCTATTTTGTTCAAAATTTGTAAACTTATTCAATCTCCAGGTCCGGATGGTATTCTACCCATTTTCTTACAAAAAACGGACGGTGTTATAATGTCCGAGCTCATCAACCTCTTTCGAGCCAGTTTCACTTTGGGGTATATCCCAGAGAATTGGCGGAAAGTAAGGGTTGTGTTCATACCTAAGGCTGGCAAAAAAGACAAAACCATGCCTAAGGCTTTCAGACCGATAAGTCTGACTTCAACGCTTCTTAAGCTGATGGAGAAAATCACGGATAACTATATCCGCAATGAGTTTTTAAAAAACTCTCCGTTACATGTAAATCAACATGCATACCAACACGGTAAATCTACGGAAACCGCACTGCACTGCTTAGTGACGTTAATTGAGAAATCGCTCAAATATCAAAAGACGGCACTTTGTGCTTTTCTTGATATTGAAGGCGCTTTCGATAACACGTCCTTTGCGTCAATTAATACGGCTCTCTGTCAAAAGAGAATCGACCACACTACAATGAGCTGGATTCAAGCAATGCTCTCGAGCAGACAAATTACAGCATCATTGGGAGATACGTCGGTCACGATTTCGGTGATCAAAGGATGTCCACAGAGAGGAGTTCTCTCCCCCCTGCTCTGGTCACTGGTTGCCGACGCACTCCTTCACAAGCTGTCACAGCTTGGTTATGAGACCATTGCTTACGCCGACGACGTTGTACTTATCGTCAGAGGAAAGTTTGACGCAGTACTGTCAAGTCGCTTGCAAGGAGCTCTAAACACCACCATGTTATGGTGCTCACAAGAGGGACTTAATGTAAATCCCACCAAAACAGTCGTTATACCATTCACTAGGCGAAGGAAACATACCATTACTCCGCCTATACTGAATGGTGTCAGACTGGGCTTCAGTAATGAAGTCAAACACCTCGGAATAATTCTCGATAAAAAACTGAACTGGGCTGCCCACCTAGATTATGCTGTTAAGAAAGCAACTTCGGCTACCTGGGCATGCAGGTCACTGTTTGGCAAAACCTGGGGATTGAAACCTCAACTAGCCTTCTGTCATATACTACTATTGCACGGCCTAGAATAACCTATGCTGCAGTCGTATGGTGGCCAAAGGTGAATGAGGTGACAGCCCAAGCCAAACTAAACAAAGTTCAGCGCCTGGCCTGTCTTACAGTTACCAGTGCCATGCGTACAACACCTACTGCAGCCATGGAGGCAATGCTATGCTTACTGCCTTTGCATCTTCATGTGAAGAAGGAAGCAGAGCTCGGCGCACTACGGTTGCAAAGGAGTAAAACCATACTCGAAGGTGACCAAATCGGTCATCTTCGCATACTTCGGGAATTCAATCTGACACCCTTAGTAACTTCAGTCTCTGACTGCATGGAAGCCAGGCCCAATATGGACGTTCCATATGAGGTGATTGAAACAGATCGCTCAATGTGGAATAATGGAGGGCCAGATCTTCCATCTGGAACTATCTGTTTTTTTACAGATGGTTCAAAAATGGGGGCCTGCACAGGCTCCGGAGTCTACGGACCCGGCATCAGGGAAACTATCTCATTAGGAAAGTGGCCCACCGTTTTTCAAGCAGAAGTATATGCCATATACATCTGTGCGACAATATGCTTGAAACGAAAGTACAGGCATGCGAAAATCGGTATCTTCACGGACAGCCAAGCAGCACTACTGGCTCTCAAGTCCGCCAAATGCGTGTCCAAATTAGTTTGGGAGTGCAGCACAGCATTGAGGGAACTCTCCCGCCAAAACAAAGTTTTATTACTTTGGGTGCCCGGTCACTGCGGAATCGAGGGCAATGAATTTGCTGACAACCTAGCAAGACAAGGATCAGCTCAGCAATTTATTGGTCCTGAACCGTTTCTGGGCACCTCCACATCCGCCGTGAAAGGCGAACTGATGACATGGGAAAAGCTAGAAATAGCATCCCGTTGGAATCAAACACAGGGTTGTAGACAAGCTAAACAGTTTATCTACCCAAACCCTGCAGTAGCTAAAAAACTACTCCATTTAACTCGTAGTGAACTACGCACGATCACGGGACTCCTAACAGGACACAGCCCCGCTCTTTATCATTTAAAGAATATCGGCAAGGTATCATCTGACACCTGCCGCTTTTGTAACTCTGAACCTGAAAGTTCAGCGCATCTGCTCTGCTATTGCGGAGCTCTTGCATTATCAAGGCACAACTTCTTAGGAAGTTTCCTTCTTACTCCATATCAGGTATGGAGCCTAAATCCCAAAACGGTCATTGGCTTTATAAACCATGTAGTACCGAATTGGGGCACAGGATTACAACTATTCCGCTCAACTCCATCAATGGGTATGAGCGATCCGTAAACTGTGTACAGCAATCGGGGCCTGCCACAAAAGACGATCATTAAGACTGTCGCAGTGGCCTTTTAACCCAATGCCCTTCTGGCATACAAAAAAAAAAAAAAAAAAAAAATTCAATTTTCAAAATTTTTATGTAAATCAACGCACTACACAACGTTAACCAATAGATGAATTATGTTCCGAAGACATGTCGATTTCTATCTCAAATAGCAAATAAGACCGTATAACAAAGGTTCCTTTCACCACTAGGTGGATTAAATCGGGTGTTTTCTCACTTTACGCTGTCTTACGCTACACATATTATACAAATATGGTGTAAAAAGTTTTCTTTAATATTTGAGGTTTCTTCGCGAAAACCAGTCTCACGTAGTTCTACGCCAACTACGCGGTCATGTCTGAAACACATCCTTTCTATTTTTACTATTATTCATGTTCAAAGCTTTATGAAAACGTCAAATGTAGCCCAATTTTATTGTAATTGTAACAGTTGAAAAAAGATAAAAGAAGAGGAAAGTTTCATAATCCGCTTGTCAATCTTTTGAGTACACAAATTTTATGAATATTAAGCTAAAGATAATAATGATCATGAACGCAAGCAGAAGATGACTGGTAGGGGTATTGCCGTCAAACTACATAAATGCAATACATTTCAGATCCATTTGGTACGATTTGACTATAGTTTTATACTTTATCATCATGACGTGATCGAAATTAGATACACCTGTGATCGGAATTAAATCACCCCTTATGATTGATGATCGGAATTAGGTGCACTGATAGGTACATCATACTTTGATGCATTTTTTTTAACTTTCGGTAAATAATTTAGGTATTTTAGTATTTTTCCATGAAACATAATTGAAATTACTTGCAAAAGACACATACCGCGTGTACATAAATATCAAAACTATATTTTTCAGTAGGGACTCAGATGAATCATGTCTTGGGTAATCGGAATTAGGTGCTTTCATGGTACAAACAAATTTTTAATGCCCCCCGCAGTGGCCGGCGCTTCCGACGGTGGGTTGCCGGCAACACTCGCGGCCTGCGGCTGTCTCGCCCTGAATCATCTAGTGTTACTATTGATAGTTTTTGGTGGTCTTGTTATTGACTAATGTTTTATGGAAGAATTTAAAATTACTCGAATTCGATTCGTTTTTGAGTTACGCAAAAAATTCTGTTTTATTTGTATGAGAGTCCTTATGCCCCTACCACAGGGGTGAGGGGTCTAAAACCATAATAAAAAAACCTCCCACATGCCAAATTTGATTCCATTTGCTTGATTAGCTCTCTAGTTATGAGGAAATTTGTATTTCATTTGTATGGAAGCCCTCCCCCCTTTTAGAGGGGAGAGGGGTCTCCAACCATCATAAGAACCTTCCCTGGCCCCAAAAACCCCTACATGCAAATTTTCACGCCGATCGATTCAGTAGTTTTCGATTCTATAAGGAACATACCGACAGACAGAGGGCAGAAATTCATTTTTATAGGTATAGAAGATAGGTTGTCCTCCTTGGGGATTCCCGTTCCTTTGGACATTTGTCACAGCGGCCTCGGGCCGAGTTGGCCAGCGCTATAATTTTGCGCTTCTGGCGAACGGCTTCCTCTCCTTGGCCTCTTACTTGTTGTGGTATTTGTGAATCTGCGTTTTGCGTCTGTGTATGTGCGCGTGTGTGAGTTGAGTGGTTCGCTTTATACATGTTAAACGATTTTTTTCTTTCTCAGATGAAGTCGACAACACCTTGTCTCTTGATGATATGCTGCGATCTACTAACGATAGCAAACTTTCTTTTGATGACTTCGACGATGAACAGGAGGACTCGGATGATGAGGCCATGCCAGGTTTGACCGAGGATAAAGAAGATAAGCAGGCGTTGGAGGACAAAAAATAGTCAGCTGGTTACTTTCATCTACTTGATATATACGGAAACAAATGGCCACGATCAATATTGAAATATTGAGGAAAAGGCAAATTAGGTAACAGCAGTCAAAAATAACCATTTAAGTGTCTATTTGTTTTAAGAGATATTGGAGTAAAAGCATAGAAGATGAGGAAGCAGAAGCTTAATTTAAGAAAATATGAATTCAGCAGTAACCATAAATATTGATAGATATAAATCATCGGAGCAGTCTGAATACATTGTTTAAAAGCACACATATTTTCATTGGATTTATTGGTAAAAAATAAACTTGTTTGAATATGGAACGTAAAAAAAAATATTCTAAACTAATCGAGTTATCCCACAACAATTCCCGCGCGGGCTAGGAGTTCTTTTTCCTTTTACCGGTATTTCGGCGAGGGTAATGTTGCTAAATTGTCACGGTGATAGCTCTTACCACTTCATCATCGATTTAAATATAGATAATTGGCAATTCTCGCTTATCCTATTCGTTCGCAATGAATTGCCGACACAAAAAAGAAAAGTATGAATTGACTACTCTCTCAAATACTGTCGCTCGGTTCCTTGTCTCACACTCGTTGTTCATCGCTGTCAACAAGTCGAAAATTTATTGCTGATTGTAAGAAAAATAAGGGCAGCAGTTTTTCAGCCTGTTTCTATTTTGAGCCTACATCCTGTTCTCCGCATCCTAAAGGGTGTCCCACATCAAATTGCACCACGGAAGAAACGCTGTAGAAAATTACCTAATTGACCGATCCTTTTCAAACTTTCAGATAATAAAGTATAACCCATTAGTAAGCTCTTGGCATATTTATTTCATTCTTGTAATATATAATTTGAGAGGATAAAAAACGCAGTGAAAACAGGAACTATAACGTATATTGAACTGATCGTAAAGAGAGTTAACAATTGAATAGAATAAATTTGGTAGGTTTGCATGAATGCCACTAAGGGCGAATAAGTGTTGCCTGATTTAGATCAAGTAATACCGCTACTCAAATGGACCATGGTTGAGCAAGGGTTGGTGCTTGCTATAATCCGATATAAGCTCGAATTCGATTACGCCAATACCCCTTCTTAATCGTATACTCCAAGGAGCTTCCGAAGAGCTTGAAATCGTGCTGTATCCAGAGCTTTGGAAATATATCTGCCAGTTGATTGTTGCTTGGAATCGGCTCGATGCTCAGAGTCCCCTGTTGACGTGATCACGCAAGAAGTGGTGCTTGACATCAATATGTTTTGCGCTTTTACATTCTACGTTCTTCGCCATTGAAATACATCTGTGATTGTCTTCGTAAATCGTGAACGTTTGATCCGATGACATCATATGAAGGTCCATAAGAATTCCTTTCAGCCATAAGCCTTCCGAAATAGTCAAGCTCGGAGCACCATACTAAACTTCACTGGATGACAAGGCTACCGTCTGCTGCTTCCTGCTAGCCCAGGAAACTGTGCAGCCAAACGCTTGGAACACGAAGCCGCTAACCGATTTTCGGTCTACGGCGTCTGAAGCCCGATCTGCGTCGGCTAATCCTGCGAGAGTAGTGGGACCATCCTTCTTGGTGTACTGCAGCTTTAACTCCTTTGTGCCTTTCAAGTAGCGAACAATTCTTGTCAGTGACTGCTAGTGGAGGTCACCTGGTATCTGCCGAGGTATCCGACGGAGTAACTGATATCCGGACGAACACACAAGATTTTGTACATTAGACTCCCCAATAGTTCTTGGGTATGAAATGGGGAAGGCAACTAGGAAGAAGCGCCCAACATAGCTCTAGCCATCCCAAGCCCCTACCTAGCGCCTCCACGTGGCCATACCTGGAAATACTTCAATTTGTATAATTGAGTAGCCAAGCTAGGAGGTGCGGGGTCGTGCGGTTTTCAGTTCCTAACCTTACAAATGTAGTTTTAGGCAACCATTAAACCACACGACTTTAATTTCAAGTATTATATGATTTATACTAATTTTTTGGTAAACTAATCTATTTTCAGAGAGCGAAATAAGGCGCTATATCCTTGGCCAATTGCAGCCTGGCTTCTGGTCTAAATGCCATTAGTTCATCCCTGAGGGTCCGGAGTATCACTTAACCCTTATTAGCAAAGATACTCCCAACGACTGTAAATAAATCATTATCTATGTATATGGGAAGCGTTTGGTACGGGAGGTCCACGCTTCCTTCCTTCCCTTGATTTCAAGGAGTTTGATGGAATTAGGTATTTTTTCTAGTTCCACTTGATTCCTTGGAATTCTCTCTGCGGTACATGCTGCGCAGTTGGCCTGGCCGTTGACAAGAAAAATGATTGATTCAAGTAATCGTCATTTTCCAGGATGCCTTCCAGAATTGGCTGCGTTAGTGTGAGATTAGATTAGATTAGACTCCCCAATAGTTCTTGATGTGGTTGCTAGGTAGTGCATATATCTTGAACTGGCAGCTGAGATCCTTTTTCTATTGGTGTTTTGACAGCATTGCACTCAACCATTCCAAACTTGGTGAGCACACGATTGATTCCAGGTTCATTTGATAGCGCAAGACTTCCTGTTAATCTGATGTATCGAATCTTGATTCCAAGGAAATAGCAAATTTCTCCGCAATCCGTCATTTGAAACTGAATATCCCTTCCATGGGTAGGTGGTTTGTCGCGCACTTCGGCACACTCCTAAGCTTAGTTCCGCATGTAGAATGTAATATAGTTTAAGTTAGATATATGTGTAGTATGTAGTATAGTATTGCATAATTTAGCTTTATGTGTAGCATGTGTCTCGTAAAGCGGAATGGAGCGGAATTGAACGGATTTGATTTTAAATTCAATCCGTTTAGGACGAAGCACCGGGAGGCAGGGATGGTTCGATCACTTTGACTCAATTTTGATTCATTTGACAGTACCGTCTTAACGGGGCCAAATATGACAAAGTTATGTATGGGACATTTGTAGCAAAGGTTATTATCTATAATTTTGCTGAATAAAGTTTTGCTGTATCTTTTGTAGTTACGGCGCTACAATGCTAGTATCTAATTAGTGACTAAATCGCATCTGCTCTATTTTTCGGAAGTTGTGGCGCGTGCGATTCCGCGCGAACGGTTTTTCCGCTCTGCGAAGGAACAATCGGCTTAAGCGCCACCTCCGTAGAGGGCCGATTATCGTGTTTTGCCCGGCAAGAGTTCGGCTTCAGGGCGGATTCTGGACAACGTACGGACAACAGGGCCAACAAAATATTTTTAAGCAACCTGTAAGAAATTTCCGCTAAACCAAAAGAACGCCAAAAAGTTTTCTATCACAATCCGTCGTTCGGCCAGTTAACAAATCCACCACTCACGTGTATCATCACGGGCACAACTCCTAGATCAAATTCGTGATTTGCTTCGTAAGTGGGTGGAGGGGATTGAGATTCCCGAGCAATCCTAACTCGGAGTAAAAAAACATAAATTAACCGGTAACTGGACGAACGAGAACGTGAAGAATCCTTCGGTTCTAATTAATCATTCAGGCAAGGGAAGTCAGCACTATTTACGGGGAAAAACACTTTTTCAATTTCCAAAAAAATACATAGTGCGCATCGTGCTATATTTCTACGGTTTGTTACATCGACTGGCCACTCAATTGGTTTTCATTCCCCTATTCTGCTCTACCTATCGTGTGCGGTTATCTTCTAGCTGTTTGCTTCTATCGATTGTTACGTGATATCACTGTGTGCTTCATTTCGCAAAACTGTTTAAATGATCATGCGCATGTCATACAAAAGGTTTGAGTACTCACTGACCGAATCGAAGAATTGGCTGGCGGCTACGCTGCGGCGTGACAATAGCGTCGTCGGCTGACTACTGAAGATGGCGACGGCGTACCCCGAAACACGGAGCGATGGCGATGGTTTCGTTCAGAGGCCGAAAAATAGCGATAGCGGCGAAAAAACGTACTTCCGGTGCAGCCGGAATGGACTTATGTTGACGGAAGCCCAATTCTGAGCCAAAAATGGCTAAGCGAACCTGGTTTCGTAACGTAGAAACTCGTGGACGGCGAGATGACGGCTTCAGTGTGGTTCAATCCGTCGATAGAACCGAAACAGCTGCAGTAACTGGCAATAAAAAGCCGTTTGAACAGTCGTTCAATTTTACAAAAAGGCTGAATTTTAAAATTCAGCCTTTTTAGCACACTATTTAGCAATTTACCTTTTTGCCTAAATTTCACTCGCACACGATTCCGCACAAACTAACTAGCTTCCTAGTTGCAATTAGCTAGGGGAAAAAGAACTTCCTATAATTAACTCAGACTCTAAACTCTTCACGTTCGTTACCTAATATTCAAATATTCGCGATCACGCACGGAACAACTCTCGCACTGCCACTTAAATCCACGAACCAGGTCAAATTGATTGTAGTTGAATAAGACCCTCAGTTAAATAGTGAGTTTTAATCTTTGGGACATTTGAAAACTGGGGAACATTATCTAACCGGAGCAAGATAGCGACATTTCCAAACAACAGATTGTTTTAGAAAAGAATTCTTTGTTCTTCCGGACTAGCATCTTTTTTCCGTTTTAGATCTTTTAAAACTATGGCCATCTCACTTAAAACCGATCCTCAGGATTCCCCCTCTAAGCGAGCTTTTGCCAGACGAAGAAAATATCGTGAAATTACGAAGCAAGCGGCCGGCTTATCTAATTGCTCTCACTGATTAAGATTCACGCATGATTATTGTGAGAGTGCGCACAGCGGCTGCACACTGCGTGCTTATGCGTTCGCTATAAAAAAGGTTCGTGTACAAGATATTTATTTGCATGCATGCGTCTTGTGCTGATTTAAACAACTTATACAAATCTCATGTTGGAAGTTAGTGTTATTTATACTACTACGATAGTGAACCAGAATATTTATATGATTTTGGCGAAGTATACGAATTATATAAGAAAATAGAAATTGTAACTCTAAGTTAATAAGAAGTTTACTAAAAAATTATATTTATACTATTTATATATTTGAGAATTGTGACCATGTTACATCATCCCCTACTTATGGTAGGTAAATAATATTGCAATCTTTTGAATTTGACTATTGACAAATGAAATGAAAGAAATGTTGGCTAAAACTCATTCACACATCAACTCATTCGTACCACATTGGAACAATTAATAAAATTGCCCTTTACTGGAATTGGCCTTATTCCAGCAAGTAGCGTAAACTCTGACTGAATAATGTCTCACTCCAGATTGAAATGCCGAAAATGCTGAGACAAGTATTCGTAAAATATATAACCTATGATCCCCACCAGACAACTGTCCGGCACAAACGGATCATGATCCTTTTCCCCATTAAATTGTACCCTAAACTTGTGAATCTCGCTTGTCGTCACCCCAAAATAAATCTCGGGTTGTCGACCGCAACCGTTTTCCACATTAAATAAAACCCATCGGCAATATTATTGTAAAATATCGCGAATAGTATACACAAATGTGCTCCAACATCTCCTACGCACTCATGCCCGCCGAGTCGTCACTCGAACGTTACCATCCATTCACACTGATTTGTTGCCAACTGTGCGCAACCAAAACGAAAGACGAATAAACGTCAACGTGGATAGTGTCAGAAATAGTTCGGTTCGGTTTCGAAAGTGGAAGTAAGCTGCTGAAGGTGAAATTTAGAACCAATTACGCTGAGTATAAGGAAATTACTTTATAACTGTATCTTTATCGGTGGTTGATAAGGTCTTCTCTTTTTCAGGGACGGTGGTTGTTTCTCTTTTTCTAATTTCAGGTATAGCGATGGATAACATGACCGAAGAAAAACTATGATGAAAAATTAAACTTAAACAACTTATGCTACAGGAATCTATGTACAAAAGGATAAAAACTTCGAAGGCTACCTACTTATTAAACTAGAAAATTACTAAATGGAGTCTATATATAAAAAGTGGAAAAATATCGAAGGCTATCTACATACTATACTAGAAAATTACTAAATGGAGTCTATATACAAAAAGAGGAAAAATATCGAAGGCTATCTCTTGGAAAATAACTAAGAAGAAAATAACTAACTACGGAAAATGCAACAACTTAATGGAAAACGTATGAAAATTAGGTAACTTATAATTTATATACATATGTACAGTGGGATGGGGTTTTGAAAATCTTTTGCTCTTGTGTGTGTTTTGGTAGTATAATCAATATATATAGAATGCCAGTGTCGCTGGTGTTTCATGGATATTTTGGTGGCAAACATGTTGGTGGTTCGTGTCTTGGATACGGGAACAACATTGTCAAATTGCCCAATAGAAAATTTTCCTGCCGACGAAATACCCCAAAACGACCAAATCGGGTGGTTTATCCTACGTGATTTACGGAAAAGCAGAAGGATTTTTTATTGGGTTGCCTTTTCAGTTTGACAATGAGATTCTCGTTTCGAATCGAGCACTCACACATATGCGCATACAACGTAAATATTGTGCTTCCCGATAGAGTGACTATATACAGAGTGGCGACAATGTCAAAATTGGAATGATAATTATCTGTCAGTGTCATTCCAATCGAGCAGACGACCTATCCAACGCGTATGCAGGAAAGAGAAAGAAAAACCTAGGATAAACCGCATTGCATACATTTGGGATGATTTGGCGCCACTCTGTATATAGTCACTCTACTTCCCGAGAAAATATTTCGTTTTCCAGTTTAATATAGTTGTGCGCAAAGGTAAATCATATATTATTGACAGTGTAAGCACGTATAAGGTTTTTATGTTTATGCTCTTATTCTTTGCTTAGATAATATTTGTTTTGTCCTATTACGTACAGACTTACAAACAACACAGTTACAATGTCTTACGTTAACCGAAAATAATAAAATTTAAATGCTGATTGCGTTTGTGAAAAATTTGTCCATGTTTGAACGGGCAAACACGAAGCAAGCTACCCTAGCATTCAGCTGATGAGCGAGAGAGAAATATTGTTGTTTTTCTCATCACTCTTGCGTTGACAGTTTCTTACGAGATTTCGTAAGAGTGTAAAAGAGATACTTTGACTGCGAGCAACCAGAACAGAGCTGCGCGCAACTGTTAGGCGCACAACTAAACCGACGAAAGAAAAATTTTAGATAATAATCGCAATACATAATTTTCAAATGTGTGATGTTTATCACGAGCACTGCAGCGACACTGGCATTCTATATATATTGATTCTATACTGTTTTGGTTGATTAGGAGGCTGGTAGGTTTTTTGAGTTTTTGGTTGGTTAGGAGCCTGACTGGTCCATCTCGCTCTCTCTTTTGTTTTTCTATTATTGTCAATTGCAAGGAAAATTGTGCCATCCAAAGTGCGATATTGTTTATAAAAGTGCTATTTTAGCTTAAATCGTTTCGGTCTCTTCGGCGCACTTATTGCTTGGAAGATAACGAAAAAGTGCACCGAAGATACCGAAACGATTTAAGCTAAAATAGCACTTTTATGAGCAATATCGCACTTTGGATGGTACAATTTTCCTTGCAATTGACAATACCCTTCGTAGAATTTTATGTTGCGTTAATTGAAGTGGGTGAATTTTTCATTCACTTTTTCATGAGATTAATGTGAGATTGAGGATTGGTTTGAATTTAATAATTTCCTTTACAATGTTCGAACGTTTGATGAAAAGATACTTAATCAAACCCGAACATGTACTTTTTCATAAGCGAAGTCATCGCCTTTGGGCTCGCTATGATTCATGCTTCCATTACTTGTACAGGTCATAGCCCAGGCTCGTTCTTATGCTTCGTGTCTGGGTTCTTTGGGCCAGTATTTCCTCTTCCCCTTTTCTTCGTTGTATAGTTAAGTTTAAATTCAACCAATGACCACTTTTGACGTTTCTAAAGGTTTGATTTGAAATTTGGTCTCTCACATTAATTTATTTTTGTCGAAGTTTGGTTTTTGTCACTCCGTAGAGTTACATAGCTAAGAAAAATAACTAGTTTTGACCTTTATGGTGTTTTTCTATGGACTTTTGTACATATTGTCATTCCGTAAAATTACATAGCTGTGAAAAATGACTAGTTTTGACCTTTATGGTGTTTTTCTATGGACTTTTGTACATATTGTCATTCCGTAGAATTACATAGCTGTGAAAAATGACTAGTTTTGACCTTTATGGTGTTTTTCTATGGACTTTTGTACATATTGTCATTCCGTAGAATTACATAGCTGTGAAAAATGACTAGTTTTGACCTTTATGGTGTTTTTCTATGGACTTTTGTACATATTGTCATTCCGTAGAATTACATAGCTGTGAAAAATACTCATTTAGTAGGGGGATGCATCTTCTTTAGGTGGTTGCCATAGAAGACGCCCAGTCTTTTTCCGGTCAAGTCCTCTAGCTCGTAGCAGTGTTTTCCGAGTAATTTCCTAACTACGGCGAGTTCGTATTTCGGAGCAAGCTTCGCACAGAATTGGTTAGCTTTATCCGATAGTTGAAAGCTTCGTTTTAGAACCGTTTCCCCGGGTACGTAGGTGGGACAATCCGAATTTGATCGCAAATTGTACGTTTTTTTGTGTCGATCGTATGCCTTAGAGAGTTGAGTCTTGATTTCGTCAAACAATTTGCTTCTCTGTTGGGCTATATTATTCTGCAAAGGAATTTTGGCATCCTGGTGCCGCATGTTCTGATACTCTACCCCATTGGATACCCTTTCTCTCCCGAAGACTACGAAATACGGCGTATATTCGGTTGTTTCATGGACTGCGTTGCGGATTGCACATGCAATTGTTTGATGATCATTTGTCCAGTCTTTATGCTGTCTAATCGTCGCACGAATAGCGGTTGTAATCACTCGGTTTACGCGTTCTGTATTGTTAACTTGTGGGTGGTATGCGGGTGTTAGCCAGTGATTTACATTGAATTCTGCTAACAGATCGCGAAATATCTTTGAAGTAAATTGTGTACCATTATCGGTTAAAATGACCTCGGGTACGCCAAACAACATAAATATCATGTTTTTCACAAATTCAACGAGCGAATCAGCCTTTGCTTCTCTGAACGGTTGAATTAGTACAAATTTACTAAACACGTCAGTGGCTACTAACAGACACGTGTGTCTTCCCTTTCCGGAAGCTGGCAAAGGCCCTACATAATCTAATGTGACAAACTGCCACGGATACTCTACGAATTCTTTCTGCGCTCCCATTGGAGGTGTTGTGTTAATGTTGACTGCTTTACAAGTCTGACATTTAATGCACTCAGAACCAAATTTTTTCACATCCCTATTCATTCCTGGCCAAGTATATTTACGTTTTACCGCCTGTAGTGTTTTTTCTACCCCGAAATGAGCTATTTCATGTTCCCTTCTGACCACATCAGTTCTTTCGTTCTCTTTGACCACTATTTTCCATTGAAACCGAGGATCTTCTGCTCTACCACCACCTTTAATGTAACGGTATATAACACCGTCTAGTATCCGATATTTGCAAAATTTTTCCGGATTTGCAGTGATTTTTTTCATTAATTCATCGTATTCGGCATCCTGATACGATACATCAAGGATATTGATTGATCGCGATAAGCAGTCAGCTGTAATATTGCTGGCTCCCTTCCGATATTCAAGTTGGATGTCGTAGGACTGTATTTTAAGTGCCCATCGAATAAGCTTTGAGTTTCCTGAATCTACTCCGATTGTGAACAGCCACAATAAACTCCTAGCGTCTGTGACAACCCTAAATTTTGACCCTTCTACATAGTGTCGAAAATTTTCGATTGCCAGTAGCACTCCAAGGCATTCTTTTTCCACGCTTGAATAGGCTCTTTGCGTTCGACTCAATTTCCTACTAAAGTACGCTATTACGCGGGTCTCCCCATCGAGCTCCTGAACTAATGCAGCTCCTACAGCGGTGTCTGAAGCATCAGATTCAATAGTAAATTGTTTTGAAAAATCTGGATTAGCTAATATCGGTGCGGATGTGAGGACGGATTTTAATTCTGTAAATGCTACCTCTGCTTCTTCGGTCCAAATAAATTTCTTTTTCGATTTTTTGAGCAAATCGGTAATTGGTACCGTGATTTTGCTGTAATTTTTCATAAACCTTTGATAAAATCCTGCTAGCCCTAACAGTCGTCGAACATCTTTGATCGATTTCGGTCTTGCATAGTCTAAAATGGGGGATATGCGGCCGCTATCTATTGCAATTCCCTTTTCCATGAGCAAGTACCCTAAATATTTTATTTGTTTCTTACAAAAACAAGACTTTTCGAGTGAAATAGTCAGATTTGCCCTTCTTAATCTTTCTGCAACTATTTTAAGTAATTGCAGGTGTTCTTTGAAAGAGTTGGTAGCGATGACAATGTCATCTAAATATACGAATACTGATGGAATTCGATCGAACCCAATGACCTTATCCATCAGTCTGCACATTGTAAAAGGCGCATTTGTAACCCCAAAAGGGCAAACTTTAAATCGAAACAGACCTTTAGCGGTACGAAAAGCGGTAAAATTTCTACATTTCTCTTTCAACGGTATTTGAAAGTATGCATCTTTCAAGTCTATGATACTGAAATACTTGGCTTGCTCTAATCTGCCGAAAATTTCCAGCATATTCCGTATTGGATATGCATCCTTTACTGTCATAGAATTAAGTCTTCTTGAATCGAGGCACACCCTTATTTTCCCATTCGACTTTCGTACTGGAACTAACGGATTAGTCCACTCACTATAACATTCCTCTATTACATCCATTTTTTTAAATCTTTCTATCTCTACGTCTATCTCTTTTTGTATGATAGGAGAACAACGATATATCGGTTGGTTTTTATGTTTAGCCCCTTCTTTTAAGATGATTTCATGTTCTATTTGATTTGTTCGACCTAATTTTTGCACGCTGGTAAAATTAAATTCACGAATTACTTCCATTAATTCTACTTTTTCCCTATCCGTCAATTCGTGCTCTATTTTCATTGATTCTACCGTTGGTTCCGGAGTTCGGTCAGGTATGTCGATAGTCGGAACATCCGGGGTTTTATCTTCGCCAGTTGTCGGTAAAGCAGGCAACTGTTCTATCGGTTCAAGGGTAAATGCTATCAATTTATCGACACAAGCAAACTCACCGATTTGTTCTGGTCCATTTCCCAAATCAACCATTGGTTTTATTCCAAAACTACGCCAAAAGTTACACCCCAAAATAGATTTAAAAATTTCCGGAACGACTACGGTCGGAACTACCTTAGTCACATATATGTGTATGGAATGTTAAGATAGCCGATACAAGGGTAAGCGGTATTGTCTGCCGTACATACTCTTAATTTTGTTGGTTGAAGTTTTAACCCATATTTTTCAGCTAGTTCTAAAGAATTAACTACGCTTATCCCTGCTCCTGAATCAAGCAAAGCAATCAGTTCCGTGTCGAAAACTTTCACCTTCAAGTACGGGCATTTTCGTGTTTCGATTTTAATAGTATGTATTCGGTTTATAGGGTCAAAGCTATCTAGAGTAAAGGGAACCTTATATTCTTCTGGAATGCCTGAGTTCCCACACCTACATTCCTGTTCCAGTTTCCTTGATTCTGGTCGATCGGCCTAGGATTCGTTCTTGCGCATTTAGGACATCTTTTAATCGTCTGCCCCAATGTACCACAACCATAACAAAAAATTGATTTCGGTTCTTGACAGTTTCGCTAGTTATGTCCCAATTTACGACAATTCCAGCACTGCCCTAACTGATTATTTTCGAACTGCTGCTGTTGATTCAGATTATTGTTAGGTGGTTTAAAGGATCTAATCCGGCCTCTATCCTCTGTTCGTAAAATAATAACGTTCTCAGCCTCGTCGTCAATATAATCAGTCGGCTCACATTCCACGTTTTGAATTGGTGGTCTGTGATTGCGCGGCTCTGAAATTGATTGTAGCATAGGGTCAGCGGTATCGATACCATGATTTAGCCAGATTAAATGATCTAAATCGCGAACTTTTATTATTGAGATTTTGGATCGATAGTGCTGTCGCATATTGGCCCATACCACCACAAATTTTCTTCTTTTCGACAACAGTCTAGAAAGCATTTTATTTAGCCGCTCAATTTCCGTTACGAATGCTATAAAACTTTCACCCCTAAATTGTTTTCGTTCTTGAATTCGTTGCCTTATGCCCTGATCCTGGTTTGGGTTACCGAAACGATAACGGATTCTCTCTTCAAAATCATCCCAATCTCTAAATTCATCTACATAGGTAAAAAACCAATCTGATGCTAACCCTTCTAAAATTAGATGAATGTCGCGTAGTAGGCCTGAGTTCGAAACTCCCTCGCGGTGAGCAATTTTTTTCAATTTGTATAAGAAGTTTTCAACAGAGACTGATTTTCCTTCCCCCCAAAACGACAACTTCCAATTTTCAATTTTACGATAATACCTCTGTCCTCGATCACCGTGACCTCGAGGTGACCTAAAACACCTGATCTTTCGCTTCCGGTGTCTGCCCTTTCTAAGTCTCTAAACTGGTTAACTCTCCTATATCCCCTTCTTGAATTCTTTGCTGCCCACATTTACTATTATTCCATGCTACGTTTTCTTCCTTCGAAACTGCTTTGTCATTTCCTAAATTTAGCAGCAATCGACATAATTGCGATTGTAGTTCAGCTATCTGTTGCTGCAACTCTTCATAAGATGGTCTGGTTTTCTCAGACGATTGAATGGAAGCAGTTTGATTACTAATTTTATTTTTTTCTTTCCTCTTTTTAGGAACTGCCCCCAAGGAATTACTTATGCCACCACCTGTCGCCTCATCTGGAAGATTTATTTCTAACTGCTTATTATTTTCTGGTGCACCAACCTCGTCTTCAGGCTCCGAACTTTTTTCTTCGCCTGAAGAACATTTATCTTCCGCTATTTGTAACAGTTCAATAACCCTTTTAAACATATCTTTGCGCATTTGCTCACCACTCTCGCTAGATGCTTCTCCCCTTCAAATTCTAAGCAAATAGTGTCTAAGCCTGGACACCAATTTCACATTTGTCCCATCTTGTAAAGCTATTTCGATCTGAGCAATACGATTTCGAATCACATCTACTTCTTGTTCAAATTTATACGGAGGACGGTAGTTTTTCCCTTCCTTTTGATCCGTCAAAAATAAGCGGCGCAAAAGTCTCAACTTTGTTTGCGTATCGTTTTGTCTCTCTTCCAGACGACAACGCAAAAGCAGCTCGTAATCTACTTCCTCGTTCGTCAAGTGGTTCGCAAGTGGGAATTTCATTGCCATTTTTAGAAAAATTCAAAATTGTAACGATGATCACCAAAAACCGATTTCACCAATTAGAAAAATGTTCACTATTGTTCAAATACGTAGTAGTAATTCACTATATGGTAGGGGATTGGTATATATGTATGTATATAATAATGTTTTAAATCTTATATTATAATTATTAAAAATGAATGCATGCAAAAAATAATTGTAAATAATATATATAATAATGATAGAAAATAGTAAATTAATTATAATCAAGCACTCTAAGCCGCATATGCAAATAAAACAATTAATTGTAACGCGATGTGTAGTAGCGCGTAGTACGCGTAGTAGTAACGTCTAGTAACATCGACAGTCGTTTTGTTTATCGTCTCCATTTAATCGATTATTTCATCGTACATGGATCTTGTTGGCCGCTAAAGTTCACCTGTGAGGATTTGGAAACACCGTTCCGACGTGATTATTGTGAATTTGTGAGGTCCCGCTAATCTTAAAGTGCCTTAGTGGTTTTCAACATTTTTGCTTTTTTGTGATCAATCATAGAACCGAACACTTATCTGACAGCTGATCTCGTAAAACAATAAGTGCGTTACAGCTGTTACCCTTTCTGCCATCGGTCTCGAGTTGATATAGCAGTGAGCTATTTGTCGACCAACATTTGAAAGGGGCGGATAAGCCAACTGTCAAACAGAACGAGTGAGAGTTATTTTTTGCTGGAGTAGCATAGGAAAATGAACTCTCACTCGTCCTGTTTGACAGTTGGCTTATCCGCCCTTTTCAAATGTTAGTCGACATTTTGTTTTGATTTTGTGCACACTGTAGTGTCTGCATCGGTTGCCTCTGACCGAGCCCTCCGGAACACGGAACAACAACGTCCGTAAACGTCTACGTTCGTCCAAAAACTGACTCGACTCTCGGGTTTTAGAGCAAGCTTTATCATGCCATGTGCCAGTATCTACGGGGTGAAGTGGCTGTCAAATTCATACATTTTCGATGTCCCACGCATAGGTACCAAAATGTTAATTTTGACAGGAACCAAAAAATTTGCTGGGAATTCCCCTTTACCGAGGATCATTTGAAAGTTGCTCTCTTCACTCCTACATGAGAAAGAGATAGCAACACACCATGCCCTTGGCCAGTATACGTGAGTCTCATATTGACCGATTCAAGATTGCTCTCCTTGTCTCTTACCGTTCGTATGACAAATTCTCGCAATACATGCAAAGCAATTTCCGTTACACTGAAACAAATGATTTAGTTTCATTAGATTTATTTTTACGTTAATTCTTCTAACTCCGTACGTTCCCTACATTCACCCCCTCTCCTACCCTTCTGGTAAATTATCTTGATAAAAAATCATTTTCATCCTAATTTTTGTCGTCATCATCATCTTCAGTTTCGTCATTATCATCACTTTTGTCATTTTTATAATCCTTTTCGTAATTATAATCATCATTTGCGTCATTTTCACGATTATTTTTATCATAACCATCATCATTTCCATCATCACTATCATCGGTTAGGTCATTATCATCCTTCTCATTTCCCGTTTTCATCATCATTTTTGACATAAATATCATCATTTTCATCCTTAACATCACCATATTCGTAATAACAATAATCATTTTCGTCATTTACATTATCATTTTTGTCATTACCATCATTAGTTTTGTAATAATCATCATTATTTTCATCATTACCGTAATCATTTTCATCATTATACGAGTAGTCTTCATTTCAATCATTACCATCATTTTCGTCATTACCATAATCAGTTTGGTCATTCCTCATCACTTTCGTGATTACCATAATCAGTTTCGTCATATTCATCATTTTCGTCGTTACTATCATCATTTTCGTTATTGTTGTCTTCGTTTTCCTGATTACAATAGCCGTTTTCGTCACTTTCATTATCATTTTTGTCATTACCATCATTAGTTTTGTCATTATCATCATCATTTCCGTCACTGCTATGGTCATTTTTATCTTTATATGAGTAGCCATCATTTCAATCATTACTATCATTTTCGTCATTACCATAATCTATTCATTATTTTCGTCGTTACTATCATCATTTTCGTTATTATTGTCTTCATTTTCCTGATTACAATAACCATTTTCGTTATTAGTATAATTTTCGTGATTCTCATCATTTCTGTAATTACTATCATTATTTTTGTCATTACCATCATCATTTTCGTGATTACTATAATCATTTTCCTCATTTTTATTATCATTTTTGTCATTACCATCATTAGTTTTATCATTATCATCATCATTTCCGTCATTGTTATGATCATTTTCGTCACTACCAACATCATTTTCGTCATTACCGTATTTTTCATTACTGTCGTCATTTGCGTCATTATCATCATCATTTTCCTCATTTTAATCATGATTTCCGACATTACAATAATCATTTTCGTCTTTACCGCTATCATTTTCGTGATTACAATAATCATTTTCGTCATTATCATCATCATTTCCACCATTTTTATCATGATATCCGTCCTTACTATCATTATTTTTTGTCATTACCATCATCATATTCGTCATTACCATAATTATTTCCCTCATTACCATCATTTCCGTCATTAAGCGGGGTACGCTGCTGTAGAGTGACTGTATACAGAGTGGCGACAATGTCAAAATTGGAATGATAATTATCTGTCAGTGTCATTCCAATCGAGCAGACGACCTATCCAACGCGTATGCAGGAAAGAGAAAGAAAAACCGTGGAAAAACCGCATTGCATACATTTGGGATGACTTGTCGCCACTCTGTATATAGTCACTCTACGCTGCTGAAAAGAAAACAGTTCAAGAAAAAATCTTGCTATTTACCGAAGAAATTTTGACAACTCCAATGCAAGCAACCACCTGTCATTTTTTCTTGTGGTAATAATTGCGCCGGATATTATTCCGTACGGAAAAGTGACGTTTTAATTCACCTGCATGTAAAACTGCGCCATCTGAACGTGAAATAATATTTCTTATGAAGTGCGTACTGCTTAAGAAATCGTAAAAGAAATCGATTTCTTGAGCATTTCTTGTCCTATCTTTTTACCCATTACTTTTCAGCAGCGTACCCCGCTTTACCATCATTATTTTCGTCAATACCACTATCATTTTCGTGATTACAATAATCATTTCCGTTAGTATCATTATCATTTCCGTCATTACTATCATCATTTTTGTCATTATCGACATCATTTTCGTGATCACAGTAATTTTTTTCGACACTGTCATCATCATTTTCATCATCAAAAATATAATTTTCGTCATTACCTTAATAATTTTGGTCATTACCATCATCACATTCGTCATTACATTAATTATTTCCCTCATTACCATCATTTTCGTCAATACTATCATCATTTTTGTCATGATCGACATCATTTTCGTAATCACAGTAATTTTTCCACACTGTTATCATCATTTCCGTCATTTTCATCATCATAAATATCATTTTCATCATTACCTTAATAATTTTGGTCATTACCATCATCACATTCGTCATTACATTAATTATTTCCCTCATTACCATCACTTTCGTCAATACAATCATCATTTTCCTGATTACAATAATCGTTTCCATTAATATCATCTTTTTCGTCATCATATCCGTCATTACTATCATCATTTTCGTCGTCATCCTCATACCAAATTGTAAAAAATTGCGCTTTGGTTCGAAATTCCGCTGTATTCCGTCCTTTTCATAGGAACTTAAAATACTCATAGAGGAACATGTGGTCGAGTAAAAGTTTCCAAATTGCGCAAACTAGTTACTAGAAAATTCCCCTCCGGGGAACTATCGCACACAAGCGATCTCCCAAAGCCTTCCCAGAGGCAATCAAACTACGCATACCAGCGTGTTCAATAAAGTAACACGCGCCCAAGCGTATTATTGAAACATCCCTCTCAGGGGAATTATCCAAGTAGCTGGCAGGAAGTCATGTTTTCGATGCCTACATGCAAAGTAAATTGATATATACCAGGTATATGACAATGCGAGCTGTCATATACACTTTGCACTAACACATCTACACTAGTTCTGAGATTTCGAGCATTTTGTATGGAAAATTAGTTAATTTTTAAAAAAAATCGCTGGATACGCAAGATTTGTCTATTTTTTTTCTCACAGTTTTTATGTTTATGATTAGAACACTATTTCTAGTATGTATTTTCATGAATACAATGAAGTGCAACATTCCAAATTGCAAGCGGAATTTTTTTCGTCAAAGCGGTATCAAGATATCTCAAAGAAATGTCGTTATATCGCTTTCCTACAAGTAGTAAAACAAAAAAGATTTTTTTTAAAATGCTCGGACATGATTGTTCAATAAGCAGCATGAGCAACATTGTTATCCGCCCGCGATATTTTTCGTCTGATTTTTGGTAAGCTTTTAAAGTGTTAATTATCTTCTAAGACCGTTTTGTAGCAATCTAAGATTACTTTTGATGGTTTTCTACGTAGTGTTGAGACGGGTAAATTTATGATAAAAAGGTATCATCTTGGAACAGTGACTTCAACTTAAGGATTTTCAAGCAGTAGCACAAGCATCTATTCGAATAAAACTATTTGTTAAAAGAAGACATCAAAGGCAGATATTCAAGAGCATCATGCAAGCAAAATGTTGGATGGAACGTGTTTTAATTTAAGCAACCGTATACCGTATTGATCGTGAAGTATTAGAAACATTAATTAATTTTTCAATTGCACATCGAAATAGTTAGTCACCCATGTTCTCAAATTTTTTACGCATAATAAAGAAGGCTACAAGTGCAAATGACTTTGAAATATATTCCTTACATTTCATTGTAAATGTTCAAATATTTCTCTGGAATAATATAGCTGCATTCATTAATTACAATTAATTTAGTTTTAATTTTCATGCAAGTTCCACCATATTTCAGAACTATTTCTTCTTCTTTCTACACACACTAATGCAACCCTCGATGGTCACATACCTGGTATATATCAATTTACTTTGGCCTACATGTTAGCTTTAGCGTAAACGAGATATCATATATTCGCCACTCTTTACACAAGTTAGCTCTTCAGCTGTCAGTGGGGCCCACCCACGACTCCTGAGCCCGCAGTGATGTTACCCGATCAGGAGGGCATAACAAGATAACATCAAATTTATAACACATTCTGATATTTATAACACATTGTGTTACAAATCGGAAATAAACTGATCAGGAAGTGAAAACAAAAGTTTCAAATTTGTAACAGATTCTGATAGTTATAACTCATTGAGTTATATAGGAGAATTAGAGCTTTGGCCACTACTAAAAATGTTACATATCATCACTGGTGTGCCCGGGACACACAATGGGGAACGTGCCATACATTTTCTATAAAATTTAAGGCAAATTTTATGTGTAATTTCAAATCTGAGTTCAAGCCAAATTTTACATGCAATACCAGCCTAACTTCAAGTAAAATTTCAAGTCAAATTTCATGTTTATTTTGAATTCAATTTGAATTCGAATTTAATGTCCAATTTCAAGTTTAAATTTTGGTCCAATATCAAATCCAATACCATGTACATTTGACATGCAATTTCAAATGAAATTCAAAGTAAAATTTCGTGTCTAATTTCAAGTGCAAATTGCAATCTAAATCCTATTCAGTTGTTCAGTTTTCTGTGTTCAGTTTCAGTGCATCAGAACGAAATAACGATTACATGTAGCGAATTCTTATATCTATCAATTTTGCATTAAGAAAATTGTCAATTCTAGACTTTTTTTGTTTATTTGGATAACAATTTTTTTAAGCATCCAACAACAGCAAGTATATAAAATGAAAACATAAACTATTGCAGTTAGAAATATACTCGATGCAAAATGCCGCTCCTGTTAAGCCATCTTTTATGTATTTTCTGCACTTTATTAGGTTCTAACAACGAATTGAAACGAACAACGAATTAGGATTAAAAAGAAAATCCCTCAAACTTTTATTTTGTTGGTAGATGCTTGGAACCAAACGTAATCAAGCAAACACATTATGAAAAAAATAATTAACGATAAGATAAAATGTTTTAGTTTTTTTCTCGGTTTACGTCTTGTTTACAAAATTTAAAAGCAACAAGTGTTTTCTCCAATCCTTTACTAACAAAACCTCGTATAATTGAGAAATATTTTCTTCCACGCATCATTAAAATAATTAGGTTCATAATTGTTTTTAATCTTTACTGTGGTTGGTTCCTACCAAAATCAGCAATAACATTTATAGAATCAAAACCTGAAATATAAAACTCATTCAAAAACAAAGTTTGAATGGCCAGGTTCACTTCAATATATTTTCTGATATATTTGAAAGCACTTCGAGCAACACTGTCAGAACGGTGCAACACTGATAAAACGGATTCGATTTCTTTTTTCTTGATCACAGTCTCGTACCAAAAGAGATCTATTTATAGACAGCTCGAACAGCAAAAACTGACAACTGACAGAATAAGCTATCGGTCAAATCATATGAGCATTTAAACTACCTACATTCAAGAGTAGTTCTGGTACAGTGGTTAAGACGATGGCATCGTGTGCGGTATGTCGTGAGTTCAATTCCGACTGAAAGGGTGCGGTTTTTGAAATTGAAAGAATGTGTGAAAATCTTTTTTGTTGCTATTTGTAAATGTTCTTGATAAATAGTTGTACTATTTCTGACAATAGGTCGGGAAAATGTCGATATAGGTAAAGAAGTTTTTGTTATATCAAAATTATAACACAATTTGTTAGAAATATGGTAACAAATTTTGATATAATTTTGTTCAAAACATAACAAACTTTGTTATATTTTTGCTATCACTGCTAAGCAGTTTTGTTAGAATTTGAGTTATTTTAACCACTTGCAGCAGCTAAATTATAACAGCCATTGTTAGCAAAAAATCGGTCGAAAAATAACAGGATCAGTTATAATTTTGTTATGCTCTCCTGATCGGGTAGCCCTTGTCAACGCAAAGCAAATGAAATAAAGGTGCCAGTTAGCTGGAATTATTGCACATAAATGATTTTTTTCAAAGCCTTCCCACAGGCGCACAAGCTACGCATACTAGCGTATTCAATAAAGAAAGTCGCGCACTAGCGAATTACTAGAGCGAATTATTGACCCTCTCAGGGGAATTATCACACATAAGCGATTTTTCCACAGCCTGCCCAGAAGCGATCAAGCTACGCATACCAGCGTATTCAAAGAAATAAAATGCGCACAAGCGAATTACTAAAACATTTCTCTCACGGGAATTATCGCACACAAGCGATTTTTCACAGCCTTCCCAGAGGCGCACAAACTACGCATACCAGCGTATTCAATAAAGTAAAACGCGCACATGCGAGTTACTAAAACATCCCTCTCAGGGGAATTATCGCACACAAGCGATTTTTCACAGCCTTCCCAGAGGCGTACAAACTACGCATACCAGCGTATTCAATAAAGTAAAACGCGCACAAGCGAGTTACTAAAACATCCCTCTCAGGGGAATTATCGCACACAAGCGATTTTTCACAGCCCTTCCAGAGGCGCACAAGCTACGCATACCAGCGTATTTGAATAATATATTCTGCCTTCCCAGAGGCAGAACAAACAGACGCGCACAAACGTCTTTTAATTTATCTCAAATTGGCGTTTGCCAGACGCCACTATATTACACTATACTCACTCTTTGGGAGCGTATTCCCTTTTGTTCTGCGCCATTGTAGTGTCTGCATCGGTTGCCTCTGACCGAGCCCTCCGGAACACGGAACAACAACGTCCGTAAACGTCTACGTTTACGTTCGTCCAAAAACTGACTCTCTGGTTTTATAGAGTGACTATATACAGAGTGGCGACAATGTCAAAATTGGAATGATAATTATCTGTCAGTGTCATTCCAATCGAGCAGACAACCTATCCAACGCGTATGCAGGAAAGAGAAAGAAAAACCTAGGATAAACCGCATTGCATACATTTGGGATGACTTGGCGCCACTCTGTATATAGTCACTCTATGGTTTTAGAGCAAGCTTTATGATGCCATGTGCCAGTATACGTGAGTCTCATATTTAGAGTGACTATATACAGAGTGGCGACAATGTCAAAATTGGAATGATAATTATCTGTCAGTGTCATTCCAATCGAGCAGACGACCTATCCAACGCGTATGCAGGAAAGAGAAAGAAAAACATTGGAAAAACCGCATTGCATACATTTGGGATGACTTGTCGCCACTCTGTATATAGTCACTCTACTCATATTGACCGATTCAAGATTGCTCTCCTTGTCTCTTACCGTTCGTATGACAAATTCTCGCAACACATGCAAAGCAATTTCCGTTACACTGAAACAAATGATTTAGTTTCATTAGATTTATTTTTACGTTAATTCTTCTAACTTCGTACGTTCCCTACACACACGTAATAGTTGCTTATAGCGAATTCATAAATTAACCTGGCTCAGGTCGATTAGCACTCAGTTTTAATCGAAGTGCTGTCAAAGCGTTCATAAATTAACCGAGATTGCATTTCGGTTAAACTGACAGCATTCAGTTTGAAGCGCAGGTTAAAACTGTCTAGCATTACGGTTTACGGGTCGATCTGTCAAACTGCCCGTATCGTTCGTAAATTTCGGGTTCGAGTTAGCACGAACCCAGGTTAATTTATGAATTCGCTATTATCAATCGGCGTAGCTGTTTCATCATCCACTTTGGTCTCAAAAATTGTGCATGGTGTTTGTAGTTTGCTGTGAGAGGTGCTGTGTTCTAGATAGAGCTGTGTGGGACTGTAGACTCCCGCGGTCTCAAAAGTGGAAAGTGCAGATCTTACAGCTGGCTCTGGTGCTAGTCATTAGCTTCAGTAACAGTGTTCATAGGCAAAACTAGTAGTGAATTGTTGTGGTGATTGCTTTTATTTTGCTTCCCTTCCACTGCGCACACGGGAAAGTTGCTAATCAATTGAAGGGGCTGTTTTCGCCATCCGCTTTGGTCTCAAAAATTGTGTACAGTTTGCTTTAATTTTGATTGAGCTCTCGACAAGTGGTGCTGGCACTAGATAGAGCTGTGTGGGGTTGTAGACTCTCGCGGACTCAAAAGTGAAAAGTGCATATCTTACATTTGGCTCTGGTGCTAGTTGCTAGCTTTGGCAATTGCATGAATAGGTGAAACATATAACTGCAGCACTCTTATCAGCAATAATCGAACATTACGATCTATTGGGGTGATTAGCTGCGATTTTCTTATTGAACAAGATCAGTATATATTGGATATAAGTTCACTCTTTCATTGATTTCAGAATAGTAGTGTTTTGTTGCCATGAATGCATGCAAGGTTTGCGCAGAGTCTGTTCAAGGCAACGAAAAATACGTGCTCTGCAGTGGCACCTGCAACAAGCTGCATCATGTGAACTGTTCCGGGCTCAACGCAACAAACTTCAAAGCATGGTCGTCGAATGTTGGATTGCTCTGGTTCTGTGATGCTTGTAGAATCAACTTTAACCCTACAATTATGGATCGGGAATCACAAATTCTGAAAGCATTGCGTGATCTCTTGATAAGAGTGGACTCGATGGACCTTCGGCTTGGCCAATATGCCGAAAGTTTAAAAACTATGAGTAGTTTGCTGACACTTCAGCAACGTAGAGAATCTATGGGTGGTACACGGTCGCAACCAGTTCTCGATACGTCATTGAATATTGGGGCAGGCTTTCGTCAAAGCATAGATCGTTTGAATCTCGATAGCTCAATCCACTCCAACTACGGAAATGCTTTCGCTGAGCATGATGCACCTCCAATCTCGGACACTGTTAGTGTTCCTACCTATAGAAGCACAACAACCAATTCTGATGCTGCACGATCAGGCATCACAGTCACCACTATTTCAGACGCTATCACTACCACTACTGCCACCTACGCCAACGTCGTTCTATCTACCGCTGCTCGCAGTGTCGCACCTGCCACAACCATTACCACCACCGACACTGCTGCTGCTACAACTGGTACAACTGCTGCTACGACAAAACCTTCCAATGCACTGCCCGTTCCATCCACTTCTACTAGAAACATAACGTCTCTTGGTACGGAAACGAATACTGGAGAACGAGTAAATCCCCTACGAGTTGTCAATCGAACCGAACGTCGCCAGCAGGTTGCTGAGGATCTGAAATCATTCTACGTCACGCCTTTTCACGTCGAACAATCTGAAAATGATGTCATCGGGTACCTACGGGAAACTATCAACATCGAGAATTCTACGGTGAAATTATAAAGCTTGTACCAAAAGGCAAGCAACTCAACGAGCTGTCATTTGTATCTTTCAAAGTGTCAGTGTCGGCTGATCTGGAAGCTTCCGTAGGAGATTGTTTTTACTGGCCGGAAGGGGTAGTAGTCCGTCCTTTTCAACCAAAAAACGACAGCTCTGCGGTCATCATTCGCCCCCAGATGTAACATTAGCAACTGTGAGTAACCCTGCATCAATCAGTTTACTTTCTACTCAAGTTTCCTCTCCTTCACACGTCTTGGTTAATCAAGGTTTAGACATTTGTATTGAATCGGCTACGAAGGTCAACGATTGCTCTGATACCGATATCAAATTATTCATTTCTAAAAAATCCCGCAATTTTGCAAAGTTTGGCTTTCATAATGCTCGCAGTCTATTAAGCAACATAGATAATTACCGTGCGTTTTTCGAAGACACACAAATATCAGTTCTTGGAGTGGTAGAAACTTGGCTTAGATCAAAAAACACGAACAGGTCTATAAATATAAGCAATTTTAACATTGTTCGATCCGACCGTTCAAGTAGAACTAAGAGTCGTGGAGGAGGAGTTGCATTCTATCTAAATAAATCAGTGAAACACTCTATTATTGCAAAATCTCAAACAGGTAGTGAGGTAGACTATCTTTTCATTAAACTAAATAGTCTCAAAACTGTTTGTGGAATAATATACAAGCCACCTGACATTCCTATTTCCAGTTTGAATGACATCTTCGAAACAATTTCTGAAATATCTTCATGCGAGTCCAACATGTTGATAATGGGGGATTTCAATGTGAATTCGCTTAAACCTACCGATCCATCCACGAGAGGCCTTATAAATCAGCGTGATGCGGTGACATTTAAAATCGTACCATCTCTACCCACATGTCACCGTCCCAACCACCCAGAATCTTGGCTTGATTTACTGGCAGGAAACTGTACCTTCAATATAAAAAATTTATATCGGTCTTCTTTTGGGGGCATTAGTGACCATGACCTAATATGCTTTGACTACAGGGTAAAAAATGAGTATTTAAATCCCGAATACTACTGGACTCGTGAATATGGCAGAATAAACTACCGATTGTTTCTTGAAGACCTAGCCAATGCCGGTCTGTCTGCTATGCAACAATGCAGTAATGCAGATGACAAACTAACAGTCTTGAATAGCACGCTTATATCCATCATTGATCATCACGCTCCCTTGAAAAAGAAAATAAATATCGACCCAAGCTGCCCTTGGATCACTCAGAATCTGAGAGTGTTATTTAAAAATCGATCGGATGCGTACAATTGCTGGAAAAAAGACAAGCAATGTGCAAGCAAGTGGAACAATTTTACGCGATTAAGAAATATTGCTAATCGTGAAGTGAAAAAAAATCAGAGGGGTTGTGTACAAGACACGACCGCATATATAGGTGACGCAGGACTACGTAAGTGGCTTTGTAGTGATAGTAGCTTGTAATCATTCGATTCTTCATGTATACATGCTATATGCAACATATATACATACATGCTACATGCGTTGTATGTAATATTTATCAAAGTAGTAACATTGCATACGTTCAATTCTCAAAAGATTGTGCATTTGAAAACAATTTAACAAAATCAAGAACACAAACTATTGCTTTCCTGCTACCTTACTGAAATTAAAGATTGTTTTTATTATCCATGGTTTCCCACGTTGAAGGGATTTTACCAATTCAATCCTATTTTATCAACAGCACATCTTTTCACTACACTTCTAATGAAACGGCAAGCATGCGTATTCATACAGAGTCATATTATAACCGAACACTACAGCTGTAGCACATTTTTCCAACACAGATATCAAATTCGCCGAGGTTTAATCGTCTCGCAGTAAAGAATTTGCGATCTGTTGGGACAACGAACTTGTGTCATTTTTTCTGGCACACTTCCCTAACACAGACATCAAATTGGACTAGGTTTAATCGCGTTCGTAAGAAATTTGTTGGTACGAGGGGGCTTTGTCACTCTTTCTGACATACTTCCCAAGCAAGGACATCAAAATGGTCTAGGTTTAACCGCGCTGTTAAGAAATCTTGTTGAAATGAGGAAACTTTGTCACTTGTTTTGGCTTATTTCCCAAGCACAGATATCAAATTGGTATAGGTTTAGATCATCGCAAAGAATCTTCCAACCAATCACAAAGCGAGAATTCTGGTAAAACATAGGTTCACTATTTTCAATTTTTCAATAGTTCAACATCAAGAATCCATACTTTTCTTGATTTGGGTCAATTCTTAGAAGATTTTCCGATCGATTGGTGTAAGAATATTGAAAATCGATCGGAAAACCGCTGAGCTATTAGCGCTCAAAACCTTTCATTTTTCGTGACGCTCGCATTTTTCGATTTTTTGGAATGACACCCTATCTCAAAACTTGCCGTAAGACGTAGTCCTACGTCAAAAGATCTAAGCAAGAATTTTTCGCTTCTAATCTCAGTCCTCAACTTCCTGCAAATAAACTCTGGAGGAATATCAAACGACTAGGTCTCAAAGAAGTGCCCTGTAAAACTGGTAGCGGTGATACGAGTGCATCATCGCTTAACTCATACTTTGTTTCTCATTTTAATCGAACCAATCTACATGACTTTACAACAGAGGTAACCAATGATAATTTTTCTTTTAGAGGTGTGACCGAAGATGAAGTGATTAATGAATTCAATTCGGCTACATGTGATTCTTCTGGAACCGATAACATTCCTCTACATGTTTTAAAAAAGACACTTTGTGTTAAGCTGCCGTTTATAACTGATTTGTTTAATTGTATTATAACAACGTCATCTTTTCCTCGCGACTGGAAAATCGCTCGTATTGTTCCAATTGCGAAAACTGATAATCCTTCTTCTGAAGCTGATTATCGTCCAATCAGCATTCTTCCTGATCTATCTAAAATCTTCGAGGGACTAATTGTGAAACAACTGAATGACTATTTAGTGCAAAACAGTTTATTGTGTCCTCTCCAATCAGGATATCGCAAACATTGCAGCACAACCACAGCGCTTATCAAAATCGAAAATGATATCCGTTGTGCCATGGATCGAAAACTTGTCACAATCATGGTACTTCTCGATTTCAGCAAAGCTTTCGATTCAATTAATCACTCGCTGCTATGTAAAAAATTTAAGCGTCTATTCGCGCTTGAACAATGTGCTATTGATCTTCTCCACTCATATCTTTCGGAAAGATCCCAATATGTTGAGTTCAATGGCATGAAATCGAGCTCATTAAACGTAACAAGCGGAGTCCCGCAGGGGTCAATTTTGGGACCGCTTTTATTTACTATGTTTATTAACGATCTGCCTGAACAACTTCTGCATTGTAAATTTCATCTTTATGCTGATGACTTCCAACTATATCTTTCCGGAAAAATTAATGAAACACGAGAAGTAGTGAATAATATCAATATAGACATCAGGAAAATTATCGAATGGATCTCCAATGGCATTCGATTAAATGCGGCAAAAACTCAAGCAATTGTTTTTAGAACATGCAACCCGGGGCAGTTGGAACCGGAACGTCATGCAAAAGTGAGCGGATGGCTTAAGCGCCACTCCCGAAAGAGACCATCCACCTTGTTGGGTTTGCCCAGCTAAATGAGACCACTCCTACGGGCGGGTTCAGTTTGTTTCTGACTTTCGGTTCGAAGACGGTTCAACTGTACCGGAAACTACCTCAGCAATCCACCAAAGACTCTAAAAAAACTCGGCGGCGTCAGCCGACCATTACTCAAAAAAAATCTCGGGGTGGCTAAGTAAACCTTACTTGCCGGTTATCATCACAGGGTCTGTTCCCTACCCACTTCCTCATCGAACGCTTTAGAGACCAACAGTGCAGGCTGAAAACTCTGAGTCAGCCCAACCCAAAATATCACAATCGAAAAAGATACTCTTAAAACGGTAACCGAAGGGCAAAATCGTTTAACGAAATAATAACTCAAAAATAGCTTCCTAATAGATTTTTAATTGTAATCTGTTTGTACGCACATAATTTATTCATTGCAGAAAAAGGAAAAAATCATACAGTAACGGTTTTCACGGGTCTCGAACCCAGGCCTATCGACTAGCCCTAGCGAAATTATGCAATTCACATTAGACTGGTGCCTTAGCTCTCGCGGCTATCCGCTTATCTGTGCTAAGCGTTTGTTTAGGGCCTATCTGCAGTTACAGCTCGTTTCGTGGGGGATTTGAGTGCGTGAGGCAACGGTTACTCAGCGATAGCATCGCTGACCTAGGATTTTGGTCTCAAAAAAACGTTTATCACAGGGGGTGGTGGTCTCGAACACTCATCACTCAATTTATGAGTTTTAGCAGGGAATTTTCCGAGACATTCAGTGCACTGAACCGGCCGCTCTTAGCGACGCCGGGCGAATATATGCGGAGGGGGAAATTTTGTTCATGTGCATGACAAAAGAATTAAATCGTACTCACTACCATGGTTTTACGTGATACCTCCTGTGAATGCTGCGATCCGCGTGATATGCTCGGTGTCCCGCGAAGGCGGGAACGTGCTGACCCGAGCGCGGCTTCCAGGTAACGCGCGTGGTTTTTTGGCGGACGGCGTTCTCCAAGTAGCACACGTTGTCACAATTGAGTCACAGCGGCTGATATGCGACAAATTTAAATGTAAAACTTCGGTTACAGTAACCTAAAATATAACAGTTGTGTAACCGAAATAGCGCAACTTATGTAACTAAATCTGGTTGCATTAACAGTTACTCAATAACCAATATGTAACATGTATAGTTACAAAATGGTTACTATTGAAGTTACACATAAACTGTAAATTGACTTTCAATTGGTGGCAAATTAGTTATCTTGTAACTTTTATTGCATAGCGAAAATGTAGCAGGTTTATTATTTCAATCTATGGCTGTCAACGTCAAGCAGTAAATTTAACTGTTGAATATAGAAGAGTGTATAAATTATTATTTCAACACAAATTTTAATGCAGTTTCAAATTTATGGTGAAATGCATGATTCTAGCTTTGAAAAATTCACGCGCTCTTATTTAATATAGCTTTTCGTTACTTACTTCTTTGAAAAATTGATGTTTTGTAAATCAAATATAAAAATTTAAATTTTAATTTTTTTGATTTTTTAAATTTATTCTTAGCAATAATGAATTAGTGGATCATTCACCTAGAAACCATTAAAAATCAAGTTGTTTTCGCTATCACTTCTATCACAGTAAAATTCATAGCCATTTTGCCTTTGGTTCTAACTACTACACCATCGTCCTTGAAGTTTTGTATCGTTTTCGGCATATTGCATGAAATGATTTTAAGCAGCCATTGTTCATTGTTCACATTGTTGATATCGGGAAAAGGTATTTTTTAGTGATTGTTGTGAAAAGAAAGTGTTAATTTAATATCAAAGAATAGTTTCAGTTTGAATAAAACAGTTACCACCAGTGTTAATCATAGAAGGTTACATTTCAGTTACATTCTAGTTGTACGTAACCTTAGCCTTCGACCTGGTTACGGTATCGGTTATACGGTAACCAATATTAAATCTGTTGTAGTCACTTATTTCTTATGTCGTCATTTCTAAGTTACACTGTAACCTATTTTCATTGCCGGTTTCGTTTCGATGTAACTTGATTGTTTTGACGTTTGAGAATAATCATCATTTGTTTACTTAATACCAATGTCTGGGCGGAGAAGATTCCAAGTACCATCAATTAAGTAAATAAACGCATTTACAAGAGCATTTCACAACCCGTGTACCAATTGTTTATCTTTACCATTAGCAATATTCTTCAGGTCTAGTTTTTCCTTAATCCGTTGTGTTTACAAGGAACAGTGAACAAATTGTTGCGAAAATGTTACTAGCCGACTTTTTTTGACTTCGACGGAAAATTAACTGTTTTGCGACCAGCAAGTTGATGACAGTTTGGAAAAAGGTTTCATTTGTGTCACTTGATAACTAGTTGTTAACTCGTAACTGAAAGGTGACTGTTTTGCGACGACCAAGTTGTTGACAGTTCGAAAAAAAGGTTTCAATTTGGTCATTTGGTAACTACCTGGTAACTTTTTGAGATTTTTGTCACTAGAAAACTAAAAAGTAACTATTTTTAATTTTATGTAACCTAACTCGTTACAAGTATCCTAAATGTAACTGCTGTGCAACCTTTTTGTATTTTTTTATTTTTATGATTAGTTACAAGTGCTACTTGGGTCTTCTGGTCGTGGATGACGGATGACCAGACCAGGCAATCTTGTCGCTAGACGGCGTGGTATAACGACGTGGCTTACAGCTGAACGGGAACGGTCGATGTAGCTCGGATCGATGGCGTCTGCAGAACTTTCTACCTGCACAAAAGATACGGTCGACATCGTAATGTCGGAATTAACCTCACGCACTTGCACTCTTCCTACTCAAATACTACCTTCTTCAGGAAATCGGATTGCCGATTCAATCTTGTCTGAATCCACTAACTTGCCCCAAAATCGAACGAGCTAACCTATCTATAAGAAAAACTACATTAAGTATTACTAATTAAACTATCTTGCCCTTACACGTGATACCTTTAGATCACTACGCGGCGCGAAGCAAGAAACTTTAAACCACTGCCGAACTCTTCCACGGTCTAGAACAAAGTGGCAGAGTAACAGTTTGCTGTCCCTCAGATCAGCGAGGCATCGTAAAAATACATCTTAACCGGAACTACGTAATCATTTACGAAAGTCCGTTTTTCCGAAGTTATTTGTTAACGACGGAGACACCGCGAAGCATTCTAAAGTATTGGTTTCTTGCATCCGAAGTTTCGGATCCAACCGAACCGTTTCTCTTTACGCCAGAAACGAACCCGAGTCCTCCTTCTTTCTTTGGGCAAATAGCCGAACAAGGGTTAAATCATCTTGGGGAGGTGCGTACTCGTCGCAACCACCCGCTCCCACATAACTTTCCAACCGATCTCGAGTTCCAGTGGGCGAACAACTCAATGGCACTCAAGCTCTCACATCTACTGAACGTACCAAGGGTGGTACTCTTTCTCTCTTCGACTCAACTAGCCTAATTCTGAGCAGACCATCGAAACGAGGGGCTGCTCGATCTAAATTTACTTAACTAGGTGTAATGCTACAAACAAAAAGAATGGTTCTTGATGAGGTTGATAATATAGTGGTTGGAGACAAAATAATCGACTATTCGAAGGTTGTCAAAAACTTGGGCATACTCATGGACAGTTACATGAAGTGGGATGCCCAAGTATCAGCCGTATGTAAAAAGGTTTACGGGTCTATGCAATGTTTAGTTGCACTGCGCCATTTCACTCCTCAATCGATTCGGTTACAATTAGCTCGGGCTCTCATAATTCCACTATTTGATTATGGAAATGTCCTGTACGCAAACGTCTCAAACAAGAACTTTGAAAGGCTCAAATTGGCATTCAATTCTGTTACTCGTTACGTTCACAATGCTCGCCGATTCGACCATATTTCAAGGTTCCAGAATTTTCTGGTTGGGTGCACATTCAAGAACTATTTGGACTTTCGAATGTGCTCTCAAACATACAAGATACTATTTGATGGGCCAGCATACCTGTCCGATTTTTATTCGTTTTCTCTATCGCCTAGAACAAATAATCTTTTGTTAACCAGTTGCACAACTGAGGTCGGCAAAAAAGCTTTCCGCCATCGTAGTGTTTGTCTATGGAACCGTCTACCAAGTGTGTGTAAAAATGCCAGGAATTATCAAATTTTTAAAAAAACTTGTAAATCATTCTTTGCCACATTAAACTGATCTGCAGGAGTTGTTCATCACATTGTACATAAGCTTTGAGAACCAGTAGGAGGTTATTTGTGTTACAGTGATATATGTATTATAAATAAATAAATAAAAAAAAATATTATTTTGCTGAACAATTCCGAAAATGCCAAACAATAGATTCAAAAGAATATTATTCAATATTAAATAATACTATTGTTTCCAATTGTTAGCGAAAATTCCAAAGAAAAATTGCCTTTTTAACGTTGGGCGCCAAAATGTGGCGAGTGCGATTCCGCGCGAACGGTTTTTCCGCTCTGCGAAGGAACAATCGGCTTAAGCGCCACCTCCGTAGAGGGCCAATTATCGTGTTTTGCCCGGCAAGAGTTCGGCTTCAGGGCGGATTCTGGACAACGTACGGACAACAGGGCCAACAAAATATTTTTAAACAACCTGTAAGAAATTTCCGCTAAACCAAAAGAACGCCAAATAGTTTTCTATCACAATCCGTCTTTCGGCCAGTTAACAAATCCACCACTCACGTGTATCATCACGGGCACAACTCCTAGATCAAAATCGTGATTTGCTTCGTAAGTGGGTGGAGGGGATTGAGATTCCCGAGCAATCCTAACTCGGAGTAAAAAAACATAAATTAACCGGTAACTGGACGAACGGGAACGTGAAGAATCCTTCGGTCCTAATTAATCATTCAGGCAAGGGAAGTCAGCACTATTTACGGGGAAAAACACTTTTTCAATTTCCAAAAAAATACATAGTGCGCATCGTGCTATATTTCTACGGTTTGTTACATCGACTGGCCACTCAATTGGTTTTCATTCCTCTATTCTGCTCTACCTATCGTGTGCGGTTATCTTCTAGCTGTTTGCTTCTATCGATTGTTACGTGATATCACTGTGTGCTTCATTTCGCAAAAGACACATTCCAAGCGCATCTATCCCATGAGAGCAAATTTTGAAAGTAGTAATATCAAAAATATTTGTATGTAGTATGTTCAAACACACTATAAAGCTTACAAAAATCCTGAATTGTCATATTGTTTATTGACAATTCATGCTAAAATGCACTTTACAAGTGGGAGGTTAACAATATAGATTTTTTCATCATTTAGGCAAGGCTGCAATTAATTCTCTGTCAATAGTTTTAAGCCAAAATATTTTAAAACTGTATATCGTCAAAACATGTTTTATTACTAGGGTAACATTTTGTTCATACAGAGTTTTTTGAAAACTGAAAGCATTTTCCAGCTAAGCGGCCTTTAAAAACAGGTACTTTTATAATGGTGTCCCGTAACGAAAATTTTGCATTTATTTCCATATACCAGAGAATTTAAATCCGAATTTTTTGAAACTATGGATTTTCTTTAATCATATATGTACAATCAAAATCGCGCTGTGTTTGACTTTTGATAAGCATTTCTATGTAAAATAAAATAGGTGCTTCAAAATGGTGTCCCGTAACGTTTTGTTTAACACAAAAAGTAATTGAATGAAAAAGCACTTATCACATAATGTTTCAACTAATCTTTATCGACGATAACAAATCTATTATTTTGATGACCGAATGCAAGTAAATATGTATTTACTATAAGTATGTATAAATATAATAATATATTGTAATATTAAGGAATGTGCGGTAAAGACGGGCACCTCAAGATTAAATTTCAATATCTACACAAGTATCTCTATTTGATATAGCCATACTACTACTAAATTTTGTTCAAAACTTATACTTTAACATCAAAAACATTACCTAGTAATCATATTTTTTAGACATTGTACAGAAAAACGGACACATTATATGAAAGGTGGACACCGCAAAAAAAGGTGTGATGCCTGATGAGTAATACCTAACAAGGTATAATACCAGTCGTCGTGTGTTCGACTCTCGATGGTGCTGCCAAAGTCAGTAGGATCGTTGTACAAGCCCCGTAGAGTGATTTATCTATTTTAGGCAGACGTTGCGCGTACGTTATTTTGACATTTACGGCAAAATCAAATAGAAAATAAAGTACGCGTAAAGTCTATCCAAAATAGACAAATCAACCTAATTGTTTTGTACTCTAATAACTAGCTGCAGAGTCTCTCGACAAAGAGTGGCTCCAGGCAAAGATGAACATGTGCATTCCATAACCTCTGTTTACTATCTTCTACCCCTACGTCCACGTATTGCCGGCTGGGGTACGCAATCTCGGTTGCTGTAGGCTAACAGTGAAGGGGGCAGAGTGGCTTCCTCCCACCTTAAGATGGCAGCCACGTCAGTAAGATAGGGACCTGAGGCTAACAACCCATTGTACCCGAAAACAAAAAAAAAGTTAATGAAAAAGAAAGAAAGTCTCTCGATAAAGAAGAAGGGTTAAGTCTTAAAGACATTTATTCCTAACGCCGATCTCGACTTACTTGAATACTTTATCATTAAAATACCGCCATCCGGGGTGAGATTGTGCCACGGGGGTGAGATTGTGCCAAAAATGTTTATTTGTGAAAATTTATTACATCTGTAGAAACTGGTGACCTAAATTCAAAATGATGATGAACATAACATGTTTATTCATAACTGAGAATGGAACACAGATAATATTAGCAAACTATTTAGCCTAAACAGTGTTTCAAAGTTCGCGATCAAAAATACTCGGAAATAATGCTTGTAAAAAATGTCTCGCATAAACCAACCCAAACAAGAAATCGCATCAACTTGCTATTTTGAAGGTATATAAACTAATCATTTACAATGTATTGAAAAGTTATTAGGCTTTGGATAAGTTTTGATTACGAAAATAATATTTTTCGAAACTTTGTACTTTTTGAGCTTCGCCGGGGTGAGATTGTGCCAAGCCATAATGATCGATCCATTTTGTGGATTTCACTTACACAACAAAAATACGTCAGTATACACCAGAACACTTACATTCTGTACTATTGAGCACAATATTTTGACAGATTAGATTGCATCATCCATTTTGGAGCAAACAGCATCATAGGTCTGCTAAATAATTTAAACTAATTTTTACTTTTTCTCTGGAAATTTCAGATGCTTTGAATAAACACTCTAATATAAGACGAATATATTATACCGTGTATAAACTGCCGGTTTTATGAAGGGGGGAGGGGGTGGGATGGGCCACATGTTCTGCGGCCGAGGGTTCTCGAACGAAGTAATGGCAACTTTTGTTAAATGATCAAATAGGTATGCCCCCTTAGAACACACCCATTCATATATCTCCTCCTTGTTAACCCTAGAAACGCTATTGGCTATATAAAGGCTGTCCATTGACTACGAACTCATTTTTGGTTATCTCAGACCTACCCGGGTTATTTTCGTTCTTACTTTTTGTATGATGCGTTGTTTTTGGCTGACCCCCTGCCTCTAATAGTCCACCTAGTTCATGGACGGCCCCATATGAACTACTTTATATTGATATTTATGTGTATTGTTTATAAACATGCTAATGTTCACTGTTTAGGTTTTTAGCTTAACTTTATGTTTTTGGCACAATGTCACCCCCTAAAAGGGGTGAGATTGTGCCAAAGTTCAAGCACTCCCAGTAAAATTAGGTTTCATTGCAACTAAACCATCTCTACGGTAGTTGTTAATTGAATAATTTAGTATATATTGACAGGTTTGAAATCAACTTAGTTCCTAAATTGTGTGTATACTGAGCTAAAGAACAAAAACATATTTTCTTTTGGCATAATCTCGCCCCGGATGACGGTACTTGAATAGTCTAAAAACTTGGAATTCCGATTCTGAAAGTTGTTTAGTCAGCTTTTTTAGCAATTATAGTGGCTTCGCAGAGCACACTAGCAAGAAAGCCTAGCTCAGAGAACATTTTTTAGCTTGCAAGATGCATAGTAAGTGTCGTACTTCGAACGGCATCATTTTCAGCTACTTTTTTTAGCGTTTCTTTTTTGAAAGTTTTCATGACCCTTTTCAACTGTTTTATTTTTTTATATTTTATATAACTGTTTTATGACTAGAATAATTTGCAAGTTATCAACAAAGTTATTTTAAAGAATAGGCAAAATTAGTCTTATATAGCAACTTATGTTATAGTTATAGTTCGCAACATGAGTTGTTAATGTTGCATGAAATAGTAGAGTTGCTTAAAAACTTTTAAATTTATGCGTTATGATACGTTAACTGATACGTCTGAAGTATAACAAAATACCTAATTTTCGAATATTTGCTATTTAATACCATTTTGGCGTGCAGCGCGAATAAAGCATACCTTTCGCGTCAAGACGAACCTTATTTACCGTTTTAAATTTTTTCAAATAAAATTTTTGAATTTTACATAGGGGAAGGGGGCGATTAGTCAACAATGGGGAAAACTCGTTACATAATTAATCCACAGCCCCTACATTTTAATTACTAATGTGTCCAAACCCTAAGATTAGGCAAGCATTTCATTATAATACTTCAGTATAGTTCACACATGGGTATTTCTCTTTATCTGGAAGTAAACTTTACCTTACATATACTTCGTTACGTATGTCTTATTACCAGACTATCACACACCAAATTAGCACACTATTGTTACAAAATATAGTGAATTTAGACCAGATATAGAAAATATGACGGCTTGAACAGAAATCTAGAGAAAATAAACTATATAATGCAGTTTATTTTTTCCGTTACGGGACACCATTTGCAGAATACCGTTTGCCCAACAGCGCATGGTGTCCCGTAACGAAATGATTTTTATTATATCTTAAAAACTAAACACAAAACCTGAATATGCTTTTACATTTTGCGTTTACGGCTGCCTTCAGCTAAAAATTTTCGGAACATATCGACTTTGAAAAATTTGAAACAGAGCAGAGTTTTGCAAATGTTTGAATCATGTTCAGAATACGCATTTTCTGCGATGGTGTCCCGTAACGAAAAGTATTCCGCCACTATTCAATGATGCTTATTGTAATAAATATTTCGCCCTCGTATTGAGAAAGTACTACTAAATAGCATCTTAAAACACCTATTTTGAAAGATATTCGTCAGACTGTTGGTAAAATATGAACAAATTTGCTTCGAAAAAACGGCTGCTCTAGGTGTCTCGTAACGCTGGAATGTGTCAAAACAGCTTAAATGATCATGCGCATGTCATACAAAAGGTTTGAGTACTCACTGACCGAATCGAAGAATTGGCTGGCTACGCTGCGGCGTGACAATAGCGTCGTCGGCTGACTACTGAAGATGGCGACGGCGTACCCCGAAACACGGAGCGATGGCGATGATTTCGTTCAGAGGCCGAAAAATCGCGATAGCGGCGAAAAAACGTACTTCCGGTGCAGCCGGAATGGACTTATGTTGACGGAAGCCCAATTCTGAGCCAAAAATGGCTAAGCGAACCTGGTTTCGTAACGTAGAAACTCGTGGACGGCGAGATGACGGCTTCAGTGTGGTTCAATCCGTCGATAGAACCGAAACAGCTGCAGTAACTGGCAATAAAAAGCAGATAAAAACGACTGTTCAAACGAATTTTAAAATTCAGCCTTTTTAGCACACTATTTAGCAATTTACCTTTTTGCCTAAATTTCACTCGCACACGATTCCGCACAAACTAACTAGCTTCCTAGTTGCAATTAGCTAGGGGAAAAAGAACTTCCTATAATTAACTCAGACTTTAAACTCTTCACGTTCGTTACCTAATATTCAAATATTCGCGATCACGCACGGAACAACTCTCGCACTGCCACTTAAATCCACGAACCAGGTCAAATTGATTGTAGTTGAATAAGACCCTCAGTTAAATAGTGAGTTTTAATCTTTGGGACATTTGAAAACTGGGGAACATTATCTAACCGGAGCAAGATAGCGACATTTCCAAACAACAGATTGTTTTAGAAAAGAATTCTTTGTTCTTCTGGACTAGCATCTTTTTTCCGTTTTAGATCTTTTAAAAATATGGCCATCTCACTTAAAACCGATCCCCAGAATTCCCCCTCTAAGCGAGCTTTTGCCAGACGAAGAAAATATCGTGAAATTACGAAGCAAGCGGCCGGCTTATCTAATTGCTCTCACCGATTAAGATTCACGCATGATTATTGTGAGAGTTAGTGCGCACAGCGGCTGCACAGTGCACACTGCGTGCTTATGCGTTCGCTATAAAAAAGGTTCGTGTACAAGATATTTATTTGCATGCATGCGTCTTGTGCTGATTTAAACAACTTATACAAATCTCATGTTGGAAGTTAGTGTTATTTATACTACTGTGGTATTTAATGAGCATAGGTGGTTGAACAGCACTGGGTTGCCGACCGTGATGACAGTTGGACCGTGATGGGTAGTTGGAGAGATGAGTAGCGTCCATCCTAGCGAGTAGTTAGTCGGTAGTAGCATAGGTGATGGACAGACATAGAATTCTCGTGATATTACTAATCCGAAAATTGCAATCAACATGTTGACTAAAATTTTGCCCCTTTTCTTTTTCTTCTCTTTTTCGTTGTCTGATTTCGGTCGTTGTTCCTCACGGCGAGCCTAACGTTGTCGTGGGGGGCAACGAGAGATCAGCTACAGGTTGAAGACGTTGGAGCGGACGACGTGAAGTCAACGTATGCCCTAAGTTATTACGAATGTACGAACAGGTCTGACACATACAGAGTAGCATTGGGCGATACTGCGAGAAGCATCGATATTCGAATATCGATACAAATTTTTTAAAAGTATCGATCCGGCTGAAATATCGGGCGGCAAGTATCGATACACTGACAAGGTGTACGCAACTACAACGAAAACCATACTTTTGTTTATTATTTAGCTTAATTTTCATCCGTTTTTTCAGCAAATCCGTTTTCTTAAGTCGGTAAACCGACTTTTTGCCAGATTGACCGGTCACCAGCTTTGCAAGTGAAAAACCGGCCGGGCCGGCCAGAAATCGAGCACTCAGCAACCTTACAGACAAAAATGCTAGAAATGGAACCTATGAATAAAAGCGAGGTGCCATATCGGTCGAACTAAAAAATCAGAACATTTTCTGCTCAAACATGCGGATGAAGATTTAGATTCGACAAACCAATTAATTTAACCCCCTTCCACCTCTGTTTACGCTACAAAAGGTACAAGCCATACAAAACTGGACAATAATGATGACCGTGAGAATGTACCTCTACAATCATACAGATAACTAAATTAAACACTTTGCTCTACAAGTGGTAACACCAACAGGTAACAATGCTCCTAATGGCCCTTAACACCTAATACAGTAAACATCGAAACATTGAAATAACTGTAGAGCGTAACACTTGCTGAGACAGATGAAAGTCAAACACTGCTGAAATTTGGTTGAATGCATGTTGCAGACCAGTGATGGCGCTATCAGCAAGAGAGACAAGAAAAAAATGCTACGTTGTAGCGACCCGGGGTGGATTGTGCTATATCAAGAACTCCCAAGTCAGTTTCATCCTGGTGCCAATGGTGCATTCGTACAACATGCCAGCCGTGTACACATTGGCGTAGCTAGGTAATTTCCCTGGAGGGGGCCCAGGGGGTGCCTTCCGAAAAAAATTTCATTATGATCCAGTTACGCCGACTGTCAGCGATAGCACAGGGTTTTGTAGGGAAATACCAGACGGGCTTCATGAGAGCCCGCGCAATTACGGACCAGATGTTTATCATCCGACAGATCTTGCAGAAATATCGGGAGTACAACGTGCCCATGCACCACATCTTTATTAATTTCAAAGCAGATACGATGCACTCGATCGAGGCTAGCTATGACAGATAATGCAAGAGCACGGTTTTCCGGATAAACTGGGGCAAATGATCAGAGCTACATTGTATCGAGAGATGTATTTCGTGTGTAACTCGGGAACACTTTCGAATCCCTTTTTCATACTATTCAACTTCGCTCTTGAGGGGGTGGTCCGACGAAAGCGAAGTCTAGGAGGATTGGGTTAAACATAAGTGCGTCGAAGCCCAAATACATGAAAGAAAGAGGCTCAACAAATCAAACACGTGCCTCACACGGACGGTAACTGTTCACAGCGTCGCTTGCCGGAAGCGGGAGGCACACCGGACAATATTTGGCGGAGAACAAACTGAAAGCGGAGAGTGGCAGAGACGAATGAATCACGAGCTACAGAAACTGTTTGGAGAGATTCTCATTGTCATCTGGCGAAAGTCAGTAGGCTATCGTGGGCCGGACATTTCGTAAAGATACCGGACGGCAGTGTGACGGAAACAGCTCTTTTCAACAGCTACATCAGCACCAGGAACAGGGAGGCTTAACGTGCGAAGATGGCACGACCAAGTCGAAAGTGATTTGAGACTTCTGAGACTGGAAAATGGAAATGGCGACGAGTGGCCCAAGATCGAGTTGAATGGAGACGACTGTTTATAACAGCATGAGCCGGGGTGGCTATCAGGTTACTGACGGCTACTAACGATGACAACAACTACGCGTTTGCGATACCTAGCAAAAAAGGAAAACATCAACGCGGTGGGAATATATACACTGAATGTTTTTCCGGTTTTTCAATTACAATGGGGAAAATTTCTGGAGGGGGCCTGCAAAATTCTGGAGGGGGCCTGGTACCCCAGGCACCCCCTCTAGCTACGCCAATGCGTGTACGATGGGAATCTTTCAAAGTAGTGCCTGCAGCTCGTGGTTTATATGCCTGGACCGCTCTATGCTTCCAGTTACCAACACCTTGCGTTCAAATACAGCAAATGCACTTATATTTTGCGTACGGTTTATGCTCCTTTATCGAAATCACTTACGAAGGCAGAAGTAGACCTGACATAGCTAGAATGTGTCGTTGAATCTGCTTACTCGTATTATTGACGGCGGTTGCCAGAGATCCCTAATTTATGAATTCATCAACCCCTTCCAGTTCATCGCCGTCAAAAGTCACTCCATGCAGGGTTTCTTCACTTAACAAAGCGGTTGCGGCCTCATTGACGGCCTAGCGTATCCAACCACATCCATTTTCGAGTGGCAAGACAGCTAGCTCCATTGAGGAAAGCAAAGCTTCACTCAGCAAGTGCGCGTAGTTCTCAGTAACTTGCGAGTTGTCTAAATGATCGCATTTGAAGATTATTTTAAAATCGGAGCTGGAATTGCACTTGAAATTTTACTTAAAATTGAACTTGAAATAGAAACTGAAATTTAACTTAGAATTAAGCATGGCATTATGCTAAAAATTGAACTTTAAATTGATATTGATGATCAAATGATATTGGACAGTTTGAATCAATTTCAACTTAAATATTTACTTTAAATTGAACTGGAAGTAAGACTTTAAATTGAACTTAAAATTAAACTAAAAGTGGAACTTGAATTTGGACTTCAAATTACACTTAAAATTGGACGCGAAGTTAAACTTAAGTTTGGACTAATTCAGACTAGAATATATAAATAGGACTTGAAATTACACATGAAATAGGACTTAATGAGACATGAAATTGAACTTGAAATTTTACTTGAAACTAACCTGAATTGGATGTAAAATTATACTAGAAATTTTACTTACAACTTCGCCAGAAATTGGAGTTAAATCGGACTTAAAAAGGAACTTCGAATTGGACTTGAAATAGGATTTGAAATTTAATTTAATTTTTACATCGCCCAAGAAATCCGACTTGAAATTGGATTTCAAATTGAAATTAAAGTTTTATTTAAAATTTGATTTAAGACTGGAACTAGGAATGCATCTATTTTTGCAGCGTTAGTATATTTATCGATAAAAATACCCGCCGTACTTTTAATTAGGTACACCTCATATTTTAATTTCTACGAGTTCGAGGTGGTAAACTAGTTTATAAACTTCGGGTCGTTGATGACGTCGGATAACAACTGCAGCAGAGAAACACACCTCACCATTCTTGCCGGAAGTCGTGCTTACTACGGATTCTACAAGACCATAAAATTTGACCAACTTCAACCCTGTATCAAATGTACCATGTACAAAGCGCAAATAAGACCGATAGTCTACGGGCACGAAATATGGACAATGCTCGACGGAGACTTGAAAGCGCTGCAACGGCCATGGCAACGTTTGGACGTTGTGTGCTTAGGATCATCTTTGGTGGTGTATGTGAGTACGGTGTATGGAGAAAAAACATAAACCATAAGCTGGCGCAGCTTTTCGGCGAACCCAGTATTCAGAAAGTTGCTGAGGCTGGAAGGGTACAATGGGCGAGACATGCCGGAAAACAATCCCGTAAAAATGATGTTTGCCTCGAATTCGATTGGTTCCAGGCGCAGAGGTACGCAGCGTGCTCGACGGTTAGACCAAATGGACTCCATTTAATGGAGCAAGTCCTGGAAAGTGTGGGACATTCGAGAAATTGGAGACGGGCAGCCATGGACCGAGTTTGTTGGCGGAACATTGTTATGCAGGTGAAATCCTAATGGACATCGCATTAGGATAAGCAAGGTTATTAATTAGGATAAGTATTTTAGTTTCTCTAGCTTTTACTATATAAAGGTATCGATACAAATATCGGCGTTTTAGCATCGATACTGGCCGGTATCGGGACGCTCAGTATCGATCCAAAATATCGATGTATCGGCCCAAAACTGTATCTGTATCGATTTTTTCGATACAGATACAGTATCGCCCAATGCTAGTTGCAGGGATTTGTGAATGCTCAATGGCATAACCGGTTTCATGCCAGACGCCATTATAAATCGCACTGTAGAAATCACTCGACGTGGAGAAGCGCTGTGTAAACAGAGTACGTCTTACCTGTCCAAAAGTCTGCTGGAAAAGAGGCAGATACACGAGCAATGTTGTCAATGATAATCGCGCACTGTGACAGCTTCACATGACAGCGTTGCCAACACTTTCGTCATTAAGGGGGAAGTAGAGTGACTATATATATAGAGTCCTACATGCACCTCACATACATGCATCTCACAGGATTCTGCTCAAAACTACCGACGGATACGACATTGGGGCAAGAAACGCTCCCAAAGGGTGAGTATAGTTTTCTCGACAAAATATTGTGTGCTAAATCGTTACTGAGCCGCAATTTGGAAGCGGCTTTGTGTTGTAAGCGATATAGCATATGATATTGAAAGAAATGAACGGATGCTTGGGCGCATCTGTAAGCTTTATAGACTGCCTCTGGAAGGCTACGAAAATGCACTTGTGTGAGCTGTATGAACGCCTCTGAAAGGGCTATGAAAAATGCGCTTGTGTGCGCTGTTTGAACGCCTCTGGGAGTGCTATTAAAAATGCGCTTGTGTGCGCTATTTGAACGCCTCTGGGAGGGCTACGAAAAATGCGCTTGTGTGCGGTGTTTGAACGCCTCTGGGAGGGCTACGAAAAATGCGCTTGTGTGCGCTGTTTAAACGCCTCTGGGAGGGCTATTAAAAATGCGCTTGTGTGCGCTATTTGAACGCCTCTGGGAGGGCTACGCAAAATGCGTTTGTGTGCGCTACTTGAAAACCTCTGGAAAGGCTATGAAAATACGCTTGTATGCGTAGTTTGAACGCCTCTGGGAATGCAATAAAAATTCGATTGTGGGCGAGAGTCGGAGAGGCATCGGCTTATAGTTCTTGTGTGCCTCTGCGAAGGCTACTTTTTGTGACTACCCAGATAACACAAAATCGTAATAGTTCAATCGTAAAGTTCACATTAAATCGTTTTCATATCAATTTCACATTGGAATTGTATAATGATTACCCAGTAAACCATTTGGTTTGTATATCTCGATTGCAACTGAGGTATACGAAATCATATCTGAACGAAAAAGTTATATTTCACGCCATATAAGAACATATATGTACCAAAGTGGAGGCGATATACGTGCGAAAATTTTGACAACTATTTGTAATTCTATTTTGCGCAGTTTGTATAACACGCAACTAAATACTCCTGAATATATGATTAAGATATAATCAAATATTGCAATTGTCTATCCTGCTTTATAATTCATAGTCATGAATTGTATATGAAGACACGCACGACTGCAAAACAACTTATTGTTCACTTCGATTTGACATACTCTAATCATTATATAATTCCAATGTGAAATTGACATGAAAACGATATAAAGTGAACTTTCTATTACGATTTTGTGTTATCTGGGTAGAGCATGTCAAATCGAAGTGAACAATAAGTTGTTTTGCAGTCGTGCGTGTCTTCATATACAATTCATGACTGTGAATTATAAAGCAGGATAGACAATTACAATATTTGGTTATAACTTAATCATATATTCAGGAGTTTTTAGTTGCTTGTTATAAAAACTGCGCAAAATAGAATTACAAATAGTTGTCAAAATTTTCGCACGTATATCGCCTCCACTTTTGTACATATATGTTCTTATATGGCGTGAAATATAGCTTTTTCGTTCAGATATGATTTCGTATACCTCAATTGCAATCGAGATATACAAATCACATGGTTTACTGGGTATAGGATTGTGTACAGGAAACGAGTACTGTAAGTGATTATTAGATTTAAACTTGTTTTCTGTAAATCGGTAGTACGATTCGGATATTTAAAAATAAAGCATAAAGACGATGTGAAGATGATTATGAGTGACAACGAAAATGATGATGGTAATGATGAAAATGTTGGTGGAAATGATGCAAATGATAATGATTATGTCAAAAGTGAAAATAGTAATGATGAATATGATCATGATTGACGAAAATGATTATGATAATGTAGAAAATGACGATGTTGATGACGAATGGTCAAGACGAAAATGGTGATGAGAATGGTGAATATGATAATAGTGACGAAGAAAATGATGATGAAAATGATCATAAGTGACGAAAATTATGATGGTAACGACGAAAATATTTACGATAATGAAAAAAATGATAATGGTAATGACGAATAGGATGAGGGTCATGACGAAAATGGTGAGAGGAATGATGAATATTATAATAGTGACGAAGAAAACGATCGTGGAAATGATGAAAACTATAATGGTAATGTCAAAAATGAAAATAGTTATGAGGAAAATGATCACGAATGACGAAAATCATTATGGTAATGACGAAAATGATTATGATGATGAAAAAATGATGGTAATGATGAATATGATAATAGTGAAAATGTTGAAAACGATAATGGTTATGTCAAAAGTAAAAATAGTAATGATGAATATGATCATGATTGACGAAAATGATCATGATAATGAAGAAAATGATGACGAATATGATGATGGTCATGACGAAAATTGTGATAAGAATGGTGAGACAGATAATAGTTACGAATAAGAAGAATTGAAAATAGTAATGATGAAAATAATCATGAATGACGAAAATCATGGTAATAATGAAAATGATTATGATGATGAAGAAAATGATGACGATAATAGTGATGACGAAAATGATAATGGTGATGATGAGAATGATGATCATAATGACGAATATGATAATATGATAATTGACGAAAATGATGATGATAAGGATTTTTTTTTCCGATCATTTACTAGAATAGTAGAAAAGGGGGTGAATGTAGGGAACGAGCCAAGCCTTATGAATTAGCGCAAATATAAATCTAATGAAACTGATTTATTTGCTTCAGTGTAACAGAAATTCCATTGCATGTGTTGTAAGAGTTTGTCGTACGAACGATAAGAGGCAAGGAGAAGGCAAATCATGAATCATACGAATACTGGGGAATGATATAGCATACTCTAAACAAGAGCCAGTTTTTGGACTAACGTAGACTGGAACGGACGTCGTTTAAATCGTGTTGCGGGGATTCTGCTCAAAACTACCGACGGATACGACATACCCAGATAACACAAAATCGTAATAGAAAGTTCACTTTATATCGTTTTCAAGTCAATTTCACATTGGAATTATATAATGATTAGAGTAGGGATGCTTTTTACCGGTATTACCGGGCTATTTTCCAATACCGAATTATCGGTTTTTCCAAGACCAAAAACCGGTATTTTCGGTATTTTTTTGCATGATCAAATAACAACTCAAGAAGCCTGAATCGCTGGTAAAACTTTTAAAGCACGGGGAAACTTAAATGCATGATTGAAGGTTCTACAAATAATAACTCAATTATGTAGTTCTTCCAAAGGGAAAGCCCTGAAATACCTCCCCGCTGTCAGCATAGAGCTGGAGTGCCTCATGCTTTTTAAGCAGTCGTCTCCATTCATGGGCTACTCGTCGCCAATTTCTCAGTTGTCTCGTCGCAAATCACCATGGATCTGATCGTGCCATCTTGCATGTTGAACTCCTCTGTTACTGGTGTCGATGGGGTCGTTGAAGAGAACTGTTTTCGTTGCTGAGAAACAAGGATACGCTTTACTTAAGTGATGAGGAATTCATGAAGAAATAAGAAATTGTCGTAGTGCTACAACCAGCCTTGGCTGCTGTACTGAAAAAATGGCAAACTATACGAACTACGAACTCTAAAACTACTCTCGGAACACCTTTCAAGTATCGCACAACTGCTGTTCGAGTTACTGTGTTGGTAGAATTTCAGACAGAATTTCGAATATTTAAATTTATTCGTTTTGTTCTTAGCCGCATTTGTGCATGTGCAATGACTTTGTAATAATCTTCATGGCATCAAGGATGTTTTAATAATAAAACTCTGCAAGGTTTTATTATTTTAAAAGTCAATGGAATAAACTCAGAAACCGAGCAGGCAGGGGAACCAAATCAACTAAACCTTCAGTTATAATTTATCATAAATGTCAGTATCTAAGCAGCTTATTAAAAGCTCTTGAACAATTTGAACTAATTTATCACTAAAAATTGTTCTTTCTATCTCTGTGGACATCGAATGAAGGTTCTCTGCCTCCGGAAGTTTTTCATTGAAATTTGTTCTCGTTTAAAAGATGGCTCGGTAAATTGTCTTCGCATTGTTAAATATTATTTTTTAATGAACTAGTCAATTAACTATGCGACAGAAATTGAGTATCGTTGATTATGGAAGGATCTTCATGATTTTTAAATATAGTTTTCAACAGTTAACTTTTACCGGTTTTTACCTTTGTTATACAATATAACAAAGGTTTAGGAATTGGTCGAAAAACACGAAGTCGATCTGAGGCCCGGAGGGCCGTGTCACATATACCAATCGATCAGGTTCGACGAATGAGCAATGTCTGTGTGTGTGTGTGTGTGTGTGTGTATGTGTGTATGTGTGTGCGCTTCAATTTTCAATCGCTTATTTCTCGGAGATGGCTGAACCGATTCGTCTGCTATAACTTTTATTTGAAAGGTATTTTTACCTAGTATATCACTATTAAATGGTTTCGTGGTCTGACTTTTAGTTTGAAAGTTATAAGCAAAAATGTGAAAATTACGTGACACGATTTTCTCCGGAACCACATAACCGATTTCATCGATCTTAGTACCAAATAAAAGCTCTTACTATTGCTAAACTTCACACCAATTTTTATTGAAAACAAACAAGTGGTTTAAAAGTTATGCTTAAAAAAATCAGAGGGGTTGTGCACAAGACACGACCGCATAGGTGACGTAGGACCACGTAAGTCTCTTTGTAGCGATAGTAGGATGTATCCATGTATATAATAATACGATTCTTTATGTATACAAGCTACATCCGTAAATAAATTTGTATGATATGTTTCTACGTTGAATAGTGCTTTTCCTTTGGTAATCGGTAGACGGTACGCGCGAGTTTTCAAAAAGTTGAAAATTTTACGCAACTTTTCTGCGGCTTACAAAAGGACACGGATAAAGCATTTACAACCTGCAGACGTATTGGAAATCGCAGAAAATGTCACCTGTGACCAGAAAACTTATTACCGTCATTGGTTGGTCGTCCGCAATGGCGAAAAATTCAACTTTTCTCTCGTTGACTGTGTTAATTATGGTAATAATTGGGCAAGAAAATATAATAAACTCTTCAATCGTTGTGTGGTCCTTAAAAGAACCGATTGTTTGATTATCATAACTCCTGCTTGCAATAAACTTGCACTAACGCATTTAACGTAATTCTCTGTTCGGTAAATTGGAGTACCGATAACCGCTAACCAGGCACGGCTTGTTGCAACGGACCAACCGGAAAGCCTCAGCAGCTATGAGATCAACGAAACCGTTCGTGTATGGTCCTGAATCACGAGAAATACCACTCCAAGTGGCCAGCTGCAAGTGACGTGGGATGCTTCTGGTCGTTTCGTTGTCGCGAGCAGCATATTTCCTGCTAATTCCAGGACTTCAGCAGCCAACTATGCCATCACGGCAACGAAATGAACCACCAGCAACAAGCGAACAGCAGCACGAGGCGATCGGTTAAAATTATTGCAAAGAAGCGAATAATCAGATCAATCTAAGTTAAATAGAATTTAAATCTGTGAGAGAAAATTCCTCAAATCTTCATGAACAAATATTTCGTTCTTAAAAGAACGGTTTTTCAACGTGATATGCCGGAAATTTAAGCCTTCTTTTCCCGTCTTCTTGGGCAGCAACAAAACAGTTTGAATGTTCGAAAAGACACTTCTCATAGCAGCGGTGACACGGGACAGCAATTTGTTCAACTCTTCGTTGTTGCGGATGGCCAGCTGCAAGTGACGATAATTCTGATCGTTTCGTTGTCGCGAACAGCATATGTCCTCCCAATTCCAGAACTCCTGTCGCCAGATAGTCCATCACAGCAGCGAAATGAGTGCTTCAGCTCCAACACACGGTCAGCCGCCAATGAACACGTGCACGAGTCGTACGTGACTTCCGTTTGCCTGGCAAACGATGTTAGCACTAGCTTAGCTAGCGTTTGAATAATGCTGTTCGCATTTTTTTTTTTTTTGCATTAATTTTGATTTATTCAACTATTGATTTTAATTACATTTGATATTGACAAAGCGAGAGATTCAACATAATGTTTTTCAGCTCTAAATTTTTGGTAGTTACTGGTAAGTGTTCACCTGATTTCTTTTTTTTTATCGATAATTTACATATTAATGCTGAGCATTAGGGTTTTTAATTATTAAATAAAATCCTACCTACTTAAATATAAAGCTCGCGGATGAGCACAGCATCAGAACACAATGCACTGTTTTTAATTTTATCTGCTTGAGAAGCAATGGTATCTGCTACACTATCTATGCTAGCTAGGCGTTGGACCTCAGATGTTCTGGTACTGGGTGGCAGATTCAAGATCATCTTCAGGAATTTGTTCTGCACTCGATGTACCTTCAGCAGGTGCGTTTTGGCACACGCTCTCCATATTGGGGCGGCGTAAAGCAGCATTGGCCGGACTACTTGTTTGTATACCGCCAGTTTATTAACGGCGGACAGTTTTGACTTGCGGTTTATTAGGGGGTACAGCTTCTTCAGTAGGACGGTGCTCCTAGCTACAGTCTGGTCAATGTGCAGCCGATAAAGCAGTTTCCGATCGTACGTCAACCCAAGGTAGCGAACATCTGTCGACCATGAGATGCTTGCTCCATTCAGCTGGACCAATGTGGAAGGTTCCAGACGCTGGCTATTCCGATGGGGGAATACAATGGTTTGTGTTTTCGCTGCATTCACACGAATTTTCCATTTAGCAAGGTATTCTGCAAAACAGTTCAATCCGTCCTGCAATTTTTTAACGATGGGCTTGATTTGCCTTCCAGCATACAGGATGGCGGTATCATCGGCAAAGAGAGATATTACTCCTCCACCGGGTAAATCTGGAATGTCCGACGTGAACAGGTTATAAAGGACTGGACCTAGGATGCTTCCCTGAGGCACTCCTGCGGGCACATTGAAGGGATCAGACAATTCGCCGAGGACGCAAACTTGACTCCTACGATTCCGTAAGTAGCTCTGGATAATTTTCACCAGGTAGTTGGGGAAGTTGTATAGCACCAGCTTATGGATGAGGCCATCGTGCCACACCCAAGTAACATTTTTGTTGTATAATAGCTTATTAAACTATTGTACAGCTGATTTCCGTGGTACAAGTGCTTGATAAGCTGTTATACAACAAAAATGTTACTTGGGACACATTGTCGAAGGCTTTCTCAATGTCAAGACAAGCCATGGCCGTTGTCTTGGAGATCTGCTTATTCCTGTTGATAATATTTGTAACGCGTTGAAGCTGGTGGGTCGTTGAATGGCCTCGACGGAACCCGAACTGTTCGTCAAGGAGAATGTTGTTCTGTTGCGTGAGGCACAGAATGCGGGTGTAAATGCAACGTTCGAGTACTTTGCTCAACGCAGAGAGCAGGCTAATGGGTCGATAGCTCTGGGCACAGGTTGGATCCTTCCCGGGTTTCAAAACTGGGACAACTTTGGCAAGCTTCCAATGTTCAGGAAAGTAGGAGAGTTCAAGGCAACGGTTGAATACCCTCGTAAGTGTTGAGTACGCCTTCGGGCCAAGTCGCTTGAGAACCAGATTAAAGACACCGTCGAGGCCTGGTGCTTTCATATTGCGGGAAGATTTGATGTTGTTCCGGACCTCGTCTACAGTAATACGCCTGTCGTGTGGTACTTCACTCGGGGAACGTCTTAGATTGTTAATCGTTTCAGCAACGACTGGATCCATCGGGCTAGCCATATCACGACCGAGATTGTGCGATGCGGAAAAATGTTGCGATAGAGCGCAGGCTTTTTCACGGGGTGTTATAAGCGTTTGGTTATCAGCAACCAGAGGTGGGATAGGTTTTGGCCTCGACTTCAACACCTTAGCGACACGCCAAAATGGTCGAGAGTAGTTGGGGAGAGCTGCAATCTCCGATGCAAACTGTTTGTTTTTGATTTTTTCTAGTCTATCCTTGACTATTTTCGTTAGCTGCCTAGCATAGTACCGATGTCGAGGGTTTAGAGTACGCTGATGTTGCCTTCGAAGAGCATTCCGCATGGTGATAAGGCGCTTGGTATTGTCATCAATTTCAGTAACTTTCCGGGTTACCGGAACTGACGGTACGAAACGATGCACAGCCTCGGCGATGGTATCAGTGATGCCTACCAAAGCCAGGTCAATATCCTCTGTTGTATCCAGGGTGATGTTTTCTTCAATGCAATTCTCAACGTAACGTTGTAGCTGCACCCAATTTGCACGATGGTAGTTTTTCCTGTGATTGATCTGGTACGATATAGCATAGCAACCAATATCGACAGTGACTGGAAAATGGTCCGAAGACAGCTCCGAGATGGTTTTGGGGACCGGGAAATCATCGATGTTTGTCAGAAATATGTCCAACTTGGAGCCAGCACCGCTATTGGCGATGAACGTTGGCTTATCCGGATGTACAGGGTAGTAATAGCCAGCTTCAGCATCTTGGATGATGATCCTACCGTTTGAGTTGCATCTGGAGTCTCCCCAGGCAGAGTGGCGAGCATTAAGGTCGCCGGCGATAATAAATTTGCCACCTCTTCTGGATAGCTTCTGGATGTCGTTTTTTAACTGCATAGTTGTTCCATTTGTTCGTCGTGACTGGGAAGGACAGTAGACTGCGATGAAAGTGATTGGACCGAGAGAAGAGTCCAGTTCGACACCTAAGACTTCAATGAACGTTGTATTAAAACTGGGAATGGTTTTGAACGTTAATCCTCTCTTCACAGCGATGGCAACCCCACCTCCAGCCGAGGTTGTGCGATCAAGTCTAATTATCGAGTGATCCGGCAGGTGAAAATTGACTTCCGGTTTCAAGTGTGTTTCGGTTAATATAGCAACATCAATGTCGTGTGAGTGCAGGAAGGTCAGAAGTTCAATCTTCTTGTTGGCCAATGAATGGGCATTCCAATTAAGGATTCGAAGCAATTGATCCATGACGATAGTAGAAAGTCATCATGACCGCAATCTGTTCCTGATTGGTGCGGCAAGCCCTGGTTTGCCGATCTAGTTCCATGAAAAGCGTCGCTAATTGTTCCATGGTGTACAGGCCGGTTATGGGAGGCATACTTGTGACTTGAGCATAACTGAGAAAGCCAGGAGGTTGGCTTAGAGCACTGCTAGATGAGGGGGCTGGTGGGGGGGGGGGGGAGGGTAAATTCATTAATGAATCCGGAGCCGGACTGGACTTCGTATTTCTCCTATTCGGCATTTGCTGACGATTCGAAATATCTTTTCGAATTTTGATGAATTCCGAGCGCTTCGGGCAGGAACGATTATTTGTTGGATGATCACCGTCACAATTGAGGCACTTAATCTGTACTGTTTCATCATCAAGACAGTCCGTCGTCGGATGGGCGCCTGCACACTTCATACAGCGACTCTTAATATGGCAGTTCTTCATACCATGACCAAAGTTTAAGCAATTAGAACATTGCGTAACGTCCCGATGGATAGGCTTATACCGTTCCCATTTAACGATGATGTTGAATAATGCGATGATCGCTTTTATTTCCTGTAGGGTTGTTGATCCCCTGGTCAAGTGCAACAGGTATAACTGGTCTCGATACTTGATGGTCTTGTTGTGTCTGACCATCTTGAAAGCATTTTCGATTTTTAGGCCCTTTAATTGGAGTTCCTCTTTCAGTTCGTTGAGTTCCATGTCAGGTAGTCCACGAAGAACCACTTTATATGGCTTAGAAGCAGCAATGTCATGGGTCATGGGTCGCACTTCAAAGCGGTACAGGAGTACCTAAGACAGGTGAAAGCAGAGCACCTGTCTTAGGTACTCCTGTACTGCTTTGAAGTGCGGTAAGGAGGGGACGATAATTTTGTATCCGTCTGTGCAGAGACGAATCTGTGCACGCAGTCCACGGCTGATTAGGTTATTTATATCGTTCCGAAACGTACTAGGAAATCCTCGCACGTAGAAGGGGGGAAGTTTCTCTTTCTTTTCGATCACAGTCGTACCATCATCGTCGGTTGGGAGTTGAGCAAATTTGTTGCTTTCCAGTAGCCGTTTCGAGCTAGTTGCCTCATCCGCTCTAGTAACAGATTGGTTCCGTTGTCGTTTTGTAGAAGTTGGATCCATGTTAGATTTGGATCGGTGTTTTCCCATTCCGGGAAGCGCAGACAGTTTGGAGGATTATAGGCGAGAAAATATTCTTTTTTACTCTTACTCAGGGAGAAAAACAAAAACACGTCTTTACCGAATGGAGGTCGGGATAAGAATGAATCATGAATGCTGTTCGCCGGCTTACCACGTATTATGTACCAGAGCAAACGACAAGCAACGCCCATTTTTCTTGGTTCTTTATTCTATCATCTACGTGTAATAAAAAATCAGAGGGGTTGTGCACAAGACACGACCGCATAGGTGACGTAGGACCACGTAAGTTTCTTTGTAGCGATAGTAGGATGTACCCATGTATATAATAATACGATTCTCCATGTATACAAGCTATATACGTAACGTTTATCGAAGTAGTAATATTGTATACGTTCAATCCTCAACCGATTTTGGAGTTATATCCATGAATTGATTGAATCTATTTTATTAAAACGAATAGAAGTCACATTAAACCAAACTGTAAATCAATTTTCATGATCTGTTTCTACGTTGAATAGTGGTTTACCTCTGGTAATCGGTAGACGGTACGCGCGAGTTTTCAAAAAGCCGAAAAATTTGCGCAACTGTTCTGCGGCTTACAAAAGAACACTGATAAAGCATTTACAACCTGCAGACGCTTTGGAAGCCGCAGAAAATGTCGCCTGTGGCCAGAAAACTTATTACCGTCATTGGTTGGTCGTCCGCAATGGCGAAAAATTCAACTTTTCCCACGTTGATTGTGTTAATTATGGTATTAACTGGGCAAGAAAATATAATAAACTCTTCAATCGTTGTGTGGCCCTTAAAAGAACCGATTGTTTGATTATCATAACTCCTGCTTACAATAAATTTGCACTAACGCATTCAGCGTAATTCTCTGTTCGGTAAATTGGAGTACCGATAACCGCTAACCAGGCACGGCTTGTTGCCTCGGACCAACCGGAAAGCCTCAGCAGCTATGCGATCAACGAAACCGTTCGTGTATGGTCCTGAATCACGATGAAATACCACTCCAAGTGGCCAGCTGCAAGTGACGTGGGATGCTTCTGGTCGTTTTGCTGTCGCGAGCAGCATATTTCCTGCCAATTCCAGAACTTCAGCAGCCAGATATGCCATCACGGCAACGAAATGAACTACCAGCAACAAGCGAACAAAACCACGAGGTGATCGGTTAAAATTATTTGATAAGAAGCGAACAATCAGATCAATCTAAGTTAAATAGAATTAAAATCAGTGAGTGAAAATTCCTCAAATCTTCATGAACATATGTTTCGTTCTTAAAACGGTTTTTCGACGTGATATGCTGGAAATTTAGGCCTTCTTCGCAGTAAGGGCAGCAACAAAACAGTTTGGATGTTCGGAAAGACACTTCTCATGGCAGTGGTGACACGGGATAGCAATTTGTTCAACACTTCGTTGTTGCGGATGGCCAGCTGCAAGTGACGATAAAATTCTGATCGTTTCGTTGTCGCGAGCAGCATATTTCCTGCCACTTCCAGAACTTCAGCAGCCAGATATTCCTTCACGACAGCGAAACGAGTGCTCCAGCTCCAACACCTCGCTTGGTGAATATGCATGTCTTCGTTGCCTTATCCGTGGGAAGCAGCAACAGCTGAAGCTCAACAATTTTCGATCGGATTCTATAGGGCGTAAATTAAATACAATCATAAGGAAGCTTAACCCATAGCTTATATCGTATATATTTCTGTCATCCGTGCTAGGGAAGCACTGACGAGGGAAGGCAAAAATATGAAAATAATTCAAATTTTCAAAATCAATTCAAAAACAAAAATTTTTCAAATTCAATTTCAAAAACAAAATCAACCGTTTTCTATATTTTCAATACTTTCAATTGATTTTCCGATCAATTGGTGTAAATATCTTGGAAATCTATTGAAAGTTGACTAAATTATAAGCCGAAGCATGAAAACGCGTTTCTACTTTGATGACGTCATTTCCAACAACCAATCACGAAGCGAGAATTCTGGTAAAACATAGGTTCATTATTTTCAATTTTTCAATAGTTCAACATCAAGAATCCACACTTTTCTTTATTTGGGTCAATTCTTAGAAGATTTTCCAATCGATTGGTGTAAGAATATTCAAAATCGATTGGAAAACCGCTGAGCTATTAGCGCTCAAAACCTTTCATTTTTCGTGACGCTCGCATTTTTCGATTTTTTGGAATGACACCCTATCTCAAAACTTGCCGTAAGACGTAGTCCTACGTCAAAATCGAGCATTTCAATTTCAGTCTGAAGGGCGAAGGTGATCGGTTAAAAATCAGAGGGGTTGTGCACAAGACACGACCGCATAGGTGACGTAGGACCACGTAAGTCTCTTTGTAGCGATAGTAGGATGTATCCATGTATATAATAATACGATTCTTTATGTATACAAGCTACATCCGTAAATAAATTTGTATGATATGTTTCTACGTTGAATAGTGCTTTTCCTTTGGTAATCGGTAGACGGTACGCGCGAGTTTTCAAAAAGTTGAAAATTTTGCGCAACTTTTCTGCGGCTTACAAAAGGACACGGATAAAGCATTTACAACCTGCAGACGTATTGGAAATCGCAGAAAATGTCACCTGTGACCAGAAAACTTATTACCGTCATTGGTTGGTCGTCCGCAATGGCGAAAAATTCAACTTTTCTCTCGTTGACTGTGTTAATTATGGTAATAATTGGGCAAGAAAATATAATAAACTCTTCAATCGTTGTGTGGTCCTTAAAAGAACCGATTGTTTGATTATCATAACTCCTGCTTGCAATAAACTTGCACTAACGCATTTAACGTAATTCTCTGTTCGGTAAATTGGAGTACCGATAACCGCTAACCAGGCACGGCTTGTTGCAACGGACCAACCGGAAAGCCTCAGCAGCTATGAGATCAACGAAACCGTTCGTGTATGGTCCTGAATCACGAGAAATACCACTCCAAGTGGCCAGCTGCAAGTGACGTAGGATGCTTCTGGTCGTTTCGTTGTCGCGAGCAGCATATTTCCTGCTAATTCCAGGACTTCAGCAGCCAACTATGCCATCACGGCAATGAAATGAACCACCAGCAACAAGCGAACAGCAGCACGAGGCGATCGGTTAAAATTATTGCAAAGAAGCGAATAATCAGATCAATCTAAGTTAAATAGAATTTAAATCTGTAAGAGAAAATTCCTCAAATCTTCATGAACAAATATTTCGTTCTTAAAAGAACGGGTTTTCAACGTGATATGCCGGAAATTTAAGCCTTCTTTTCCCGTCTTCTTGGGCAGCAACAAAACAGTTTGAATGTTCGAAAAGACACTTCTCAGCGGTGACACGGGACAGCAATTTGTTCAACTCTTCGTTGTTGCGGGTGGCCAGCTGCAAGTGACGATAATTCTGATCGTTTCGTTGTCGCGAACAGCATATGTCCTCCCAATTCCAGAACTCCTGTCGCCAGATAGTCCATCACAGCAGCAAAATGAGTGCTTCAGCTCCAACACACGGTCAGTCGCCAATGACGTGCACGAGTCGTACGTGACTTCCGTTTGCCTGGCAAACGATGTTAGCACTAGCTTAGCTAGCGTTTGAATAATGCTGTTCGCCGGCTTACCACGTATTATGTACCAGGAGCAAGCGACAAGCAACGCCCATTTTTCTTGGTTCTTTATTCTATCATCTACGTGTAATAAAAAATCGAGCATTTCAATTTCAGTCTGAACAAAAGAGCAAAGCTACCAGTGAGCCGTTCGCCTTTTGCTGCCAAAGAAAAATTACGCTACGTATTATTACTGTATGGATAAATTTGTGTTGCTAAGATGCAAAAGATGTTACTAAAACTCTTTCATTTGATTAAATCCAATTTCATTTATTTTGACGCTTGACCGAACACATTTACTTGGAGCTAGTATATTTGTTGGCTGCAACCAGCGTCCAGCAGCAACAAGCGAACAGCAGCGCGAGGCGATCGGTTAAAATTATTGCAAAGAAGCGAATAATCAGATCAATCTAAGTTAAATAGAATTTAAATCTGTGAGAGAAAATTCCTCAAATCTTCATGAACAAATATTTCGTTCTTAAAAGAACGGTTTTTCAACGTGATATGCCGGAAATTTAAGCCTTCTTTTCCCGTCTTCTTGGGCAGCAACAAAACAGTTTGAATGTTCGAAAAGACACTTCTCATAGCAGCGGTGACACGGGACAGCAATTTGTTCAACTCTTCGTTGCTGCGGATGGCCAGCTGCAAGTGACGATAATTCTGATCGTTTCGTTGTCGCGAGCAGCATTTGTCCTCCCAATTCCAGAACTCCTGTTGCCAGATATTCCATCACGGCAGCGATCATTGAGTGCTCCAGCTCCAACACCTCGCTTGGTGAATTTGCATGCCTTGGTTGCCTTATCCGTGGAAAGCAGCAACAGCTGAAGCTCAACAATTTTCGATCGGATTCTATAGGGCGTAAATTAAATACAATCATAAGGAAGATTAACCCATAGCTTATATCGTATATATTTCTGTCATCCGTGCTAGGGAAGCACTGACGAGGGAAGGCAACAATATGAAAATAATTCAAATTTTCAAAATCAATTCAAAAACAACAATTTTTCAAATTCATTTTCAAAAACAAAATCAATAGTTTTCTATATTTTCAATATTTTCAATCGATTTCCCGATCAATTGGTGTAAATATCTTGGAAATCTATTGAAAATTGACTGAATTATAAGCCTAAGCGTGAAAACGCGTTTGTACTTTGATGACGTCATTTCCAACAACCAATCACGAAGCGAGAATTCTGGTGAAACATAGGTTCATTATTTTCAATTTTTCAATAGTTCAACATCAAGAATCCACACTTTTCTTTATTTGGGTCAATTCTTAGAAGATTTTCCAATCAATTGGTGTAAGAATGTTGAAAATCGATTGGAAAACCGCTGAGCTATTAGCGCTCAAAACCTTTCATTTTTCGTGACGCTCGCATTTTTCGATTTTTTGGAATGACACCCTATCTCAAAACTTGCCGTAAGACGTAGTCCTACGTCAAAACCAGTTTTGACAAGGTTCAAATGATCGCCTGTTTCTCAGAGATGGCCAAACCGATTTACGTGCTATTAGTTTCATTTGGCAGGTAATATAGCCGGATAGATCACTATTGAATGGTTTTTTGATTGGATGTTTAATTTGAAAGTTATGAGTAATTCAATACACCACACCAAAATTAACAATAATTTATAATGATTTTAACCAAGAAAAATAACCTAATTTCAATTATTTTAATATCAAACGAGAGGTTTTCACACTACGAATACATATGCAAAATTTCATAAGAATTGATTTTACCGGTCAAAAGATATTAACCCTCGAACACTCGCGCCAACTTTTATAACACGGTTACTTACGCGCACAATAGCCCAAAACCAAAGAAAACGTGCGCACTAGAGTTTTGACTAGGAAAACTTGGTTTTAAGTTTATCGAACCTTTGGAAGAGTTTCTTTAAATTGAAAGCTCTATCGTCTGGTAGAATTTGAATTTTGATTAATCCCCCTAAATGTGAAATAAAAAAAATATTTTCCTTCAGTTTCAATATAACACATTGATGTGTTCTGCAAAGTTTTAGAGCATATTATTACAAGAAATTTTGCTGAAGACAGTAACCTTCTATCTCTTCAACGAAGAGATCTTATTTATTGTATATGAATTTGAAAAATTAGTTTTTCTATTTTAGCTCTTTTTGTAATTGTTGTATGACTTTTTCATGTATTACAAAGTTGTATAAATAATAAAAATACACAACTTTGCTGAACATAGTATACCTCTATGTTTCCTTGTTTACGAACTGTAGAACTTTGATTATAAAAAATACCCTGATTTTGACCCCGAATTACTCGACTACCAACAGACGGATACATTTTAAACATTTTACATTTGCTGGTAGTTTTGCTGCACACAGACACCATTTTTCCATATGAAGAAACGAAAGAAAATTCCAGTTGGGGCCAATTGCGGTACACCTCATATGCTACTTGCTTCGTTTCTGTGATGTCGGTTTATGCTAATCTATTTTCCTAACAATTTAAAGTAATAATGCATTGAATAATTCTGACATTTTCCTCATAACAAGTTTATTGAAGAATATACGTTAGTATATACGTAATATACGATTTGTAACTACAGTGGTAACCCGATTTTGTCACTCCCCGATTTTGTCACTCCCCGATTTTGTCACCCCCGATTTTGTCACGTTTTTGACCCGATTTTGTCACTCCCGATTTAGTCACGTTTTTTACCCGATTTTGTCACGTTTTGCCTTTCTACTATATAAATATATAGTATATTGCCTTTCTACTATATAAATATATAGTATAAAGATATAGAAATCACTTGGAAAACCGGAAATGGAAAAAATCAGAGGGGTTGTGTACAAGACACGACCGCATATATAGGTGACGCAGGACTACGTAAGTCTCTTTGTAGTGATAGTAGCATGTATTCATGCTAATCATTCGATTCTTCATGTATACATGCTATATGCAACATATATACATGCTACATGCGTTGTATGTAACATTTATCAAAGTAGTAACATTGCATACGTTCAATTCTCAAAAGCTTGTGCATTTGAAAACAATTTAACAAAATCAAGAAACACAAACTATTGCTTTCCTGCTACCCTACTGAAATTAAAGATTGTTTTTATTACCCATGGTTCCCCACGTTGAAGGGATTTTACCAATTCAATCCTATTTGATCAACAGCACATCTTTTCAATACACTTCTAATTAAACGGTAAGCATGCGTATTCACGGGAAACTAGCAGTCATTTACTTTCCGTCGGAAAGCCCAATTTCGGAAGCAGCTTTTCGGCCCAAAAACGGGATTGTGTTTATAAAAATATATATACTGCATTCTTCTTGCCAATCTGAACACAGCGAATATATTTTCATAAACCGAATTTTTGTTTCAAACAAAAAAACTGCTTTTGAAATTGGAAGAATCGATGATGACTAATTTCACCTTCATACAGAGTCGTATTGTAACCGAACACTACAGCTGTAGCACATTTTTCCAACACATATATCAAATTCGCCGAGGTTTAATCATCTGGCAGTAAAGAATTTGCGATCTGTTGGGACAACGAACTTGTGTCATTTTTTCTGGCACACTTCCCTAACACAGACATCAAATTGGACTAGGTTTAATCGCGTTCGTAAGAAATCTGTTGGCACGAGGGGGCTTTGTCACTCTTTCTGGCGTACTTCCCAAGCAAGGACATCAAAATGGTCTAGGTTTAACCGCGGTGTTAAGAAATCTTGTTGAAATGAGGAAACTTGGTCACTTGTTTTGGCTTACTTCCCAAGCACAGATATCAAATTGGTATAGGTTTAGATCATCGCAAAGAATCTTCCAACCAATCACGAAGCGAGAATTCTGGTAAAACATAGGTTCATTATTTTCAATTTTTCAATAGTTCACCATCAAGAATCCATACTTTTCTTCATTTGGGTCAATTCTTAGAAGATTTTCCGATCGATTGGTGTAAGAATATTGAAAATCGATCGGAAAACCGCTGAGCTATTAGCGCTCAAAACCTTTCATTTTTCGTGACGCTCGCATTTTTCGATTTTTTGGAATGACACCCTATCTCAAAACTTGCCGTAAGACGTAGTCCTACGTCAAAAGGTCCTGCGGGCTGAATGTCATATACCACTCGACTCAGTTTCGAAAACTGAGAATTTTCTGTTTGTGTGTATGTATGTGTGTGTATGTGTGTGTGTGTAACGCTTTTAATCTCACTCACTTTTGTCGGAGATGGCTGGACCGATTTTAATGTTCTTAGTGTCAAATGAAAGGTCTAAGTGTCCCATAGGTCGCTATTGAATTTCATACTGATCGGACTTTTAGTTCAAAAGTTATGTATAAAAATACGAAAAATATGGGACTTCATTAACTCATAGATCCCTTAACCGATTTGAACAAAATTGATTGCATATGAAAGAGGAGTCTTGCAAACCCTTAACTTCCAAATTTCATGACGATTGGACTTGTAGTTTGAAAGTTACATAAAGAAATGTGAAAAAATAGTAATTAAAACATATTTTTGTAACACATAAGCATCAATTCAATGAAAAACATCACACATTCTATTATTATTTGAAAATTACTGCTGAGATCTATCATACGAAACCAAGTTATTGAAAATCGGACGGTTCATTCAAAAGTTATTCAAACTTTAACACTTAAGCACCGTATTTTAAATCGTTAAAACGTGTGAAATCAAAGCATATCAATCAAATGTTGATTGTATTCAATATGTGTGATGTATGTGTGAGTGTATGTATGTATGTATGTATGTATGTATGTATGTGAGTGTATGTGATGACAATTTGCAATTTTAAAATTTGCATTGAAATTCAAGAAAAGTGAGAAACATGTCAATTGTCTGAAGTTTTCGAAGCCTTTTAGTGGAATACGAAATCTGAAATTAAAGAAAAGAAAAAATTTTTACCGACTACATTCAACTATTTAATATTTATTCGCGACAGATACGTATACGCTTTGAAATAAAACACTGATGAAGCCTGCACGTCGTAAGCGAACTACGTGTCTATTGCAAATAAATATTAAATAGTGGGATTCAATCGAAAAGTTTTTTCTTTTCTTTGATTTCACATTTCAATTGTCATTTTCTTCACTTGCTGTTACTCACAATTGTACAAGAAAACCAAAAAGCGAAGAAAATCAGTTAATTTAAGCATGTAGGTGTAGTGGTGTAGAGGATTAAAATACTAGTGAGTTGATTTTTCCAAATAAATTTATACAAATTTCATACAAATTTTGCGCATTAATAGATGCTCTTTTCAATCCATAGATACTAGAGCTTAGAAATGTTATATGAAAAATAGGAAGTAAACGCTGCACGGTAGTAACTTTGTACGATTTGTTTTCGTTAGTGACATTTTAAAGGACAGATGTCTTATGTCATGTATCATGTTTTAATAAATAAATCAAAAATGACAAGCACTGGAAATCATATCGATCATATTTCCCATTCTCAAGCATGTTTATGGCGCAGCTTTTGCACTATTTTTCGACCTCATCTTGTTTTTCTAACCCTCTAACATTGTAAAAACGATGCGATCAAGCTAATCAAGTCTATCTTTTCATGAAAGTACATTCAAAAGAAGCTTAAGTTTTGATTTTCATGCAAAAATTATTATCTGAAAGAGCGCCAGCTAAGAAAAAGTTCAATTTCTCTTTTTCATATCTAATGCTCTATTCAGTTATTTTTTCTAATATATTGCAAAATTGAAGCCAAGCAAACTAATAGTGAAATTTTGAGATTAATTATTTTGTTGTCGACATCCTTTTTCTTCAAAAACGAAGTATAATAATAATAATTTTTCTGAACTCTTGTTTTTCAAAGATGTTAACTTTTGAACGCATGGTATTAATATCAAAATATAAAAAAATCTACTATGAACACATATTTCATATTGTCAATTCAAAACAAGTTTCGTATGTGGCTCTGAAACCCGAAAGTTAAGGCCGACCGATTATAAAACTAAATAAGGTGTTCATCAAGTAACATAAATGACGCTTACAAGTATTTACGCAGCCAAGGAAAGAAAATATAATTGTTCTACGCAATACGTTGTGAATTTCACTGGCAAATAAAGATTTTGAGGAATACGGAACGGATATTTGAAAAAATAGTCAAGTTAATTATAGATGTTCCTGAGAAATTAAATAATGATTATTGTGGCAGTAGAAAGGCTAGGTCACGCCGCTAGGTGAATTAATTCGGGTTTTTGATTTATCAAAAGCTTAGTTTGAAAATCATTTTCAAACATGTCAAATGTGTTAAAACACTGAGATGTGTTGATTATCGTGGAGTTTCCACAAAAGTTGTTTTATATTTCCACAACTATAATAGCTAGAAGGTCATTTTCTTTGGCAAAGTTCTTTATAATAATCTTCTCAACAATTTTGTAGAACATTGTTTTGCTCTATCTCTTACTACTTGAAAAATAAATTTTGTATCTTACTTTTAGGGGGGTTAATCAAAGAATCGTTCCTACCATAAGAAAGAGCTTTTTACGCCGTGAAATTTCTCAGAACATAGTTAACCAGTATAATCAACCATTTCGGCGCAATTAAAAAACGCGTGTTTTCATACCTGTGGGCTGTGCTGTGAACAGGTGACAAATGTCCACAGAGAGGTAGAAGGAAGTGCGAAATGTCCTAAAAGTGATCAGAATGAAATATATGTAGTTCGTTCTAAGTTATCTGCAAAAAAATTAAAATTGAAAATATACCCGATTTTGTCACTGTCCCGTTTTAGTCACCTCTAAATTCATCATGGGGGTGACAAAATCGGATCATTACTGTATATAACAATATGGCATTCAAAAACCTACATATGGTGTACAAAATACAACAACGTGAGTAACCGCAGGTCAATAAAAATTGATGAAATTTATTCGAGAAAACTTTATTGTTGTGAATCAAATAGAATGGCAATACAGGAAATTATGCATAGTTCAAAAACCTATAAACTAGACCTTTACCACGCAATGTATATGTTAAAGAATAATATTTCAACTTACAACTTACTTTTACTTGCACTTACCCTCATTAGTAACAACTTACACAGCAATTTCATGAGAAAAGGAACTATCAAAATTTATAAGTGCTTCTTTTTGGTTCAAATTTTGTAAACTTATTCAATTTCCAAAAATTTCATGTAAACCAAACGTGTCGATTTCTATCTCAAATAGCAAGTAAGACCGTATAACAAAGGTTCCTTTCACCACTAGGTGGATTAAATCAGGTTTTACCAGTTTTACCGGTATTGCATTTATCAATACCGAAAAACCGGTTTTCAAAATACCTGCCGGTATTGGCATCTCTAGATTAGAGTATGTCAAATCGAAGTGAACAATAAGTTGTTTTGCAGTCGTGCGTGTCTTCGTGTACAATTCATGACTATGAATTATAAAGCAGGATAGACAATTGCAATATTTGATTATATCTTAATCATATATGCAGGAGTATTTAGTTGCGTGTTATAAAAACTGCGCAAAATAGAATTACAAATACTTGTCAAAATTTTCGCACGTATATCGCCTCCACTTTGGTACATATATGTTCTTATATGGCGTGAAATATAACTTTTTCGTTCAGATATGATTTCGTATACCTCAGTTGCAATCGAGATATACAAACCAAATGGTTTACTGGGTAAGGCTGTGAACCAATTCACGAAATTTTTAACCTTTTGGTTAAAATTTCACAGTTCGATGGTTTTTCGAAAATAACCCTGCTCGGGACGGGAGCATGGTTAGTTTTGATCACCCCATCGACATCTGCATACCCGCATAGTCAAATACCATACGCCAACGATTTTCCCTATAATTTTCTAACCATTTGCTGTATAATCAGATAACCATATGCGGATTATACCCAGCAATGGTTTGGACTATGTGGTAAATGGTAAACTGAGAAATAACCATTGTATGAACTAGTCGTTAGGTTTGGTTACCATACAAAAATGCTGATTTTCGCGAACAATTTTTTTGCCATACCATACTTGGACAATAGGCCATATAGTTAATGAAATTGTACTAAAACTGTTACATATATGGTATTGATATGTTATTTCGAAAACAAACGATTTACATTGAATGATAGAGACAATGATACACATATTGTCGTCAATGGTGCAAGTAACATTAGTGTAATGGTTTTGATATGGTTAAGCGATTATACAGTGAATCGTTTGCTTACACTGTTTTATGTTAAAAATATTGTTTCAATAGTAAGAAATATAGTAAGAAATTAGTAAGCATCACATAAATACTATTTATTTTCTTTTATAACAGCCTATTTTATAATGAACGTTTCACGGCCAATATCATATCTGAAAAATCTTGTGCGTCGGAGTGGCGACTGCCTGGTCGTGTTTCGATGAAGTTTAAAGCGTTTAACCATTTTCGCACTAGCCGCTAGATTTGACAACTGTTGGTTAGAATACTAATGTGAATTATTAATAAAAACAATTCATAATGCTTTACCTGCAATATTAACAGTGTTTTCGCCATCTACAATTAAAAGTTATGGATGCACAACTTCCCACACCAAGAGTGTATAACAAAATGGCTGTTACTTGCGTTGCTGCCAAATAGCATACCACGAATAGCAACCGTTGAAAATATGGTCAGAATTTCGTTCTTACTATTTGTTTAGTACTAACTGTATACAATATCGTACCCCAATGGTTAAACCTATATGAACTTCAATGGTAGCAAATAATATGCAACTTTATCATGAACAGTAACTATTGCTCATACAATACATTTATAATACCCAACGTTTCATCAATAGTTTTCGATTATGCGGGCATACATGTTTCGCTGAGCGCAAGGATATCTGCCTGTCTGATTACCGCATCGGTTGAAATATCTGCTGAATGTGCGTGCGTTTAGACTCGGTACATTCAGGCTGAGCAGTACAGCAAAATGGCTTACGTTAGATATAAATTCTAGAAGTTCAGTACCTAAAGTAATCAATTTGGGGTTTTCCATGCGCCTAAGTTCCGTCCGTAATTCCTGGATTCTCGGTGATGCAGTTCCCTTGGCATGATAAAACTTAAATATGCCTCTGTTATTCGTCATGTACAATCCTTCAATCGATGTAACTCTTGACATTCCCACGTACACCAACTGCTGTTCCTGTCCCTTGCCATACTCGTACGCGATTTCAGAAAATGTGCCGCCTTGGCTCTTGTGTACAGTAAGAGCATTCGCTTCTACTAAAGGAAATTGTATACGTTTGAACTTAATGCTACTACTTAGCTTAATATTTGCAGATCGCTTTTCAATAGGTGTCCAATCGGGCTGAAGAACGTCATGCTTAGAGTACACAGCGGGCCTCGATTTGAACCGCAAGACCTTTCCAATGGAGTCGTTTTCAAATTTGAACAATGATAATAAAGCACAGGTTGCGAGTATTTCACATATTAATATTTTGAATCTACATTATTGTTTATAATATCCGGCAAGATGAAAGCATGGAATGGTATATCCATAAACAAGCCGAAAATGTTTGATGTCTGATCCCGTACCCTAATTTTTTACATCTTTTCGGCTTCTATAGGACTCACATGTTACGTTAGGCGATACGCTGGCCTCTACGTGCGCCGGAGCGGTTACCTCAAGCAACACTTCAACGTTGGAGGGACCAGCTATTTCGTGCGATGCACCGTCTAACGATGTATTGCCCACTTCAGAATACATTGAATCACTACGATTTCCTTTTCTTCTCAAATGGTAGAATTTACAGTGCTCTGCCACCGTCAACGCTGGCCTCTTGCTGGTAATAATAATGCCTGCTCACGGACTCGCTTGCGGTATTTACGCATATATTTTGCTTGAAGCAATTGAGACATTGTAGAATCAGATGCACAAAATCACTCACTTCTCACTTAAATTGATTGTATGTTATTAATAACAATTTCATATGGTAACTATGGCGACGATTGAACGAATACTGTAGGGAATTTGGAAAAATTGTTCAACTTTACGTGGAAACTCCAGAAGTTACATACAAAATACAATCTTCTAATAAAAACTATACAAAAGGCTGATATTTTGTGATTCGAATGGTATGCAAACCATAAAAATATATTCAGAATTGGCTGAGCTATAAGCGTTCAAAATCTATCACTTTGTCGTGTCGCGGTCATTTTTGCTTCTCCAACGTGCCATCCTATTAAAGTAAGACGTAGTCCTACGTCAAAAATTCCGACTCATCATAGAACACTCAAACATATATTCATTCATGGGCTTGTTCGTTCACTTTGACTCAATTTTGATTCATTTGACGGTGCCGTCTCTGCTAAGCAAAATTTGACCAGGTTGTGTATAAAACATTTGTAGAACTAGTTACCATCTTCAATTTTGCTGAATAATGTTTTACTGTATCTGTTGTAGTTACGATGCTACAATGCTAGTACGTCGTTAGTAACTAAATGAGCATTCATTTAGTCACTAATAAGGTACTAGCATCGTAGCACCATAAATACAAAAGATACAATAAAACTTTATTCAGCAAAATTGCTGATAATAACTGGTTCTACAAATGTTATATACACAACTTGTTCAAATTTTGCTCGACTGAGACGGTACTGTCAAATGAATGAACATTGAGTCAAAGTGAACGAACAAGCCCTGGTACCTATACACCCATGCACACTCATACATGCATACACATGTATACATGTACGTGTGTGTATATTTTTCAGTGCTGTGCTGTCCATAATTGCATAACAGCCACAAATTCTATGGCAATCTCATAGAAAATGTCTCGATTACGCAAATAAAGACATCACATCATTTTTGAACACTCGTTCGTTCTAACTAGCGATAAATTTTAATTTTCATGAGTAAGTCAAAATCTCATGAATAGTGGGTAGGATTTGGTTTTAGTTTTCTAGAGAAATTTCTGTGCATACCAGCAATTCATCTAGGGAACTGAGTAAGCCCTCCCGGTGCTTCGGCCCAAAAGGATTGAATTTAAAATTAAATCCGTTCAATTTCGCTCCATTCCGCTTTACGAGACACATGCTACACATAAAGCTAAATTATGCAATACTATACTACATACTACACACACAGAGAACAGATTAACAGGCTCCAAGGAAGTAATCGATTTTTTGTGTGTAAAATCTGTCGGTAAGCGCCCTCCAGAAATAGTTTGCCAAACGCATGAAAAAATATCCATGTACCTTTATCAATATTTCTTTGTACTGGAGTTACATAGCAGCGATGGCAGCGACATCAAGGTTTAGTTTGCCATTTACTGCTCGAGGGGTGCTCTATTGAAGGATTACTCGTAGATTACATGAAAACTACACTTTTTGTAAATTACCTAGTAGTCTGTTCTCTGTGCTACACATATATCTAACTTATATAAACTATATTACATTCTACATGCGGAATTAAGTTTAGGGATGTGCCGAAGTGCGCGACAAACCACCTACCCGTGGGAGGGACATTTATTCAAGTAAATAAAACTGAGTAAAAACTTCTGATTTTATAGAAAATGTAAGGTTACTCATTTTTGAGTGACAATACCTTTACTCATTTTTGCATACACACGGGTTTTCTGAAACTGAGTAGTTATTTACTCAATTTTGAGTATCCGAGGTTGAGCGTGATGTAGTTCGCGACCAAAGTAAATTGATATATACCAGGTATGTGACCATCGAGGGTTGCATTAGTGTGTGTAGAAAGAAGAAGAAATAGTTCTGAAATATGGTGGAACTTGCATGAAAATTAAAACTAAATTAATTGTAATTAATGAATGCAGCTATATTATTCCAGAGAAATATTTGAAAATTTACAATGAAATGTAAGGAATATATTTTTAAGTATTTTGCACTTGTAGCCTTCTTTATTATGCGTAAAAAATTTGAGAACATGGGTGACTAACTATTTCGATGTGCAATTGAAAAATGAATTAATGTTTCTAATACTTCACGATCAATACGGTATACGGTTGCTTAAATTAAAACACGTTCCATCCAACATTTTGCTTGCATGATGCTCTTGAATATCTGCCTTTGATGTCTTCTTTTAAAAAATAGTTTTATTCGAATAGATGCTTGTGCTACTGCTTGAAAATCCTTAAGTTGAAGTCACTGTTCCAAGATGATACCTTTTTATCATAAATTTACCCGTCTCAACACTACGTAGAAAACCATAAAAAGTAATCTTAGATTGCTACAAAACGGTCTTAGAAGATAATTAACACTTTAAAAGCTTACCAGAAATCAGACGAAAAATATCGCGGGCGGATAACAATGTTGCTCATGCTGCTTATTGAACAATCATGTCCGAGCGTTTAAAAAAAAATCTTTTTTGTTTTACTACTTGTAGGAAAGCGATATAACGATATTTCTTTGAGACAGCTTGATACCGTTTTGACGAAAAAATTTCCGCTTGCAATTTGGAATGTTGAATTTCATTGTATTCATGAAAATACATACTAGAAATAATGTTCTAAGCATAAACATAAAAACTGTGAGAAAAAAAATAGACAAATCTTGCGTATCCAACGATTTTTTTTTAAAATTAACTAATTTTCCATACAAAATGCTCGAAATCTCAGAACTAGTGTAGATGTGTTAGTGCAAAGTGTATATGACAGCTCGCATTGTCATATACCTGGTATATATCAATTTACTTTGGTTCGCGACTACGAAAGTAAAAGAGATTTTTATGCCTGTTCGCACTTACCCGAAAACCCATGCCGAACTGTCAGAACTTACGTGAAAACAAAATTACCTCTTTCTCTTTTTTTTCGCACACAAAAACCAAACAAAAATATCAGCAACTTGGTAGTATAGACCAAATCAAGGTGACGTCATCTGGCAGATACTGGCGCCCTTGTTTACAAACAGATCGCAGAGACCAAAAAAGTTTCAGCTGTTAAACGGCAAGTTTGTTGTTTAAATAGCATTAGCATTGGTCTATAGACCAAATCATCATACCGTCAATTGACAGATACTGGCGCCCTTGTTTACATTTTGGAAAATTTTTCTTTTCGTTTATAGCAAAAGTAGCGTGTGTTTTAGCATGTTACAGGCATAATGGCGTTTAAAATTTAGTCCTAATGCTATTTAAACAACAAACTTGCCGTTTAACAGCTGAAACTTTTTTGGTCTCTGCGATCTGTTTGTAAACAAGGGCGCCAGTATCTGCCAGATGACGTCACCTTGATTTGGTCTACACTCTTAAATGATTCTACCTGTAAATAGGTCGGATTTAGTTAAAGCCAGGTTGAAACTACTCAAAATGCCCTTAAAGTGTACAAACTCAAACTTTGGGTAAAAATTTCAACCAATTTTGGCTACTTGCTACCGATAATTGAATTATTCTCTATGACAAATAACGCAATTTTAAGTTCCTACTACCAATTTTTTAGTTGAAAAACTACTCAAAATCTGAGTTTGTACACTTTAAGGGCATTTTGAGTAGTTTCAACCTAACTTTAACTAAATCCGACCAATTTACAGGTAGAATCATTTAAGAGTGTATAGTTACTATTAGAGTGACTATATACAGAGTGGCGACAAGTCATCCCAAAGTGGCGACAAGTCATCCCAAATGTATGCAATGCGGTTTTTCCAAGGTTTTTCTTTCTCTTTCCTGCATACGCGTTGGATAGGTTGTCTGCTCGATTGGAATGACACTGACAGATAATTATCATTCCAATTTTGACATTGTCGCCACTCTGTATACAGTCACTCTAGTCACTATATATATAGTTCGGCGGATAGAAAACCAGGCGAATTGGCATCCCTGATGTATGAAATTAAATTTGAAATTATGGTGAAATGTGCAGGTTTTTACGAAAAATAATCACTGGCGGGTGTTGAAAATGACTAGTTCTATGAAAATGAAGTGAGTTTTTTAACATTACTCTTGCATTTTGGATTTTGAAAAGCTTTTGGCTCCGCTTTTGACGTTTATTTGGCTCCCGATTTTCTATCCGCCGAACTATATATATAGTAACTATACTTGGTAGTCCCGAATTTTGTAAAAAAAATCTGGCAACTTCTAACAGCGTGGAATTTATTTCCCTTTGATGTGCGAGCGGGTAAGTAATCATTTTGAAGTATAATTTTTCGATAATTAATTTCAATAATATTGTATGTCTTTTGGTGTTTTATAGCTATTAACAAAATATGATTCGTTCAGCAGCAACTCGGCTAATTGTTTCGCTTCGTTCATTTGGAGGTTTGAATGGTCCATTAACCGCTGGAGCTGTACGTTTTTCACACAGCAGTGAAACTGCTGAAGATTTTGATGCTCGCTATGAAGCATATTTCAATCGGCCAAATATCGATCATTGGGAAGCGAGGAAAGCAATGAATGATTTGCTCGGTATGGATTTGATTCCTGAACCAAAAATTATTGTTGCTGGTTTGAAGGCCTGTCGTCGTTTAAATGATTACGCACTTGCTGTTCGGTTTTTGGAAGGTTGCAAAGATAAGTGTGGGGATAAAGTGAACGAAATCTATCCATACTTGCTGCAAGAGATTCGCCCAACATTAACGGAACTTGGCATAGAAACTCCGGAAGAGTTGGGTTACGATCAACCTGAGCTCGCTCTAAAGAGTGTCTACGACATTCATTAAATTACTTGCATAATTAAGCAAACCACACAGATTTACGCATCAAAACTATTCTTGGTACTTGAAGAGAAAGTAAATTCTATGTTGTGAAAAACAATTGTTACGTAATAAGTGGTATGCAAATAATAGAAAATATATCGTAAAATGACGTAATCGACTTATGAAGAGACGTATTTTATTGAAAATCCTTCACTCGAAGTAATTTTCACGTCGAATTTATTGGAAAAGTTACGTGAATATTTTGCATCAAACTTTTCTAGTACTATTTACGTGAATTCAAGATATTGCGGCGGTTATGAAAAATCCACCTGCAGCGGCGGCGATAACGCACTCAGGAGATAAACGCAATATTAAAATTTAGGTTTTATGGTTTGCAGTTCTATAAAATAATAGTTTTGTAGCATAGTCTTGATGAAAAACAATTGATTTAGTAAATTTTCATGTATTAAATTAAAGAAATCTGCTCTGCGGTGATCTTTTGATGGTTTGGCTCAACAGTCAAGATAACCGCGATGTGAGGATTTTTCTTTCAATCTGCAATAGTTCGCACGCATACGAAGTATACCACCACGCACACATATAAAGATTTTTTGACATAGACCAAATCATCATACCATCAATTGACAGATACTGGCGCCCCTGTTTACATTTTGGAAAACTCCTTTCCGTTCATAGATCATTACACGGGAGCTCCTAACCGCACTTTTTTGACAGCACTTGGTGGTTTGTTTACGTGGTGTTAAATTTTGAATTGAGTTTTCTATCTTTGTCCGGCAGATAATGATAGAAATTTATAGTTTTTATTGAAGAGAAAGTGCCTTACATGCATTTTACATAAATTGATGCAGTAATCCTTCACAAAATTTCAAATCGAAACTGCTGGATGTGACAAAAACATGTAAACAAACCACCAAGTGGTGTCATTTGACGGCAAAATGACGTCATCGCAAAATGATCTATAGCGAATGTATAGCTTGTTTTTTAACATTTTACACTACGGGGTGAAGTGGCTGTCAAATTCATACAATTTCGATGTCTCACGCATAGGTACCAAACTGTTAATTTTGACAAGAACCAAAAATTTTGCTGGGAATTCCCCTTTACCAAGGACCATTTGAAAGTTGCTCTCTTCACTCCTACATGAGAAAGAGATGGCAACACACCATGCCCTTGGATTTTACAGCAACCCATCGACATCTCTATATCGAACTGCAGTAAACGTCAGTGACAGCATGTCCGGGGCTCAAAATTTGACAGCGGGCCCAAATCAGACTGCTGGCAGTTGAGTGAAACGCAGTGCTGACATGCTATCTCATTTTCGCACACACGAGATGTTGGCAGCGAAAACATGGTTGTCTGCCGATGGGGTGTTTTACAGGCATAATAAACCAAATCAAGGTGACGTCATCTGGCAGATACTGGCGCCCTTGTTTACAAACAGACCGCAGAGTCCAAAAAAGTTTCAGCTGTTAAACGGCAAGTTTGTTGTTTAAACAGCATTAGGACTAAATTTAAAAAGCTATTATGCCTGTAACATGTTGCAACACACGCTACATTCGCTATAAACGAAAAGGAAAATTTTCCAAAATGTAAACAAGGGCGCCAGTATCTGTCAATTGACGGTATGATGATTTGGTCTATAGATCATTACACGGGAGCTCCTAACCGCACTTTTTTGACAGCACTTGGTGGTTTGTTTACGTGGTGTTAAATTTTGAATTGAGTTTTCTATCTTTGTCCGGCAGATAATGATAGAAATTTATAGTTTTTATTGAAGAGAAAGTGCCTTACATGTATTTTACATAAATTGATGCAGTAATCCTTCACAAAATTTCAAATCGAAACTGCTGGATGTGACAAAAACATGTAAACAAACCACCAAGTGGTGTCATTTGACGGCAAAATGACGTCATCGCAAAATGATCTATAGACCAAACCATCATACCGTCATTTGACAGATACTGGCGCCCTTGTTTACATTTTGGAAAACTTTCCTTTCCGTTCATAGCGAATGTAGCGTGTTTTTTAACATTTTACAGGCATAATGACTTTTAAATTTAGTCCTAATGCTGTTTAAACTCGGTTTAAACAACAAACTTGCCGTTTAAACAGCTGGAATTTTTTTGGACTCTGCGATCTGTTTGTAAACAAGGGTGCCAATATCTGCCAGATGACGTCACCTTGATTTGGTCTATGGCTTTTAAATTTAGTCCTAATGTAGAGTGACTATGGCTGTGAACAAGGGGTTTCCAACAGCAATGATTACTACGCACATTTGAAAAAAGTTACTTTTGATTACTGATTGCCTCTGATTACCAGTAATCAAACTCTTGTGATTACTATAAATTAATCATGATTACCAATGATTACTTAAGATTATCATTGATTACTCTACTGATTACCATTGATTACCTAATTAATTCGAAAACGATTACAAAAGTAATCTCTGATTACTACGCACTTATACGCCTTACTGGAAACCCCTTGGCTGTGAACCATTTCGCGAAATTTTTAACTTTTTGGTTAAAATTTGACAGTTTGATGGTTATTTCTACAGACGGTATAGATAATCTACAGACGCGCAAAGAGAAAAATTACCAATTCGGCAACACTTTTTTTTGTTTATTTTATTTAAACAGTTTTGGCAACCAGTCAGAATTGGATCAATCTCCCTATAATCAGCAGTAAGTTGCGTGAATCGTGAGGTATGTTCCATGGAATTACGACGCATATTTTGCAAATTGAACAAGCCAATTGAATTTTTCAAAGCATTATATATCGAGTGTAACTAATCCATATGTTGTTAGTAAATCAATAGTTAAAGTTTTAATATTTCAGGTAGATTACAAAACTTAGTCTTCCCTGCCTATACGAAACACAAGTTTGTTTACTTTGCTCATTTGGTGTCTCGATTTGACGGTTCGATTGGTGTTTTATGCCACGCTCTTTGCGCGTCTGTAGATTATCTACCGTCTGTAGTTATTTCTCCTTGAGTGGTTAAAATCAGTTTAGAATGTGAACCATTTCATATTTGACGTAGAGTGACTATATACAGAGTGGCGACAATGTCAAAATTGGAATGATAATTATTTGTCAGTGTCATTCCAATCGAGCAGACTGTAGGGTCTACCCTGAAGCCGGTCCTGTTTGACAGCGACAAGAAGAGGAGAATAACCAGCGAAAGGAGGGAGAGTATAAGCGATAGAAAAAGTACTGTAGATGTGAGCCAAGTGTCTACTCGGATTTTTAAGAAATATAGTATATTTGTGAAACGGACACGGTGTTTCATTCCCCCACAAATTTGACGACGAGGTCAAAGATTAAAGGTTGGTAAAATTTATTATGATTTGCGTGTTCAGCTAAGTGAATTCGAGTATTTTCAATCGAAACATTTTTCTGTCTGAATCTGCCAAGATGGCGATTTTTCTTTCGATTTGCTCGATTGCGAAAGTGTATTAATGTGTTGGTGGTTTCACTGGTGCTGCAAACCGGCAGCTGCAACTGCGGTTTTCACTGAAATGTGGGGATGTGCATGCAAGGTGGTTTTTGCAACTGATGTGCCTGTCTTTCTAGACAGGAGGTGTGCGTTTATCGTTCACGGGTTGTTCCTGTATAAATTTACAGGAGGTGATAGTTTCACGGGTTGTACCTGTTTATGCAGGAGGTGAGCAAAAAAATCAGTGGGGTTGTGTACAAGACACGACCGCATATATAGGTGGCGCAGGACTACGTAAGTGTATTTGTAGTGATAGTATCAGCATCTTTGGCTTGAGCAGCACGTTCCTCCGTTTGTAGTGATAGTAGCATGTATTCATGCTTGTAATCATTCGATTTTTCATGTATACATGCTAAATGCAACATATATACATGCTACATGCGTTGTATGTAACATTTATCAAAGTAGTAAAATTGCATACGTTCAATTCTCTTGTACATTTGAAAACAATTTAACAAAATCAAGAACACAAACTATTGCTTTCCTGCTACCTTACTGAAATTAAAGATTGTTTTTATTACCCATGGTTCCCCACGTTGAAGGGATTTTACCAATTTAATCCTATTTTATCAACAGCACATCTTTTCACTACACTTCTAATGGAACGGCAAGCATGCGTATTCATACAGAGTCGTATTATAACCGAACACTACAACAGCTGTAGTACATTTTTCCAACACAGATATCAAGTTCGCCGAGGTTTAATCGTCTCGCAGTAAAGAATTTGCGATCTGTTGGGACAATGAACTTATGTCATTTTTTCTGGCACACTTCCCTAACACAGACATCAAATTGGACTAGGTTTAATCGCGTTCGTAAGAAATTTGTTGGTACGAGGGGGCTTTGTCACTCTTTCTGGCATACTTCCCAAGCAAGGACATCAAAATGGTCTAGGTTCAATCACGGAGTTAAGAAATTTTGTTGAAATAAGGAAACTTTGTCACTTGTTTTGGCTTACTTCCCAAGCACAGATATCAAATTGATATAGGTTTAGATCATCGTAAAGAATCTTCCAACCAATCACAAAGCGAAAATTCTGGTAAAACATAGGTTCATTATTTTTAATTTTTCAATAGTTCAACATCAAGAATCCATACTTTTCTTCATTTGGGTCAATTCTTAGAAGATTTTCCGATCGATTGGTGTAAGAATATTGAAAATCGATCGGAAAACCGCTGAGCTATTAGCGCTCAAAACCTTTCATTTTTCGTGACGCTCGCATTTTTCGATTTTTTGGAATGACACCCTATCTCAAAACTTGCCGTAAGACGTAGTCCTACGTCAAAAATTGTTCACGGGAAATAGTTTAAAAACAGAAAAAGCCAGAAAGCAGTTTATCATGATTCGTGCCTGTAGAATACAGGAGGTGAAATTTATTTTCACGGGAGGTGGACTAGAACAGACCACGGGAGAAATGAATATGAGAGAGTTTTATTGGCCGCTGTGTAGGTATACGCACACAGGTAGTACTTGCAGTGAGGCAAGTGGTGGGCAATACGTGGTCCACGGGTTAATTGATTGAGACGACAGTTAGAGTGTGTACTTGCAGTAAGGCAAGTGGTGGGCAATACATTGTCCACGGGTAAATTCAGATGAAAATGCAAGTGTGGGTGTTCAAAAAAAAAAAAAAGTACACAATGAAAATAAATATGAATTGCATAGAAATGCATATTTGTATGTTTACTCAAAAAAAAAGGATCAATTATATTTAATATTTATTAAAATTTCATACTACGTATTTGCAGATGGAAGAAAGTCGACCGCTGCCACCGTTTCGGTGTGACGAAATAGAAAAACAAAAGCTTTGCAGAGAATGGAAAGCATGGAAAGGAGCATTAGAATGCTACTTCGATGCGTACGAAATTACGGATCAGCGAAAGAAGCGCGCTAAGCTTTTGTATTTGGGTGGACCCCAATTGCAAAGGGTTTTTCAAAACCTTCCCGATCGCGGGAAGTTTTCATTGGTCGCGATTGAGAAGCTATGGTACGATGTAGCCGTGAGTGCATTAGATGCATTTTTTCTTCCGTGCAAACAAGATTGTCTGGAGAGATATAAGCTTCGCCAAATAAAACAAGCTGAGGGAGAAAGATTTGTAGATTTCGTACTCCGGTTGAGACAACAGACATCTGACTGTAGCTTTGATAAGTATTCAGATGAAGTGCGAGAAGTGATGACTGAAGTTTTTCTCACGGACGCCATAATCACGGGATGTTCGTCTACAGAACTGCGCCGGCGTATTCTTCAACAGGATCGTCCACTCGGTGAGATCGAGGCCCTTGGGATCACGCTTGAAGGCATAGAGCATCAAGTGAAGGACTTCAGTCACAAGGCTAGTGATCAGTCTACGGATAATCGAATTCTGAAAATTAGCAGTAAGCCGCTGGGAAAACCCGATGATCGTTCTGCATATATGCCACCCAAATCGTTTACAAAAAAGCCCTACAAGTCACAAAACGCTGATTTCAGTTGCTACAATTGTGGACGACGCAACCATATCGCTTCTGCCGAAGTTTGTCCAGCCAAAGGAAAAATTTGTCATTTGTGCAAGCGTGTAGGCCATTTTCAATCACGGTGTCGGTTTCGCAAACTTCAGGATAAGTCAACTATCCATTCGAAGAAGATACGTCTCGTTGAGGAAGAGAAGAATGATACGCAAATACTTGAGGACAATGGAAAGACCTATTATGCTTTTCATACGGGAAATGACTCCAATATTGTCAAATGCGAAATCGGTGGAGTAGCACTGGACGTGCTTATTGATTCAGGCTCTGATGTAAATTTGGTAACAGATGCAGCATGGCAACATTTGAAACAGAAAAATGTAAAAATACATCAATCCGCCAAGGGAAGCTCAAGAATATTGAGAGGATATGCAAGTAACATTCCATTGACAATACTCCGGACTTTTATCACGGATGTACAGATTAGTGGCAAATCGATTCGAGCGGAGTTTTACGTTATAAAAGGGGGTCAAAGATGTTTGCTGGGAGACCAAACATCCAAGAGCTTAGGAATACTAAAAGTTGGACTGGACATTCATCTAATTGGAACTGATACAAAACCTTTCTCTAAAATCAAGGATGTGCAAGTTCATATCCAGATGGATTCAGGAGTAAAGCCAATTTTTCAGCCACTCAGGAGAGTACCAATGCCATTGGAAGACGCCGTCAACAAAAAGTTGGAGCTGATGCTATCCAGAGATATCATTGAGAGAAAAGAAGGACCTGCGACGTGGGTTTCGCCTCTAGTGGTAGTAGGAAAGTCAGATGGTGACCCCAGAATCTGTCTCGATTTACACCGTGTAAATGAAGCTGTTCTTCGAGAGCGCCATCCAATGCCAATCGTGGATGACTATTTGGCAAGATTGGGCGAAGGGAAGTATTGGACCAAACTTGATATAAAAGAGGCTTTCCTGCAGATTGAATTGGCGCCCGAATCAAGGGATGTGACAACATTTATCACTAACAAAGGATTGTTCCGCTTTAAGAGGCTTCCATTTGGACTTGTAACGGCTCCAGAATTATTTCAGAAAGTTATGGACCAGGTGCTAGCGGGATGTTCCGGTACAATGTGGTATTTGGATGATGTAATCATCGAAGGGAATGACCTGCAACAACATGATGCACGATTAAATGAGGTAGTTTAATATGTCTTTTTACTGATTTGTTTTTTTGGATTCTATAAATAAATAAATAATTTGTTTTTGTTTCATGTCAATTTAATAGGTCCTTAACAGATTTAAAGAACGTGGTGTCCAGTTAAACTGGGATAAATGTGTATTCCGCGTCAATGAAATTGAATTTCTGGGTCATCGTATAACTGCATCCGGAATTCATCCATCTGCATCGAAAATCAGCTCTATTCAGTCGTTTCGTCCACCACAAAATGATGCCGAAATTCGTAGCTTTCTCGGATTAGCGAATTATTTAAACAAATTCATTCCTAATTTAGCAACTCTTGATGCTCCATTAAGAGAGTTAATGAAAAAGGGAACTAAGTTCGAGTGGACAAGTTTTCATCAAGAATCATTCGATAAAATAAAACAGGCAATCCTATCCAACGCGTATGCAGGAAAGAGAAAGAAAAACCTAGGATAAACCGCATTGCATACATTTGGGATGACTTGGCGCCACTGTATATAGTCACTCTAATTTGACGGATTGTTAGTTTTTTTTGCTCAATGAGAGCATATAAGGTGAGGATGAAAATATTGTTTTTTTTTGTCCGAGTTGAAATCGGATGAATTTTTGATGTTTATTTGCTTTTGTTTGATAGATAAAAGTCATCTCATTTCAACCCGGGTTGTTTGAACAAATTTATAATGCGATAAGCATCCATACCAATGTAAAAAAAATCTAACGAAAAATCAGTGAAACTTGTCGAAGATCTCTTCATCACCTGTGCATATCTCATTGGCTCTCAGAACTTGGTTAAAACCACCCCATCGACATCTGCATATCTAGCTGCAGTGAACGTCAGCGACAGCATGTCCTGGGCTCAAAATTTGACAGCGGGCTCAAATCAGACTGGTGGCAGTTGAGTGAAACGCAGTGCTGACATCCTATCTCATTTTCGCACACACGAGATGTTGGCGGCGAAAACATGGTTGCCTGCCGATGGGGTGGTTAAAACTAACCATGCTCCCGAGCAGGGTTATTTTCGGAAAACCATCGAACTGTCAAATTTTAACCAAAAAGTTACAAATTTCGCGAAATGGTTCACAGCCAATATAGACCAAATCAAGGTGACGTCATCTGGCAGATACCGGCACCCTTTTTACAAACAGACCGCAGAGTCCAAAAAAGTTTCAGCTGTTAAACGGCAAGTGTGTTGTTTTAAACAGCATTAGGATAAATTTAAAACGGCATTATGCCTTTAAAATGTTAAAACACACGCTACATTCGCTATAAACGAAAAGGAAAATTTTCCAAAACGTAAACAAGGGCGCCGGTATCTGTCAATTGATGGTATGATGATTTGGTCTATAGACCAAATCAAGGTGACGTCTGTAGTGTCTGCCTCGGTTGCCTCCGACCGAGCCCTCCGGAACACGGAACAACAACGTCCGTAAACGTCTACGTTCGTCCAAAAACTGACTCTGGTGTTAGAGCAAGCTATATCATGCCATGTGCCAGTATACGTGAGTCTCATATTGACCGATTCAAGATTGCTCTCCTTGTCTCTTACCGTTCGTACACTGAGAAAAAAACCATGGTAATGCGAAACATGTATGCATGGTCATCTTAACTATATTGCAATATTGTAGCGCTTACCATGATTATTGTCAACTTGAGGAGTTTCGTGGTTAAAACTACTATGACAACAAGCAAATCGCTGACTATTTCCGTGGTTAAATTGACTTTTCTCTCATTTCTAATGACAATATTTTTGCAGCTTGATATAACAATATTGAATTGTCAACAGGACCATAAAATTGGTAACTTACTAACTGTAAGAATATCATGGTAGTTTTAACATTTTTATGGGTTATCGTAACAGTATAAGTTTAGTGCTTTTCAACCGACTATGGAAACGCGTTTCTTGATGACAATTTTATGTTTATTTTGCCCTTTTTCTTTCTGTCATTTGAAACCGCACCGCCATTACGAAAAATTTGAGTCACGAGTGATGTGCTTAGTTGTGAGTTTTTTTGTTTTTATTAAATTTTTTTTTGATATTATGAACAGTTTGTTAGTGCAAAACAAATAATAAAGAAAATCTAATCTTTAAGTGACAAATTGTATTAAATTATTTTCTGTGTACGTGAAAACAGGTTGAATTATTTTACTGTGTAGTGTACTAACAAAAACAAACTGCTAAACTGTTATGGTGTAATCGGTGTTATTTATAGCTTGTCTGTTTTATTTTTTTAATTGCGGATGGTGCTGGACTTCCGCTCTAAACAGTTCAATCGGTGGTTTAGACGTGTCCGTGAAGTGTTTTTGGATAAAACGCGAAATGATGTCCAAATATTTCCATTTAACTTGACTGCGGCGAGGGAGCTGCGGGATAGACTGTTGGAAACTAGGGGCGTCTCACTAGAATTATATTAAATATATTCACTGCAAATACTGCAATCACTGCAAATATCGCTTTGCATCCATTTGCAGTGAATGCAAATTTTGCAACACCATCTGTCAAAAACTTCTCTGATATGTTGTTGTTCTTCGCGTTTGTGTTGTGTTTCTGTCCCGTTCGTAGCTGGTTTATTCCGCCAGAGAACTATTTTATTTTTGCTTGTGCGCTGATTTTTTTTGCTAGTGGTAAAAATTGTTTTTATGCAAGTAATCATGTATATTTAATAGAAGGATGCGGTATAGAGCATTCTTCAATGAAAGTGCATTGACAACCTGCAGTTTAATAACTTTATCGGAGGCTCGCCGTTGCACTTTTACCTAACCATGGTAAGATAAACCAGCTTTCGTACAGAATACCGGCAATGGAGGAGTTTGTTGGTCGCGTTCCGGACCACGTCACTACTAGCAGTTACTACGAGCAGGAACCACTTCGGAAGACCGTTCTCGAAACCTAAGTGAATACGGTAAGGCGGTAAGTGTAATTCTATGAAATGTCAGCTTAACGTAGTCATTGCCATTGCTGTTTGTCGTTTTAGCATTCAAAGCGAAACATCGATACTGGATCACTGAGGGAGGGTGTATGGTGTCACTTGGAAATGCTCCGCAGTGATTACGAGGACGTAAAAAATACCGGAAGAGCTGAATCATGGTGCGTGCCATCATCGGTGGCATCGTTGTTGACCAGTTAGACAGAAGCTCAGCAGTCGCAATCCTTTCGGCGCAGCAACCGCAATAGCATATACATTATTAAGGGAACACGAAGATCCCTCAAAATCTTTCAGTAATGTTGTTAAACATCACCTTTTCTCGATGGGATTTTTAGAGAAAATAGCTAACAAAAATCAAAGTTTCAAATTTATTCTATTGTCAGATTTTTTATTTATATATTTATTTTTTATTTGAATGTCAATATATTTCATTATTATAGTTAGGATTTTTTTTCTTCTTACAGTTGCTCATTTTGAGACAAATCATAAAAATATTAATCAACGGCTTAGTTCTAAGTCTCATCTAACCAGGTTAGATAGAACTTCATTATCTTTCGCATTATGACCGGTTACATTATCAGAATAAAAGTCAACAGGATAGCAACGTAGCTCCGGTATATCGCAAGCCAGCGAGGGAATCTTCAAGAAGTTACGAGTTGAGCAATCAGGTGCTTGCCACTATCGGTTGAATGCTTATCATCGATGGAAACAAAATTGTTTCCGGTACTCGGGTCCAACGTACTGAGCTCCTGTTTCGACATCCACTTCGGTGGAATCTTCGTTCCGAAATCATCCACGCAATTGTCGGTAAACGGGGCGCAATTCTCATAATCAACTCTAATACGATCGTTCATCACATCGTCTTTGTAAGCACGAACCAAAGTTTCCGACCACTGTTTTTATCGCTATAACCTCGGGTCAGTAAATTACACGCCAGAATATGCATTGTTGGATTGTTGCGCTCTTTGAACGAATTTTGACTGCCATGCTTCAGCGCAGCAATCAAAGCACTAGTAATCGTTTCGTGTCCAGAAATGTGTTTGGCCTTATTTTGGATACAGTAGCGACCACGACAGTACCGAATTCGACTTTGATTTAGGAGAAAAAAAGTAGCTTAATCGCGCCGCAACTGTACCCAACCACACTGTCACTATCTTGCTGATCGACAGAAAACCGATGAAACTAGATCCACAGAATCACAATCCAAAGCCATCCAGTACTTGAGCTAAAACTGTCACCGTCAGACGAAAGTTTGCCGGTTCCGGCCGGCAGCGCAGACGACAAACTAACACCGGCCGCGGATAGTTGGTTTTTTTCTCCGCGACACTAGCGATTTCATCGCTCTTTTGCTCCGAAACGCTACCATCCTACGTCGGTTTTGCCTTTGCCATCGTCATCTCGGGAACTGCTGGTGGCTTTGAACCAGAGAGCGAACAGTTCGCCTTGCTGTGAGCTGATTTGTTTTTTAGTTGACCATCCGCTAGAACTTGGTCTATCTCGGTTAATCTTCGGCAGCTGCTATTGTTATCTGTAAAAATGATTTACTTCTATAAGTGACTTTGTTAAAATATGTGAACAATGCTTAATTTAAATATCAATAATTCTATTCAAACGCCCACAAAACACTATTTATGACAATTTGTGAAATTAGACGCCTCCAAGAATTCGTTGTGCATTTGATGCAGAATGAAAGCATTCCAGTTTTGAATTAAACTTGCCATTATTGCCAGGACGGTACGTAACAAGTGCAGAAAGTTGCTAGTCTGGCAAGCTTGATTTCAAGTTCCAACATCATAGCACGTGGCGCAAAAAGCAAAGCTCACAGGCCAGAATGAACTCCTTCGCGCAACAATGCGACCAAATTCCTTTCCTCGACGGATAAATAAAATAAAGAGTCAAGTACAGTCAAATCTCGTTTTACGTCCACTATTGGGGGGACGTAAATCAAATCGGTCGTAAAAAAAGTGGACGTTAATTCAAATTTCGGACGTAAAACGAGAGGACGTTAATTCAAATTTTGGACGTAAAACGAGAGGACGTTAATTCAAGTTTTGGACGTAAAAAAAGTGGACGAATTGACATAATTGGTTCCAACATGGAATAACTCGTGATCCTGACCGTATAGCACGTTGGTGTCTTCGACAAAGTTGTTTAGCAGATCAAGGGCTTTTCATCGGATTGTATGGATTATAGAATTGTCTCACTACGTGGCGCTAGTGTATATGTAGTACTCTTATGCAGGCCATATCTTGCGCTGCTGACTATCTAGAATGTTGCGGTCTTCGGGAAGTTTACGCAAATGACTGACACCTTCAAGATGGTATGGAAAATAATGCAGAATTCGCTCATTACGTGGCGCTAGCGTATATGTAGCATTCTTATACAAGCTGTATCTTACGCTGCTGACTATCTAGAATGTTGCGGTCTTCGGGAAGTTTACGCAAATGACTGCCACGTTCAAGATAGTATGGAAAATAGCGCAGAATTGACTCACTACGTGGCGCTAGCGTATATGTAGCATTCTTATACAAGCTCTATCTGGCGCTGCTGGCTATCTAGAAAGTTACGGTCTTCGGGAAGGTTACTCAAATGACTACCGCCTTCAAGATGGTATGGAAAATAGCGCTGAATTGACTCACTACGTGGCGCTAGCGTATATGTAACATTCTTATACAAGCTCTATCTGGCGTTGCTGACTATTTAGAAAGTTACGGTCTTCGGAAAGGTTACTCAAATGACTGCCGCCTTCAAGATGGTATGGAAAATAGCGCAGAATTGACTTACTACGTAGCGCTAGCGTATATGTAGCATTCTTATACAAGCTCTATCTGGCGCTGCTGGCTATCTAGAAAGTTACGGTCTTCGGGAAGGTTACTCAAATGACTGCCGCCTTCAAGATGGTATGGAAAATAATGCAGAATTGGCTCATTACGTGGCGCTAGCGTATATGTAGCATTCTTATACAAGCTGTACCTTGCTCTGCTGGCTATCTAGAAAGTTACGGTCTTCGGGAAGGTTACTCAAATGACTGCCGCCTTCAAGATGGTATGGAAAATAGCGCAGAATTGACTCACTACGTGGCGCTAGCATATATGTAGCATTCTTATACAAGCGGTGTGTTGCGCTGCTGGCTATCTAGAAAGTTACGGTCTTCGGGAAGTTTCGAAAAAATTTCTGTTTTATTTGTATGAGAGTCCTTATCCTCGTACCACAGGGGTAAGGGGTCTCAAAGCATCGTAAAATAAATTCATGTCTCCAAAAACACCCACAAGCCAAATTTGGTTCCATTTGCTTGATAAGTTCTCGAGTTATGAGGAAACTTATATTTCATTTGTATGGGATCCCCCTTCTTAAAGAAGGCAAAGGCCTAAATTCACTATAGAAAAAAATCTTGCCTCCAAAACCCCTTACATGCCAAATTTGGTTCCTTTTGCTTGATTAGTTCTAGAGTTATGAGTAAATTTGAATTTCATTTGTATGGGAGCCCCCCCTCCCACTAGCGCCACGTAGTGAGTCAATTCTGCGTTATTTTCCATACCATCTTGAAGGCGGCAGTCATTTCCCGAAGACGTTAATTCAAATTTCGGAAGTAAAACGAGAGGACGTAAATTCAAATTTCGGACGTAAAACGAGAGGACGTTAATTCAAGTTTTGGACGTAAAAAAAGTGGACGTTAATTCAAATTTTGGACGTAAAACGAGAGGACGTTAATTCAAAATTTGGACGTAAAAAAAGTGACGTAAAACGAAATCACGTAAAATGAACGGACGTAAAACGAGATTCTAGTGTACTCCATTGTCAAAAAGTTTCAGGGTAATCCTCGATCAGGTTTGGTATCAAAGCCAATTAAAATTTTATCCATAACGACGAGGAACAGTAGCGATGAAGGTTTGTAACCCTGTCTTACTCCTGTAGCAACCCTTTTAGGGCTCACAGAAGGATCCAATCCACCGGAAATGTTGAAGTTTCCCAGATATTGCTGAAGAGTTGATGCAACATTTGCGATGGCGATACTGGGCAAGATTTCAGCATCTCGGCTAAAATACAGACTATTCCTGGTGATTTACAAGACTTCATATATACAATTTCTATTAATGACGGCACCTCCGGGTTGACACGGTCGATGCGACGTACTATGGGCATCACGCGCTGCTGATTTTTCTAGTCTGCAGATTTTGAGACTCGGAAGAGTTGTTTAAATGCTTAGATGAACAGTTAGGCTTGTCTCGGTCGGTCGGACGATCGATCAGTAATTAGCCAGCTCTGCCCGTGGCGACATCCTCGCATTGGTGCTAAGTCAACTAAGGTAGCAAAAATTTTCTACAATAAGTGGATATGTCTGCTGGTAGTGACCCTCTTCAACTAGTTAGTTGACCCTGGCTCTTTTGTCGCGTTTACAGAACTTCTGAACAGCTCTTTCCAGCTTGGAGTATCATTGATGGGTTGCTGTCTCAGTCGCCCTGGTTCGTGCACACTCAATCTTGGTTTTCGCCGTGTTTGGAATCAGGATACGATCGTTTTTATTGTTTATTCGCTCTGAGCCTCGTAAGCCCCTTGGACCTCGATTAGTTCCAGTATTTGGAGCTACAAGCTGCTAGCTTTTCTTACCCGTTGAGCCAACTGGCAAGACAAGTTGTTGGGCAAGGGTCTGTGAAGTAATCTGTGGCCACATTCCGCAACTCTTAATTTTACAAAATTGAAAAGCAAGCTCTCAATTCGAGTTACAGAATGACTTAAATTTTAAATAAGTACGAAATTTCTCTTTAAAGTAGTTAATCGTACTAGATTGAGTTAACTTATGGAAACGGGTGGTTTCAATCCTCAGAAGGTATTTTTAGCTCGGGTGGCACGTTCTTCATATTTATTTTGGACATTTGTGCCTCGCCGCTTTGGCTTCTCATCATCATTTCCCTGATGGGAAGGGAAAAGGATCAGGAAAAATGGGAGGGTTTGGACGGGGGAAAGAAATCTTCACAAAAACATTTAAATAAAAGAAAACCTATACTCCCGTATAGAGATGCCAATACTGGGCGGTATTTCGAAAACCGGTTTTTCGGTATTGATGAAAACCGCTAAAAGTTAATAATCGAAAACTACATTTAAAAATTTTATGATTTGAAGCAGATCTTTCCATAATCAATGGTACTCAATTTCTTTCGGCATAACTAATTGACTAGTTCATTAAAAAAATTTAGTTTTAAAACGCCAAGAGAATTTATCATGTTGTCTCTTAAACGAGAACAAATGTTAATGAATAAATTCTAATGAAAAAATTTGCGGAGGCAAAGAATTTTCATTCAGTGTCCTCGGATAAAGGAAGTACCTTACAGAATTTTATTAGCAAAACATCCTTGATGTCTTGAAGAATATTACAAAGTCATTTGTTTTTAAATCACGAATAGGGCGGTTAATTATAAAACGAATAAATTTAAATATATGAACTTTCTCTGAAATTCTACCAATACAGTAAATCGAACAGCAGTTGTGCGATACCTGAGAGGTGTTCCGAGAGCAGCTCTAGAGTCGTAGAGTTTGCAATTTTTCCGTTACAGCAATTCGACAGCAGCTTGGACTGGTTCTGGCAATGCAACGATTTCTTCATTCTTCATGAACTATTCATCGCATAACTAGTACAGCGTATATTTACTTTTTAGATCGAAGAGATGATTGGAGCACGTAGAATTGGCTCAGTCCTGTCAACAGGCTATTCTAACTAATCAGAAAGTTATTTCTATTCCAGTTTGTATTAGCACCCGAACGAATCCTTCTTCGGTGGTGTGTTCTGACATTTCTCTAGAATACTCCGTCAATTTTCACTAGAGATTTTCTGAACAGCTTCACTGTATATCGCACATTTTTTTTTGTTGCGCAATATTCTTAATAAATTGGTGCATTCAAGTAGGAAATCCAGGAAATCGGACCTGCTCTGCCCTTCGCAAAACGCTATGATCAAGGAGCATACGCCGCTGTACGAAGCTGACAATGTACAAAACCCTCATTTAAGGCGGAACCGAAAGTGGCTAACGTTATTGTGTTAGTGCGACAAACACTGTACTGTACATCTCATGTGTTCGTTAAAAACCTAAACGTTTATTTGAATATTGCATTAGTATTGGTAATATACGTCAAATAGCGGAGCTTGCAAACATAAACAGCTGATCCGCAGCCAACCGCACTATCTACAAACATCCCGAAAAAGGGTTTGTTTTCTTTATCAAGGCATTCCGATTCAATCAAAATTAACAGCAGCAACTGAATAATGCGTAGGATCACTAGGATGTTTAATTAATCCGCTTGCATCGGATTGCGTTTTTGATTCCTGCGTTTGCGTTTTGTTTGTTTATTTCACTCTAAGCTCATCGATGCGGCGAAAGTTGAAAGCTCTTTAAAAGCTCATTGATGTGACGAAAGTTTGATACTGTGTTGCTGCTTTTTCCGAAATCGCTAGTTCAACGAAATATGTGCGTAACCAAATATCTATTAACTAATTCCAAATTATGCATTGGTCGCTTTTATGAACACGTAATGATCGATATGTTCAGTTAAATTTATTTTCCATTAGCAATTATGTTTTGCTGAGCGTTTATTGATACACAGCAGATCGATAAATTGAATTACAATTTTTAGGACATTATAACAGCGCTGGAAGCACTGATTACGTGGCGAAAGCGTGCTCTGCCAATACAGATGCATTTTTAAGGCGCAAAACAATACATGCTTCCAATGGTAGCCATTTATCCAGCCATCTTTGAGCCACTTTCGGTTTCCCCTTAACCGGTAGTTCTTTACAAACTTGAAGCTGTGACGTCACTCACAATGGAAATACGCGCTCTTGTCGTGTTTGACCGGAAGGTGCTGCGGATGATATTTGGCGGAGCACAAACTGAAAGCGGAGAGAGGGAACGTTTTATGAATCACGAACTACATACACTTGTTGGAGAGATTGCAATCGTAAGGGTAGACGGGGCAAGACCGCCCGCCTAAGCAAAACCACCTGTATAAAAAAAAGTTGTAGCTCAATTTCTAATCTATCTGCTTTAAATGAACAATTGATCTATTACCTACATGTAAAAAATAAAAACATAAATATTTGTAATGATTTTCTATTTTTTATTGCGATTTGGAAACACTTCCAAAAAATAGAGTATTTTTTCCATGCGGGGTGAAACATGCCCACTAACGGGGTAAAACCGCCATAGCGTATAACTTTAACAATATTCAACCGATTTGAATGAAACTGGTGGCATTGGATTCGTGAATTTATCTAATTTAAACAAATTGAACCAGTTTGCTATCAAACAATACATAGTTCCCCGAGATTCGCAAATTCGAAAGAGTGTCCGGCAACCACTCGTATTGGAAGAATATCAGTAATATAGGTACCAACAGTCTTGAAATTGATACCGTATAGTTTCTTTAGACAACAAGATGGATCGGGTTAGGCATCCTGGAGTCAATCTTTAAGGACTAGAGAGGATCTAAGATAAAATATAACAATATGGGTATTAAAGTTCCTACAATTTATCGGGTGGGTCATTTTTTGACATTTCAAATTGTTCTGATTGATAAAGCAGATGCATATTATTTTTCCATTGCTAAGATAATTTGCTATATTTTCATAAAAAATATGTTTATTCCATGATATTTGTTCCAAGAGGGAGGAATTATTGAAAAAAGCTATAACTGAGAAAACAAGAAAATGTCCATAGAGCCCGCGGGAAAATTGGCGATTTAGATTTTTCCAAACAGTCTACCAGCTACAAACTAAGCACATTTATATTGCTTTATGTAAATCTGAGATTCTTTGGTCCAAACTATGCAATTATTTTAAAAATCTCCTTAGCGCACTAGCATTCTGTACAACGGTCTTGCGCCGTTCGTTGTGGGCGGTTTTACCCCCAAATGACCGAGTTACACATTTCACTATTTATTTCAACAAAACTGCATGAACAGTTACCTAATTTAGGTACTGTCGGATGAAGACAGGATCAGAGATGCGATATGGGTTGGATTTACTAAAAGTTTTAACGTTTTGAATAAAATAGACCCTAGGTTCTGCGGGAACAAAGTTATAAAAAACGAAACAATTATAACGAAAAATCTGTTTTTATTTATTTCTCCGATAGTTTATACGATATTGCTGTACAAGGTATTGTAAAATATTGCGAACGCATTCAGTAATATGACTGTCATCAACATTTAACACCAATTTGAGCAAGGCCCTGTAAAAACATGGTGGGCGGTATTACCCCGGCGGGCGTTGTTACCCCGTTTACCCTTATATCTGGCCAAAGTCAGTAGGCTGCGGTGGATTGGGCAAGTCGTAAGGATGCCAAATGACAGTGCGACAAAACCGGGTCTTTTCAACAACCCCACAAGTACTCGGTGGGATCGACGTGCTAGATTGCTCAACCAGATCAAAAACGACTTGTAACTGCTGGGAAATTAGCGATGAGTGACCCATGGAGTGAACTGAGTTGAATGGAGACAACTGCTTAAAAAGCACGAGGCACTCCGGCTCTATGCTGACAACAGTGAGGTATTTCAGAGGTTTCCCTTTGAAAAAAATTACATGATTGAATTATTATTTGTAGAACTAAAAAAAGCAAAGCAAAGCCTAGCTGCTACATTCCGATTTCGAAACTTGACGTTCTGTTTTTATACGACAAAATTCGCAGCCAGCTTTTAGAGTGCAGGGCAATTGCAGGGCCAGTTGCTGCGATCCTATTGACTCTAACAACCTCTCTCAGTCGAGATTCGAACATACGACGACTGGCTTATTAGGCCAGCACCATACCTCGAGGTCGACTGGGAGAACTATCAACAATACACTTTCAAAGTTTTACTAGCGATTTAAGCTTCTTGAGTTGTTATTTAATCATGCAAGAAAATACCGGTTTTTGATCGTGGAAAAACCGGTAATTCGGTATTGGAAAAGTGCCTGGCAATACCGGTAAAACCGGTAAAGCATCTCAACTCCCGAAGGGATACTGGTCGTCTTCGAAAAGAGCATAAAGCTTTTAACTAAGTTAGGAAACTTAGCGCCCCCGAGGGGATGATCTAGCAAAGCGTTTAATCCGTCATGCGGAATTGCAAGAGTTAAGCCATTCCACCCAAAATCTTAATCCATGCCCCTTATAAGTAGGCATGAATGAGTTTGGGGGAATGGCATACAGAGCCCTGCGCAGGCCTCTGAAAAGTGCATCTTTCAAAGATGCCGTAAAATGACGGCTTACCATCCTAACTTGGAACCGCAGGTCTGCAAAAGACAGACCCGAACGAGAAAAAGTATCTTGTCCGATTTTGCTTCTTTCGCCGATTTTTCTCATAATGTTTGCCTTTAGCTAACGTCGCCGACGCATTTTCATGAGAAAAATTTGCTAGAGAAGACTCACCGCTGGTTTCAATCCTAGTCAGTGTAGCAAATATAAATTTTTATGTTTACTCTTTCACATTTAGTAAAAGGGAATAGATAACCCGACAAACTTTCCAGCATAATATTCAACACAAAAAACTTGTATTTTTCCATTCTTGATGCTAATTTTGAGTTATATTCGAAAACCAGGAATTTTTCAAAAATCAACCAGGAAAACCGGGAAAAAACCAGGAATTTGAAATCACAGATTGAGTTGCCACCCTGATACACTTTGGCCAGTCGCTCAACCAGCTAGTCCCAGTTGCAAGGGGAGGCAGTAAAATCGACACAACCGTATCTACGAGCCGAAGCTGCTTTAATGGGGAAACAACTGCCAGCCTAGAACAATTAGACGGTGAAAATTACAATAGTTGCGGCTCCACTGTCTGCCACTAAAAATAAAATAAAAGCCTTGCACATCACAAACTCCCGGAATGCGTCGTCAATTCATGTTCGACAGACAGCGAATTTGGATCTCGCAGGGTAATTTTTCGTACGATCACCGCCTAGATATCGGGTGTGACTCCGCAAAATTGCACACCCATTCTGTCCTGCCGGGACAATCACCGCCTCACTGCACGTAGCCAAATCAATATCAATCAACTCGCTCTGATGTTAACCGATCAAAATCCGACCCGGTTGATTTTCAATCATACACAGCAAGTCCACCATTCTCTCCGACCGATATAGTTGATACTTGATAGTATTCTGGCGTTGAGACGGTTGAGACACTTGATCCGTACAATGTCATCACATGGTTTACTAAGAAGGATATGGTGGATCATGTAGAACGTCACTTGGAGATACGTATACATGCCGTGTTAAGTGCAAACTGTTACTGAAGCAAGACTTAATAAGATGCTACCGAAGTTGATAACCCTCTGTGAGGATGGTATTGAAGCGACAAAATCCGAATTCCATGGCCATATATTAAGCGAAAAAGGACTATGGATTGGAAACTCGGGACGTGGAACTGCCGATCTCTCAACTTCCATCGGAGCACTCGAGTGCTCTCCGACGTATTGAAGAGCCGCAAGTTCGACGTCGTAGCGCTGCAGGAGATGTGCAGGAAGAGTTCAACGGTACGTACGTTCAGAGATGGACATACCATCTACCAGAGCTGCGGCAACACACGAACTGGGTATAGCTTTCATAGTGATGGGCGAGATGCGGACATGGGTGATTGGGTGGTGGCCAATCAATCCTCGAATGTGCAGGTTGAGAATCAAAGGACGATTCTTCAATATAAGCATCATCAACGTGCACAGCCCTTACCTCAGAAGTAGGGGAATGCCGTCGTGGTTGGGTCATCTTTTGGTCCAAAAATCTCATTTCAAAAGAAACTTTGGTAATTTAACAAAGGTCCAAATACAAAGGTCTAAATACGAACTATTAATAAGACCTTTGTTAAATTTCCAAAGTTTCTTTTGAAATGAGAAAATTTAATCACCTGGTGAATATGAATAGCGAGAGCATTTCTAGTGAAACAACCTTCAATAAGAAATGATATGTTGCCGGACAAGAAAAGCAACTGCGTCCACAGAATCGACCTCTTAGCGGAGCACGTCGAACGCGTGGTTCCAGCGAGTTCACTGGCATCTGCGGTCCCGTAAAAGGGACGTGAGCGTGACAAGAATTGCTGGAAGACTAACCTGACCGATGTATAAGGACAATGGACCATTTGAATGTTACCATTCAACAAATTGATAAAAATATGAAAGTGACAATGAATGAATGAATTTTACGGCAAAATTACGTATTGGGAGAAACGATTAGCAGCTGCTATAGGGATCACGGAGAGCAACTAACACAGTAACGGTGAACGAATTGGCCCGACTGGAACGGGAAACGCAGAATTTATTCTTGAAGCATTTCTTTATGTACAGCATGTTATGTTATAACTATATGTTCAAATACAATGTTTCATATCTCCGAGAATGTTTAACACATTCAAATCTCTGATAAATGGCTTAATACGTTAAAGTTATCTAATAGACCGTCTTATTTATAAACTGACTATACTTTGTGCACATCCTTCTATATACAACTGACACTTATCTCCTTGTCAGACATATCGTCTTTCGGTGGTTTATAGTCCTCAACTTGATCTTCCCGTATCATTCGGCTCAACAATTTAATTCAACGTTCATATTATCGTTCATATTCAATCGTTAAAACCGTCGATCGCTGGTTTTCGAAGAAGACAAAATAGAACCTCTTTGATTTTCCGGTCTTTAGATCACAAACCAGATACAAAACTAAGATTAGCTGGGTGTGCGGCATATATGGTGCCGGAGTGAATAGATCCTGTGAAGCCTGCGTATGACATTCGCACCGATGTTTGGTATTTAGGCATCACACTGGTTGAGCTGGCACTGCCGTATTTCCATACGTGCCGACGTCGCAGGCTGGTTCCGTAATGTTGCTAAAGATTTGATATTCAGTTAACTGCTCCGCAACTGGTTATCTCCGTGCTAATCACGCCGGAAAGTTTTTTGGATATACCTCCGTAAGCGCGCAGTTTTCTACCGTATTGCGGTGTTACGTTTGTTAAGTTAAAAACAAGTGAGTAAATAAAATACGTATATTTTAAAACAAGTCAAAGTGACTCTCATTCAAAATAACTCAATAACAGCACTTATTTACGCAAAACCAGAACTTTCTAATGTCAACGTTACTTTCAATATTCAAATCAAAACTGACGAAAACCCACTAAGTAATGTTTCAACTGCTTGTACGAAATTGATAATATGAAGCTACAACAGTTAAATATGACATGAACATCTGCAGTTTGGTATTGGTACTTCGCGTTGTCGGAAGTTTATCAAAAACAATCTCTTTTTTATTATAATTATGGTGATCGACACACTCTTGCATGGTCCATACAATCAATTATCTGCATGTCATTCAGCAATGCAACTTAAAAATAAAGAGAAAAAAATAACTCAACCGAATTGATTGGATGAGTTTCCTAAGACAGTCGACTAGATAGAACTTTATCAACAAATCTCGTCACAAAGATGCCAAATGTTGCACTGGGATGGTGTATGAATGTTGAAGAAATGTAGGTATTCCGAAATTTAGCACACAAATCCCCGAGCAATCTTGGTCGTCTTTAATAATAGATTAAAGAATCAGTCAGACAATGTACTACGCACGTCTTGATATTCATACGACTCACGTGTTATTCTAGGTCGCCGTGGAAGCATTATGTCTATGTGCACTGGAGTTGCCTGAACTGGTATGCTGTGACGGTCCCTGATTTTGTTGTGTACGACTTGAGAATTGCATTTGGTTTACCGATTCTGTGTTTCGATAGCTTCCAGCCTGGTTTATCAATTACCAGCTGCCAGACAAGACCCAGGTAACCAATAAGCATTTCCAATGCAATTTAAAAGCAAGCCAATAAGCATTTAAGTTGCCTTAAATGCTACTTAAATGCTATTTTGGCAAAATATGCGGCTACTTTACTGCTGGCCCTCTAATAGTGCTGACAATGCTTATTTCTAGCTAGTTACCAACAAGAAGAATTTAAATAGAATTGTGGATGCCAATTTACAACAGTTATGCAGTCAAAAAGCTGATAAACAACAACCTGCAGTATAAAACGCCAGGGATGCTAATAAATGGCTAATTTACTGCTTATTTTAATGCTTATTGGTTACCTGGGCGATTTCTGATGTTGATTCTGAGCGTTGTCTTGACAATTACCAGACTACTGTTTTACCTGACTCACTGCTAATATACATGTTATTGAAATAAAACATAACCATACGTTTTATTCGTTTATAACGCATATGCAGCTAATATCGATAATGACTTTTTATAAGTTGTGCTTTCGTTATTGCATTTAACTTGTATTGTCAATTGCAAGAAAAATTGTACCATCCAAAGTGCGATATCGCTCATAAAAGTGCTATTTTAGCTTAAATCGTTTCGGTCTCTTCGGCGCACTTTTTCGTTATTTTATTTTTTTATTTTATTTCACCATCTTCGACTACGTCGTACAGATTGTTTACTTAATAACTAATTTAAGCCTCGGATTCTACTACTAAACACATTTCTAGACAGAGTAAAATCGAACACATTACAAACATCGTTGAAGGAACGCAAGCAGACATTAAAACAATTATTCGCACCATAATTTGTTCTGTGGAATTGGATGGCCAATAACGGTGGATTCCGAAGCCGACGAGGAGGTACATTCCACGGTATCTGGTACAGGAGTTCCGGGCAATCCACATTGCCTGTTATTAGGTCGAATATAAATAGACGCTGCTGTTTGACGCGCCGGACTGCGAGTGTATCCAGGCTAATCAGTTGACAACGGTCTATGTAACTGGGAAGATTGACTGGATCATTCCACGGTAGCTGACGCAAGGCGAATCGCAAAAAAATTTTCTGAATTCGCTCAATCGCAAGGATCTGTGTTACGTGTGCAGGAGCCCAAACCGGGGAAGCATACTCCAAAATGCTGCGTACGAGAGAGCAATATAGCGTCTTGAGGCAATAAACGTCAGTGAATCCAAACGCATGGCGTCGCATAAAACCAAGCACGGTGTATGCTTTAGCAGTGACTCTACTTATATGCTCGTCGAACCTCAATTTAGAGTCAATAGTAACGCCTAGGTCGAGAATAGAGTTAACACGTTCCAGACAATCCGGTCCCACGCTGTATTGATGAAGAAAAACGGTGTTACGGCGACTGTATGATATTACTTTACACTTGTTGCTGTTAACACGCATGCCGTTGTCACTGCACCAGACTAGCAGACGATTAATATCCTCCTGTAATGCGACACAATCGGCAGGGGCACCAATCACCCGAAAGATTTTTAGATCGTCGGCAAACGATAATTTCGATGATGACAGCAGCTCGACCAGGTCATTAATATAAATTATAAAGATGAGCGGGCCAAGCACACTACCTTGAGGGACACCAGACGATATGTCAAATGTTCTGGAGCGCACGGAGTTCACTGTAACGAATGCTTTGCGATCGGATAAGTATGAGTAAAGCCATTCAGTAAACCATGAGGGAAATCCGATGTAGTTCAGTTTTTCAATAATGAGATTGTGCGGTACAGTATCAAAAGCTTTCGCAAAATCAAAATAGATAGTATCCACTTGCCGCTTAGCTTCTAGCTCACGTGATATCGCCGTGACGTAGCACATAAGATTTGATGTTGTCGAACGATGCTTCATAAATCCATGCTGGCTGTTAGAGATGATCGGTGCAACTGATCTGTATATAGTTGTATGGAGTAGTTTTTCGAATACCTTGCTGAGGCTGCAAAGTATGGATATGCCACGGTAATTGGTGACCGATTTGTAACTTCCGGACTTATGGATCGGCACGATGGACGCCATTTTCCATGCAATTGGGAACGATCCACTACTGATTGAGCGGTTAAAAACAGCGGTAATCGGCGATGCAAGCGAAACGGCGCAGTTTTTTAAAAATACTGGTGGTAGACTGTCTGTTCCGGGACCTTTCGTTGAATCGAGATCTTCAAGAGCTTTCCGAACCTCGTCTATAGAAAACTGCACTAGTGGTAGATTAATATCACGGAACGGTATATGCTCGAAGCAGTTGTGTCGCTGAACGGGTGATGCTTTACCAAATACGCCCTCGAAAAACGTAGCGAAAAGATTAGCTGATTCTGAGCTCGAGTGAGAAGTTGTTCCTTCGAAGTTGACCGACGGAGGAATATTGTTACCAGTTTTGCGTTTCTTAACAAAATTCCAGAAACAGGAGGGATCCTGTTTAACAGCAGACTGAATCCTTTGCAAATAGCTGTCATATGTTGCGGTAAGGACAGCTTTATACTCATCCTCACGCTCCCGAAGTTTAGCTCTATCAGACTCGCTTTTAGTAAAGAAATATTGGTTGCGCATTTTACGGAGGTTGTTACGAAGGTTTCGGAGCTGAGGGGTCCACCACGGTTGCTTGAAGTTGGAGACCAACGCTTGTCTTTTTTTGGGCACATATCTAGTGATAACACCTAAAAGTGAATCATAGAAAGCAAGTAGCATCTGGTCAACTGAGTCAGTGTTAAAAAATTGATTGTCCCACTCCATGTCCGCAAAAATAGAGTTCAACAGATCATAGTCACATGCAGAGTAGTCAAATCTGATCTGATCAACTTGGTCGTCAGGTATTGTCGCGTCCATCTCGTCAAGTAATAAAATGAATGGTTCGTGATGATAGTCGACAGGCAACAGTGGAGAGGGCGGTGCTACTATATCAAGATATTCTGGGGTATTGGTAAATACCAGGTCCAAGAGCCTACCATTCATGTTGACAATATGATTAATTTGTCTCAAGCCATTGGAAAACATTGCGTCTGTAAAGTGTAACTCAATTTCAGCTGAGGCACTCGAAGGAATATACCCATTAATATCATCGTCAGCCTTCCACCTTAAGTCAGGTAAATTGAAATCGCCTATTGACGCCTATTGTTATCTTCCAAGCAATAAGTGCACCGAAGAGACCGAAACGATTTAAGTTAAAATAGCACTTTTATGAGCGATATCGCACTTTGGATGGTACAATTTTCCTTGCAATTGACAATAAAAAGTTGCATAAATAACAATTCAGTTTCACAATACAATTATTGCGTACCACTGGCACTTGAAATATAACGTTTAAGTACGTTATTTTTAGTGAGCAAAATCTATACCTATAAAAATGGATTTCTGTCTGCCTGTCCGTATGTTCCTTATAGAATCGAAAACTACTGAACCGATCGGCGTGCAAATTAGCATTCAGGGGTTTTTGGGGCCAGGTAAGGTTCTTATGATGGTTAGAGATCCGTCACCCCACTAAGAGGGGGGAGGGGGGCTCCGTAGCCGCAAGGTTACCGAGTCTGCTTTGACAAGCGAGTGGTCGTGGGTTCGAATCTTAGTAGAATCAAGTAATTTGATGTCAAGTGACTTTAGCATGGGTTTATTTTCAGGCCCCTCCACTTACCCTTCCTTCGTGCTGAATTCTATATTTACCATCTGAAGCCTCTTGATAGTGCGAATGTCCCTCCTATAGTTAAGTGTACTGGTCAGTGGTACGGGTGAGTCCTCGCCAGGGACGGCTATAATATGGGATAGTGCTGGCAGCGAGTAATAAGTGGGTAAAGTAGATCAAACTTTGAAGGAAGGGTAAACCCCAATACACGCAAGCACGCACACAATTTAAAATAAGCATATCGTTCACTCAATAGCGATTATAGCAAAATGAAACGCAGTGCAGGTCATACAGCAAACACCTTACAATAGATCAACTATACTGGTCGCAGTAATGAGTCCACACATGGAAAAAAGAAGGGGGACTCCCATACAAATCTATACCTATAAAAATGGATTTCTGTCTGTTATTTCACCATGGCAGTGATTTCCGCTATATGTATACGTTCATGCTTCATCACATTTGACATCACTAGTGTGCATCTTTCATCTATGTAAAGATACAGACCAGCCCTGGGACCTGGTTGCAGTTAAGCAATCCTCAAGGTTATGCCCGTGCGCAGGGGTTCGCCCAATGTACATAAATAAAACTAAAATCAAACTGTTTCAAGCGACGGCAATTTGGAGTCAGGTACGATGCTGCCAATGCTGCCTAAATTGCCCAGCATGGGGCTGTTATGTTAGGCCGTATAAATAAAACTGTTTGATTTGCTTTTCCGTGTAAATCTTATGGCAGAGTTTCCTCTAATTCTTTTATACGTACCCTTTAAAGGACGGAATTTTTCGGAAAACTGTTACTATGAAACAAGTAGGTACTTTTCCTAGAACTTATTTAACAATTGGAATATGAAGTGTAATTATTCAGCTAACATTACCCAACTTTTCTATTTTTAGGAGGCGCACCCAATTTTAGACAGTCTTTTTACCAACAGCTTTCACCTAGTAGTTGTGTGAGCTAGTGGTTAACGGGTTATAGGGAATTATATCCAATTTAAATTATATCCAAATCCATTTACGATTCCCTGCTTTCTACTCAATATTTAACAGAAGAATACAAGAAAAATGACTGAAGTCCTTGGAGCAATTCATCAAAAAAAAACCCGAATTAATCCACCTAGCGGCGTGACCTAGCCTTTCTACTACAATAATCATTATTTAATTTCTCAGGAACATCTGAACAGAACAGAAAAATAATGTTAACACAAAAGATAATTTTTGCAGACTTGAATGAATATATATAGAAAATTAGAAAATAACCCTCTAACGGGTCTACAGGCGGCCTTTTCTTGTACAATTGTGAGTAACAGCAAGTGAAGAAAATGACAATTGAAATCTGAAATCAAAGAAAGAAAAAACTTTTCGATTGAATCCCACTATTTAATATTTATTTGCAACAGATACGTAGTTCGCCTAAGACGTGCAGGCTTCATCAGTGCCTTATTTCAAAGCGTATACGTATCTGTCGCGAATGAATATTAAATAGTGGAATTTAGTCGGTAAAAGTTTTTTCTTTTCTTTAATTTCAGAGTTCGTATTACACTAAGAGGCTTCAAAAACTTCAGACAATTGACATGTTTCTCACTTTTCTTGAATTTCAATGCAAATTAGAAAATTGCAAATTGTCATCACATACACACGTACATACATACATACATACATACATACATACATACATACATACATACATACATACATACATACATACATACATACATACATACATACATACATACATACATACATACATACATACATACATACATACATACATACATACATATATACAGACATACATACATACATACATACATACATGCATACATACATACATACATACATACATACATACATACATACATACATACATACATACATACATACATACATACATACATACATACATACATGCATACATACATACATACATACATACATACATACATACATACATACATACATACATACATACATACATACATACATACATACATTGAATACAATCAACATTTGATTGATATGTTTTGATTTCACACGTTTTAACGGTTTAATATACGGTGCTCAAGTGTTAAAGTTTGAATAACTTTTGAATGAACCGTCCGATTTTAAATAACTCGGTTTCGTTTGATAGATCTCAGCAGTAATTTTCAAATTAAAATAAAATGCGTGATGTTTTACAATGAATTGATGTTTATATGTTTCAAAAATATGTTTTAAATACTATTTTTTCACATTTCTTTATGTAACTTTCAAACTACAAGGCCAATCGTCATGAAATTTGGAAGTTAAGGGTTTGCAAGACTCCTCTTTCATATGCAATCAATTTTGTTCAAATTGGTTAAGGGACCTGTGAGATAATGAAGTTCCATATTTTTCGTATTTTTATACATAACTTTTGAACTAAAAGTGCGATCAAAATGAAATTCAATAGCAACCTATAGGACACCTAGACCTTTCATTTGACACTAAGAACATTAAAATCGGTCCAGCCATCTCCGAGAAAAGTGAGTGAGATTGAAAGCGTTACATACCCACACACACATACACACGCACACACACACACATACATACACACACACACACACACACACACACACACACAGAAAATGCTCAGTTTTCGAAACTGAGTCGAATGGTATATGACATTCGGCCTGCAGGACCTTCTTTCCATTTCCGGTTTTCCAAGTGATTTCTATACCTTTATACTATATATTTATATAGTAGAAAGGCAAAAAGTACAAGAAAAATGTTCAAAAGGAGTGACGCTGATTGAGACCGGTTTCGAAACCAGTCGATAATTTCGCTTTATGTTGGTCATTGTAGATTTTTTTTAAACATTAAGACTAGCATATATAAGATTGGATGTTGTTTTTTTTTAAATGAACAATAAAAAGTATACTTACAAACTTACTTATACTTTTTGTATACTTACAATTTTTCAAAATATGACAGCGCCCGATCCTCGAACCCGTTGGACCGTTGATGGCCTGCTGTCCGACATAGACTATCATCTGAGAAATATTAACATTAGAGCCCTTCGAATCCAACTGGGCCATAATGAGGGAACTGTCGGTCGGATGTAGCTCGCGGAAGCAAGCAGCTGTCAGCTCTCGAATGCTGGAAAGTTCTTTCAGTATGACTGCTTCTATTGTTTTTTCCGCCGTGCAACCTGGCTGACATTAGAGTATTCCCTTCTTTGTTTCGGCAATGTACTCGTCACACCGTCTGTAGTCATTTTCAGCAAGGCCTGCTTTTCACCCAGCAGTTTTCGGTTAGAGGTAACACCCCCGACTCCAAACGAAAAACCATGATTCATCATAAAATAGGAAGCCAATCGCCACATCGACCGGATGGCCGTCTTCGCCGAAATCTCTCACAATCACGTAAAACATACAGCTTTTTGTATCAGATCCCATTGTACCTTTATCCATTGCGCCACACATCAGCTCGGAGTCACGGATGAAAACCCACGAATCCTTGATGCACATATCTTTGCCACTGGTATAATAGCGACCTTTCTTCGAGAGATTGGCATTTACAATGCACTGCCTGTTCGGTTTCAGTATCAAATTGAAAATTTGCTTGCCTATCCATATTTTTCTCGGCTTGACTATGGCCGGTTTTGGCAGGTCAATCTTCATATTAGTATAAGGACTGGACAGCATGCAGGCAGCCAATTGCATAATCTGTTCTCGAGTAAGGAATTGATCTTTCTGCGTTAGCAGAAAAGCACCAGTGATGAAATCCTGCGTAGCAGCAAATAGCAACTCTCCGTTTCGGGGTGTCACCAGATTGGATTTCTTCTGCAAGAGTTAATATGTAATGAAGTCAATGAGACACCGTGCCATCCCGCCACGATTACTGTACGCAAGGTACTTCTTAAATACGTTTCCTTTTTGCTGCACGTAATTTGCTCCGGAATATTTTTCTGTGCCATTTTTGACGCATTGCCATAATAAGTTGACGCATTTTCTGTCACAGAAATATAAAAATTAATCAGAATATATCAAATAAATAAAGTTAAAAAATCTTACCGTAATGTTAGCGCTATTGACTCTTACTGGAAACGTTAAAATTTTAGCAACACGGCTCCGGTACTCCTACACCTACTTGACGGATCATAAGGTTGGGATTGCGAAAATTACAGTACGAGTAGAGAAATCAACACGCTTGACGTACAAATTACCACGGAACCGATCCTCTTTTCCCTTCAGACGCTGTACAATTCCACGGGTTGGTTTTTTGGGTCGTAAAAAAAATTCAGCTCTGTTCGACTTCAATGTTCAATGACATTTCTTGCTGTCACACGCTGCGCTGACACTGACGGTTGCCGCCAATAAAAAAATCTTGCAGCAAAAAAATCTCGCTTGCATTTTTGCAGTGAATGCAAATGATGTAAAAAGCTAATGCAAAATTGCGAAGTGAGTCACCCCTAGGTTGGAAACGTATATTTGGAACTGTAATAAAGGCAATTTATATATCCTATCTGCATGCAGACCATCATCTATAGGTAGTATTCGATATTTTTTGATTGTATGAATTATTGATATTATCTTTTCTTTAATATTCGTCAGGTATATTTGGATTACTACACATGAGACGCAAACTACTAGGAGCAAATTGTGATAAATAACTTTTTTAGGAAATGTACTGGCTAAGCTATGGCTTTACGATTGCCAATTGCAATCCTTGAGCGTAAAATATACCCTTGTGAATTAGTCAATGACCTGGTGAGTAACGGTTGAAAATTTAATAGTCATAATTTAATTGAAATGTTTTATACAGATCGAGTAATCCTTAAGCGACAAACATGCTCTTGAGTTAGGCCTTAGAGAGATCGCAATATGTGGAGGCGCGAGTGGAAAAGCACTATCGCAAGCGATTGAGCAGAGAATCATTACTGAACATAGATTGCAAATTGCATCAAAAGTTGCGAAACACAAGAATCTTGCAGACAGGTATGCATTTAATGTTTTTATTGTATTAGCTATTAATATGCTTTGATTTCAAATTCTCTTTTATAAAAATTACTCAATCTGAGCAATTACTTTAGATACATTAATTTCTCTTCCATGAGTAGGTGGTTTGTTGAGTCCTTCAGCAACCGCCAGTTTTAGTTTCATGTATAGCATGTAACCTAACCTAATAACCCAATAACCAACACTCTCTACTTTTAAAAGCCGCAATTACCGTCACCGAGAAAAATTGGAATAATGCGAACGATTGCCATGTCCCCATTATACTATATCTGCTCGATTTTTCGTACTTCTGAGCGATAACACTGATCTTGAATAACTGTCAAGAATTGCGTTATGAAACTCCCTCTTCTGTTGAGTACTCTTACCACTGCGTCCATTATTTTGAACTATTGTGCTATGCCCCGTTTATTTCTTTTACTGTACGCTTCAAGCTTACCTATCACTTGTTAAGTAAGTAATAGGCTCGTAGCTGGAGCGAGACAGGTACCAATCAGGGATGACTTGGTTTTTGAACGTTGTTACCTTGATCGGCGACGCAAAGCAGATCTCCCTTGGCTCTGGTAGACCATTTTTGGGATACTGCACTCTACGTCCTATTAGTGCTCCACAATTGCAGAGCAAGTGTTCCGAGGTATCACGCTCGGCATTACACAAGCGACAAATGTTATCTTGTACGAAACCGAGATTCCGAAGATGGTATTTACTCGCACAATGTCCTGTCACAAGACCGGTAAGCGTGCTGAGATTTCTTGATGTCAACTTTTGAGTAACCCTAATACACGGCGTTATAATTTTTTTGATTGTTTGAGGGATTGTACGGCCATCCAATTGGCCATGCCTGTTCGGCTCTCCCGTTGTGTCAGCTCACTTTTCAGCACACAGTCAGGGATGCAGCGAAATGGATTTGGAACCGTGAATGGAGGGTTAGATCCACATCTGGCTGGTTCGTCTGCAAGTTCATTCCACTCTATAGCGCAATGACCAGGAACCTAGTACAATTTTACCGAGTTCACTTGGCTTAGTTGCCGTAAGAAGCAATTGCAATCCCAGACAATTTTTGAGGAGCACTTAAAAACTTTAAAGGCTTTTAGTGCCGCTCCCATACCAATGAAACACAAATTTCCTCGTAACTCGTGAACTAATCAAGCAAGTGGAACAAAATATGACATATGGGTGTTTTTGGAGACAAGAATGTTTTCTATGATGAATTGAAACCTTTCCCCGCTTCAGCAGAGGGGGCTCCTATACAAATGAAATACAAATTTCCTTATAACTCGAGAACTAGTTAATCAAATGGAACCATATTTGGCATGTGGGTGTTTTTGGAGGCATGAATTTTTTCTATGATGAAATTGGACCCCTCTCGGTTTTTAGGAGGGGGGGGGGGCTCCCATGCAAATGAAATACAAATTTCCTTATAACTCGAGAAGTAATCAAGCAAATGGAACCAAATTTGGCATGTGGGGGGGTTTTGGAGCCAGCATTCTTTTAATGATGGTTTGAGACCTCTCACCCCTGTGGTAGGGGGATAAGGACTCTCATACAAATAAAACAGAAATTTTTGCGTAACTCAAAAACTAATCGAATTCGAGCAATTTTAGATTCTTTCATAAAACATTAATCTTGTTATTGATTAACCACCAAAAACTATCAATAGTAACATTAGATAATTCAGCGTGCGACGGCCACACGCCGCGAGTGTTGCCGGCGACCTGCAGTCGGAAGCGCCGGCCACTGTGAGGGGCAGCCCCCCGTAGAGATTACCTCTATCTAGGTTTATTTATTTTCCTAGATCTACTGACCTCTATTACTTTCCTTCAGTTGGGTCACCCCTGCGAAATGGTACTTTCTACGAAAAGATTTTCCGTGAAATGGTACATCCCGCGTAAGGTTTTTCACGAAATAGTATTTTGCGAAACTCTATATTCCGCGTTATAGTCAACCGAGAATTGGTATTCCGCAAAATGGTATTCGGCTAAATGGTTTGCAATGATGGCGAATATCTAAATGCTATCCGCTTTATTTTATCAGGCTAAGCAATGGGGGAAGTTTGTCGGGTCAGCTAGTTTGTTATATACTACAAAGTTTTAAATAAACATGTATTTTGTTCTACCAGCTCAATAGGGGCAAGATGGGTTAGACTGAAAAAGACTTGTGTGGCACTCTATGTTTGTCCATATATCTATATTTTTGAGTTTATTTATTGTTGTTATTAAATAAGTTTTTAGCTGGCCCGGCATATATTTTATCCACAAAACAGTTAATGCGGCAAAAGGATAGTTTTCCGACATTTCACTTTTTGTCTGATATAACTTTTATTTTGTTTCGTTTTATTTATTTTGGTTATTTTTGGATTTATATTATTAGTGATTTATCTAAATAAATGATAAGCTGCTTAAAATTGAATTCGTAGAAAAACGCATCGGGTACTTTCCTTAGGTGACCCGTCTTGCTCCACCTGACCCTATATTCTATTATAGCTGTTATCGCTGCCTGGACGACTGTGGGCCAGTCTCCCATAGCTACAGATATTCTTGTTCTGGGACCGTACACTCCAGCACCCATTTTGACTTCCATTTTTGACCTGTCGGTATAGAACTTGATTGAACCACTGTGGAGGCTAGGTCCCTCCCCAACTCATACCGAACGTGAGGGTTCGTTTAATGTGTATGGGATGTCATAGTTGGTTCTAGCTTCCATCCAATCACTATTCATTTCCGCAGATGGACCGACAAACAGGTAGAAGATTCAGGATACTCAAGTGACCGGTTTTATCTCCGTCGAGTATTGTCTTCAATCGTTTAAGTGTTAGGACACTTTTCTTAGCCTCTAACTGAACATGTTGGTTCAGGGGTAGTAAGTGGAGGATAGCTTCTAGAACCTTTGAAAGTGTGCTTTTCATTGCTCCAGTTACGGCCATGCATGATAATCGTTGAAGTTTGTTCAAATTTTCAATAGCTGTGGCTTTTATTAGTTTTTGGCCACCATACCTACGAGGCATAAGCTATCTTAGGTCTCACAACGGCGGTATAGACCCACATCACCATTTTTGGTTTGAGGACCCATTTTTTTCCTACCAGTCTAGAACATACCCATAAGACAGTTTGCCTTGCTAATTATTAAATCTAAGTGTGCGTGCCAAGATAGTTTAGCGTATAGGATTACTCCTGAGACGAGACTCTACATTTAATTTCTTCCTTAAGGTGTAGAGATTGTAATTTCAGTTTCTTCTTCCTAGTGAAACAACACAAACAATTGTTGTTATAGAGGGATTGATGCCCAGGCCTTCTTTACTACACCAAGGCCCTCTGCATTCTATCCGATATCACGTCGTCGAATTTTCAAAGAACCATGATGACCAAATCATCAGCAAAACCCACAAATTCGAAACCTTTTGCCTCTTAGCTTCTCACAAGATCAGGTCCAAGACTTCCTGCCTCATAGCATTCATGAATGTAGGTTCATTGTTTTTATTAGCAATGTCGATATTGTGCGCGCATTCCCTTACTGGACACGACGGTTGAAACAGTCGTGTTTCTGAACGGTCGTAAAAAGGGTCGTTTTTAGCTTTTGACAGATAAAATGTCAAATTGTGTCATCAACGCTGTTTCATTATTGGAACCAATCGAGCAAAGTAAATAAACCTAGGAATTACCGTTCTATCAGAAGAAACGGAATGAAATTTTCATGCTGAATTTGTATGAATTTGTATTTTCAACGCCGGTTTGCCGAAATTTCATAGTGAATAAAGCGTAGTTTATCCTTCATTATCCAAACAAGCAATAACAAAGCAATAACGTTCGTATTCGAAAACAATTTGTTTAATGCTTCTGTATGATTAACACGAAGTCACGATTAAGGTTGCGACAGAAACGCAATGAGCCTGTGTTGCCAGTTATGGCGATAAAACATTATGAACTGTGTTGCCAATTTAGTCATTTTTTACATTTGGAACGTTTGAAACAGTATCTGAACTCCCCTCGGAATCCATCAATCAAGTAAATGCACAATATTGTTTAACGAGAGAAATTCTAAAAGGCACTCATCTCGATTGTTGATGTCGGTGCCAGCGAGGTGGTGTGGCTGTCAAATCACATACATTGTCCATGTCCCACTCATTGGTTTTAATACCTTTGGTGCTGGGACCTACTTAAAGGTTGATTCGTTTTAAAACAACTGAAATTAATTAGAAAGCAGTTAAACGTAGCCTTTTAGTTATAATTTAACTATTATTAGCTGTTATTTTCGATACGCTGGCTGGTTCCAAATTGTCGCCATTCATGGATGTTTAGACTGCAAAATTTTGACAATTTCACACCCCTGGTCGGTGCTTCCCCACAAAATGCGATAGCGTTGGCATCGCAGCCGATAATACAGTCTTTGTTGACTTCTATGCAGAATTTGACGAACGCCGCAACCTCTTGAGTTGCAACCTTAGGAACGTCTCCAGGAAAATGGGGCGATGCTACGATAATATCGGCTTTCCCTTGGCGATTGATACCTCAACTCTGATCGCCACTATGTCTCGTTTGATGAACTCTGTAATGGGCAAACAATTAATGTTTGCGTTGGCCAAGACAGCAGCTCTCGGAGGATCATATTTGTCATCATAGAAGAACTTACATGTTCTTGTTTGAATACCTTGTATTCTTCTTTTGTAGACCCAGGGCTCTTGAATCAGGGGTGGTATTGTGATTTTCGTTTCGAGTGATTTTAGTTCGTTTCGCCCATTCATTTAACGTGGTCGAAACGAACCAAAATCACTCGAAACGAGAATCGCAATGTCACCCCAGGGCCAGGTCCACACCGTGTTCGATAAACCTCCTGAAAATTACGCCCGAAACAGCTTTCGCAAGTGGAAGGTTTATCTGCACTGTATTTTTGTGATTTTTCCGCTCACTGGCATTTAGGAGAGACGGAATTACCGGAGGTTTGGCCTCATGGAGGCCGTAGTTTTCTTACTACCAGTAGCCGAACACACTTTGGATCGAGGGGGAGCTGGCTTCGTGTGGTCTCGCCTTTCCCACGTATATTACCGGAGTTTCCTAGAGACCACTTTTTTGGTTCCGCTCGAGGTTTCCACTCCTAGCGCCGAGGTTGCTCCCCCGTTGACGGCCGAGCGTATCATACTCCACCCGTTTTCGAGGGTCGAAGCATCTAGCTTTAAGCGCACGTGTACTGCTATTAGGTAATTGTCCGAGTCGGTATCCGTACCCCGTAGGGAGTGTACGTTGGTGATATTCGAGAAAAACCGGCCCTCGATGTGAATATGGTCGATTTGGTTCGAAGTTCATTGGTCAGGTGATCTCCAGGTGGCTTTTTGGATATCTTTGTGGGAAAAGAAAGTGCTTCTGATCACCATCGCTGGTGATCATGCATCGCTGGCCGTTGTCGTTCGTATCGGTGTGCAGGCTATGGGACCCGATCACCGGTCTATACATTGCTTCCCTGCCGACCTGGGCGTTCATATCGCCGATGACGATCTTGATGTCCTGTCGTGTGCAGCTGTCGTACGTTGCCTGCAGCTGCACATAGAACGCTTCCTTCTCGTCGTCGGGTCTACCTTCGTATGGACAATGCTCGTTTATGATGGTGTAGTTGAAGAAACGGCCTTTTATCCTCAACACACACATCCTCTCGTTGATCGCTTTCCAGTCCATTACGTGATCCTGCATTTTTCTCAATACTACGAAGCCCGTTCCCAGCTCGTCGATCGCTCCACCGCTCTGGAAAAATTGGGCTTTACCGCCACGGATCCTCCACACCTTCTCGCCTTTGCGACAGATCTCTTGCAATGCCGCGATAAAAATGTGAGCCAAAATATTTTGGGGGATGGGCCAAGGCCGCCAGGCCCCCCTGGCTACGTGGCTGCTCCCACCATTATTATTACGGCAGATAAAATAAAGCTAATAGTATTTAAATATTCACCGTGATTATATAACATTTCGCCGAATTTTCACGGAAAACCAATTCTCAGTTGACCATAATGCGGAATATAGTGTTAGCGGAATACCATTTCGCGAAAACCCTTTTAGCGAAAAGTACTATTTCGCGGGTGCGATCCTCACTTACCCGCCGTCGCTCGTTCGGACCCAACTGAAGGAAAGTAATAGAGGGCAGTAGACCTAGGAAAACAAATAAACCTAGACAGAGGTGTTTTCTCTGGGGACTGCCCCCCCTCGTAGTGGTCAGCGCTTCCGCCGGCAGTACTCGCGACCTGCGGCCGTCTCTCCCTGAATCATCTAGTGTATATAAGCAGTTTTTAGTGATCTTGATATTGACTAATGTTTATGGAAGAATTTTTCTCGAGTTCAATTAGTTTTTGAGTTTTGCAAAAATATCCGCTTTATTTGTGTGAGTACAACCCCTTCCAGAGAAGGGAAAACCCCACCTCATCCAAAATTTGGTTCAATTTGCTTGATTGGTTCTCGAGATATGTAAAATTTGGGTTTTATTTGTATGGGAGCCACCCTGTGTAGTATAGTAAAATATTTATAAACTCTATTATCCGTTGATCTAGTAAACATAGATTCTTGGATATGCTATTTAATATACATACTGGGAAGTACAAACTTTACAACTGGGCGGCACAGACGTATTTTCATTAGCAGCTCTAGCTAGTACAATAAGAACCTTCCCTGGCCCTAAAAACCGCATACAAATTTTCACTCCGATCGGTTTAGTAGTTTCCTAGTCTATAAGGCACATGCAGAACAGACAAAATTCATTTTTCTGTATACCCAACAAACATTTTTGTTTAATAGTATACCTTATTAAAACCATTGTATAGCTAATACCGAGTAGCAAACGCCTGATAAGTTGTTATATAACAAAAATATTTGTTGGGTACAATATTTTCTTTTTCTTTATATTTTCCGCAACATATTTTTAAGAAAATTTGCATCTGTTACTTGCTTCCGAAATATCGAACATAACCGGATTGCAGCTCTTTACAAAAACTAGGAATGAGCCAACACCATCCAGCAATCACAACATTTAGCCTCTATTGTGCGAACGGTATTGTTGCCGGGTCCAAGATCCACGTCATAGATCTTCTTAATTCGTCGTAAATACAATACAATGATCACGGTTTGCTCACCAACAGATGTTTTATATCGGAATCCACAGGCCAGTGAAACTTTTTATTTTATTAGACCAGTGAAAAAAAAAGAATCAATCCAAAGTTTTAATCGCCGTCATCATAACTCCATACCGTACGGACTACAGGAAGCACCATTTGTGCTTTAGGTAAAGAAATAGAAAAATCATCTTTTATTATCTTCAAATACACCATAATAACTCTTTTTAGGACCAGCAATGAACTCGATTAGGACTGTTTCAAACGGTTGAGGCTAATATGTTGTTTTCCAGGTACAGTGTTTTACTGGATATTTCAGCAAAAAAAAAACAGAAGTAAATACGTTTCGACAGAGGAAAGCGGCAATATAGTAGACCGACAGGAATCAAAAGTTAGTACATATTTTTCCTGACCGGTAGAGTGGCAGGTGCGGAACGAGCGTAGCATCCAGATGATCAGACAAACCAGTTCGAACATCCTGCCACACGTACAAACAAAAAGCAGGTTCTGGAACTGCCAACGATGGCTGATTCGTGTCGGGAATTGAGGATTACACTTTCGGTACCTTCAGTCGAATAATTTAAAATGACATCCTATGTAACACCAGCTAGACCAGTGATGGCCAAACTGCGGCTCTTGAATTTGGCCTTTGCGGCCCGCGAACTGGTTTGATAGATGGCGGACGGACACTATAGGTTGAATTTATTAATGTCAGAAGTCATTTAGGGCCGCGGATCTATTGGGGAGATCTGATTTAGCCCGCAATATGCTTGTACCGTGGCCACCACTGAGCTAGACCATCGTCAAACTATTTCCGTCAGCAGACACTGGAGCACAATAGACTTCTAAAACCGATCAGAGTCACAATTAGCAACTCCGAGACTTTGAAATATTTCAATCGTAAAATCTACTTCTACCAGCAGTTATGACGTCCTACTTGATCGGAAGATTTCGGCCGGCCTTTAAACTACCCCGAAACTACGGCATATCCAACGAACGAACGAAGTGAGTATTTAATTTTTGTCGTATTTCAATGTTTATTCAATTTTGTTCATTTCAGTCGTCTGTTATTCAAGTTGCTGACACACTACGAACGGACATAACGAAAACATCGCTCACAGTCGATGGTATTTATTATGTGGTTAATCCAGGATTTGTTGAGCAAAAAGTCTTCATTTCAAAAAATAGAATGGAACGTAAAACGCTTCCGATGCTGGTTCCAAAAATTTAGCGTACCGATTTGACCACAATGATATTTCAGCTGGGAATTAACGATTTCCTGCAGTTTGATTTTATGGATGCTCCGCTAGTTGAATTACTGTTGCCTGCTTCAGACCTATTGCACTCTTTATCTGCATTAGACAACGAAAGACAGCCGGCATGATTAGATTGCCGTATGACAGACTTTCCCTTAGAACCGAACATATATAAAATGCTAATTTTGTCGGTTGTACCAACCTGTTCTGATGAAATTGATCAGAAACCAATTGTTAAATCACTTGACGGAGATCACCTTTGATTGCCGTTTATAACAGTTGAAATAACAATATTTTCAATGCATGGTGCACGGTGGAGAATCTTATCCTGTAGTTAATTGGCATCATGGATAGGCTTAAGTTAGACGTGTTGTCTGCAGTCAAGAATACGGCATATGTCCAGAAAACTATTTCCAGGATTATCGATTTTCCCATCCGTACAGGATTCTGCTGCATAATGCCCCCGGGAGATGTTTCCAATTTATTCGAAGTCCCAATAACCGATGATCGTCATTGGATGTGCCATCATGATAAGGATTTTTAGAGTAGTAGCTACACGGGCTTGACAACTTTGAGGTAAATATTGGTATGTGTTAGTTTAGCACACGTCTAAAACCGCTTCTCATCCCAAATAGGATAACGTGAAGTCTATGCCACATTCGATTAATGTTCAGGCAGTTCAAACTAATAGGTAGCCAGTGGTTTCACTTCAGTATATTCCAGCTAAATATGCCAGATCTGACCGGCTCTGCTGCAGGCTGAACATCGCAAATTGTGGTTTTAGCCGCGGATGAATCTATACTCGGAATGCAGGTAACCACAGTCAGCAAACCTACACTGCAGAGCCACACCAAAAACGTACGTAAAATTCCTGTTAAAATTATAGTAATCTACGATATATATGTATAGACATAACCGATTGTTTGTTATTTGGATTGTGAAATAATGAGAAATCCGTCTAATTTATTTATATATTACCGTTCACATTATGCTTACTTCGAAAGAATCATATGAATCTTTTGCAATAATTGAATGTGGTGCATCTGCAAGTATACTTGAAAGTTTCTCTGCAAGTATACCTGCAGGTGCACCACATTCATTTATTGCAAAAGATTCGTTTGATTCATTCGGAGTAAGTATAACGTGAATGATCATAAAAACTATAAAATTTATAGTTGAGATGACTACGTTCATGGTTATTTCAACAATAGTTAATAACGTCATTTTTACCACGAAATTGTCACGACAACCAACTCGTCCCGTTCATTGCGTGTTTAAGATGACTATTTTCTTGTCAGCAATATCATACAAAACCTGGTCATGATAACAAAACCATTGTCATGATGACAATTGTATAGTTTTAAATTATAGTTGTCCCAACCATACATGGTCATTTTTACCATAAAATTGTCACTGCAACCAGCTAGTTCCGTTTATTTTTTTGTCCAAGATGACTATTTTCTTGTCAGTAAAACTATACAAAAAGTGGTTAAGATAACTAAAGCATTGTAATGATGACAATTTTATGGTATACAGATTATAGTTATGCCTACTATGCGTGGTCAACCGTACCATGCGTCCATTGTTCAAGCTTATTGTCGAAATAACCATGAAAATGTTGTCTAGACCAGTTTTCCCAGTCGGTTGAAAACCACCATACTTTTCTGGTCAAGCTTACCCCTAAAATGGTAGAATTTACCATGAAATTTTTCTGTGTGTATGACAAATTCTCGCAACACATGCAAAGCAATTTCCGTTACACTGAAACAAATGATTTAGTTTCATCAGATTTATTTTTACGTTAATTCTTCTAACTTCGTACGTTCCCTACAACGTCATCTGGCAGATACTGGCGCCCTTGTTGACAAACAGATCGCAGAGTCCAAACAGAGTCCAAAAAAATTTCAGCTGTTAAACGGCAAGTTTTTTGTTTAAACAGCATTAGGACTAAATTTTAAACGCCATTATGCCTGTAACATCCCAAGTAACAACGGTAGCTGAATTGCAAGAGCAATGGCTGTTTACGGGTTGGTTTAAGGCGATCAAAGCTGTATAAAGTAAGCACTTAAATGGTGTTTAAATAAGCGATGTTTAAGCTACTTTAAGTTTTTCAAACCAGTTCTCTCCCAAAAGTTGATAAACAAGCTTAAGGAGACACCGAAAGTGGCTAACGTTATTGTGTTAGAGCGACTCACACTGTACTGTACATCTCATGTGTTCGTTAAAAGCCTAAACGTTTATTTGAATGTTGCGCTAGTATTGGTAATATATGTCAAATGGCAGAGCTTGCAAACATAAACACAACTAATCCGCAGCCAACCGCACCGACTACGAATATCCCAAAATATGGTTTATTTTCTTTATCAAGACATTGCGACAAGATTTACAGCCTATTGATCCTATGCATTCAATAGGATGGCTAATTAATCTGTTTGCATTGAAGACGAGTTTTTGATTGCTGGTCAGCTGTTTGTTTATATTCTCTAAGCTTATCGATGCGGCAAAAGCAGAAAGCTCTTTAAAAGCTCATTGATGTGGCGAAACTTCGAGACCGTGGTGCTGTTTTTTCGGAAAGCGTTAGTGCAACGAAATATGTGCGCAACCAAATATCTATTAACCAATTCCAGATTATACGGTTTTTGAACACGTAATGATTTATATGATCCGTTGAATTTATTTTCCATTAGCAATTATGTTTTGCTGAGCGTTTGTTGATACATACCGGGTCGATAAATGGAATGATAAGATTTAGGAAATTCTAACAGCACTGGGAGCACTGATTACGTGCTCTGCCAATACATATGCATTTTTAAGGTACAAAACAATACATGCATGGAACGGTAGCCATTTATCCAGCCATCTTTGAGCCATTTTCGGTTTCCCCTTAATAGCGGATTTTTCTATTAAAAAATCTGCTTCTAAACAGCCATAAACATCAAACCGTTTTACGGCTGCTTAAAGGTGTTAAAGTGTAGAGTGGAAGTTTTCATTAGGCTCACAGCTTTCAAACTACTGTAAGGTTGCCTAAGGGTGTTAAAGTGGCTTTACAAACTTCTAAGTTTTCTTTCGACTCACAGCACACATACTGTCAGAGCGTAGAATTTCGCAATTCGGCTGACAGCAAAAGTTTGGCAGTTATCGGCATTATCGACTGCTTCACGCTAGGCGGGCTAGGCTACAGGTGTAAAGCTATTCTTACTGTCTGTTCTGCAGATGCAAATAGGGCGGATCATACGGTGAGTGCTTATGGATCAAAAGACGGCGGGTTCAATTCCCGGAAAAAAAACATGCATTTTTAATTAGCTAGCTCCTTAATTATACGAATTAAAGTTATTCGAAATTAAAAATATCGCGTTCGAAACATGTTTTACAGCAAAAAAAGGCCGCGTTCCAAGGGGTCGGTCACTCAGCACAGCCGTTTTTATGTTAGGCGACTTGAAACAAGCCGAACTGTGCCGATGCTGTACCGAAAGTGCCGAACTGCAAGATTTGTTAAATTCGTTCAAATCTGATAGATCTGGCAACCGTGCGAGATGATTTTGACAACTGGCAGTGCTCCCATTTCATCTGTAACATTGAACCGGAGGTGTGTAAAGCCATATAAATGTTATTTTTATAGGGCTTTAGAGGTGTGCCGCTTGATATCTCTGGAGTGCCGGGGCACAATGTGCTGAGTGTCCGACCCCTTGCCGCGTTCCATTTTTTTAAATTTAAAAATAGATTTTTTTTTGGCTGCATAAAGGTTGACGAAGCGTTGATTAAGCGACTGGCAAAGCAGATTGCAAAATTATTCTCGTTCTAAAAATAGAATTGACAGCATTGCGCAAATTGGCTATTTAAAAGCGCAAAACAGTTTCTATTAAGCTTCATTGCAGCTTCGAAAGCAGCCATCAATTAGCCTGAAGCTTGATAAAATCACCAGATTTAGATGTTTAAGAACTGAAAAAAGGTTTTTATTTCTAAACCTTACCATAGATCAGCCACAGGTTGAATAAAATCAGCTATAAAAGCGTTTGATCAGCCTGAAATTGTTACTTGGGATGCTAAAACACACGCTATATTCGTTATAAACGAAAAGGAAAATTTTCCAAAATGTAAACAAGGGCGCCAGTATCTGTCAATTGACGGTATGATGATTTGGTCTATAGATCATTACACGGGAGCTCCTAACCGCACTTTTTTGACAGCACTTGGTGGTTTGTTTACGTGGTGTTAAATTTTGAATTGAGTTTTCTATCTTTGTCCGGCAGATAATGATAGAAATTTATAGTTTTTATTGAAGAGAAAGTGCCTTACATGCATTTTACATAAATTGATGCAGTAATCCTTCACAAAATTTCAAATCGAAACTGCTGGATGTGACAAAAACATGTAAACAAACCACCAAGTGGTGTCATTTGACGGCAAAATGACGTCATCGCAAAATGATCTATAGACCAAATCAAGGTGACGTCATCTGGCAGATACCGGCGCCCTTGTTTACAAACAGGCCGCAGAGTCCAAAAAAGTTTCAGCTGTTAAACGGCAAGTTTGTTGTTTTAAACAGCATTAGGATAAATTTAAAACGCCATTATGTTTTTAAAATGTTAAAACACACGCTACATTCGCTATAAACGAAAAGGAAAATTTTCCAAAATGTAAACAAGGGCGCCAGTATATGTCAATTGACGGTATGATGCTTTGGTCTATACAGAGTGGCGACATGTCATCCCAAAAGTATGCAATACTTATTTTCTTTCTCTTTCCTGCATACGCGTTGGATTCAAGTAGCTGGCAGTCAGCCATGTTTTCGATGCCAACATGTTAGCGTTAGCGTAAACGAGAAATCATATATTCACCACTCTTCACACAAGTTAGCTCTTCAGCTGTCAGTGGGACCCACGACTCCTGAGCCCGCCTGATGTTAGCTCTCGTCAACGCAAAGCAAACGAGATAAAGGTGCCAGTTAGCTGGTTGGATTAGTCTTCTGCTCGATTGGAATGACACTGACAGATAATTATCACTCCAATTTTGATATATAGAGCTTTCTGACAGCTCAAGCACCCACACTAGCGAATACGAAATACGCGTGTATATACATGATGTTTACCTCATTTTGGGGAACAGCTGATGCTGGAGGAACAAACCGAAAAATAGCGATTACTAGTTCCCAAGGAACAATTTTGTTGTATAGCAGCTTATCAGGGGAGAGTCGTCAACAGTGAGACAACAGGAACAGTGAGACATCGGGAATAGCTTCGCCATAAAACATACAAGGTCCATGATATTTTCCTGCAAAGTAAAGTTTGTGTATCTATATCACATAATACAGTTTGAAAAAAAATTGTTAATTTTTTAGTATATTTTTCAACAAATGTCGTTTTTGGGGGGGTCAAAGTAAATTTTATTGCGATCATTTTCAGGTGATTTTTAACGGCAAATCGCATAACAAATCCAAATTAAATTTACTACATGGCATCTCATAGGAATGAGAGATAAAAATAAAACATATAAGACCATCGAATTGTTTGCTAACACCACTATTTCACTATTTCTTATAAATTATTCCTGTTGTGAACAGTGAGACAAACAGATATGGGTAATTTTCAAAAAAAAAATTTTGTGTTGAATTGTAAATCAATCCATATAAATTGATTGTAAATGAGTTCTGAAGTGTAAGTTGAAGGTCAGATAATCAGGATTGGACCTTTATATGAATATAAATGTAGATGTGAGAAAAATCGGAATTTTCTATAATGCACAACAATAATGTATCCTTTGTGCACAAAATAAACAGTACGACCTCTAAACTATTCGTTGTAACCAAAAAATATGGTTTAAGTTTAATTCTTATATGTGTCTGAGTATTCAATACTCGTTGTCTCACTCTTCCCACCTACTGGGGAACAGTGAGCCAAAAAGACACCTTCACATTTGCGTTTGTAACTATTTTATCTTTTAACCAAAAGGGCTGAAACTTTTTTTCAGACAACTAGAAGGATATACCTTTCAAATGGATTGGAGACCTCGTTAGTAACTATCACCAAAAAATTTTTAAAATTTTTGAAAAAAAAGTGTCTCACTGTAGACGTCTCTCCCCTACAATGGTTGAATAAACTACTCTTAAACAAAAATGTTTGTTGGGATGTGTTTCTCCGTTTGCCACACTGCAGAGCACATATTTTGAAAATTTGCTGGTATTTAAGCCAGCGGAAGACAAAAATCATTCTGTACCTTGGCGACAAAGGAATGCATCTCTTTTGTTTACTGTTTTTGTTTGCCTCATTTTCAAGCCACACACCAATACACACATAACTGGAAAGCTCTATGAAGTAATTTGCGGTTTCGTCACCAACGAGAATGACATTTGCTGAGGATCGCTTATGTAGGAGTGAGAGGGGAGCAAAGAGTGGAGGAGAGGATCCGGGAGTTTGGAATTTGATGTTGTTGATATTACTCCTACTGCAAACAGTCTCAGCGAGGGCCTCAGCTAATGTCAAAAAATCTTTATATGTGTGCGTGGTGGAATACTTCATAGATCATTAGACGGGAGCTCCTAACCAAACTTTTTTGACAGCACTTGGTGGTTTGTTTACGTGGTGTTAAATTTTGAATTGAGTTTTCTATCTTTGTCCGGCAGATAATGATAGAAATTTATAGATCATTTTGCGATGACGTCATTTTGCCGTCAAATGACGCCACTTGGTGGTTTGTTTACATGTTTTTTGTCACGTCCAGCAGCTTCGATTTAAAATTTCGTGAAGGATTACTGCATCAGTTGCTTTAAAATGCATGTAAGGCGCTTTCTCTTAAATAAAAACTATAATTTTTGATCATTATCTGCCGGACAAAGATAGAAAACTCAATTCAAACTTTAACACCATGTAAACAAACCACCAAGTGCTGTCAAAAAAGTGTGGTTAGGAGCTCCCGTGTAATGATCTATAGTTTTTATTGAAGAGAAAGTGCCTTACATGCATTTTACAGAAACTGATGCACCCAGTAGAAAATTTTGACAGATGCTGTTTTACGCATCTATCGACGAAATAGGATGCCGAAGAAATCTCGCGTCACTTTTCATTTCGTCCAATGTAACAAATGTAAACAAATCCGGTTTATCACAACAAATTATTGCTCTTTTTAAACTCTATGTTATACAAAAACACCTGCCCAAATAGAATTATTTTGAGGTTAAAAAATTAGCATTATCAAAATGTCCAATGTGCACATTCGAATTACGGATGACTGACTGCTACTTCGGTCGTTCTCATCTGATGTCCAAAGTGCAAAAAAAATCAAAACAAACCCAATCTGTACATTGGACGTTTAGCAAGTGAAAGTTTTTTTTTCGCATTATTTATGCATTTTAAGTGAAACAAGCGGCCTAATATTGAAAAATAGCCTCGAAAATAGCGTAGCACGGCAACGCACGTATTTTACAGTGGTCTCGCTTAATGTATGTGCAATAGCCTGGAAAAATAAAAACGTCCAAAGTACAGCATGAGATGGTAAACAGTCCAATGTAACTTTTTCCATAATAAACCAAAACTGCTTGGTTTTAATTAGATTTTTAAAATCTCCGTTAAATATTGAATGTTATTATTCATCAACCACGTTGAGTGAATGACTGATTATTATTTCATTTTGAAACAATTTAAAGTTCAATTGGAAGAACTTCGATCTCGTTTTTCTCAATATGGTGGAATTGTTACATTGGACGAAATCAAAAGTGACGCGAGAAATCAACCGACTTCGTCGGATCGCGTTGGGTGGTTGTCTCCGTCACCCGACGCATTGGTATATTTAATCTGTTACCGTCGGGTAACGATTAAATCAGACGATGATCGGTTTACTCTGTACAGAATGATGTTTTGACAGCTAAGTCTGATTGATTTTTGAACAAGGCCCAAGGGGTCGGACACTCAGCACATAGTGCCGCGGCACTGCAGAGATATCAAGCGGCACACCTCTAAAGCCTTATAAAAATAACATTTATAGGGCTTTACACACCTCCGGTTCAATTTTACATATGAAATGGGAGCACTGCCAGTTGTCAAAATCATCTCGCACGGTTGCCAGATCTATTAGATTATAACGAATTTAACAAATCTTGCAGTTCGGCACTTTCGGTACAGCATCGGCACAGTTCGGCTAGTTTCAAGTCGCCTAACATAAAAACGGCTGTACCGAGTGACCAACCCCTTGACAAGGCCAGTTTACTTCTAATTCACTTGTTCTTTATTTGAATAGCTAGGTAAGTATCCTTTACATAAAGACAGCTGCATTGAATTTGTAACTTATTATCGCTATTTTAGTTGGAATTTCGCACTGAAAATTATCGTGCGACTATTTTTTCCTATCGGATTGTGGAGCCACACAACGGAGATAGAGGTTAGGTCCAGTAACAAGCTGCTCTTGACTCGGTTTATATCTTCCTTAAAGGAACTCCGTCCGGATCTGCGTCGCCGTCAATGAGGCATGGAATCGAAAAGGTCCTGCGACAAGTTCATCTCCTTTGTCACGATGAGAACGGATTGGTTCTGCGGAGGAAATTGATCGATTGGCTTCATGAAGGATGAGCAGGTTAGTGAAATTAAACTATAGGAGTTCGTGTATGTTCCGCAGAAGAGAAAAATTTCTTCAATGAACAGCTTTTTTCGATTCCAATTAATTATCTTCTGATCGTTACAGGTTGTCATCGCGCCGACGTCGCTCGTGCTATTTCAAGCAGTCTTCTTCGTTCAACTTGGTCTTGGGCCGCTGGTCGCCAATTCTCAGAAGTCGAAAGTCGCTTTTAAACTGGTCGAGCGATACCGCACAGTGGGCATCTCTGTTCCTGAGGCAGGAGGAGTTGTTGAAGAGGGCCACTTTCAGGGCATTATTAGGAGCATTTTTATTAGAATTAGGTTTGGTTCTATAGACTTCAATATAATGCTCAAATTGATTCACCTATTTTGTCTGTATCGATAAATTTTATGTCCCGAATAATTGACCTATTTCGTATGGTTCCGTAGGTTACAAAATTTTCTCCATCGATTAATCCACCTATCTCGTATGATTTACGTATTTCGTCATCTGATTCCTCCACCGATTTGATCGGCTTTGGTAGGCAAGTTAACTACATACACCATCAATTAATCCACCTATTTCGTCGGTATATTGACAAATTTTATCTCCCGATTAATCAACCTATTTCGTTTGGTTCCATCAGACACCTTTATTTCATCACCCGACTAAACAGCCAATTTAGTCGGTTTTTGTCGATCGATTAAACATATCGACGAATCGGTAGATCGCCCTGTTAAACTCCCATAAGCGTCGTTGCAACAATCGGCCGATTCGTCGGGTCCAAAATCGGGCGATTCAGCCGACGCGAACCTACTAAATCGGGGGAAAAGTAGGGGGGATTTTTTATCGGGCAGTAATCCTTCACGAAATTTCAAATCGAAACTGCTGGAAGTGACAAAAACATGTAAACAAACCACCAAGTGGTGTCATTTGACGGCAAAATGACGTCATCGCAAAATGATCTATAGGGCAAACTAGAGTGACTATATACAGAGTGGCGACAAGTCATCCCAAATGTATGCAATGCGGCTTTTCCAAGGTTTTTCTTTCTCTTTCCTGCATAGGCGTTGGATAGGTCGTCTGCTCGATTGGAATGACACTGACAGATAATTATCATTCCAATTTTGACATTGTCGCCACTCTGTATATAGTCACTCTAGGGCAAACTAATCCTTGCAACCTAAGCCGACTCAGACCGATTTAATCGATACCCTACCCTGATAAAAATCGACACGGCGTTACCGAAAGATCTTACACATGAATTTCAACGTGCAAATATTGATAATCTTGTTTCATATGTCAATCATTCGGGTATCAAAAGTGTTTCCCTTCAATTTAACGTGAAATGAAATATTTCATATGGGAAATACGTTAAACAACCATGTTTTTCCAACAAACCTTCAATCAACATGGTAGTCACTGCTTTCGCACTGAAAATCCACGTGTTTTACCATTAGATCGTATCCTGTTGCAATCCACATGAAATTAAAGTGTACCCAGGTAACCAATAAGCATTTCCAATGCAATTTAAATGCAAGCCAATAAGCATTTAAGTTGCCTTAAATGCTACTTAAATGCTATTTTGGCAAAATATGCGGCTACTTTACTGCTAGCCCTCTTATAGTGCTGACAATGCTTATTTGCAGCTAGTTACCAGCAAGAAGAATTTAAATAGAATTGTGGATGCCAATTTACAACAGTTATGCAGTTAAAAAGCTGATAAACAACAACCTGCAGTATAAAACGCCAGGGATGCTAATAAACGACTGATTTACTGCTTATTTTAATGCTTATTGGTTACCTGGGTAAGTTTTTATAAATATTTCACTGGTTTTACACGTTTAATCAAAGGGTAACTCTTATGAAATGTCATTGTATTTGAAATTCATGTGGCTTTCACGATGAGCTGAGGTGAATATCAGGTCATCTGAAAGTGTTTTACCCAAGGGGTCGGACACTCAGCACATAGTGCCGCGGCACTGCAGAGATATCAAGCAGCACACCTCTAAAGCCTTATAAAAATAACATTTATAGGGCTTTACACACCTCCGGTTCAATTTTACATATGAAATGGGAGCACTGCCAGTTGTCAAAATCAAGCCCATGGCAGACAACCATGTTCTCGCCGCCAACATCTCGTGTGTGCGAAAATGAGATAGCAATTCAGCACTGCGTTTCACTCAACTGCCAGCAGTCTGATTTGGGCCCGCTGTCAAATTTTGAGCCCCGGACATGCTGTCGCTGACGTTTACTGCAGCTCGATATAGAGATGTCGATGGGGGGGGGGGTCAAAATCATCTCGCACGGTTGCCAGATCTATTAGATTATAACGAATTTAACAAATCTTGCAGTTCGGCACTTTCGGTACAGCATCGGCACAGTTCGGCTAGTTTCAAGTCGCCTAACATAAAAACGGCTGTGCCGAGTGACCGACCCCTTAGTTTTACCCATGGTTTTACCATTGAATATGATTCATGTGTTACTCTTATGAGACTGTAGTGATTAGCACCAGGAGAATATCTATGTGTTCTGCACATTGAACGCACGTGTGTAGTTTTTTCGGTGTACATTGTCCATGTCCCACTCATTGGTTTTGGTACTTTTGGTTCTAGTGCCTACTTAAAGGTTTATTCATTTTAAGACTACTGGAACTAATTAGAAAGCAATTAAACACCGCATTTTAGCTATAATTTAGCTACTATTAGTTGTTATTTTCGGTATACTGGCTGGTTCCAAGTTGTCGCTGTCCATGGATGTTTTGTCCGCAAAATTTTGTCAATTTCACACCCCTGGTAACTCCTCAAAGTAAATTCTCGGGAAATTTTTCAAATGGCCTTATCTACACACTTAATTTTTTTAAGTGCCGAGAAAATGCCGAGAATTGGACAGCTGAGCTCTCGGTAACCTTCTCGGCAAAAGTTACGTTTACTGATCACTCGGTAAGCGCAAATGATATCGAACTGTCAAAATATACTGAGAACTTCGGCAAAATATACTGACTCATTCGGCAGTTTTTTAAAGAGGATCTGGCAAATTTTACCTACGCGCTCGGTAATTTTTTGACGCCGAGATCTGGTAAAACATGCCGACACACTCGGTAGCTTTTAACCGAGATCCGCTGTATTTTTAAATTAAGTTTGCCGATTTTGTCAGTTAATTTTGCTGAATGATCAGTATTATTTACTGCCGATATTCGGAAAAAACTAAAACTACTTTTTCGAAAATACCAAAAATTACCATACAGGGAAAAAACAAAACTTTGCTTTCATTCCCACTGTTTATTTATTTTACGGATGAAAAACTATTTTGATATGACTGTCTTCGGAGTGAGTCTGAGCGATATATGTTTTCATCAGAGCTGATTCATTCGGAACTGATCCTGCCGCGCATCAAATTCATCGCACAGTAATTTTCGCTTAAAAAAGGCGCATTTGGCCTTGATAAGTTGCTGCGATTCCTGCTCATCCATCCTCACGTCTGGGAAGTTCGAACCCAGACTGTAAACTCCCAAGTTCCAAGTTAATATCTACTTTACCTGCGGTATCTTGATAGCGCTTTTCCAGTTCCGTAAGTTCTTTTTATAGAGCGGGTTCGCCTTGCGTCGTCTCGGCGTCAAACCGACGCGAACCTTCACCTGCGCGGCTTCATCGTAATCTTCGGCACTCGGATTGATGCAAACGACCATCCGTACCTGGCCTTCGCTATCAAAATAATTCTTGAACAGGTGTGTGATTTTCGAATCACGATAGGGAATCTTCTTAGAGCTTCCGATCTCTGGCTGTTATTGAAATTCCTAGCCTCGCGCAGCCGTTGACCGGTCTTGTTAGTACGCTCACTGCCCGCTAAATCTACCAGCGACAGCTGATTGATGGTGATTCTCGCCCGGTCCTGAACGGTCAAGCTCCGTAACATCGTGCACAAACATGTTGTGGCTGTCATCCTCTCGAACCATTTTACTTTGCGTCGTCCTAAAAAAAGAACAATAAAATATCATAAAACTCCTACCAAATTGATTCCAAAGCCTCACTTCTGAAATGTCGTTTCCTCGAGCAGATGGTACACGCAACTGTTATAAACCTCAACGCATGTAATAATAACGGAGTAAATATTATCGCTCAGCCGCTAACCTCGGACGGTTCGGCCGATGCCTTCGACGCCAGCTTCGGATCGGTGTCATTTCGCTTCATTCGATTCATCCGGAGTGCATGGCATCCGTTTCCGGCAGGATGTCGAACACGTTCAGCTGGTCCGGTTTGAAAACGAACTTCTTCGCCCGATAATCCAAGATGGTACGAAATAGGGTATCGAAACAGCGCGGCATTATGCCGCGGTACTGAACATCCCGATCATGGTATACGTTTTCCCATTGCATGTTACTCCATAGGTAAAGAACAGCCCATTCTTCATACGGATCAGCGCTTCAATCAACGGTTGAGCCACCGCCGAGCACAGTTTGTGCTGCGGTGCACCCGATTCGAATGCGTGCCGGAATAGGTATTAGGTTTCCTTTGGGTTTGAAATCTTATAGTTGATTACAATTTCGGGCGGTATTAAGACATCCATATTGTGAGCGGCCACCCGCAGACAGCAAAGATCGGATTCGCACGGTAATGGACAAGCTCGACAGTAGACGTGAACTGTATTGAGTATTGCTTGGCAATTTGTTGCCAGAATTTCCACGACTTGATAGAGGCGCTGCCCTTGGGAACACCTTGATAGTTGTTTTTTTGCCGCCTATCAACAAATAACCAAATTTGAAATAACTTTTCTATAAAACAATTTTTTTCTACTTACATCGTCTTCATTTTTGAAACAGTTGTAACGATTTAGAATGTAATACAGGTTTATCATTAAAAGCACTTTCACAACGAAAACGAAATCGCTAGCGAAATGCGAAACAAAAATATTGAAATACGCTGGCTGACCAAGTGACGAACGAAAAAATGTTTGACATTTCTCGCTGTCGTGTTGCCGCTTGCCGCCAAAAAACTGCAACAAAAAACTACAAGGTATACAGCCCTAAGGGTTGTACGAAAGGGTGACGTAGGACTTTTAATCGATGAAGTATAACTTTATGTCTGATCATTAGATCAAAGACTAATGCAAACTGCATTTATGGCATATGCATATCTGAGTATCTGTGAGTATCATTGTTTGAGTGTTTATTTGTAAAAGAGCGAAATATTCTGATTTAATTTTTCATTGAATCAATGGTGGTTTTGAAAAAAACCGTTTGAAATTATTTGGTGGCCCTGAAAAGAACTATGTTTGAGCTGATAGCACTTCTTAAAAATCAGGACTATAATTATTGTTGCCAATATATAGATGGATGTCGCTATTCGGTCCTTTAAACTCTAGGATGATGGTTGCCCGCTAATACAGGAGTATTAGGAAATACCAAATCACTGTAAAGTAGAAATGGATTAGTTTTATCAAAATACTGACCGCCCGTCAGTCGCCCTGCTGCTGAATTTACTGCCAGTCAGTCGTTCCGTTTCCGTTTGCCATCAGTGTTGGTTTACGATAATTGTTGATTTCAGATAATCGCCGCCACCACAATGTTTGTTCGATTTAATCGACGTTTTTCGGCGAAATAAGTATGAAGATTTAAATTACCAGTTAGTCCGGACGTTTCGAGCTACTAATGGTCTTCGCTCATCATCTGCGGACAACTTTTTCGTCCATTAGTAGTAGTAGAACGAAGTAGAACCTAATGGACGAAAAAGTTGTCCGCAGATGATGAGCGAAGACCAGTAGTAGCTCGAAACGTCCGGACTAACTGGTAATTTAAATCTTCATACTTATTTCGCCGAAAAACGTCGATTAAATCGAACAAACGTTTACGATAATTGCGATCGCAGTTGCCGCCAAAATGCCATCGGCTTTGCCTCCAATTGCCATCAATGTTACCACTAACAACCGGTGTTGCCGCGAAATGTCCTTGGTCTTGCCACCAATTGCCTTCCCAAGCCCTTGGTTTGCCACCAATTGCCGGTGTTTCCGCCGAAATTCCATCGTTTTGCCATCGGCGTTGCCGCCAATTACTGGTGTTGCCCCACCAATAGCCGTCGACGGTAAATACTGACCGTCCGTCAGTGCAATCGTGCGATAAATGAGCAGATGGCGAACCAAGTGTGCTATTTAATAGTCACTGGCCCTGCCGCTGCTACTTGTAAGCTAGTGTAGGTGTTGGGGGAAACCAGATCGACTGCTACTGCTGCTCAAATGATTATCCGACGCTGATCGAGCAAGCACTTCCCATGTTTACCATGGTACAACGCAAAATGGAACGTTAACCATTTAGAAAGTTTCCATTCTTCAATTACTATAGTTCTTATAAGAACTGTTTAAGACCACAATGGCCTGCTGCTGAATTTGCTGCCCATCAGTCGATCCGTTTCCATTTGCCTTCAGTGTTGGTTTGCGATAATTGCCATTGAAACTGCCGCCAAAATGCCATCGGGTATGCCTCGAATTGCTGCAAAAGTCCTTAGATTTGCATTAGATTGCCGGTGTTGCCGCCAAAATGCCATCGTTTTTACCTCCAATTGCTGTCGGTGTTGCCGCCAAATGCCGTTGGTTTCGCCACCAATAGCCGTCGATGATAAATACTGACCGTCCGTCAGTGCGATCGTGCGATAAATGAGCAGGCGGCGAACCAAGTGTACCATTTTATAGTCACTGGCACTGCCGCTGCTACTTGTAAGCTAGTGTAGGTGGTGGAGGAAACCATATCGGCTGCTGCTGCTTAAATGATTGTCCGACACTGATTGAGCAAGCTATCGAACAATTTCGCATGTCTGCGATGGGGATAATGCAAAATGTAACGTAAAGTGCATCGTGTGGGATTCACGTTGGCCATTACCCGCTGATTCCGCTTGTCTTCGGGGTTGGTGTTGCCGTCAATAGCCATCGATGTTGCCAATTGGATTGGAAAAGGGGTGTGGCTTACAAAGTGGTCTCAAAGGTTATCATTTGGATCCAAATCCATTGGTGTATCTAATTGTCGTCTGTGCCTGTGAAGCTAGGCGATCACAAGGGAAATGTGTGGGAAAATTTGACCTTAAAACTTTACACACATTTTCACTATTTAGCGTATAAAAAATTATTATTAATATGTTACTATAAAATTGCTGGACATTTTATCTATCCAACGACATATTAACTGTTATGTTTCGTTCAGTAGTATAGTAGCTATTAGCGTTTGAAATATTTCATTCAAACGTTACACTTCTATTTTTCGTTTTTACAAAGTGCTACCCAGTCCCAGTATAGTAAACAAAGACGTAGTCCTACGTCAAAAAGCTCCCGTGCATTTACCGATTTATGGCAAAGCAAGTTGCGGTTTCACCGAGAAATGGTATTTGTTATTGCTGATTCCGGTAAAATGAAGAAAACCGGAATATTCGTCACATTTTTTTAACGATTATCGGCATTTCGAAAATAATTACTGAAGTACGTGAAACCAAATTGCCGAGATGATGTAAAATGTTATTTTTTAACGAGATATCGTTAAAAATAATTTTTACCGTTGAATTCGGCATGAAATTTTACCGAGAGCAAAAATCAAAATTAAGTGTGTAACATTTGCATCGAACTGAGAAAATCAACAGTGAAATAATAGCCACATCAACAGTGAAATTACAGAAAATCAACAGGGAAATAGCCTAAATCCTATTTAGGCTGTGAACCATTCGCAAAATTTTTAGCTTTTTGGTTAAAATTTGACAGTACGATGGTTTTTCGAAAATAACCCTGCTCGGGAGCATGCTTAGTTTTAAGGCTGTGAACCATTTCGTGAAATTTTTAACTTTTTGGTTAAAATTTGACAGTACGATGGTTTTTCGAAAATAACCCTGCTCGAGTGCTCGGGAACATGGTTAGTTTTAACCAGAGGGGATCTATCGGTAAGGAATTAGGAAACACACATGTGAAGGGGCAGGCAGGTGACCATAATTTTCAATGCCACTCTTGCTACTTTTTTTCTTACCGATTTGCTGCTCTTACCTGTATATGTAGCTTCCGAAAAGTTTATTAGTTTGTTTTATTTACGCTAAAAATCAGATAAATCCATTATCGGGATCAAAACAATACAAACGAAAATTGCGCTGCGTGTTTGGGTTTGAGTTTCTGTCTACTGCAGCAGACAAAAATAGAGTTGCGAGTCCCTTGGCTCGAAATCAATCACACGCCGTTTGGTCCATGACAGTACAAACGTCATGGACCAAACACCATCTGCAGTAACCAAGCCCATGGCAGACAACCATGTTCTCGCCGCCAACATCTCGTGTGTGCGAAAATGATATAGCAATTCAGCACCGCGTTTCACTCAACTGCCTCAACTGTCTAGAAGTTTCGTTAAGTGTGTGTTGACTGCTACTACTTTCGAAGCCAATTATTTCGTGATTTTCTCTAAGTTGAATCGCTTAAATCGTTTTGCTAACGCGTTCTTAGTAATTCGCATTTGTTTCTTAAATCGAACATTGTGGAGTTTTGGTGAACCGTCTGTTCGTTACCGCTACCGAAGAAGTTTTATTTTGCGGCTTTATTGTTTCGCCGAGTGCCAAGTGATATCTACTGCCTTTGTTTTGTTTGCGACGTAAACATTCGTTAAGTTTCGCAGCCGCTGGTCGATCAAAACAAAACAAAATGGATAAGAAATTGTGCGGGGAATGCAACCTGGATATTAATGATCTCGAGCCCATCTGCTGCGGACTGTGTGATAATTGTTATCATATAAATCAACAATGCTGTGGTATAAACAGCCGCCTGTGTAAGGAATTCTTTGTACAAGGCAAAATAATATTCATTTGCCCTACGTGCAGAGTCATGCTTAACGGTCGCTCTATTTGTGCTTATGTCGAAGATTTACAGAAAAATCAAACAATCCAATCGCAAAATCTCAACGATCTGCCTGAACAAGTTCAAAAGCTCGCAGATGCCGTTGATGGATTGAGTAAGAAAATCGACAGTTTGCCTTGTATACCGATGAATGATAGTGCCCCTCCCGGTACTCCTGCGATCATACCCGCTACGCCTGTTTGGCCAAAAAGTGCAAAACGTCGCCGTACCGAACGCGTGCCTATCAACATTGAATCAGACCGTGGTGCAAACAATATTGATCTGAGCGATCTGTCGGTGCCATCAATTGTTTCTGTCGCGCCGCAGCAACGCTTTTGGCTATATTTGTCCGGACTGAACCCACAGCTTACCGACAGTGATATACAAAAAATTATTTCACGTTGCCTGCATACGACTGATCCTGTTGTTGCTGTACGACTCGTGCGTAAAGGAATGGATACATCTAATTACTCTTACGTATCATACAAAATCGGCTTGGATCCAAATCTTAAAAATGCAGCTTTAGATCCAGCTTCTTGGCCAACCGGCATATTATTCCGGGAATTCGTCGATGTACCAAAAAACTAGATGCTGCTTCTCATGATTCTACCATTGGATGTCACTACCCGTTTTCTTCGTGTGATTCTTCTGTTGCTGCTACTCTGGACCCGGGACACCCTTTAACAGGCACTATGGAAGCCCCAACCCCCTCCGAATCAGTCGCGCTACCTGCTGTTACTCGCTACTGTTATCGTCCCGGACCTGATGTCGGAGTGCGGGATGGGGTCTTCCAGCCTGTAATCGCAGGCATGTATGATTACAATTTTGAACTTTCGATACCTGACAATCCTTCCTGTTCCAGTATACCGGCGCCGTGCTCTGCCGAGGAGCAATCGAAGCTTGTTACAAACGACATTTCGCTCATGTACCAGAATGTACGCGGGCTGCGAACAAAAATCGACGAAATCTACTTGAGTACCGTTGACTGCCTGTACGATGTCATAATGTTTACCGAAACAGGCCTGGATGATCGTATTAATTCAATTCAACTGTTTGGTAATTCGTTTAATGTTTTTCGATGCGATAGGAGCCATTTGAATAGTGACAAACGGTCGTTTGGAGGTGTTTTGATTGCCGTGGCAAAACAGTACTCATCTGCTCTATTCGAACCCGTACATGGCAAACATCTGGAGCAGGTCTGTGTTAAGGCGACCATTCATGGTTCTAAATTTTTACTTTGTGCCCTGTACCTACCGCCCGATAAACGAAACGAAGTGGCAATCGTCGATGCCCACATTGCCTCTGTACGTGAACTTTGCGGCAGCAGCTCTGACAATAGCACTGTGATCGTTTACGGTGATTATAATCAGCCACATATCGCTTGGACTGCACACAGCAGCGTGATACAGCACAACAATTCCGTACAGCTTTCTGTGGCAAGCGCAGCACTGATCGATGGCATGGACTTTTTAAACCTTTGCCAGGTTAACATAGAGCGCAATCATCTTGGCCGGGTTCTCGATTTGGTGTTTACTACTGAAACCGATTTGTTGGTCGAAAGGTCCGTCGTGCCATTAACACAGCCGGATTTACATCACCCTCCCTTACTCATCTCGCTCCCCGCCACTCACCATCAAGTGATCGCTCCAGAGTGTGCTGCTTCTGTGAGAGGTGAGTTAAATTACCGGAAAATCGACTACGACGCTCTTATTGCACATCTTTGTAATATTGAATGGACCAGGTTATTCGGTACAGACTCTGTTGACACCATGTCTGCGCGCTTCTGTGATGTTATTCGCTTGTGGTTATATGAGAATTTGCCCTTTGTAAAACCCGCTTCAACTCCTGCGTGGAGCACAAATTTGCTTCGTCGTCTAAAGCGCGTGCGCAATAAATTCCAACGTAAGCATCGTCGGTGGCGTACTAATCAAACTAAACAAGATTTTAAACGGGCTAGTGAAGATTATAGGCGGCTAAATGCAAGCCTTTACAAGTCGTACGTCTTACGCATTCAAACAGACCTACGCAGAAACCCGAAAAAGTTTTGGACGTTTGTAAATTCGAAACGAAAATGTTCCTCGGTTCCATCTGATGTTTACCTTGACGATACCGAATCATCTTCTGAATCCGATTCGTGTGAACTATTTGCTTCGTTCTTCTCGTCTGTTTTCGCCTGCGACCCTGGACCAACAAGGGCTACTGATTGTGGTGCGTCGCTGGTCCCAGCCGATTTCGTCGACATCGATGTCTTCGCGATTACCCCGGATATGATTACTGCTGCCGCAAAAAAATTAAAAACATCGTACTGTGCTGGGCCTGATGGAATTCCTGCCGTTGTATTTTGCCGTTGCGCTGAAGCTTTAGCTATGCCGCTTTGTTGTATATTCAACAAATCATTTGCACAGGGGAAATTTCCTAAGATTTGGAAGCATTCATTTATGTTTCCGGTCTTTAAGAATGGGGACCGCCGAAGTGTCAGAAATTACCGTGGCATTACCAATTTGCCCGCTGCCTCCAAATTGTTCGAAATAATTGTGGGTGGCGCCTTAATTCAACGTACTCGACACTACATTTCTTCGGACCAACACGGTTTCATGGCTGGCCGCTCCGTGACAACAAATCTCCTAGACTTCACCTCTAACTGCATTGCCGTAATGGAACGTAAGCTACAAGTGGATGTGATATATACCGATTTAAAAGCCGCCTTCGACCGCATAAATCACCGCGTACTGCTTGACAAAATCTTGCGACTGGGTGCCTCGCAACAATTTGTCACATGGCTCCGCTCGTATTTGTGTGATAGGGTTCTGCAAGTGAAACTTGGGTCTAAGTTATCGTTGCCGTTCACAAATATATCTGGTGTACCTCAAGGCAGTAACTTGGGTCCATTTTTGTTTATTTTATTCTTCAACGACGCTGCCTCTGCTCTTGGAACTGATTGCAGACTGGTATATGCTGACGATCTAAAAATTTACTTGACGATTCGTTCTATCGAGGATTGTCTTCGTCTTCAGTTACTATTAGACACATTTGTGGACTGGTGTAAATCGAACCACATGACCATCAGCATTACTAAATGCGAGATTATGACATTCCACCGTATCAAATCGCCGATCGTATATGACTACAGAATTAACGGACAGGTATTGAGAAGGGTCGATTGCGTTAACGATCTTGGTGTCACACTAGACTCGAAAATGGCATTTGATCGTCATCGTGCACAGGTAATCTCAAAAGCAACGCGCCAGCTTGGATTTATAGCCAAAATTGGCCGAAATTTCAGTGACCCACATTGTCTCAAAGCACTTTATTGCGCATTAGTCCGACCGATCCTCGAAAACGCGTGTATAGTGTGGACTCCACACCAGCTGTATTGGACCCTTCGAATTGAACGAGTTCAGAGAAAGTTTATACGACTGGCTCTACGTAATCTGCCTTGGCGTGACCCAAACAATTTGCCTCCGTATCCTGACCGCTGCCGTTTGCTTGGATTAGATACATTAGAATGTCGACGTAAGATTCAACAGGCTTTGTTCGTGGCCAAACAGTTAAATGGTGAAATTGACTCACCGAAATTACTGTCGCTCATGAATTTCCGTGCAGCTGAAAGGACTTTGAGGCCGTCATCATTGCTGACTAACCTGTTTCACCGTACCGAATTTGGCCGCAACGAACCAGTTACATCGTGTGTCAGAGTGTTTAGCTGTGTTGAGGAGCATTTCCAATTTGGCGAATCACTAAGTAAATTTAAGCGGTTGGTGAGAACAAATTTATTATAGATATTAGAGTAAGTTCATTTAGACGTATAAGTCAGATGAATTGTAAAACAAACAAATAAACAAATAAACTGCTAGCAGTCTGATTTGGGCCCGCTGTCAAATTTTGAGCCCCGGACATGCTGTCGCTGACGTTTACTGCAGCTTGATATAGAGATGTCGATGGGGTGGCGGTAACGCACACATGTATATGGAATTTGACAGCAATAGTACAGTGTTACCAGGTCGATTGCCCATTTTCCCGCTGCCCAGAGGTTGATTTCCCGCTGAAATCCCGCTGTCTAGAGTCTATTTCCCGCTAGAAATCCCGCTGAATCAAAAATCATGTTATTCTTTCGTTTCTGGTGCAGAATTAAAATTAAAAAATATTCATTTCAGTAAGGCTTGCATTTGAAATCAAGATGATCTGCTGAAATTGAGAGGGTGCAATTAAATGAACACTATGCAAATTTGCTGCATTCATGTTGACGAAGCTTCAGGAAACAGAAAAAGAAATATCTTGTTATCCCTCATATAATGACAGTTTACTACGACGACATTTCGCAAGAATTATAAGATTAAGGAGTCTAAGAACACATGCGAAAATTTCGAAAGAAGCTTTTAGCAAAAATTCTCTTTCTGTGTGTAGCTATGATAAAAATCATGCAAAATTTCAACAACGCTGGCAAATGGTTATGGTTTTTGGTGACAAAAGAAGATATGTTTCAATCTTTACAAGTAGCCAAAATTCAAAAATATCTGTAAAGCGCATCGGCTCTTTGTTCTCGCTGATATTTTGTTTTAGCAAAAATGTACCGATTTGTCTTTTAGACTTAGGTTTTATCGGCTCATCAGCCAATTTGTTTTGGTTTTGTTAAACAAATGCTGCGGTATATAGCAAATTATGATGTATATAGATACATAAGTTGTTTGTGTTGTTTTGTTTGCAATTCATGATTTTGCCATTGGCAACGAATTAGTTTGTGGAAAAATTAGGAATACGCAAAACGGATTGGTTTGGTGGTCTTCTTCTTCAGTAAGTTCTAATGAGTATTTGTCAGAACTGATCCCATTCTAGGCAAAAACCACGGAGTTGTCTAATCAACAGAATATACTGAACCATCTGCCAATGCATGAGCAGACATTAGACTGTCAATAAACGAAATTTTTTGCTGTCAACCTCTCTGTCAGCACTCTTCTTGCCTACCAAATATCGCTAAATCGAGATCCCGCTAAAATCCCGCTGAGTTATTTAAGAAAACCGCTAGATTCCCGCTAGCCGCTGTTTGGTTATTAAGTCCCGCTATCCGGCTTGAAACCCCGCTAAATCTAGCGGGAAAACCGCTGATCTTGCATCGCTGGCAATAGATCCCCCCTGGTTTTAACCAAGTTCTGAGAGTCAATGAGATATGCACAGGTGAAGAAGAGAGCTTCGATGCGTTTCACTGATTTTGAAGTAGGACTACTTCTTTGATTTCTATATTGGGGTGCACTTTAGAAAAACGAAAAGGGAACATGTAACGAAAAGTGGTTATGGTTTGCACGCTTATAACTCAGTCATCCGTCAACAGATTCTAGAGATATTGGTATCAATCGATTGGAAATTTTTCAAAAAATCCATAATAATACAATAGATTCCATGCTTTCCAAAAAAACGTTTAATAATTGAGAAAATTTTAGACGGATATTCATTATTTCATTATTTTGAAGTTTTTGCCTTCCCACGCCAATGCTTCCCTAGCACAGATGACAGAAATATATACGAAATGAGCTATGGGTTAAGCTGACCTTTGATTGTATTTAATTTACGCTCTATAGAATCCGCTCGAAAATTGTTTAGCTTCAGCGGTTGCTGCTTGCTCGGAATAAGGCATCGAAGACATTCAAATTCACCAAGCAAGACGCCAACAAACCGAAGAAGCCACCGACTCGTCCGCCAGCGAACGATATGGTTTTTGCTGCTATCAATACCCAGTAAAATCAATGGATCCTCGCTGCAAGCCGTTAGAAGTAAATCGCCGTTAGCCTCAATTGTGACGTTCCAAGGTTAGACACATTCGTGAAAAAGGTTTTGAAATTAACTGTCGAAAAGCTGGTCCAAACAAAAAGAACAGGCGATTCCGATTCGTTCAAGGTTGATAAAACGGACGAAAACAATTTATCTTTGCTAACTGCTGCAAAGGCGGCTCCGATTAAAGCTGTACTAGTAAATATGCGATGGTGCCCCCGAACAAAAATCTACTAAGCCAATGAAAAAAACCGTAGGAAAGGCACCGAAAGCCCCAGTCAAAGGAAGTCGTTCCAGCGGAGAAGGTGCCCGAAAAAAACTGTTGCCTAGATGTAAATTTCGTTGATTTGCATTACTAATATCTGGTAGAAAACAATCAGTTCTTTTAAGAACTACTGAATAAAAGTATACGAAGCAGTAAAATTGATTTTTCTCACATTTTAAAGTGATGTTGGCAGTTTAGTATGAGCGTTCGAAGTACGAGCCCGTCAGAAATTACATGTTTAAACTGTATTAAGACAAACCTTTCGAAGAATATTTCTGTCTTCTTTTTCCTATCGCGCTTTGCGGCCTTTCCACTGATTTTCGGTGGCATGAAGACGATGTCGATGCTTCATATTAGGTTGCTCGTTGCTGTGCAGAAACTGGTAGCTCTTCATTAAGGAAGCACCGGACACCGGTTTTGTTCAAACAATGTATTGTACGGTTTCGTTGTACGTTGTACCGCCTTTCTTTCGTGTCTATGATTCTCTGCCCTACGTTGATCCGCCTTTGTTACAACTTGGTGCCGTTTGCTCTGGTATATAATCAGAAGTAAGCCGGCGAACGGCATCATTTTCGCATTGACATCGGTACGGTACAGAGCAGACAGCAGAGAGTTGCGATTTATCTCCCTCACTGGACTCGGCAAACTGGTAAAACGCAGCGCAGCGGCAGCAGCAGCCGATCATTGTTTGGTGTAGAGTGCGCAGAACGCGTTGGTACCGGAGCATCGATCTATTATCTGCTGTATTAGAATATTTGGTTGCGGAAGCGGAAGAGCTTGAATTAATGGAAAATGCTCTGTCCGGTAACCATTGTCACCATTGCCCTGGGAGGTGTTGTTTCAAACATTCAAGCCATTCTGCTGGCCGGATTTTCAACCTCATAAATTACCACAACCCGTCCTTTTTAGGACGAACGAATTTTGTTAATGAAGAGATGAAAATTTTCTGTATACTAAATTTCTTTAATTAAATTTCCAAAAGTCGCTGATTCTTTAAATCATGAAGAATTTCTTCTGATTTGATCTATAAAACGTTAAATATATGGTGACTCACCATGCGGTCTTCTAACTCATGACGTTGCTTTAATTTTATTTTTGCTAAAAATTTTTGCCTTCCCACGCCAATACTTCCCTAACACGGATGACTGAAATATATAGGAGAAGACCTATGGATTAAATTCCCTTTGAATCAAAGGGATCAAAGTTTGATTGTATTTAATTTACGCTCTATAGAATCCGCTCGAAAATCGTTGAGCTTCAGCTGTTCTTTCCCGGAATAAGGCAACGAAGACATCCAAATTCACTAAGCGAGACGCCAATAAACCGAAGAGTCAACGGATCCTCGTTGCAAGCCGTCTAGAAGTATATCGCCGCCAGCTACAATTGTGACGTTTCAAGGTTGGACACATTCGTGAAAAAGGCTTTGAAGTTAGTTTTCAACAAGAGAAAGCTAGTCCAAACAAAGAACTGGCGCTTCCGGTTCGTTCGCCTACCAAACTTGCTAGCGAGAAGCAAGATTACTAAGTCAATGAAGACCATAGCAAAGGCATCGAAAACTCCAAAGCCAAAAGAAGTTCTAACGGAGAATGCTGTCCGAAAAAAGCTGCTGCCAAGCAGTAAATTTCTTCGATTTGTATTATTAACAGCTGGTAGAAAACAATCAGTTCTTTTAAGAACTACTGAATGTATGAGTATATGAAGCAGTTGAATTGATTTTGCGAACGGCATCATTTTCGCGTTGTTTGGGTTACAAATAATAATGAGAGTTACGATGTTATCTCCCTGTCCGGACGCGGCAAAGGTGGTAAAACTCGGCAGCAGCCGATTATTGTTTGGTGTGGAGTGGAAATTACGCCGACCGACTGACCGATTCAATACATCGATCTATTTAAAACAAAGCTGCCAGACTGGTGCAGTATTTTTCTTACGAATGATTAAATTGAAACTTTCATTCTTTACTTTGCTTGATTATTATTTAGCTGCGAAAATAGTAAAACTTCTGCGACCTTGCCATTTCCAGCACACCACAGACGACCTTCATAGCGTAATGGCGGATTGCTGTAACGGCATCACGAAACAAAATCCGGAGTGATTCGCGATTGGGGCTCAACTACAAATTGTAAACAAATCGTTTTATCACACCATCAGCCTTAAAAAGACTGATAATATCCTTGGCAAGAATCCTTTCTTCTGTTTTAATCGTTAAAATTATTTAAAACAAGTTTTTAGTGATGGGCGATAGAAGTGTTTAATCAAAACAAAAGACAGTTTGCAGTTTAGCCCCTCGCATTGTTATGAAGTGACAGGCTTATTTGCAAATCGTTTTGTAAACAGACGATAGTAAAGAGCGAAACTGCGTTGTTTTCAAAACACAGGCGCATTGTAAACAGGCGAAACTAAATAAAAAAATCAAAACAAGGCGAAACAGGGCTTGGCGAATCTCATTGTCAAAAGGCTTTGAGGCTCATTCCAAGGGGCTCAACTATAAAACTTAGATTTTGAGTTTGAATGCACAAATTTTATGCAGTATTGTTGTGAAATTATAAGATTGATTTATTCTACACCAATTTATGTCTTTAAACTTGATTTTTGTAACTGTTATTTAAATTAAGATTTGAAAATGTACTGGAAAATTATCACAGTGATATTTCTCATCGTTCACACTTTGTTAGTTGCGCCCTTATCGCGAATCACTCCGGAAATACAGATGCCAGCGGTCCAGTGCCAGTCCAGGCAGAATCGTAATCGTGTTCCCAACCTTCCTTAACAAAACAGCAGCGTGTCCATGATGTAGTCGAAACTCGAAACAAATCGTATCACATACACATGTGTTTAAAGCTGCCTAGCGGAACCTGGGATGCCAGATTTTTGCAAAAAATAATCTGCATCTACCCGAAACTGTTCGAAATAATTCCCCAAATCTGCACCAACATGTATCACATGTAAGAACACAATTCTTTAACCCACGGTTACTCGCGCTATTGTATTTTATACAACGCCTATGGAACTCTTACCACAGAGAACAGACTACCAGGTAATTGACAAAAAGTGTGTAAAAGTTTTTTATGTGATCTACGAGTAATCCTTCAATAGAGCACCCCTTGAGCAGTAAGTGGCAAACTAAATCTTGATGTCGCTGCCATCGCTGCTATGTAACTCCAGCACAAAGAAATATTGATAAAGGTACATGAATATTTTTTTATGCGTTTGGCAAACTATTTCTGGAGGGCGCTACCGACAGATTTTACACACAAAAAATCGATTACTTCCTTCGAGCCTGTTAATCTGTTCTCTGTGCTCTTACTTTATGTCATTCACCCCTATTCTGTATTTCGAACGAGTCTTTATTTCGTTCGACTTGCTTCGAACGAAATGTTTTGCTCATTTGATTTTGCTGGCGGAAATTTCGTTCGAAAGAACTTTCGTTCGTAATACCGGGTCGTTCGAAATATAGAATAGCGGTGATTATGTCTTGGGATTCTGACAATAAAGATAGTTACTGTTCTCAGCAGTTGATCAGTAGACCAAGTTCTTTCAATTGGTGGACAAAGTTTTATAAGTTTTTCACCTATTGGCACTAATATTTGAGCACATTCTGTTCTGTTCTACCATGCCCATGAATCTAAAATGGCGCGAGTAACGAAAGGTTAATGCGCAACTTGAGTATCTATATATGAAATTCATACAAATATCACCGGCTTTAGCATTGGGAGACGAATTGCACTACATTCGTAGTCCTACTTCAAGCCTGCGCCCGTGCCACTAGGCATGGACCCTTGTACTTTTTCGTTGCATTTTTTACATTGGTATGGATGCTTATCGCATAATAAATTTGTTCAAACAACCCAGGTTGATATGAGATGAATTTTATCTATCAAATAAAAGCAAATGAACATCAAAAATTCATCCGATTTTAACTCGGACAGAAAAAAATAATATTTTCATCCTCACCTTATATGCTCTCATTGAGCAAAAAAATCAAAAAAAAACAGGGGCTTGCGATGGGTGCCATGTTTTTGTTGCCAACATCTCAGCACATCTCGACATATGTGTCGTGCTCCGAGACAGATTTGCTGCTGTCCTTCAGCCAGCCTTTTTTTGCCAGCGCCGCCGTCCATCCCTTCTGCTGTTCGGGGGTGAACAGCAGAGTACCGCGCCGTCGGTGTGGATCTGCCTCCTTGGATTGAGCAGTGGTCTACCCTCCAAAGGGGCCACTGATTTCGCTGCCTGCTGCTGCTTCTGCTGCTGGTCCATGGTTCAGCTGCTGCTTGCTGCTTCTCCAAAAGTCGTCACAAGAATGAGGATTCACATGGATGACGTCCGTTTATATAGCATCGCTCGGCAGCTGACGCACCGTTGCCATATTGGACTATAATACGTTGCATTGACAGTGTTGTCAGAGCAGACCGATGTGAAACGCTTTATTATTTTTTTCTAGTTCATGATGTTTATTCATCATTAATTATTATTATTATTCTTATCTCCCACATTCTCCTACTTCACTACTCTTAACGAAAATTGTGTGCGATGGATCAATGTGGAAAAGTGTTATTTTTCTAATGCTCTTTTACACCTTCAATATTGGATTTAAAATCGTTTTCGCAACAAAAGAAGAGCAATAGTCAATATTGTTTGGCTAGAAATCGGCAACTAACCTTCAATTTATAAACTGCTGTGTTTATTATGCTTCACATAACGAAAAAATGAATCTCACATTCGACGTAAATAGCCTAATCCGTTTTTAAAGATGTATTTTTCCATCAATCCAAATGTAATAAATCAGCCGTTAGGTGAAATAACATGTAATTTTATGATTATTTGCAATGCTTCATTTAGGTGCATGTCAAAAAAGTATAAGGGTCCATGCCTAGTGGCACGGGCGCAGGCTTGAAGTAGGACTACGAATGTAGAGCAATTCGTCTCCCAATCGGAACACCGGACAGAGCATTTCCCACCAATTTAAGCCCTTCTGCTTCCGCGACCAAAATTTGGGTTTTCTAGCTTATTTAATATTCTATTATAGCAGCTTATTGTCAATTGCAAGTAAAATTGTACCATCCAAAGTGCGATATCGCTCATAAAAGTGCTATTTTGCATTAAATCGTTTTGGTATCTTCGGCGCACTTTTTCGTTATCTTCCAAGCAATAAGTGCGCCGAAGAGACCGAAACGATTTAAGCTAAAATAGCACTTTTATGAGCGATTGCGCACTTATTGATTGGACAGTTTTCCTTGCAATTGACAATAATAGATCGATGTTTCGAATCCAACACGGTCGGCGTAATTTACACTCCACACCAAACAATAACCGGCTGCTGCCAAGTTTTACCACCTTTGCCGTGTCCGGAAAGGGAGATAAAATCGTAACTCTCATTATTATTTGCAACCCAAACAACGCGAAAATGATGCCGTTCGCAAAATCAATTCAACTGCTTCATATACTTATTCAGTAGTTCTTAAAAGAACTGATTGTTTTCTACCAGCGGTTAATAATACGAATCGAAGAAATTTACTGCTTGGCAGCAGCTTTTTTCGGACCGCATTCTCCGTTAGAACTTCTTTTGGCTTTAGAGTTTTCGATGCCTTTACTATGGTTTGGACCAGCTTTCTCTTGTTGAAAACTAACTTCAACGCCTTTTTCACGAATGTGTCCAACCTTGAAACGTCACAATTGTAGCTGGCGGCGATATACTTCTAGACGGCTTGCAACGAGGATCCGTTGACTCTTCGGTTTATTGGCGTCTCGCTTAGTGACTTTGGATGTCTTCGTTGCCTTATTCCGGGGAAGTAGCAACAGCTGAAGCTCAACGATTTTCGAGCGGATTCTATAGAGCGTAAATTAAATACAATCAACCTTTGATTCAAAGGGAATTTAATCCATAGCTCTTCTCCTATATATTTCTTTCATCCGTGTTAGGGAAGCACTGGCGTGGGAAGGCAAAAATTTTTAGCAAAAATAAAATTAAAGCAACGTCATGAGTTAGAAGACCGCATGGTGAGTCACCACATATTAAACGTTTTATAGATCAAATCAGAAGAAATTCTTCATGAATCGGCGACATTTGGAAATTTAGCATACAGAAAATTTTCATCTCTTCATAAACAAATTCGTTCATCCTAAAAAGGACGGGTTGTGGTAAATTGTGTGGTTGAAAATCCGTCCAGAAGAATGGCTTGAATGTTTGAAACAGCACCTCCCAGGGCAATGGTGACAATGGTTACCGGTTTCCATTGATTCAAGCTCTTCCGCTCCCGCAACCAAATATTCTAATATAGCAGATAACAGATCGATGCTCCGGTACCAATGCGTTCGGCGCACTTTACACAATGATCCGCTGCTGCTGCTGCTGCCGCTGCGCCTGCGCTGCGTTTTGCCAGTTTGCCGAGTCCAGTGAGGGAGGTTTAATCACAACTCTCTGTCTGTTCTGCACCGTACCGATGCCAATGCGAAAATGATGCCGTTCGCCGGCTTACTTCTGATTATATACCAGAGCATACGGCAGCAAGTTGTAACAAAGGCGGATCAACGTAGGGCAGAGAATCATAGACACGAAAGAAAGGCGGTACAACGAAATCGTACTCCGTACATTGTTTGAACAAAACCGGTGTCCGGTGCTTCCTTAATGAAGAGCTACCAGTTTCTGCAAAAGCAACCTAATATGAAGCATCGTTTTCATGCCACCGAAAACCAGTGGAAAGGCCGCAAAGCGCGATAGGAAAAAGAAGAAGAAGCCACGCCACTAGGAGAGCAACGCTATTTTCTTTCATTTAATGCCGACAGGGATGGCACGGCAACGGGCATGACAGACGTGCACTCACAGATGTGTGTGGTTGTGCCGGGTGAGTTTGCCAAGCGCGCCGTCTCAGAAGGTACCAAAGTATACCGGCCTATAGTAAATGTATCTGGTCAGACTTCTGTAGCTATACAACAATTAGCCCTTTTTAGGGCCTAATATATAAATGAAGATGCAATTCAATTTTCTCACTAAACGCTTAGTCTTGAATTACGAAGTGGCGCAGTTTTCATTTGCCAGATAATGTGGCTTACTCGTTTCATGTTTTTAGAAAGAATCTTAAATTCGTATTATTTTGCATGTGTATGAACAATTTTGTTCAGAAATATTCTTCGGAATGTTTCGTCTTAATACAGTTTAAACATGCAATTTCTGACGGGCTCATACTTCGAAATCTTATACTAAACTGCCAACATCACTTTAAAATGTGAGAAAAATCAATTTAACTGCTTCGTATACATTTATTCAATAGTTCTTAAAAGAATTGTTTTCTACCAGATATTAGTAATGCAAATCAAGGAAATTTACATCTAGGCAACAGTTTTTTTCGGGCACCTTCTCCGCTGGAACGACTTCCTTTGACCCTGGGGCTTTCGGTGCCTTTGCTACGGTTTTCATTGGCTTAGTAGATTTTTATTCGAGGGCACCCGCATATTTACTCCAGTAGTACAGCTTTAATCGGAGCCGCCTTTGCAGCAGTTAGCAAAGATATTGTTTTCGTCCGTTTTATCAACCTTGAACAAATCGGAAGCGCCTGTTCTTTTTGTTTGGACCAGCTTTTCGACCAGCTAATTTCAAAACCTTTTTCACAAATGTGTCCAACCTTGGAACGTCACAATTGTGGCTAGCGGCGATTTACTTCTAACGGCTTACAGCGAGGATCCATTGATTTTACTGGGTATTGATAGCAGCAAAAACCATATCGTTCGCTGGCGGGCGAGTCGGTGGCTTCTTCGGTTTGTTGGCGTCTTGCTTGGTGAATTTGAATGTCTTCGATGCCTTATTCCGAGCAAGCAGCACCCACTGAAGCTCAACAATTTTCGAGCGGATTCTATAGAGCGTAAATTAAATACAATCAAAGGTCAGCTTAACTTATAATTAACTTATAACTTAAGCTTATATATTTCTGTCATCTGTGCTAGGGAAGCATTGGCGTGGGAAGGCAAAAACATGAAAATAATGAAATAATGAATATACGTCTAATATTTTCTCAATTATTAAACGTCTGTTTGAGAAACTTGGAATCTATTGTATTGTTATGGATTTTTTGAAAAATTTCCAATCGATTGATACCGATATCTCTAGAATCTGTTGACGGATGACTGAGTTATAAGCGTGCAAACCATAACCACTTTTCGTTACATGTTCCCTTTTCGTTTTTCTAAAGTGCACCCCAATATAGAAATCAAAGAAGTAGTCCTACTTCAAAACGTAAATTGACATGATTTTTTCAAAGCGTGTGTTTCTTACTTGTTTGTCAATTCCTCTCACGTTTTATTATTGATTTTGTCTGATATTAGATCTTTCTGGACTTCTTGTTCCTTTCTGAAATATTAGTGTCTTCCACTATTAGTAAAGTTTCGGTGGTACATTGCGTATTTGGAGCTTGGCTCTCTGTCCCTATTCGACAGGCTTCGCAACCAGCCACTAGTAAGCATAAGCATAAGCATACGCATAGGATACCGCTCGTGTGCTGCTACTCCGTTATTGACCAAGACCGATGAAAATTGCAAAATGATGGCTGGAAAAAGCATACTTGGGACAGCACGCTATTTTTCATTGTGCAACCTTATCAGGTCCCTGCATGCTGATCAATACCGACGCCGGCCACGTCCGAATGCGGGTCCTGGTGGGATGGAAAGGAATGTTAGTCCAATACTTGTTGCTACTAAAGACCAGGGAATCCTCTGCATCTTCACAAGTATTTCGGGAAAGGAATTGTTGTTAGTAGATGGGCGGAGCTAGATGGATAATGTAAGTATGTAAGCATCAGTCATATGAGACTAAGCTGGATATTCGAAAATTTTCTTGTAAAGTCAGTAACTACGAAAATTAAGATATAAAAAATACCTTTTTAACAAATTTAATACAATACCAATGGTGCTTATATACAACCATAATTTAATTTATATCAAAAAATACTATGCACATGCGAGATTTACGGCTCAAAAACCACGTAACAACTTGAACTTATCCGCGATCAGGGAAATCAAGGATAATGAAACGAGCCAATATAGTCCCTAAGTTGATAAGCATTTCCTCTTACCAACGCTAATATGCAGAGATATAGCGCCCTACACGCTTGGCTTCGCAACCAGCCACTAGTGTTATAAAAACCAGATACCTGACACCGTTCTCTTAATTGCTTTGCGTTAAAAAATAACATCGCTCATGGGCTCACTGACATGATCTCCACTGACAGCCGAAGAGCTAACTTGTGTGAAGCAAAGACATAATATTGATATCTCTATTATGCAAACGCTAACATTGAAAACATGCTTCCTACCAGCTACTTGCTAAGAGGGCATGACTTCCTAACCACTTTGAAGAAAATTAACTGACCACTCTTTAGCCGGGTAGTTAATATCTCACCTATTCTCACATTCCATTAGGTGACGCGAATCTAAACTTGTAGATTAGACTGTCCTTCGTCAGTTAACAGTTTTGACTATTAATACCATCATTACACAATTTTTCCACCATTAACCATTAGCAATGCATTAACCGCATTGGTACTCTCAAGAAAATATACTAACCGCCCTTCCGTCGGATAGTGGAAATATTCATACTCTTAGAAAACTTAACTAACCGCCCTTCCGTCGGATAGTTATCAACAAGAATTTCACCATTACACCGCCCTTCCGTCGGGTAAGGTATTATTTACAATGTTACTAACCGCCCTTCCGTCGGATAGTTATCAAAACCATTACACCGCCCTTCCGTCGGGTAAGGTATTGTTCACAATGTTACTAACCGCCCTTCCGTCGGATAGTTATCAAGATAAATTTCACCATTACACCGCCCTTCCGTCGGGTAAGCTATTATTTATAATGTTACTAACCGCCCTTCCGTCGGATAGTTATCAAAACCATTACACCGCCCTTCCGTCGGGTAAGGTATTATTCACAATGTTACTAACCGCCCTTCCGTCGGATAGTTATCAAGATAAATTTCACCATTACGCCGCCCTTCCGTCGGGTAAGGTATTATTTATTATGTTGCTAACCGCCCTTCCGTCGGCTAGTAAACAAAATTCTTCCGCTGTGCCGCCCTTCTGTCGGCTAGCGCTATACTATTAGTTACCACTTTTGACTTACGAGGGAGCTGCTGTGCCATTGTCGTGCTCCGAGACAGATTTGCTGCTGTCCTTCAGCCAGCCTTTTTTGCCAGCGCCGCCGTCCATCCCTTCTGCTGTTCGGGGGTGAACAGCAGAGTACCGCGCCGTCGGTGTGGATCTGCCTCCTTGGATTGAGCAGTGGTCTACCCTCCAAAGGGGCCACTGATTTCGCTGCCTGCTGCTGCTTCTGCTGCTGGTCCATGGTTCAGCTGCTGCTTGCTGCTTCTCCAAAAGTCGTCACAAGAATGAGGATTCACATGGATGACGTCCGTTTATATAGCATCGCTCGGCAGCTGACGCACCGTTGCCATATTGGACTATAATACGTTGCATTGACAGTGTTGTCAGAGCAGACCGATGTGAATCGCTTTATTATTTTTTTCTAGTTCATGATGTTTATTCATCATTAATTATTATTATTATTCTTATCTCCCACAATATGGTTGGCAGCAAATTTATCTGTCAGACGGGCGCTATTCCTGCAATAGCGCCCTTCGTTATACCAGAGACAGACATACAATTGTACCAGCGTTGTACCTGTACAATTGTATGTCTGTCACCGTGTACAACGATAGAATCACGCAAGCAAAGTGGTACAACGGTGGTTTCTGTACCTACCTCTTTCACCGTTGTACGAAGCTACAACTGCTCGATTTTTACTGCGCGCAGCGCCAATGCCTACTAGTTGTGATAACAAAAATTAAGCAGAATTTAAAATTAATTATTATTTTGCGAGATTTTGGCAAAGATTTAACGCTAAACGCTCGGCATCTTGAAATTTGTGTTTACATTTCGTGAATACGAACAAAAACCAACGCTTAGACCATGCAATTAGAGATTATCGGTGATGAGCACAACCACGTACAACGTACAGTAGTATGTCTGTCACCCTTCCGTTGTACATGTACAACGCTGGTACAATTGTATGTCTGTCTAGGGTATTAAGTCGACTGTCAAACACCGTTCGTTAAGATATAGGGATAGCACCCCGCTGAAAAAAACTATCAATCCGTCAAATATGAAATGGTTCACATTCTGAACTGATTTTAACCACTCAAGGAGAAATAACCATCGAACTGTCAAATTTTAACCAAAAAGTTAAAAATTTCGCGAAATGGTTCACAGCCTAATAGGACAGGACAGGACGTGCCAAGTGTCAACCGCGGCGTTGACCCAAAATTGACTCAATTTCTGATTGGCTGAAAGCGACGAGCAACCGTTGACTGGAAAATACAACGCGGTATCGCTTTCAGTGTTGCTGAAACTCATTAGTGGGAATACGACAATAAGTTATTATTTCCGAATTTTGATTTCTTTTGTATTCTGTAGTTCTATGCTTGGTTCTATATAGAGCTTGCTAAATTGCGGTTGTGTTGGTGGTTTGTTTTCCCCCAGTTTGAAAAACGTCATGGAAAACCAACAGCAGCAGCAACAAATCGCGTGTACGTATACGCGGCATAGTGTGCGTACGGTAGCTGTCAGCAATCTCAATTAGTTTTGTTTGTACACGAATTTTAATTTTCAAAATGAAATGCAAAACATGATTTTGGTCGCATAAACCGTGGCGTATTCGGGAGCTGTTGTTTGGCAAACGAAGTTATTCTTAAAATAATATTTGCAGGCAACAGTGGTGCAGAGTGTAACAAAGAATATTCAACCGGGACAGCGGTAATAATAAGAAGAAGAGTAAGAAGCCAGTTGGCACGTCCTGTCCTAGGACATGACATGTGACTTCTTCTTCTTCTTCTTGTTTTTGTTTTGGCGATTCCCTTTCAAAATTTACTACGGCAAGCAAAAAGTGTTTCCAAGAATGCAGCTGCGGTTTATGATAGAAGCCATTTGTCCTAGTTGATCACTACCCAGGTAACCAATAAGCACAGACTAACAGACGTAACACTGAAGCCTCATTCCATCGTCAATAAAAACGATCATTTCAAATTTTCGCTTAAGCCAAGACTCAAACAACAGTCGCTGCGCGAGAACGCCGCTCGCCTGCGCTGGCGCTGATGTCAGATATTATGCAAGTAAATTTATTGCATTGCTAAATTTATAGCAACCTACTCTGCGTAGCGCGAAGACTGCACCAGGTGATGTTAGTGTTTTTTTTCCAAGTTTTAGGGGTGTCAATCAAACGATGTTTTGTAAGAAAATTTGTTCGAAGTGTTACGTCTGTTAGTCTGTGCAATAAGCATTAGTATAAGCAGTAAATCAATCGTTAATTAGCATCCCTGACGTTTTATATTGTAGTGTAGGACCTTTCTTTTAAAGAACACTCCGACTTCGCAGTAAGACTAGAACTAACTTTATTTTTCCATTTCTTGTTAACTATACCCTACGCGATAAGATGTTGTGAGACGGATCGATCATAAAACACGTCTCGTCATGCTTGCGGATCTGTTTCCTAAAGCAAGATCCTAAATAAACAAAGTCGAGACGATAACGATCATCCGTACCACAACATCACTATCCCCTACGAAAGTATGGCATATCGCCCTAAGATTAGTTTGTATTCATTATATAAGTCTTTAATATTTTTATGGCGAGTAGACGGAGGCTGTCTGGGGTGTAACATCCTTGTTGTTGTTGTCGATAAGCTCTGGTTTCGCATAAAGATGCTCCTATTGTTCGCGTTATGGCAATCCATGAATTCATAGTTAGGTTTCGCAGAGACGGCTGGATGGCTGGATAGTGCTAATGACATTGAGGCGGAATGTGCAGTAAAAATACTACCACAGAAACGGGTATCGTAGCTGACCTGATTACTAGAGAAAGATGTAATGCAAATTTCCGTTCGAGAGCTTTATTGTAACAAGCTGAATGCTGAATGTTTTGATGATGCGTGATGTCCCATTTATAGTTAAAATGGCATTGAAATAGGCTAGTTACGGTTGCAAAAGCTGATCTTCATTGATCACTGCAGATTACGCATTCGTCATTACGATATTCTTGGGTTGGCGACGACAGGACATATTCCATTGCATTAATTAACGAATAAGGTAGAATCTACTGGGGTAATAGAGTGCGGTTTGTTGTCCCGGAATCTACACCAACAATTGCTCTTTTGCTGCAGAGCCTATTACGCTATTCACGCTAGTGGAGTAAGTGACATGTTATATTTAACAGAATTTTGTCTTTCTGAAACATTCTTCATTATGCTGCTGCTATTACTTTTCGATCAAAATCGGTTTACTTTATTATTCGCTTCCGACTTTGTAGAGAAATATTTACGATGATTTTCGTACAATTTGTGGCTTGCTGGATAGTGCCTTTTAAAAATATTAATTTTTCTTCGCTGCTGGCTAGTGAAATTTGGTTCTTCTCCCTTGCATCAGATTAAAACTTCCGTAAGTATTAGCATAAATCACAGACCCTACTGCGTTACGTTCGACGATGTCATAGTTAAGTTGTTGGTCGTTTCCACCCTCCTTGGTCCTCTGTTACTACCCCCAGCGCCTTAAACTCTCGGATTAAATGAATAGTTTACTTATATCTGGATATTTACTTTTCTTATATATAAGTTTACAGTATTATTGCTGAACGTTCATAAGGAACGAGTTCCATACCATTAACTGCTTTAATATTGGATCGAGTGGAATTATTTTGTCTGTTTTTTGTTACTTTACAAAATTTGAAATATATTTTAAGAATCATATATATGGCCAATAGAAGTAAAATAATTCCAAAAGCTATTTTAATAATTTGATACTCTGTACTTCTATTGTCAAGTTGATTCAAGATTATTTTCTCATCTTTCAGTTGTTGAATACTTTTACCTAAAGTAGCTAACTGATTACTTTCATGTGAATGAATTACTCGACTTTCTACAATAGGTAGTTTGAAATCGGACGAATTGAATAAACCTGTGAAATTGATGCGAATTTCGGAAAAATTTAACAACCACTTATGTATTACCTCTACATTTGTCCTAACTGTTTTTTCAGGTATCAAATATAAATGATCCGTAATCAATTTGCAATCTGCATTAATTGTAATTATAGAAGTATTTGCAAGAGTGACTGGGTGATTTTTATTATTACAATTTAAATGTGCCATTTCTGGAGACGGTGAAACAATTGCCCAGGTATTTAGTTTATACAATTTAATAAAAACTGTTCCTTCTAACTGAAATATTGATTTTTGACATAATGTAGCAAAGTTTTTAGAATGTTTTAAAAGCGATAATTCACAAGATGGTTTCAAACTCATGCTGAACAAGTGTGGGCACAATATAATGTTTCTTAAATGTTGGCAAAAGTTTAATGTTGTACTAGGTAGGATAGTGTGCTTTTCCATTTCATTATCAGTAATCAGAATTTCGTTTTGGAATTTAAAAATTGTAAATTTGTTATCAGCTAAGCAAAGGGGAATTGCGGTTATCTTGAACGTGTGAAAGGTAATATCGTGTATTATCGGAATGTGAGCGACAAAAATAATATATTCTTTGTATTTATATCTCGATTTCTGTGACATGCGATAATATTCGAAAATATTAAAAGAATCCAAAGGAAGTGGAAATCTAGAACCTGCTGGCAATACGGTAGAAATTTTTTTGTAATTTTTCGATTAAAACTTCAGACGGAATTAAGAATGGATGAAGATTCTCTCGTTCAGCTATAAGTAAATTAGTAATTTGATTAATCTTTTCTTGAATTTGTATAATCATCAAATTCGTCAATGAAAAACATTCGCGAAAACTTAATTCACTGTTCATTTTATAAAATTGATTATTTATGTTTCTGTGATACTCAGAAACGTGTGTTGAAAAATCTTTAAACTTTTGTTGAAAATGATCAAACATTTCGATGCTAGGAACAGTGGTTTTGTTAATAATTTCAAACAAAGAACTCAGTACCATAGTTTGTTTATCAACCCTATCAATCAAAATTTCTTCATTTTTCTTTACCGTTTTGAACTGTTCCTCAAAATATCCATCGTCCATCGTCTTCATCTAGCGTTCCAATGAGGGTCTTAGCAACTTTTCCAAGAATACCTAACAAAGGTATACTTCTCTTGTTTCTTTTACCTGCATTAAATAAAAATTCCGAGGCTGCCATTTCTCTTCGCTGATGTCGCATACTCGACATCTCGAATTCGCATTGTGTTTGCAGCTTGAGGAATTTTAATTTTAAACATGCCTGACTAGAAATATTAATCATCCTGTCCAGATATGAGATATCGGTCCTGATTTCAGTAAGATTCACATACGTTGCGATTTCCACTTTTTGTTTGGTATAATATACCTCCGGAATTTTTTCCATAATAAATCCTGAGTTGTCCAAAGGCGTTAGTTCGTATTCCAGCCCCATGATTGCTGGTAGTAACAGTATGAAAGCTAGCATGGTTGCTTCTGAAATGATAAATGTGTAAAATAAAACAAACAAAGAAGACTACTGAAAGAGAAAAAAATAATATGATTAGTTTTGTAATTTGAGTAATCTATTTCTATGAACCCTATGTTCTTTTCCTCTAATTAAAATTGTTGCTGTTTCGGGTGAATTAATTTTTACAACTTTATAAGGTCCCTTTCTAAGTAGTTGCAGTTTTTGACCTACACCAGTGGTTACATTTTCCAAAAATACATTGTCACCTATAGTTAGATGTATTGGGTTTATATTTCTATCAAAATAAACTTTCGAAACTTCTTTAATTTTTTGTAAATTTTTTTGAGCACTGCTTTGAGTCTGTTGAAGAGTATGTTTCAAATTTAAAACATAATCATCATAATTATACATAATATTAGGTTCTTTGGTTAAATTCTGCGGGAGTGTACATACTTGACCGAATACCAATTCGTATGGAGTGAAATTGGTACTTGAATGAGGTGTTGTATTATAAGCAAAACAACCAAATGGAATTAATACATCCCAATCCTTATGTTTATTTTCAATTTCAGCTCTCAAAAATTCTTTGAGAGTACGATGACAACGCTCTAACGCTCCATTAGATTCTGGATGATAGGGACTAATGTTAATTTTCTTAATGCCTAATATTTTACATAGATTTTTGAATAAACTTCTTACAAAATTAGCTCCGTTGTCAGTTACCAATGATTTTGGTGTTCCAAATATGCATATATATTTCTCAGCAAACACTTTTGCAATTGTCTCTGCTTCTTGATTTGGCATTGGAAATGCACACACAAATTTACTTAAATCATCTTGCATGGTGAGAATATATCGATTACCCTGTTCTGTGGTTGGCATTGGTCCTACAATATCCATATATAATTTTTGAAAACTTTTTTCAGATGTTGTAGTTAATGCCATTGGCATACGAGTTTTTCTTTTAATTTTACTACGAGCGCATTCAATACAATCCTTCACAAATTGTTTAATATCTCGTTTCATGTTTCGCCATCTATATTGATATTGAATTCTGTTTAACATTCGATTTACACCTATATGAGCACCAACTAAAGATTTATGATAATCATGGAGAACTCTCTTTATTTCGTCATGGTTGGTTAACCATTGTAGTGTACCTTGGTAAATTAAAACAGTAACTGGACAATTTGCAAAAACATATTTCATCATTAATTTAGATATCATTGAAGAATGATTAATTGAATTGGTTGGAATGTGGTCAATTGCACATTTCTTGAAATGATTTTTTAAGCAAAACGATTTAATTTCCACAAAAATATTGAAAATTTCAGCTATTGACAACTGACAAGTGCTTTTTATCAAGTAATGTATGTTTGAATTTTGGAGAGTAAATTTATAATTTTCACCTTTATCGAAAGATTTTATTTCTTCTGTACGATCAAAATACACTTTTAATAAGTTTTTGGGAGCATGTTCAATTGAATCTAAAATGTCAAAAACTTGTGCTCGCAATGAGTTAATAACATATTTATTTTTAAATGTAATGAAATTTTCATAACTCTTTTCTGTCAGTAAATTATCAATATCTAATGCGCTTTGTGATGGCAAATGAATTAACAAATCATCTTGATTTTCTTCGGAACCAGTATCGATATCATATTTATAAGAAACACTTTCTTTCGTCTCGTTTAATAATAACAATATAAAACGACTATCTTGGAAAACAAATTTCACTTGGTTCAGTATTAACAAATGTTTCAAGACGTTCTGTTTATTGATCTTGATACAAATATTAAATTTTTCCAATTTCAAGCATATTTCTAAAACATCCTCGAACTTTTTAAAAAGTTTCTCCGGACGATGTTGAAAACTTTTGTCTATTGTAATATTAACAAAATTATTATCTATCATATCTTTAACATTTACTTTCGTATTGTTCGTAGTATTGCTAATTTGATCAATTTGAATGACAAGAAAATTTTGAGGAACATCAGTTACTTCTGTTAAGACTTTGGTGAGATTCCTTGATTGATTTTCAAATTCAAGGTATTTGCTTTTTATTGAACTCCGCGTTGTTATATTAATGTTGGCAGATATGTCTTGTAATAGATTTGTTTCTGAACCTTTAGAAATATGAATTCCTGCGTCTATCCAGTACAAAATCTTTTCTGGAATATCTTCTTTGGAAACCTCAGGGTATGGTATCCTGCTCAGACAATCTGCAACTTCATTTATTTTACCTGCTTTATAACATATATCGTAATCATATTCCATAAGTTCAAGTCTCCATCTCATTAACCTAGAACATGGATCCTTGAGGTTAAAAAGATATACTAAGGGTTTATGGTCAGTTCTAATAACAAATTTTCGACCTAAAACGTGTGTTCTGAACTTCCTCACGCCAAATATTATCGCTAATAATTCCTTTTCGATCGTAGAATAATTTATTTCAGCTTTACTTAATGCTGTACTCGCGAAAGCTATTGGTAAATCCAAATCTTCGCCCTGAGACAACACTGCACCTAAAGCATACTTTGAAGCATCGGTTGTAACTACGAACGGTTTTCTATAGTCCGGATATTGCAGAATTGGAGGGTTTATTAACACGTTTTTAAAAGTTTAAACGCTTCTGAACATTTTGAATCCCATAAAAATTTCACATCTTTTTTCTGCAAATGATATAAAGGTAAAGATATTTTGGCAAAATTAGGAACAAATTGACGATAATAGTTTGCCATTCCTAAGAACGATCTTAATTCAACAATATTTTTTGGTACTGGAAATTCAGATATAGTTTTAATGTTGTTAGCGTTTGGCAGAAACCCATTCGCTGAAATAGTATGACCTAAATAATTTAATTCTTTTCTTAGAAAATTACATTTGTTTGGCTGAAGCTTCAGTTTGTATTTCCGTAAAGTTTCAAACACATTCTTCAATTTGTTATTAAGTTCTTCTAAAGAAGAGCCATAAACAATTATATCGTCTAGATAAATAAAACAGTGTATTCCTTGAAGTCCCGTAAAAATCGTGTTCATCAGTCGCATAAATGTGCTTGGTGCATTCATCAGCCCAAAAGGCATACGAACATATTGGTATTTGCCATATGATGTACTGAAACTTGTTTTTTCTTTATCAGCTTCATTCATTAGAATTTGATGATAACCTGACGCCATATCCAAAGTGGAAAAATACACGGAATTTCCTAATTGCTCAATTATATCAATAATATTTGGTAAAGGATATATATCAGGAATGGTTTTTGACGTAGGACTACGTCTTTGTTTACTATACTGGGACTGGGTAGCACTTTGTAAAAACGAAAAATAGAAGTGTAACGTTTGAATGAAATATTTCAAACGCTAATAGCTACTATACTACTGAACGAAACATAACAGTTAATATGTCGTTGGATAGATAAAATGTCCAGCAATTTTATAGTAACATATTAATAATAATTTTTTATACGCTAAATAGTGAAAATGTGTGTAAAGTTTTAAGGTCGAATTTTCCCATACATTTCCCTTGTGATCGCCTAGCTTCACAGGCACGGACGACAATTAGATACACCAAAGGATTTGGATCCAAATGATAACCTTTGAGACCACTTTGTAAGCCACACCCCTTTTCCAATCCAATTGGCTATTGACGGCAACACCGACCCCGAAGACAAGCGGAATCAGCGGGCAATGGCCAACGTGAATCCCACACGATGCACTTTACGTTACATTTTGCATTATCCCCATCGCAGACATGCGAAATTGTTCGATAGCTTGCTCAATCAGTGTCGGACAATCATTTAAGCAGCAGCAGCCGATATGGTTTCCTCCACCACCTACACTAGCTTACAAGTAGCAGCGGCAGTGCCAGTGACTATAAAATGGTACACTTGGTTCGCCGCCTGCTCATTTCATCGCACGAACGCACTGACGGACGGTCAGTATTTTATTTATCATCGACGGCTATCGGACACTGAAGGCAAATGGAAACGCATCGACTGACGGGCAGCAAATTCAGCAGCAGGCCGTTGTGGTCTTAAACAGTTCTTATAAGAACTATAGTAATTGAATCCATCGGCATTTATAATGAGTATTATATGACACAGTCCTACGTCACCATTTCGTACAACCCTTATGGATGTATACCTTGTAGTTTTTCATTAATTTTCTAAAATCTACTACAACTCTAAATTTTTTGTTGCCATCAGTACTCTTTTTCGGGACCACTAACAAAGGACTGTTAAATGGACTTATACTAGGCTCAATAATACCATCTTTAATCATTTGCTCAACTTGCTTGTTGACTTCCTCTCGATATACTTGAGGTAATTTATATTGTTTTACATTTATTGGTTCATTAGAAGTCATATTGATCGAATGTTTTATTACATCCGTGTGACTTAATTTATCGCCTTCGATAAAGAAAATATCTTCATATTCGCTTAATAACTTTTTTATACTCTTTTTTTCTTCAATATTCAAATTATCATCCAATTTTATTTCATTTCTTAATTTTTCTCTTCTCGACATATTATTTGCCTCAATCCGCAATCTATACCTATAAAGAAGGATTTCTGTCTGTCTGTCTGTCTGTCTGTCTGTCTGTCTGTCTGTCTGTCTGTCTGTCTGTCTGTCTGTCTGTCTGTCCTGTGTTCCTTATAGAATCAAAAACTACTGAACCAATCGGCGTGAAAATTTGCATGTAGAGGTTTTTGGGGCCAGGAAAGGTTTTAGTGATGGTTAGAGACCCCTCCCCCCACTAAGAGGGGGGGCTCCCATACAAATGAAACACAAATTTCTGCATAACTCGAGAACTAATCAAGCAAATAGAACCAAATTTGGCATGTGGGTGTTTTCGGTGACAAGAATTTATTCTAGGGTAATTTGAGACCCCTCCCCTCTTTATAAGGGGAATTATAACTCCTCTTCCCTTTAAGAGGGGGGGTTTCTATACATATTTCCTCAGAACTCGAGAACTAATCAAGCAAATGGAACCAAATTTGGCATGTGAAAGTTTTCGAGGGCAAGAAAATTTTCTATGTTGAATTAGGACCCCTCCTCACTTTAAGAGGGGGGGCTCCTGTACAAATGAAATACCAATTTCCTCATAACTCGAGAACTAATCAAGCAAATGGAACCAAATTTGGCATGTGTGTGTTTTTGGAGACAAAATTTTTTTCTATGATGAATTGGGACCCCTCCCCACTTTAAGTGGGGGGGGGCTCCTATACAAACGAAATACAAATTTCCTTATAACTCGATTGCTAATCCAGCAAATGGAACCAAATTTGGCATGTAGGTGTTTTTGGAGGCAAGAATTTTTTCTATGATGAATAAGAACCTCTCCCCACTTTAGGAGGGGGGGCTTCTATACAAATGAAATACAAATTTCCTCATAACTCGAGAACTAATCAAGCAAATAGAACCAAATTTGGCATGTGGGTGTTTTCGGTGACAAGAATTTATTCTATGGTAAATTGAGACCCCTCCCTCTTTATAAGGGGAATTGTAACTCCTCTCTCCTTTAAGAGGGGGAGCTTCCATACAAATTTCCTCATAACTCGAGAACTAATCAAGCAAATGGAACCAAATTTGGCATGTGAAGGTTTTCGAGGGCAGGAAAATTTTCTACGGTGAATTAGGACCCCTCCCCACTCTAAGAGGGGGGGCTCCTGTACAAATGAAATACAAATTTCCTCCTAACTCGAGAACTAATCAAGCAAATAGAACAACATTTGGCATGTGGGTGTTTTTTTTGGTGACAAGAATTTATTCTAAGGTGAATTGAGACCCCTCCTCTCTTTATAAGAGGAATTATAACTCCTCTCCCCTTTAAGAGGGGGGCTTCCATACAAATTTCCTCATAACTCGAGAACTAATCAAGCAAATGCAACCAAATTTGGCATGTGAAGGTTTTCGAGAGCAAGAAAATTTACTATGGTGAATTAGGACCCCTCCCCACTTTAAGAGGAGGGGCTCCTGTACAAATGAAATACAAATTTCCTCATAACTCGAGAACTAATCAAGCGAATTGAACCAAATTTGGCATGTGTGTGTTTTTGGAGACAATTTTTTTTTCAATGATGAATTAGGACCCCTCCCCACTTTAGGAGGGGGGGTCCTATACAAACGAAATACAAATTTCCTCATAACTCGAGAACTAATCCAGCAAATGGAACCAAATTTGGCGTGTAGGTGTTTTTGGAGGCAAGAATTTTTTCTGTGATGAATTAGGACCTCTTCCCACATTAGGAGGGGGGGCTCCAATACAAATGAAATACAAATTTCCCCATAACTCGAGAACTAATCAAGCAAATAGAACCAAATTCGGCATGTGGAGGTTTTTGGAGGCAAAAATATTTTCTACGGTGAATTAGGATCCTTCCACACTTCAAGAGGGGGGGCTTCTACACAAATGAAATACAAATTTCCTCATAATTCGAGAACTAATCAAGCAAATGGAACCATATTTGGCATGTGGGTGTTTTTGGAGGCAACCATTTTTCCCATTATGAATTAGGACTTCTTACCTTTTTAGGAGGGGGGGGGGCTCCCATTCAAACGAAATACAAATTTGCTCATAACTTTAGAACTAATCAAGTAAATGGAACCAAATTTGGCATGTGAGAGTTTTAGATGGCAGAATTTTTTTTTGTTTTGTATTACGACCCCTTTCCCTTTTAAGAGGGTGGGCTCCCATACAAATGAAATACAAATTTCCTTATAATTTGAGTACTAATCAAGCAAATGGAACCAAATTTAGCATGTAGGAGATTTTTGAGTCTTGAATTTGTTTTATGATAGTTATAGACCTCTCACCCCTGTGGTAGGGGGATATGGACTCTCATACAAATAAAACAGAAATTTTTGCGAAACTTAAAAACTAATCAAACTCGAGAAATTCGAGACTCTTCCATAAAACATTAATCAATAACAAGACCACAAAAACTATCTATAGTAACACTAGATCATTCAGGACGAGCCGGTCGCGAGTGTTGCCGGTGACCCGCCGTCGGAAGCGCCGCCCACTGGGGGGCTTGCAAAACTCGAGATAGTGACAAAGATCATCCGAGATTCATGATTTATGTACAACATAGGTTAATTTGTGGCAATACGAAGTTTGTCGGGTCAGCTAGTATATTATATAATTCTAAAGGTTCGCTTTCATATTTAATTTTATTTAAATTTACTTCATGTTCATTAGTATTCATTATGGATATTGTAATTAAATTATTTCTTACTTCACTGACGGTACCTCCGATATAAACCCCTGGTGAAATTTGATTCGAAAATATTATATATTCCATTCTTTCTTTTAAATTACTTGCTTCAATTCTACAAATTTTTTCACAGCGAGCTGGTATTACTAAATTCTGATGTTCTTTGCCTTTATTATTTATACAAACTTTAACAGAAACTTCTTCACCTGCAGGAATGAAGGATGCACTGTCATTAGTATGTTCAATTTTATCCGGTTGCAAATCAGCAGAAGACTTTTCCGGATAAGATTCTGCTATTTGGACCGTTTTTTGATTAGAATTACAGGAATATTCTTTAGGCTGACTAACAGTGTTAGATGTTAATACTGGCCAGGTATCAGAAACATCACCGCTAGCATACACTCTAGAACATCCTACATTCTGTGATAAGTATTCATTCGCTCTTTCATCTTTATGGTTATTCATTTCAATATTTCCATCAGTATTATTAAATAAATCTTTGATCAACCATTTGGATTTTTCACCATTGCAGTGAAAAAATAAAAAGTTGTTATGTAAATCAATTACGCATTCTAGAGCGTTCAACAAATCAATACCAATGATTCCATCTACACCTGGTAAACTAATATCATTATCAACAATATGGAATTTTAATTCAATAGACTTACTAGAAGACCAATGTATAAAATCTGTCACTGTTCCTAATGTTGTAACGAACTCATTGGTAATTCCACGTAAGAGTAATTTTTCAAAAGTGTTAATTTTTTTACTATCTTTTACTGCATCAACTTTTAATAAACTTATATTTGCTCCTGTATCGACCATTAATTTCAAATGCTTTTCATTTAAAGAACTTTTAAAATCAATATATTTTGGAGCACTTTTAATCATATTAATGGTGTACAAATTCATACATTTCTTCTGACTATACATATTATTACTATCAATGGCGCAGAAGGGAACATTGATTAATGTTCGTTTTTTTGTTGTCTAAATTGCAAAAATTCGTTGTACTCCTCTTCGCTAACTGTTCTTTGATTTTGAATAGAGGAAGTGTCAACACTATTGTTCGATGACGCGTTTATATGTCTGATATAATTCATATTATTACCACGATTTTGGTAATTTGGATTTTGATTTGAAAAATTTGTGTTAAATCTATTATTTTGATAATTTAAATTTTGATTCCTTGGTGCATTATTGAAAAATTGATTATTAAAGTTTTGTCTTTGATTTCCGTTAAAATTTTGATTCCTTTGTTGATTACCATTTTGCAAATTCTGATAATTTTGTCGAAAACCTCCATTAAAATTTTGATGATTTTCATTACTTCTATATTGAAAATTTGGGCGGTAGTTATGTCTGAATTGTGGAGAAAAATTTTGGTACCGATTATTAAAATTTCGCTGTCCGTAATTTTGTTGCTGAAAGGAATATCTTTGAGGTTGGCCACTCATTTCCCTTCGAGCTATTGAATCAATAGACTCGAATGAATTATTTGCTTTGAATGATCCTAGTCCTTTATAAACAAGGATATTCTTAGCTTCTTCTAATGTTTGTGGGGCACCTAATGCTATTTGTCCATGTGGGGAACAATAGTTTCGTAATTTTTCAATAGCGTTTGTTTCAGCAAACTTTAAAAGTGTCGCTGACTCCACTCCGCACACTATTTTAATTTCTTTGAGTTTTGATGATAATCTATCAGCAAAATTTGATAGACACTCATCATGGTTAATGGCAAAATTTGACAGTTCCGACAGTAAAATATGCACTCGCGTCGGATCTGTTTTATACTTTTCTTTAAGTATTGGCTTCAACTGGGCCCATGACTTTATCTCAGTGCCCGTTAAATTCTCTTTAACTGAGTCTGATAATTTGCAATGAATAATTGTAGCAGCAAAAATAAGTTCATCGGCAGGAGTTGCTAATTTCTCACTCGTGTGCAATGCATCTAAAATCGCAATAAATGAATTTAAAGTCGCGGGTGTGCCATTAAAAACTTGCACATAATCCAATTTCAAAATTTCCGACATTTTTGACTCCGAATTTTTGTTACACTCACTAGATTTCTTCGTATTAAATTTTTCAAAGTATAAAACTTTTGGAGAAACTATTTTCTTAATTCTCCTAATGGCAGTAATATTCAAATTCATAAACTTTACTTTTAAAAATCACTAATTTATATTTATATTATTAGAAGGTACTTACCGGTTTTCTTCTGACACCAAAATAATGTAGGACCTTTCTTTTAAAGAACACTCCGACTTCGCAGTAAGACTAGAACTAACTTTATTTTTCCATTTCTTGTTAACTATACCCTACGCGATAAGATGTGAGACGGATCGATCATAAAACACGTCTCGTCATGCTTGCGGATCTGTTTCCTAAAGCAAGATCCTAAATAAACAAAGTCGAGACGATAACGATCATCCGTACCACAACAGTAGGTTGCTGTTTATCAGCTTTTTGACTGCATAAATGTTGTAAATTGGCATCCACAATTCTATTTAAATTCTTCTTGTCGGTAACTAGCAAATAAGCATTGTCAGCACTATAAGAGGGCTAGCAGTAAAACAGCCGCATAGCATTTAAGTAGCATTGAAGGCAACTTAAATGCTTATTGGCTTGTATTTAAATTGCATTGGAAATTCTTATTGGTTACCTGGATAATTACACAAAAATAAATGCAATCTGATAGAATAATACTTACATTTCGATTTAGTTTGTTTTATGTTAACACGCCACGATAAACAAACTCTTAAAAACCTAGTAACGTAAAAAACTCGATTGTTTCAGGGTTTGCTGTGGTTTCCAGCAACACTTTTGCGCTTCTCTAGTGAATTTTTGTTTCTACAGTTGCACGGAAGCCAGGAAGCCGGCTCTTTTTTGACAGCAAATTGGCTCTTTTGCAATACAACGTGTCATGTCCTGTCCTAGATTAAAAATAGATTCGCCTGATATGAAGGAGGTGTTTTTTAAATCAGCGGGGTTTGAGTGTACAATGTTATTTTGTGCGCGATTCTATTATGGCTTTAATTCAACATTATTATTCTCCATTGTTGTATTGTTTTTAGACTTTTATTAATATAATTACTGCAAAACGTTCTTAATCGTTATACCAATCCAGAAAAAGTAGAGTTAGTGACATAACAATAAGGAAAAAAAGTACCCAGACTCGCAGACCAGCATTGCGTTGTATTGCTTGTTTTATTTGATCATTGGCATCCTTAACATTTTCAGTAGCACCTACCACCGTGTTAGCGATTCGCTCGATGTCCGTCTTTTGCAAAGAAACCTAAAAAAGTTAAAACAGTTTTTATCACTTGTTATTTTTATGCTATATATATATATATAATAACTTCAGTGAGCGCGGACGGATTAGACAATCCGTTCGCAAGAAGTGGTATCCAGAGGTCTCCGCCGATGGATACCAGTAGAAGCGCCAGCGTAAGCGGAAAAGGAAACGGCACACCTGTCGCTCCAACTGCATCTACGCCGGACGCAGCAATGAACGGCCCGTCGCTAATAAAAGCAGTGGCAGGCAAGAGAGACATGCTACCAAGAGTGGTAGCGGCGTCTCATCAACTCGATGCCATTATCGAGTTCGTGGCAGGTCGCAGCACCTTAGCGAAGGACCTGAAACAAAGTCTGCTCATGCTTCGGAGCACCATGCGTGCTGCGACGAAGGAGCACAGCGAACTCGAAGCGCGAGTAAAAGTTGCAGAGAAAGAGAAGACGCTTGTATCAAGGTCTGCACAAACAGATGCCTGCCCGTCAATGACTGACCATTCCGTGGCACTCGCGACTACGGAGCAGTCTAACGACAAGTCATCCGCCAAACGCGCAAGGCAGTCCCCAGGGGAAGAAACCCCCACGGGTCCAAAGAAGCGCATGATAGCAGAGGGTCGTAAGCCAACTGAAGAACCTACTGAGGGTAACAAGACGCTGTTAGCGTCCGACAACCAGTGGGAGTTGGTCAAAAAGAAGAAGGCCAGGAAGAAAGAGGAGGATCGAGCTCCACCGAAAGTGGCTAGGAAAAAAAGGAGCAAAGGCGATGCTCTTATCCTCAAAACTGAGGGGCCGAAATATGCGGAAGTTTTAAAGGCCATGAGAGGGCATGATCAGTTGAAGGGTCTTGGCGCGGATGTGCGGAGTATCCGCCGCTCTCGCACAGGCGACATGATTCTTGAACTCAAAAAGAACGCCACTGAAAAAGGTTCCGCTTACAAAGTGCTGGCAGAACAGGTCCTTGGCGATAGCGTGCAGATCCGCGCACTAACGCCCGAGATGACTCTCCAGCTTAAAAACCTGGACGAGATCACCCAAGCGGGCGAACTAGCACGAGCTCTCAACGAGCAATGCAAAGTGGTGGTGACTACCGAGGCAGTTCGTCTGCGTAAGGGACCGGCGGGAACCCAGGTAGCAACTATAAGACTTCCACTGGAAGACGGAAATGCAGCCCTGAAAGTGGCTAAGCTGAAGGTGGGATGGTTCGTGTGCCCACTGAGCGTGTTCCAGCAGCCGGAGGCCTGCTTCCGGTGCTTTGAGAGAGGGCACAGGTCCTGGAGCTGTAAGGGGCCAGACCGAAGCCACTTGTGTAGGAGATGTGGCGGTACGGGTCATATAGCGAGGGACTGTACTGCGCCACCCAAGTGCCTGATATGTACCGGCCAACGGGACGCTAAGCACACAACAGGAGGCCCGAAGTGCCCGGCAGGCGCGCTGGCGACTAAAACCCGGGCGTAGTGCAGGTAACGCAACTGAACTTGAACCACTGCCACGCGGCTCAGCAGCTGTTGTACCGAGCAGTTACTGAGTCGTTGACGGACATTGCAATTATCTCGGACCCATACCGCATCCCTGCCGGAAACGGTAACTGGGTGTCGGATAGGTTCGGGACGGCGGCTATATGGACGACAAGCAGGTTCCCGGTTCAAGATGTGTCAACTGCAGACGAGGGATTCGTGGTTGCCAAAGTGGGTGGAGTGTTCTACTGCAGCTGCTATGCTCCGCCGAGTTGGTCTATCGAGCAGTTCACGCGGATGGTAGACCGAGTATCAGTTGTGCTGACTGGTCTAAGGCCGTTGGTTGTGGCGGGCGACTTTAACGCTTGGGCGGTAGAGTGGGGAAGTCGTCGCACGAACCACAGGGGCCGGATTCTGCTTGAAGCTCTGGCAAAGCTCAACGTAGATCTGGTCAACGTCGGCACCACAAGTACCTTCAGTAGGAGCGGTGCGAAGTCTATCATCGACGTGACATTCGGCAGCCCTGGTCTGATAGGAGACTGGAGGGTAGACAATGGCTACACTCACAGCGACCATCAGGCGGTCCGCTATGGTGTCGGTCAGATAACGAGACGGCAGGCGGCGAGTAGAGCCGACACTCCAACCACCCGTGGATGGAAGACTTCATACTTCGATCCCGAAGTATTTGTGGAAGCAATCCGAAGAGAGTGCGGTGATCGTTGTATGCCCGATCCGAACGCTGATCATTTGGTTGAGGTACTGTCGCGAGCATGTGACGCTACCATGCCTAGGAAAGGTCGACATAGGTATGGCAGGTCACCGGCTTACTGGTGGACAGACGAAATTGCGGAACTCCGCGGAGCGTGCTTTCGTGCGAGGAGAATTATGCAAAGAGCTCGTTCGGACGAAGGCAGGGCTGAATGTCGAGTAGCACTTGCTGCTGCACGCGCAGCGCTTAAGAGTGGGATAAAAGCTAGTAAACGAGCCTGCTTTGAAAGGTTATGTGCTAGTGCCAATGCGAACCCGTGGGGTGATGCCTACAGGGTCGTAATGGCAAAGACCAAGGGAGTGATGGCGCCCTCAGAGCAATCGCCAGAGATGCTGGAGCGGATCATCGAGGGCCTCTTTCCGCGCCACGAGCCAAGGCCCTGGCCCCAGGCCGCTGAGTCGTCCCACGGCCGACGTTCCAGTATCTCAGACCATAGCGTAGGATGGTCGGCCTCCCAGCCGAACATCCAAAGTAACGTGGGCGACGGCAGTTTGGCGGTCGGGGACGAAGTGACGGTTACGAATGAGGAGCTCATTGAGATCGCTAAATCCCTAAAGGTGAGCAAGGCACCGGGGCCAGACGGAATCCCGAATATGGCCATTAAAGCGGCTATGTTAGAGGCTCCCGAGTTATTCGGAGCAGTAATGAGTAGATGCCTGGAAGCTGGCCACTTCCCGGACAGATGGAAGCGACAGAACCTCGTGCTGTTGCCGAAGCCGGGAAAACCTCCGGGTGTTCCCTCGTCATATAGGCCGATCTGTCTGCTCGATACTGCCGGTAAGGTGCTGGAGAAGGTTATCCTTAACAGACTCGTACAGTACACGGAGGGTACAAACGGTCTGTCAAGGAATCAATTCGGGTTCCGAAAAGGCAAATCTACGGTGGATGCAATCTTGTCTGTCACTAAGACAGCCGAGGTGGCAATCCAGCGCAAGAGGACAGGTATCCGCTATTGCGCAGTTGTCACGCTTGACGTGAGAAATGCGTTTAATAGCGCTAGCTGGGACTCCATAGCCAACTCGCTTCGGAACGTCCAAGTGCCGGTGTCGCTGTACAGGATCCTGGAAAATTATTTCCAGAATCGTGTGCTATGCTACAACACGGAGGAGGGTCAGAAGTGCGTTCCAATCACCGCAGGGGTTCCGCAAGGTTCCATACTGGGCCCGGTGTTGTGGAACGTCATGTATGACGAGGTGTTGAAGCTAAAGTTCCCGGTAGGGGTGGTGATTGTCGGCTTTGCGGATGATATCACCCTGGAAGTCTATGGTGAATCTATCAGAGAGGTTGAGTTGACGGCTGCCCACTCTATAAGCATTGTTGAAGATTGGATGCGATCCAGGAAACTGGAGCTAGCGCATCATAAAACGGAGGTTATCGTGGTGAACAACCGCAAGTCGGTACAGCAAGCAAAGATCAGCGTCGGGGACTGCACTATTTCGTCAACGCGGTCCTTAAAACTTCTGGGAGTCATGGTCGACGACAAGCTCAAGTTCGGGAGCCACGTCGACTATGCCTGCAAGAAGGCTTCCACAGCTATCTCGGCATTGTCTCGTATGATGTCTAATAGCTCTGCGGTATATGGCAGCAAGCGAAGGCTATTAGCCAACGTGGTCCAGTCTATACTTAGGTATGGCGGACCGGTGTGGTCATCGGCGTTAGGTACCAAAAGCTATCTAGCCAAGCTGGAAAGCACCTATCGTCTTATGTGCTTGAGAGTGGCGAGTGCGTATCGCACAGTTTCACATGACGCAATCTGCGTCTTAGCAGGTATGATGCCTATTGGCATTATCATCAGCGAAGACGTAGAGTGCTTCAACCAACGTGGAACTAGAGGCATACGGAGTACCACAAGATCGGCCTCGATGACCACATGGCAGCGGGCATGGTCTAATTCCACAAAAGGTCGGTGGACACATCGACTTATCCCGGAACTATCTGGGTGGGTCAACAGGCGCCACGGCGAAGTCAACTTCCACCTGACACAGATTCTGTCAGGGCATGGTTGCTTCAGACAGTATCTGCATAAGTTTGGGCATGCGGAGTCCCCCGCGTGTCCCGAATGCGTGGATGTTGAGGAAACGGCAGAACATGCTTTCTTCATATGTCCTCGTTTCGCGGGCGCGAGAAGCAGCATGATGGCAGTGAGCGAACAGGACACTACCCCGGATAACTTAGTCCAAAAGATGTGTTCCAGCTCGGACATCTGGGGAGCGGTCAATGCGGCTGCTACCCAGATTGTACTCGAGCTACAAAACCACTGGAGAGCCGATCAACGGCGAATAAACAGCCTAACTACCATAGTCCAGTAGTTATCTAAGCGAGTGCATTAAGCACAATAGCCCCTCCCTGAAGTAATACCCATAAGGTGGTGCTAGGGGGGATTGAGGCTGGAGACTCGAGTAGGGTTTTAGTGGGCCGGGATCCTCACGCCCCATTAGGGGGGTCGGGATACCTAAACCCCACTCCCTGAGTTATCTTCTCAGGTGTCTGATAGTACCGTATCTTCTAAGGTGCTCAGCAGATATATATATATATATATATATACTAGCTGACCCGACAAACTTCGTATTGCCACAAATTAACCTGTGTTGTACATAAATCATGAATCTCGAATGATCTTTGTCACTATCTCGAGTTTTGCAAGCCCCCCAGTGGGCGGCGCTTCCGACGGCGGGTCACCGGCAACACTCGCGACCGGCTCGTCCTGAATGATCTAGTGTTACTATAGATAGTTTTTGTGGTCTTGTTATTGATTAATGTTTTATGGAAGAGTCTCGAATTTCTCGAGTTGGATTAGTTTTTGAGTTTCGCAAAAATTTCTGTTTTATTTGTATGAGAGTCCATATCCCCCTACCACAGGGGTGAGAGGTCTCTAACTATCATAAAATAAATTCAAGACTCAAAAATCTCCTACATGCTAAATTTGGTTCCATTTGCTTGATTAGTACTCAAATTATAAGGAAATTTGTATTTCATTTGTATGGGAGCCCACCCTCTTAAAAGGGAAAGGGGTCGTAATACACCACAGAAAAAAAATTCTGCCATCTAAAACTCTCAAATGCCAAATTTGGTTCCATTTGCTTGATTAGTTCTAAAGTTATGAGCAAATTTGTATTTCGTTTGAATGGGAGCCCCCCCCCTCCTAAAAAGGTAAGAAGTCCTAATTCATAATGGGAAAAATGGTTTCCTCCAAAAACACCCACATGCCAAATATGGTTCCATTTGCTTGATTAGTTCAAGAATTATGAGGAAATTTGTATTTCATTTGTGTAGAAGCCCCCCCTCTTGAAGTGTGGAAGGATCCTAATTCACCGTAGAAAATATTTTTGCCTCCAAAAGCCTCCACATGCCGAATTTGGTTCAATTTGCTTGATTAGTTCTCGAGTTATGGGGAAATTTGTATTTCATTTGTATTGGAGCCAGGGGGGGTGATGAACTAGGACCTCTTCCCACATTAGGAGGGGGCCTAATGTGGGAAGAGGTCCTAGTTCATCACAGAAAAAATTCTTGCCTCCAAAAACATCTACACGCCAAATTTGGTTCCATTTGCTGGATTAGTTCTCGAGTTATGAGGAAATTTGTATTTCGTTTGTATAGGACCCCCCCCTCCTAAAGTGGGGAGGGGTCCCAATTCATCATTGAAAAAAAAATTGTCTCCAAAAACACACATATGCCAAATTTGGTTCAATTCGCTTGATTAGTTCTCGAGTTATGAGGAAATTTGTATTTCATTTGTACAGGAGCCCCTCCTCTTAAAGTGGGGAGGGGTCCTAATTCACCATAGAAAATTTTCTTGCTCTCGAAAACCTTCACATGCCAAATTTGGTTGCATTTGCTTGATTAGTTCTCGAGTTATGAGGAAATTTGAATGGAAGCCCTCCCTCTTAAAGGGGAGAGGAGTTATAATTCCTCTTATAAAGAGGGGAAGGGTCTCAATTCACCATAGAATAAATTCTTGTCACCAAAAAAAACACCCACATGCCAAATGTTGTTCTATTTGCTTGATTAGTTCTCGAGTTAGGAGGAAATTTGTATTTCATTTGTACAGGAGCCCCCCCTCTTAGAGTGGGGAGGGGTCCTAATTCACCGTAGAAAATTTTCCTGCCCTCGAAAACCTTCACATGCCAAATTTGGTTCCATTTGCTAGATTAGTTCTCGAGTTATGAGGAAATTTGTATGGAAGCCCCCCCTCTTAAAGGGGAGAGGAGTTACAATTCCCCTTATAAAGAGGGAGGGGTCTCAATTTACCATAGAATAAATTCTTGTCACCGAAAACACCCACATGCCAAATTTGGTTCTATTTGCTTGATTAGTTCTCGAGTTATGAGGAAATTTGTATTTCATTTGTATGGGAGCCCCCCCTCCTAAAGTGGGGAGAGGTTCTTATTCATCATAGAAAAAATTCTTGCCTCCAAAAACACCTACATGCCAAATTTGGTTCCATTTGCTGGATTAGCTCTCGAGTTATAAGGAAATTTGTATTTCGTTTGTATAGGAGCCCCCCCCCACTTAAAGTGGGGAGGGGTCCCAATTCATCATAGAAAAAAATTTTGTCTCCAAAAACACACACATGCCAAATTTGGTTCCATTTGCTTGATTAGTTCTCGAGTTATGAGGAAATTGGTATTTCATTTGTACAGGAGCCCCCCTCTTAAAGTGAGGAGGGGTCCTAATTCAACATAGAAAATTTTCTTGCCCTCGAAAACTTTCACATGCCAAATTTGGTTCCATTTGCTTGATTAGTTCTCGAGTTATGAGGAAATTTGTATGGAAACCCCCCCTCTTAAAGGGGAGAGGAGTTATAATTCCCCTTATAAAGAGGGGAGGGGTCTCAAATTACCCTAGAATAAATTCTTGTCACCGAAAACACCCACATGCCAAATTTGGTTCTATTTTCTTGATTAGTTCTCGAGTTATGCAGAAATTTGTGTTTCATTTGTATGGGAGCCCCCCCTCTTAATGGGGGGAGGGGTCTCTAACCATCACTAAAACCTTTCCTGGCCCCAAAAACCTCTACATGCAAATTTTCACGCCGATTGGTTCAGTAGTTTTTGATTCTATAAGGAACACAGGACAGACAGACAGACAGACAGACAGACAGACAGAAATCCTTCTTTATAGGTATAGATATATATATATATACTAGCTGACCCGACAAACTTCGTATTGCCACAAATTAACCTGTGTTGTACATAAATCATGAATCTCGGATGATCTTTGTCACAATCTCGAGTTTTGCAAGCCCCCAGTGGGCAGCACTTCCGACGGCGGATCACCGGCAACACTCGCGACCGTCTCATCCTGAATGATCTAGTGTTACTATAGATAGTTTTTGTGGTCTTATATTGACTAATGTTTTATGGAAGAGTCTCGAATTTCTCGAGTTCGATTAGTTTTTGAGTTTCGCAAAAATTTCTGTTTTATTTGTATGAGAGTCCATATCCCCCTACCACAGGGGTGAGAGGTCTCTAACTATCGTAAAATAAATTCAAGACTCCAAAATCTCCCACATGCCAAATTTGGTTCCATTTGCTTGATAAAGTTCTCAAGTTATAAGGAAATTTGAATTTCATTTGTATGGGAGCTCCCCTCTTAAAAGGGGAAGGGGTCGTAATTCACCATAGAAAAAAATTCTGCCATGTAAAACTCCCACATGCCAAATTTGGTTCCATTTGATTGATTGGTTCTCGAGATAAGAGGAAATTTGCATTTCATTTGTATGGCAGCCCACCCTCTTAAAGGGGAGATGGGCCATAACTCGCTTTTTAAAGAAGAGAGGGGTCTCAATTCACCATAGAAAAAAATCTTGCGTCCAAAACCACTTACATGTCAAACTTGGTTCCATTTGCTTGATTAGTTCTCGAGTTATGAGGAAATTTGTTTTTCATTTGTATAGGAGCCCCCCTTCTAAAGTGGGGAGGGGTCCCAATTCATCATAGAAAAAAATTTTGTCTCCAAAAACACCCACGTGTCAAATTTTGTTCCAGTTGCTTGATTAGTTCTCGAGTTATGAGGAAATTTGTATTTCGTTTGTATAGGAGCCCCCCTCTTATAGTGGGGAGGGGTTCTAATTCTCCATAGAAAATATTCATGCCCTAGAAAACTTTCACATGCCAAATATGGTTCCATTTGCTTGATTAATTCTCGAGTTATGAGGAAATTGGCATTTTATTTGTATAGGAGCCCCCCTTCCTAAAGTGGGGAGGGGTCCTAATTCATCATAGAAAAAAATTTTGTCTCCAAAAACACCCACGTGCCAAATTTTGTTTCATTTGCTTGATTAGTTCTCGAGTTATGAGGTAATTTGTATTTCGTTTGTATAGGAGCCCCCCCCCCCCTTTTAAAGTGGGGAGGGGTCCTTATTCACGATAGAAAATATTCTTGCCCTCGAAAACTTTCACATGCCAAATTTTGTTCCATTTGCTTGATTAGTTCTTCAGTTATGAGGAAATTTGTATTTCATGTGTATAGGATCCCCCCCTCCTAAAGTGAGGAGGGGTCCCAGTGCATCATAGAAAAAGTTTTTGTCTCCAAAAACACCCACGTGCCAAATTTGGTTCCATTTGCTTGATTAGTTCTTGAGTTATGAGGAAATTTGTATTTCGTTTGTATAGGAGCCCCCCCTCTTAAAGTTGGGAGGGGTCCCAATTCACCATATAAAATATTCATGCCCTAGAAAACTTTCACATGCCAAATATGGTTCCATTTGCTTGATTAATTCTCGAGTTATGAGGAAATTTGCATTTCATTTGTATAGGAGCCCCCCTTCCTAAAGCGGGGAGGGGTCCCAATTCATCATAGAAAAAATTTTTGTCTCCAAAAACACCCACGTGCCAAATTTGGTTCCATTTGCTTAATTACTTCTCGAGTTATGAGGAAAATTGTGTTTCTTTGGTACAGGAGCCCCCCCTCTTAAAGTGGGGAGGGGTCCTAATTTACTATAGAAAATATTCTTGCCCTCGAAAATCTTCACATGCCAAATATGGTTCCATTTGCTTGATTAATTCTCGAGTTATGAGGAAATTTGCATTTCATTTGTATAGGAGCCCCCCTTCCTAAAGTGGGGAGGGGTCCCAATTCATCATAGAAAAAATTTTTGTCTCCAAAAACACCCACGTGCCAAATTTGGTTCCATTTGCTTAATTACTTCTCGAGTTATGAGGAAAATTGTGTTTCTTTGGTACAGGAGCCCCCCCTCTTAAAGTGGGGAGGGGTCCTAATTTACTATAGAAAATATTCTTGCCCTCGAAAATCTTCACATGCCAAATTTGGTTCCATTTGCTTGATTAGTTCTCGAGTTATGAGGAAATTTGTATGGAAGCCCCCCCCTTTTAAAGAGGAGAGGAGTTATAATTCCCCTTATAAAGAGGGGAGGGGTCTCAATTTACCATAGAATAACTTCTTGTCACCGAAGACACCCACATGCCAAATTTTGTGCTATTTGCTTGATTAGTTGTCGAGTTATGCAGAAATTTGTGTTTCATTTGTATGGGAACCCCCCCTCTTAGTGGGGGGAGGGGTTTCTAACCATCACTAAAACCTTTCCTGGCCCCAAAAAACCTCTACATGCATATTTTCATGCCGATTGGTTCAGTAGTTTTCGATTCTATAAGGAACATACGGACAGACAGACAGACAGACAGACAGACAGAAATCCTTCTTTATAGGTATAGATATATATATATATATATATATATATATATATATATATATATATATATATATATATATATACTAGCTGACCCGACAAACTTCGTATTGCCACAAATTAACCTGTGTTGTACATAAATCATGAATCTCGGATGATCTTTGTCACTTCTCGAGTTTTGCAAGCCCCCCAGTGGGCGGCGCTTCCGACGGCGGGTCACCGGCAACACTCGCGACCGGCTCGTCCTGAATGATCTAGTGTTACTATAGATAGTTTTTGTGGTCTTGTTATTGATTAATGTTTTATGGAAGAGTCTCGAATTTCTCGAGTTGGATTAGTTTTTGAGTTTCGCAAAAATTTCTGTTTTATTTGTATGAGAGTCCATATCCCCCTACCACAGAAGTGAGAGGTCTCTAACTATCATAAAATAAATTCAAGACTCAAAAATCTCCTACATGCTAAATTTGGTTCCATTTGCTTGATTAGTACTCAAATTATAAGGAAATTTGTATTTCATTTGTATGGGAGCCCCCCCCCCTCCTAAAAAGGTAAGAAGTCCTAATTCATCATGGGAAAAATGGTTGCCTCCAAAAACACCCACATGCCAAATATGGTTCCATTTGCTTGATTAGTTCTCGAATTATGAGGAAATTTGTATTTCATTTGTGTAGAAGCCCCCCCTCTTGAAGTGTGGAAGGATCCTAATTCACCGTAGAAAATATTTTTGCCTCCAAAAACCTCCACATGCCGAATTTGGTTCTATTTGCTTGATTAGTTCTCGAGTTATGGGGAAATTTGTATTTCATTTGTATTGGAGCCCCCCCTCCTAATGTGGGAAGAGGTCCTAATTCATCACAGAAAAAATTCTTGCCTCCAAAAACACCTACACGCCAAATTTGGTTCCATTTGCTGGATTAGTTCTCGAGTTATGAGGAAATTTGTATTTCGTTTGTATAGGACCCCCCCCCCCTCCTAAAGTGGGGAGGGGTCCCAATTCATCATTGAAAAAAAATTGTCTCCAAAAACACACACATGCCAAATTTGGTTCAATTCGCTTGATTAGTTCTCGAGTTATAAGAAAATTTGTATTTCATTTGTACAGGAGCCCCTCCTCTTAAAGTGGGGAGGGGTCCTAATTCACCATAGAAAATTTTCTTGCTCTCGAAAACCTTCACATGCCAAATTTGGTTGCATTTGCTTGATTAGTTCTCGAGTTATGAGGAAATTTGTGTGGAAGTCCCCCCTCTTAAAGGGGAGAGGAGTTATAATTCCTCTTATAAAGAGGGGAGGGGTCTCAATTCACCATAGAATAAATTCTTGTCACCAAAAAAAACACCCACATGCCAAATGTTGTTCTATTTGCTTGATTAGTTCTCGAGTTAGGAGGAAATTTGTATTTCATTTGTATAGGAGCCCCCCCTCCTAAAGTGGGGAGAAGTTCTTATTCATCATAGAAAACATTCTTGCCTCCAAAAACACCTACATGCCAAATTTGGTTCCATTTGCTGGATTAGCTCTCGAGTTATAAGGAAATTTGTATTTCGTTTGTATAGGAGCCCCCCCCCTCTTAAAGTGGGGAGGGGTCCCAATTCATCATAAAAAAAAATTTTGTCTTCAAAAACACACACATGCCAAATTTGGTTCCATTTGCTTGATTAGTTCTCGAGTTATGAGGAAATTGGTATTTCATTTGTACAGGAGCCCCCCCTCTTAAAGTGAGGAGGGGTCCCAATTCAACATAGAAAATTTTCTTGCCCTCGAAAACCTTCACATGCCAAATTTGGTTCCATTTGCTTGATTAGTTCTCGAGTTATGAGAAAATTTGTATGGAAACCCCCCCTCTTAAAGGGGAGAGGAGTTATAATTCCCCTTATAAAGAGGGAAGGGTTCTCAAATTACCCTAGAATAAATTCTTGTCACCGAAAACACGCACATGCCAAATTTGGTTCTATTTGCTTGATTAGTTCTCGAGTTATGCAGAAATTTGTGCTTCATTTGTATGGGAGCCCCCCCTCTTAGTGGGGGGAGGGGTCTCTAACCATCACTAAAACCTTTCCTGGCCCCAAAAACCTCTACATGCAAATTTTCACGCCGATTGGTTCAGTAGTTTTTGATTCTATAAGGAACACAGGACAGACAGACAGACAGACAGACAGACAGACAGACAGACAGACAGACAGACAGACAGACAGACAGACAGACAGACAGACAGACAGACAGATAGACAGACAGACAGACAGACAGACAGACAGAAATCCTTCTTTATAGGTATAGATACCCAAGTAACAATCCAATAGCAAATTGGTCTTATGCATTTCTTATAGTAGTTTTATCAGAGCATTGCCAAATCTATCAGGTTTTATAATGTTTTTCTTCAAGTGAATGTTATCTTATTTGATTAACATTTCTGAAGTATGATTGAAGTAGACTTGAAGAAACACGCATAAAACTGAAATATCAATAAGTGTAATTCACCTTATAAGTGGTTTTAAAAGATACTTGATTTCTGCTCAAAAACGACGCTCCTTAAAACCTAGCAATAGTTTTGACAAAAATTTATGACATTCTTCTGCAAGATTGGTTTGTCTTAACAATGCTACCATAAAACCGTCTTAAAACCGTATATTCTTGTAAGAGAAATCATACTCTGAAGAAAGAACATTCGAGCGTAAACAACTGATCTGTCAAAATGGGCATCTGAACCGGGAGAAAATTGAACAAATGTGGATCTTTTAATCGAAACTTTTGCAAGATTTCATATGAAAAATCAGCGAAATCAAAAAACAATGAAGATTTCCAAGTGAGCTGAGGAAGGACTAAGCCGATGATGATGCATCAATGGTAGATTTGTATGTAGCATTGGGCGATACTGCGAGAAGTATCGATATTCGAATATCGATACAGATTTTTTTAAAGTATCGATCCGACTGAAATATCGGCCGGCAAGCATCGATACCAGTGGTATCGATATCGGTATCGATACACTGGCAGGGTACACGCAACCACAACGAAAACCATACTTTTGTTTAAGTTTATTAAGCTAAATAAGCTTAATTTTTAAAAAATTATATGCGTGTGCTTTTGCTGCTGTTGATTCTCTTTCCTACTCATACGAAATCTCGTTAGGAACGAAATAATAGCTGATGTCGGACTGGTTAGGCTTAGGCTTGCGGTTTTAAACTTTTTTGACCGGAAACTGCAGCGAATTGCTCAGGATTGCTAATACATTTATTAGAAAATCTAGCGGAATGATGGAAATAAAAAATAAATTTTAAAAATCAAACAAAAAATACAAATCCGTTTTCTTAAGTCGGTAAACCAACTTTTTGCCAGATTGACCGGTCACCGGCTTTGCAAGTGAAAAACCGGCCGGGCCGGCCAGAAATCGGCCACTCAGCAACCTTACAGACAATAATGCTAGAAATGGAACTTATAAATATTAAACGAGGTAACGAGGTAATATCGGTCGACCAAAAAAATCAGAACATTTTCTGCCCAAACATGCGGATTAAGATTTAGATTCGACAAACCAACTAATTTGACCCCCTTCCACTTCTGTTTACGCTACAGAAGGTACAAGCCATACAAAGCTGGACAAATATGATGACCGTGAGAATGTACCTCTACAACCATACAGATAACCAAATCAAACACCAATTAAATACAAGTGTTTTGGAGACTTCAGATCAGAGATGACCAAACTGCCCCTTTTAGAAATGAACCGTGCGACATGCGGATTGTATTGAGGTGGAGGAGAATTGTAAATTATTTTTTTAATGGCTGAGGGTATATCTAATTTAACCGAGGTGCCTAGTGCTCGTGCGCGCTGTGGAGCCAAATGCTTTCTAGTATGAACGCTATGGCGAAGTTAGCTAATCTTAACTATCATGGAAATTGCACCGAAAACCAATGCAAAAGCCGCCAAGAAATCTGTCAAGTTTCAGAAAAACATTTATTACTTTATCATAACTTTACTAACAGGCAACAATGCCCCAATGGCCCTTAACACCTAATACAGTAAACATCGAAACATTAAAATAAATGTAGAACGTAACACTTGTTGAGACAGATGAAAGTCAAACATTGCTGAAATTTGGTTGAATGCACGTTGCAGACCAGTGATGGCGCTATCAGCAAGAGAGCCAAGAAAAAAAAATGCTACGTCGTAACGAGCCGGGGTGGATTGTGCTATATCAAGAACTCGCAAGTCAGTTTCAACCTGGTGCCGATGGTGCATTCGTACAACATGCCAGCCGGCAGGTGTACGATGGGAATCTTTCAAAGTAGTGCCTGCAGCTCGTGGCTTATACGCCTGGACCGCTCTCTGCTTCCAGTTACCAACACCTTGCGTTCAAATACGGCAAATGCACTTATATTTTGCGTACGGTTTATGCTCCTTGATCGAAATCGCTTACGAAGGGAAAAGTAGACCAGATATAGCTAGAATGCGTCGATGAATCTGCCTACTCGTATTATTAACGGCGGTTGCCAGAAATCCCTAATTTATGAATTTATCAACCCCTTCCAGTTCATCTCCGTCAAAAGTCACTCCATGCACTCAGGGTTTCTTCACTTAACAATAGGGATGGGAATCGAAAGCCAAAGTATCGATATTTGGTATCGCAATATATCGGACCGATCCGATACTGAGTAATGAGTATATCGCAACCAAAATATCGATACTTCGATATTCACCGATATCGGAATCCGAAATATTCAGAAAGTTTTCAGATACGATCCGGCACGGGCTTGCGATGCGGCCACCTGCCTCGTTTATGTTACCGGCATCTCCGCACCTCCAAGATACCGTACGTTCCACTCGACAGTGTTGGCATCAGATTTATCGGTCAGGCGGGCGCTTTTTAACTGGAAGCAGCAGGACTAAAACTAATCAGTTTCAAACAATTTTTTGTTCAATATTGTCAATTGCAAGAAAAAATTCCCAATCAATACGTGCGCAATCGCTCATAAAAGTGCTATTTCAGTTTAAATCGTTTCGGTCTCTTCGGCGCACTTATTGCTTGGAAGATAACGAAAAAGTGCGCCGAAGATACCGAAACGATTTAATGCAAAATAGCACTTTTATGAGCGATATCGCACTTTGGATGGTACAATTTTTCTTGCAATTGACAATATTAAAGATAATCTACATCTCAAGAAATGAAATTAAAAATTAGAATCAGGCATTGGCAAAACACCGAACGTAGTGTATACGGTCGTTACCATTTCCTAAAACGACGCAACCAAGTTCATCTCTTTTTCAAACAAACACGAATTGTGGCTAGCAATTTATCGGTGGTGTTGAATTTGTAATACTTCTAGCACCAGTTTTCAATGCACCCGGTTAACACATTTCCGGAAACATCTAATAAACTGATGTTAAAAAAAAAGTTTTTCGATTTTTTGAAGTATTTTGAGTGACACAAGGCATGGCTAGATTTATGAGATACGCATTTTTAGGCAGAGAATAAATAATTAATCAGGAGCAGGATCGGTTTAAAGCAAGCAATCATACGTAACTCGCTTCACAGTTCACAGTATGAATGGTTCTTGCAAATCAATCAGCGCTTGCAGCGATACGATGTTCGGTGGCGGCTTTAGGAAACAATTAACCCAACAGTCCGATGATATCAGCATCCACCGTAGAAGAGTATTCTCAAGTTTGCAAAAACACACCTGGAGGCGCTTCATATTCATTTCAGTTAGCCGTGTGAGTGAATGAAATAGATAAGGGAATCCGAAAACCTAACGCTAGCAAAGAGACACACATCCAGCATAGGGTACTGTAGGGTATTTTCAGCAGGTTTCTAAATTCAGCATATTTACCTTTTCTTTCGCCAATAAAAATACTTTGCCGACATACAATTTTAATATGTTATAACTTTTTTCTCAAGACTGTAAGTAATCTACTATTTTTTATTCAAAGAACGTCAAAACCACCTGTTCTTGCACTATAACTAAGCCATAGGCCGAAAAAATAGATGCCATCGCTAAATAGAGGATCTTTTACGAAGCTAAACCACGCAATCCTGAGTGTTACCGAAGTGTTAAAAATCGAAGTCTGAAAGACAACACCGAAACGGGTTGCGGTTGCTTTTTTGAGCGTGCAGTTCATTTCATCAGGCACGGCAGCAGCGTATCGACTCAAATTTTTAAATGCGGCATGCAGTATGGTTCAGCTTTTAGACATGCCTGTTTGGAATGCTTGAGAACCACCCCAACGACATCTCTAACAAGCTGTAGTGAACGTCAGCGACAGTATGTCCTGGGCTCAAAATTTGACAGCGGGCCCAAATCAGACTGCTGGCAGTTGAGTGAAGCGCAGTGCTGACATGCTATCTCATTTTCGCACACACGAGATGTTGGCGGCGGAAACATGGTTGCCTGCCGATGGGGTAAGTTGAGAACTGAAAAACATGAGTTTGATGATTTGGCAAAAAGTTATGCGTGAAGAGCCGGCATTTTTGCAGCTTTCGATACCTATAATATCGGATGAAAAAGTATCGATATCCGATAATATCGCGAGGCAAAATATCGATGCCAGATACTCGATATATCGAATGAAAATATCGATACCTCCGGTATCGATAAAATATCGCACATCCCTACTTAACAACGCGGTTGACGATCTAGCGTATCCAACGACATCCATCTTCGAGTGCCAAGACAGCTAGCTCCATTGAGGAAAGCAAAGCTTCACTCAGCAAGTGCGCGTAGTTCTCAGCAACTTGCGAGTTGTCTAATTGATCACATTTGAAATTAATTTTAAAATCGGAGCAGGAATTGCACTTGAAATTTTACTTAAAATTGAACCTGAAATTAAACTTGATATTGAACTTCAAATTGATATTATGCTTTGCAGCTGTACCTGGATTAATCCAGATTATTTTCTCTAATGCCAATGTATATGACAAAACAAAACAGCAACATTATAGTTGTTACTCTTTCTCTTTCTCACTCACAGCATTCGCATTGTCGCAGTTTTTGTGCCAGTCGCACTTTTAGACTGCGGTGTTCAGTAAGGTGCAAAATGCGGGATATTGATGATCAAATGATATTGGACTTCAGTTTGCATCAATTTCAACTTAAATTTGCACTGGAATTAAGACTTTAAATTGAACTTAAAATTAAACTAAAAGTGGAACTTGAATTTGGACTTCAAATTACACTTAAAATTGGACGTGAAGTTAAACTTAAGTTTGGACCAATTCAGACTACAATATATAAATTGGACTTGAAATTACACATGAAATAGGACTTGAAGACATGAAATTGAACTTGAAATAGGACACAATAGAGAACTTAAAATTTTACTTGAAACTAACCTTGAATTGGATGTAAAATTTGACTAGAAAGTATGCTTACAACTTTGCCAGAAATTGGAGTTAAATTGCCCAAGTAACAATTTGGGTTTTATTACACTCTCATGATGGCATTTAAGACCAAAATTGGTCTTGAAGACCACCATAAGAGTACAATAAAACTCACATTGTGGCTTGGGCGGACTTAAAATGGAACTTCGAATTGGACTTGAAATTGAATTTGTTTTTTTTACATCGCCCAAGAAATCCGACTTGAAATTGGATTTCAAATTGAAATTGAAATTTTACTTAAAATTTGATTTAAGACTGGAACTAGGAATGCATCTATTTTTGCAGAGTTAGTTTATCTATCGAAAAAAATTAGCCGCCGTACTTTTAATTAGGTACACCTCTTATTTTAATTTCTAAAAGTTCGAGGTGGTGAACGAGTTTGTGTACTTCGGGTCGTTGATGACGTCGAATAACAACTGCAGCAGAGAAATGCACCTCACCATTCTTGCCGGAAGTCGTGCTTACTACGGATTCTACAAGACCATAAAATCTGGCAAGCTTCATCCTTGTACCAAATGTACCATATACAAAGCGCAAATAAGACCGATAGTCTACGGGCACGAAACGTGGCCAATGCTCGACAGAGACTTGAAAGCGCTGCAGCGGCCATGGCCACTTTTGGACGTTGTGTGCTTAGGATCATCTTTGGTGGTGTATGTGAGTACGGTGTATGGAGGAAAAACATGAATCACAAGCTGACGCAGCTTTTCGGCGAACCCAGTATTCAGAAGTATTGCTGAGGCTGGAAGGGTACAATGGGTGGGACATGTTGTGAGAATGCCGGAAAACAATCCCGTAAAAATAATGTTTGCCTCGAATTCGGTTGGTACAACGCGAGAGGTACGCAACATGCTCGACGGTTAGACCAAATGGACTCCATTTAATGAAGCAAGTCCTGGAAAGTGTGGGACATTCGAGAAATTGGAGGCGAACAGCCATGGACCGAGTTTGTTATGCAGATGAAATCCCAACGGACATCGCATTAGGATAAGTAAGGTTATTAATTAGGATAAGCATTTTAGTTTCTCTAGCTTTTACTATAAAGGTATCGATACAAATATCGGCGTTTTAGCATCGATACTGACCGGTATCGGGACATTCAGTATCGATCCAAAATATCGATGTATCGGCCCAAAAGTATCGATTTTTTCGATACAGATACAGTATCGCCCAATGCTATTTGTATGTTATTAGAAAATATGGTTCGATTGTATTCTGGCGGAGGCGGTGCCGGTGCCGGTTTGTAGCGTTGTTTATATTCTTTGAACTGATTATAGAGGTCATTAGCCGGTGTTGGGAAAATGTTCGAAGGGGTTGAAGCATATTTTTTTAAAGACGGTTGTAACGACAAAGCATATAAAAAATTTTGCAGATTAAACTTTACGCATGGAACTGCCGTGCACCCCTATTTTAATTTTTAAAATCAATTAATATGGGTAATCATAATGACTGCTGTACTTAAAAAAATTAAACTCAATATAAGTAGGTGAATCACCAGCACAAAAAACATCTTACATCGACACTTTGTTGACGTTTTCTTTGTTTATACGAGAATGATTATCTTGCAAAAAACTTGGTCCCCTTAAGTAATTCAAACAATTCTTGTTCAAGCACTTTCAATTTGGTAGCTGTCAACTTCTTCATGAAATTATTGAATTTTTTTGACGTAGGACTACGTCTTACGGCAAGTTTTGAGATAGGGTGTCATTCCAAAAAATCGAAAAGTGCGAGCGTCACGAAAAATGAAAGGTTTTGAGCGTTAATAGCTCAGCAGTTTTCCTATCGATTTTCAATATTCTTACACCAATCGATCGGAAAATCTTCTAAGAATTGACCCAAATGAAGAAAAGTATGGATTCCTGATGTTGAATTATTGAAAAATTGAAAATAATGAACCTATGTTTTACCAGAATTCTCGCTTCGTGATTGGTTGGAAGATTCTTTGTGATGACCTAAACCTAAACCTATACCAATTTGATATCTGTGCTTAGGAAATAAGCCAAAACAAGTGACCAAGCTTCCTCATTTCAACAAGATTTCTTAACACCGCGGTTAAACCTATACCATTTTGATGTCTTTGCTTGGGAAGTACGCCAGAAAGAGTGACAAAGCCCCCTCGTGCCAACAAATTTCTTACGAACGCGATTAAACCTAGTCCAATTTGATGTCTGTGTTAGGGAAGTGTGCCAGAAAAAATGACACAAGTTCGTTGTCCCAACAGATCGCAAATTCTTTACTGCGAGACGATTAAACCTCGGCGAATTTGATATCTGTGTTGGAAAAATGTGCTACAGCTGTAGTGCTCGGTTATATATAATACGACTCTGTATGAATACGCATGCTTACCGTTTCATTAGAAGTGTATTGAAAAGATGTGCTGTTGATAAAATAGGAGTGAATTGGTAAAATCCCTTCAACGTGGGGAACCACGGGTGATAAAAACAATCTTTAATTTCAGTAAGGTAGCAGGAAAGCAATAGTTTGTGTTCTTGATTTTGTTAAATTGTTTTCAAATGCACAATCTTTTGAGAATTGAACGTATGCAATGTTACTACTTTGATAAATGTTACATACAACGCATGTAGCATGTATATATGTTGCATATATCATGTATACATGAAGAATCGAATGCACATAGTTGGCTAAAAGTATTGTTAATCATTTTTATAAGAGTAAACAAGCGGTAATGAGTGCAAAATAGTATGATTAGTTCTATGAAGTAATTTTTTATGGAATTATGTTCATATCTACGTAATAGTGCAGCACAACTTTTCTGCTATTGCTTTTACTGTAGTTGAAGAATGGAAACTTTTATAAAAATTGTGTGAGTAAAGGGAGAGAGAGGTAAGATAGAGAGAAGTGAGAGAGATGAGAGAAGGAGAGAGGTGAGAGAGAAGTGTGTGTAAGAGAGACAGATGTGTGGAGAAAGAGAGAGAGAAAGAGTGAGAGAGAAGAGAGATCGAGTGAGAGAGAAAAGAGAAAGAGTGGGAGTGAGAGAAAGAGTGAGAGAGAAGAGAAAAAGAGGGTGTGTATGTGTGTGTGTGTGTGTGTGTGTGAGAGAGAGAGAGAGGTGCGATCTTATCGACGCTTATCGAATGAATTGCGTAATAAAGAGACTAAAAGCATGCGCAAATTTGATAGAAAGTAAAGGAATTTGGCGAATTTTTCCTAAAATAGCTGAAATTTCTTGTTCAGTTAGTTTATAGAGCATCCCGCTGGTGTCTCACAAGTACAATGATATAAAATTTATCTTGAAATTTCATGATAGTATAATTGATCATAAGAAAAATGCTGCAAAATCGAATATTTTATCATTTAGTAAAAAGTTTTTATTTCATAAAATTACAAAAAGTTGCAAAAATTCCACTCACAACCCTCTTCCTGGGGTTCTAAGCTATGAAATGGCATCAAAGATTGTGATGAGAAATGGTGAGAACATAAACAAATATCACTTTAAAGTAGCAACATATTTATGCTATTTTGTTATAATAAATACTGCTCGCTTGTCATCATTATATTCTTTGAAATCTAAAGTCTGTATCAACAAATAATTCTAAAATCTGTGAGTTTAAAAAGCCTTTTTACAGCTGGTCGATAGGATATATATAGCCTTAGAAATGTGAAAGACAACATCCTTACCTATATGAGCGAAAATATATGGCCCATTTTTATTCGAAGTTTGACAGCTCTATGCAAGATGTAAACAAAACAAATGATTTCAAAATTAACGTTACATTGTGTGAAAGGCATCTGGAAAGACAGCGAGGTTTAATTAGAGGGGATTGAACGAGTTCTAATTTTTCTCATTTTGGCCAGCTTTTTGGTCCAAATACTCCTCTGTTGAATGATTACAAGCATGAATACATGCTACTATCACTACAAAGAGACTTATGTAGTCCTGCGTCACCTATATATGCGGTCGTGTCTTGTGCACAACCCCTCTGATTTTTTATTAATTAAATTTTTTAATAATCTAGCGAAAATAACCGGCGCGTTAAAATTTTCTAACTTTCAAGTCACAAAACATCGACAAACTCACACTCAGTTTGAAAAATTTCTCATTGATTGACAACAAAGCAGCTGCTTTTATTTTCAATTTTCATTTATATCCATTTTGGAAAAGCAATGTCTGTGAATGCTTTTTCTCTTATAGCTTTTAGTCAATTTAAAAAAATTAAGACTGTGAACAGTGTATGATGTCTTGCAAGTGTTCTTTGAGGCGACAACCATCAAATCATCAACACTTGTGGTGGTTTTCTTTTAGTTTCAACCGACTCGTGGAAGTCACTGTAAATACATATCGATAAGAATTACAAGTTTTAAAAGGACCTTTAGAAATATTCTTGAGAACCTTCTTTAGTGTGGGCCTCCCCAGATTTATAAGGGTTTTATGGCTGTTTTATCGCAGATTTGTAGAATTGCAAGTTTTATATTCGGTTTTAAGGCGCAAATGCGGGAAACCTCTCCAAGTGCATCTTAAAATTTGTTACTTGGGTATATTATATATATATATATATATATATATATATATATATACTAGCTGACCCGACAAACTTCGTATTGCCACAAATTAACCTGTGTTGTACATAAATCATGAATCTCGGGTGATCTTTGTCACAATCTCTAGTTTTTGCAAGTTTCTGAGGAGTTCAACCCTAGATGATTCATTTTGGCAGTTACGTACCCGATCAGGAGGGCATAACAAGATAACATCAAATTTATAACATATTCTGATATTTATAACACACTAGCTGACCCGACAAACTTCGTATTGCCACAAATTAACCTGTGTTGTACATAAATCATGAATCTCGGATGATCTTTGTCACAATCTCGAGTTTTGCAAGCCCCCCAGTGGGCTGCGCTTCCGACGGCGGGTCACCGGCAACACTCGCGACCGTCTCGTCCTGAATGATCTAGTGTTACTATAGATAGTTTTTGTGGTCTTGTTATTGACTAATGTTTTATGGAAGAGTCTCGAATTTCTCGAGTTCGATTAGTTTTTGAGTTTTGCAAAAATTTCTGTTTTATTTGTATGAGAGTCCATATCCCCCTACCACAGGGGTGAGAGGTCTCTAACTATCGTAAAATAAATTCAAGACTCCAAAATCTCCCACATGCCAAATTTGGTTCCATTTGCTTGATTAGTTCTCAAGTTATAAGGAAATTTGAATTTCATTTGTATGGGAGCTCCCCTCTTAAAAGGGGAAGGGGTCGTAATTCACCCTAGAAAAATTTCTGCCATCTAAAACTCCCACATGCCAAATTTGGTTCCATTTGATTGATTAGTTCTCGAGATAAGAGGAAATTTGCATTTCATTTGTATGGAAGCCCACCCTCTTAAAGGGGAGATGGGCCATAACTCGCTTTCTAAAGAAGAGAGGTGTCTCAATTCACCATAGAAAAAAATCTTGCGTCCAAAACCACTTACATGTCAAATTTGGTTCCATTTGCTTGATTAGTTCTCGAGTTATGAGGAAATTTTTTTTTATTTATATAGGAGCCCCCCCTCTTAAAGTGGGGAAATCCATAGAAAATATACCATAGAAAATATTCTTGCCTACAAAAACACCCACATGATAAATTTGGTTCCATTTGCTTGATTAGTTCTAGAGTTATGAGGAAATTTGTATTTCGTTTGTATGAGAGCCCCCCTTCTTAAAAAGGTAAGGGGTCCTAATTCATCATAGAAAAAATGGTTGCCTCCAAAAACACCCACATGCCAAATATGGTTCCATTTGCTTGATTAGTTCTCGAATTATGAGGAAATTTGTATTTCATTTGTGTAGAAGCACCCCCTCTTAAAGTTGGGAGGGGCCCTAATTCACCGTAGAAAATATTTTTGCCTCCAGAAACCTCCACATGCCAAATTTGGTTCTATTTGCTTGATTAGTTCTCGAGTTATGAGGAAATTGGAATTTCATATGTATAGGAGCCCCCCCTCCTAAAGTGGGTAGGGGTCCCAATTCATCATAGAAAAAAAATTTGTCTCCAAAAACACCCACGTGCCAAATTTTGATCCATTTGCTTGATTAGTTCTCGAGTTATGAGGAAAATTGTGTTTCTTTGGTACAGGAGCCCCCCCTCTTAAAGTGGGGAGGGGTCCTAATTTACTATAGAAAATATTCTTGCCCTAGAAAACCTTCACATGCCAAATTTGGTTCCATTTGCTTGATTAGTTCTCGAGTTATGAGGAAATTTGTATGGAAGCCCCCCCTTTTAAAGAGGAGAGGAGTTATAATTCCCGTTATAAAGAGGGGAGGGGTCTCAGTTTACCATATAATAAATTCTTGTCACCGAAAACACCCACATGCCAAATTTTGTTCTATTTACTTGATTAGTTGTCGAGTTATGCAGAAATTTGTGTTTCATTTGTATGGGAGCCCCCCCTCTTAGTGGGGGGAGGGGTTTCTAACCATCACTAAAACCTTTCCTGGCCCCAAAAAACCTCTACATGCATATTTTCATGCCGATTGGTTCAGTAGTTTTCGATTCTATAAGGAACATACGGACAGACAGACAGACAGACAGACAGACAGAAATCCTTCTTTATAGGTATAGATATATATACTAGCTGACCCGACAAACTTCGTATTGCCACAAATTAACCTGTGTTGTACATAAATCATGAATCTCGGATGATCTTTGTCACAATCTCGAGTTTTGCAAGCCCCCCAGTGAGCGGCGCTTCCGACGGCGGGTCACCGGCAACACTCGCGACCGTCTCGTCCTGAATGATCTAGTGTTACTATAGATAGTTTTTGTGGTCTTGTATTGACTAATGTTTTATGGAAGAGTCTCGAATTTCTCGAGTTCGATTAGTTTTTGAGTTTCGCAAAAATTTCTGTTTTATTTGTATGAGAGTCCACATCCCCCTACCACAGGGGTGAGAGGTCTCTAACTATCGTAAAATAAATTCAAGACTCCAAAATCTCCCACATGCCAAATTTGGTTCCATTTGCTTGATTAGTTCTCAAGTTATAAGGAAATTTGAATTTCATTTGTATGGGAGCTCCCCTCTTAAAAGGGGAAGGGGTCGTAATTCACCATAGAAAAAATTTCTGCCATCTAAAACTCCCACATGCCAAATTTGGTTCCATTCGATTGATTAGTTCTCGAGATAAGAGGAAATTTGCATTTCATTTGTATGGAAGCCCACCCTCTTAAAGGGGAGATGGGCCATAACTCGCTTTCTAAAGAAGAGAGGGGTCTCAATTCACCATACAAAAAAATCTTGCGTCCAAAACCACTTACATGTCAAATTTGGTTCCATTTGCTTGATTAGTTCTCGAGTTATGAGGAAATTTGTTTTTCATTTGTATAGGAGCCCCCCCCCCCTCTTAAAGTTGGGAAATCCATAGAAAATATACCATAGAAAATATTCTTGCCTACAAAAACACCCACATGATAAATTTGGTTCCATTTGCTTGATTAGTTCTAGAGTTATGAGGAAATTTGTATTTCGTTTGTATGAGAGCCCCCCCTCTTAAAAAGGTAAGGGGTCCTAATTCATCATAGAAAAAATGGTTGCCTCCAAAAACACCCACATGCCAAATATGGTTCCATTTGCTTGATTAGTTCTCGAATTATGAGGAAATTTGTATTTCATTTGTGTAGAAGCACCCCCTCTTAAAGTTGGGAGGGGTCCTAATTCACCATAGAAAATATTTTTGCCTCCAAAAACCTCCACATGCCCAATTTGGTTCTATTTGCTTGATTAGTTCTCGAGTTATGAGGAAATTTGAATTTCATTTGTATAGGAACCCCCCCTCCTAAAGTAGGTAGGGGTCTCGATCCATCATAGAAAAAAATTTTGTCTCCAAAAACACCCACGTGCCAAATTTGGTTCCATTTGCTTGATTAGTTCTCGAGTTATGAGGAAATTTGTATTTCGTTTGTATAGGAGCCCCCTCCTCTTAAAGTTGGGAGTGGTCCCAATCCACCATAGAAAATATTCTTGCGCTCGAAAACTTTCACATGCCAAATTTGGTTCCATTTGCTTGATTAGTTCTCGAGTTATGAGGAAATTTGTATTTCGTTTGTATAGGAGCCCCCCCTCTTAAAGTGGGGAGGGGTTCTAATTCACTATAGAATATATTCATGCCCTAGAAAACTGGCACATGCCAAATTTGGTTCCATTTGCTTGATTAATTCTCGAGTTGTGAGGAAATTTGCATTTCCTTTGTATAGGAGCCCCCCTTCCTAAAGTGGGGAGGGGTTTCAATTCATCATAGAAAAAAATAATGTCTCCGAAAACACCCACATGCCAAATTTTGTTCCATTTGCTTGATTAGTTCTCGAGTTATGAGGTAATTTGTATTTCGTTTGTATAGGAGCCCCCCCTCTTAAAGTTGGGAGGGGTCCTAATTCACCATAGAAAATATTCTTGCCCTCGAAATTTTTCACATGCTAAATTTTGTTCCATTTGCTTGATTAGTTCTTCAGTTATGAGGAAATTTGTATTTCATGTGTATAGGATCCCCCCCTCCTAAAACGGGTAGGGGTCCCAATTCATCATAGAAAAAATTTTTGTCTCCAAAAACACTCACATGCCAAATTTGGTTCCATTTGCTTAATTACTTCTCGAGTTATGAGGAAAATTGTGTTTCTTTGGTACAGGAGCCCCCCCTCTTAAAGTGGGGAGGGGTCCTAATTTACTATAGAAAATATTATTGCCCTCGAAAACCTTCACATGCCAAATTTGGTTCCATTTGCGTGATTAGTTCTCGAGTTATGAGGAAATTTGTATGGAAGCCCCCCCTTTTAAAGAGGAGAGGTGTTATAATTCCCCTTATAAAGAGGGGAGGGGTCTCAATTTACCATAGAATAAATTCTTGTCACCGAAAACACCCACATGCCAAATTTTGTTCTATTTGCTTGATTAGTTGTCGAGTTATGGAGAAATTTGTGTTTCATTTGTATCGGAGCCCCCCCTCTTAATGGGGGGAGGGGTTTCTAACCATCACTAAAACCTTTCCTGGCCCCAAAAAACCTCTACATGCATATTTTCATGCCGATTGGTTCAGTAGTTTTCGATTCTATAAGGAACATACGGACAGACAGACAGACAGACAGACAGACAGAAATCCTTATTTATAGGTATAGATATATATAGGTATATATATATCCTTATTTATTTATATATATCCTTATTTATAGGTATAGATATATATATATATATATATATATATATATATATATATATATATATATATATCTATACCTATAAATAAGGATTTCTGTCTGTCTGTCTGTCTGTCTGTCTGTCTGTCTGTCCTGTGTTCCTTATAGAATCAAAAACTACTGAACCAATCGGCGTGAAAATTTGCATGTAGAGGTTTTTGGGGCCAGGAAAGGTTTTAGTGATGGTTAGAGACCCCTCCCCCCACTAAGAGGGGGGGCTCCCATACAAATGAAACACAAATTTCTGCATAACTCGAGAACTAATCAAGTAAATAGAACCAAATTTGGCATGTGGGTGTTTTCGGTGACAAGAATTTATTCTAGGGTAATTTGAGACCCCTCCCCTCTTTATAAGGGGAATTATAACTCCTCTCCCCTTTAAGAGGGGGGGTTTCCATACAAATTTCCTCATAACTCGAGAACTAATCAAGCAAATGGAACCAAATTTGGCATGTGTGTGTTTTTGAAGACAAAATTTTTTTCTATGATGAATTGGGACCCCTCCCCACTTTAAGAGGGGGGGAGCTCCTATACAAACGAAATACAAATTTCCTTATAACTCGAGAGCTAATCCAGCAAATGAAACCAAATTTGGCATGTAGGTGTTTTTAGGGGCAAGAATGTTTTCTATGATGAATAAGAACCTCTCCCCACTTTAGGAGGGGGGGCTCCTATACAAATGAAATACAAATTTCCTCATAACTCGAGAACTAATCAAGCAAATAGAACCAAATTTGGCATGTGGGTGTTTTCGGTGACAAGAATTTATTCTATGGTAAATTGAGACCCCTCCCTCTTTTTAAGGGGAATTATAACTCCTCTCCCCTTTAAGAGGGGGGGCTTCCATACAAATTTCCTCATAACTCGAGAACCAATCAAGCAAATGGAACCAACTTTGGCATGTGAAGGTTTTCGAGGGCAAGAAAATTTTCTACGGTGAATTAGGACCCCTCCCCACTCTAAGAGGGGGGGCTCCTGTACCAATGAAATACAAATTTCCTCCTAACTCGAGAACTAATCAAGCAAATAGAACAACATTTGGCATGTGGGTGTTTTTTTTGGTGACAAGAATTTATTCTATGGTGAATTGAGACCCCTCCCCTCTTTATAAGAGGAATTATAACTCCTCTCCCCTTTAAGAGGGGGGACTTCCATACAAATTTCCTCATAACTCGAGAACTAATCAAGCAAATGCAACCAAATTTGGCATGTGAAGGTTTTCGAGAGCAAGAAAATTTTCTATGGTGAATTAGGACCCCTCCCCACTTTAAGAGGAGGGGCTCCTGTACAAATGAAATACAAATTTCCTCATAACTCGAGAACTAATCAAGCGAATTGAACCAAATTTGGTATGTGTGTGTTTTTGGAGACAATTTTTATTTCAATGATGAATTGGGACCCCTCCCCACTTTAGGAGGGGGGGGGTCCTATACAAACAAAATACAAATTTCCTCATAACTCGAGAACTAATCCAGCAAATGGAACCAAATTTGGCGTGTAGGTGTTTTTGGAGGCAAGAATTTTTTCTGTGATGAATTAGGACCTCTTCCCACATTAGGAGGGGGGCTCCAATACAAATGAAATACAAATTTCCCCATAACTCGAGAACTAATCAAGCAAATAGAACCAAATTCGGCATGTGGAGGTTTTTGGAGGCAAAAATATTTTCTACGGTGAATTAGGATCCTTCCACAATTCAAGAGGGGGGGCTTCTACACAAATGAAATACAAATTTCCTCATAATTCGAGAACTAATCAAGCAAATGGAACCATATTTGGCATGTGGGTGTTTTTGGAGGCAACCATTTTTCCCATGATGAATTAGGACTTCTTACCTTTTTAGGAGGGGGGGGGGCTCCCATTCAAACGAAATACAAATTTGCTCATAACTTTAGAACTAATCAAGCAAATGGAACCAAATTTGGCATGTGAGAGTTTTAGATGGCAGAATTTTTTTTCTGTGGTGTATTACGACCCCTTTCCCTTTTAAGAGGGTGGGCTCCCATACAAATGAAATACAAATTTCCTTATAATTTGAGTACTAATCAAGCAAATGGAACCAAATTTAGCATGTAGGAGATTTTTGAGTCTTGAATTTATTTTATGATAGTTAGAGACCTCTCACCCCTGTGGTAGGGGGATATGGACTCTCATACAAATAAAACAGAAATTTTTGCGAAACTCAAAAACTAATCCAACTCGAGAAATTCGAGACTCTTCCATAAAACATTAATCAACAACAAGACCACAAAAACTATCTATAGTAACACTAGATCATTCAGGACGAGCCGGTCGCGAGTGTTGCCGGTGACCCGCCGTCGGAAGCGCCGCCCACTGGGGGGCTTGCAAAACTCGAGAAGTGACAAAGATCATCCGAGATTCATGATTTATGTACAACACAGGTTAATTTGTGGCAATACGAAGTTTGTCGGGTCAGCTAGTATATATATATATATATACTAGCTGACCCGACAAACTTCGTATTGCCACAAATTAACCTGTGTTGTACATAAATCATGAATCTCGGATGATCTTTGTCACTATCTCGAGTTTTGCAAGCCCCCCAGTGGGCGGCGCTTCCGACGGCGGGTCACCGGCAACACTCGCGACCGGCTCGTCCTGAATGATCTAGTGCTACTATAGATAGTTTTTGTGGTCTTGTTATTGATTAATGTTTTATGGAAGAGTCTCGAATTTCTCGAGTTGGATTAGTTTTTGAGTTTCGCAAAAATTTCTGTTTTATTTGTATGAGAGTCCATATCTCCCTACCACAGGGGTGAGAGGTCGGTCTCTAACTATCATAAAATAAATTCAAGACTGAAAAATCTCCTACATGCTAAATTTGGTTCCATTTGCTTGATTAGTACTCAAATTATAAGGAAATTTGTATTTCATTTGTATGGGAGCCCACCCTCTTAAAAGGGAAAGGGGTCGTAATACACCACAGAAAAAAAATTCTGCCATCTAAAACTCTCACATGCCAAATTTGGTTCCATTTGCTTGATTAGTTCTAAAGTTATGAGCAAATTTGTATTTCGTTTGAATGGGAGCCCCCCCCCCCCTCCTAAAAAGGTAAGAAGTCCTAATTCATAATGGGAAAAATGGTTGCCTCCAAAAACACCCACATGCCAAATATGGTTCCATTTGCTTGATTAGTTCTCGAATTATGAGGAAATTTGTATGGAAGCCCCCCCCTCTTAAAGGGGAGAGGAGTTACAATTCCCCTTATAAAGAGGGAGGGGTCTCAATTTACCATAGAATAAATTCTTGTCACCGAAAACACCCACATGCCAAATTTGGTTCTATTTGCTTGATTAGTTCTCGAGTTATGAGGAAATTTGTATTTCATTTGTATAGGAGCCCCCCCTCCTAAAGTGGGGAGAGGTTCTTATTCATCATAGAAAAAATTCTTGCCTCCAAAAACACCTACATGCCAAATTTGGTTCCATTTGCTGGATTAGCTCTCGAGTTATAAGGAAATTTGTATTTCGTTTGTATAGGAGCCCCCCCCCCACTTAAAGTGGGGAGGGGTCCCAATTCATCATAGAAAAAAATTTTGTCTCCAAAAACACACACATGCCAAATTTGGTTCCATTTGCTTGATTAGTTCTCGAGTTATGAGGAAATTGGTATTTCATTTGTACAGGAGCCCCCCCTCTTAAAGTGAGGAGGGGTCCTAATTCAACATAGAAAATTTTCTTGCCCTCGAAAACTTTCACATGCCAAATTTGGTTCCATTTGCTTGATTAGTTCTCGAGTTATGAGGAAATTTGTATGGAAACTCCCCCTCTTAAAGGGGAGAGGAGTTATAATTCCCCTTATAAAGAGGGGAGGGGTCTCAAATTACCCTAGAATAAATTCTTGTCACCGAAAACACCCACATGCCAAATTTGGTTCTAATCAAGCAATAGTTCTCGAGTTATGCAGAAATTTGTGTTTCATTTGTATGGGAGCCCCCCCTCCTAGTGGGGGGAGGGGTCTCTAACCATCACTAAAACCTTTCCTGGCCCCAAAAACCTCTACATGCAAATTTTCACGCCGATTGGTTCAGTAGTTTTTGATTCTATAAGGAACACAGGACAGACAGACAGACAGACAGAAATCCTTCTTTATAGGTATAGATTTGTATTTCATTGGTGTAGAAGCCCCCTCTGTTAAAGTGTGGAAGGGTCCTAATTCACCATAGAAAATGTTTTTGCCTCCAAAAACCTCCACATGCCAAATTTGGTTCTATTTGCTTGATTAGTTCTCGAGTTATGAGGAAATTTGTATTTCATTTGTATAGGAGCCCCCCCTACTAAAGTGAGGAGAGGTCCTAATTCATCATAGAAAAAAATCTTGCCTCCAAAAACACCTACATGCCAAAGTTTGTTCCATTTGCTTGATTAGTTCTCGAGTTATGAGGAAATTTATATTTAGCTTATATAGGAGCTTCCCCCTCCTAAAGTGGGGAGGTGTCCCAATTCATCATAAAAAATATTCTTGTCTTCGAAAACCTTCACATGCCAAATTTGGTTCCATTTGCTTGATTAGTTCTCGAGTTATGAGGAAATTTGTATTTCGCTTGTATAGGAGCCCCCCCTCCTAAAGTAGGGAGGGGTCCCAATTCGTCATAGAAAAAATTTTGGTCTCCAAAAACACACACATGCCAAATTTGGTTCTCTTTGCTTGATTAGTTCTCGAGTTATGAGGAAATTTGTATTTCGTTTGTATAGGAGCCCCCCCCTCCTAAAGTGGGGAGGGGTCCCAATTCGTCATAGAAAAAATTTTGGTCTCCAAAAACACACACATGCCAAATTTGGTTCCATTTGCTTGATTAGTTCTCGAGTTATGAGGAAATTTGTATTTCATTTGTACAGGAGCCCCCCCTCTTAAAGTGGGGAGGGGCCTAATTCATCATAGAAAATATTCTTGCCTTCGAAAACCTTCACATGCCAAATTTGGTTCCATTTGCTTGATTAGTTCTCGAGTTATGAGGAAATTTGTATTTCGCTTGTATATGAGCCCCCCCTCCTAAAGTAGGGAGGGGTCCCAATTCATCATAGAAAATATTCTTGCCTTCGAAAACCTTCACATGCCAAATTTGGTTCCATTTGCTTGATTAGTTCTCGAGTTATGAGGAAATTTGTATTTCGCTTGTATAGGAGCCCCCCCTCCTAAAGTGGGGAGGGGTCCCAATTCATCATAGAAAAAATTTTGGTCTCCAAAAACACACACATGCCAAATTTGGTTCCATTTGCTTGATTAGTTCTCGAGTTATGAGGAAATTGGTATTTCATTTGTACAGGAGCCCCCCCTCTTAAAGTGAGGAGGGGTCCTAATTCAACATAGAAAATTTTCTTGCTCTCGAAAACTTTCACATGCCAAATTTGGTTCCATTTGCTTGATTAGTTCTCGAGTTATGAGGAAATTTGTATGGAAACCCCCCCTCTTAAAGGGGAGAGGAGTTATAATTCCCCTTATAAAGAGGGGAGGGGTCTCAAATTACCCTAGAATAAATTCTTGTCACCGAAAACACCCACATGCCAAATTTGGTTCTATTTGCTTGATTAGTTCTCGAGTTATGCAGAAATTTGTGTTTCATTTGTATGGGAGCCCCTCCTCTTAGTGGGGGGAGGGGTCTCTAACCATCACTAAAACCTTCCCTGGCCCCAAAAACCTCTACATGCAAATTTTCACGCCGATTGGTTCAGTAGTTTTCGATTCTATAAGGAACAAAATACAGACAGACAGACAGACAGACAGACAGACAGACAGACAGACAGACAGACAGACAGACAGACAGACAGACAGACAGAAATCCTTCTTTATAGGTATAGATATATATATATATATATATATATATATATATATATATATATATCATTAATTATATCCCAGGTAACCAATAAGCATTTGCAATGCCATTTGAATGCAAGCCAATAAGCATTTAAGTTGCCTTAATTGCTACTTAAATGCTATTTTGGCAAAATATGCGGCTACTTTACTGCTAGCCCTCTTATAGTGCTGACAATGCTTATTTGCAGCTAGTTACCGACAAGAATTTAAATAGAATTGTGGATGCCAATTTACAACAGTTATGCAGTCAAAAGGCTGATAAACAGCAACCTGCAGTATAAAACGCCAGGGATGCTAATAAACGATTGATTTACTGCTTATATTAATGCTTATTGGTTACTTGGAGTATCTTAATCATATATTCAGGAGTTACTCCCCCTATACTAATGGTGTCAAACACCTCGGAATAATTCTCGATAAAAAACTGAACTGGGCTGCCCACCTAGATTATGCTGTTAAGGAAATAACTTAAGAACTTAAGAAAATAAAATAGCTATCTGGGCATGCAGCTCACTTGGCAAAAACTGGGAATTGAAACCTAAACTAGCCCATTGGTCATATACTATTATTGCACGGCCAACGAAAACCTATGCTGCAGTCGTATGGTGGCCAAAGGTGAATGAGGTGACAGCCCAAGCCAAACTAAACAAAGTTCAGCGCCTGGCATGTCTTACAGTCACCAGTGCCATGCGTACAACACCTACTGCAGCCATGGAGGCAATGCTTATTGCCTTTGCATCTTCACGTGAAGCAGGAAGCAGTGCTCGGCGCACTATGGTTGCAAAGGAGTAAAACTATACTCAAAGGTGACCAAATCGGTCATCTTCGCGTACTTCGGGAATTTAATCTGACACCCTTAGTAACATCAGTAGACTGCATGGAAGCCAGGCCTAATATGGACGTTTCATATGAGGTGATTGAAACAGATCGCTCAATGTGGAATAATGCGAGAACCCGATCTTCCATCTGGAACTAACTGCTTTTTTACAGATAGTTCAAAAATAGGGGCCTGCACAGACTCCAGAGTCTACGGACTCGGCATCAGGACAACTATCTCATTAGGAAAGTGGCCCACCGTTTTTCAAGCAGAAGTATATGCAATACAGTGGACCCCCGTTCGTTTGAACGATTCCTCATGCAAACTAACGGGGTTACTTTTGAAGTAGGACTACTTCTTTGATTTCTATATTGGGGTGCACTTTAGAAAAACGAAAAGGGAACATGTAACGAAAAGTGGTTATGGTTTGCACGCTTATAACTCAGTCATCCGTCAACAGATTCTAGAGATATTGGTATCAATCGATTGGAAATTTTTCAAAAAATCCATAACAATACAATAGATTCCATGTTTCCCAAACAGACGTTTAATAATTGAGAAAATATTAGACGTATATTCATTATTTCATTATTTTCATGTTTTTGCCTTCCCACGCCAATGCTTCCCTAGCACAGATGACAGAAATATATACGAGATGAGCTATGGGTTAAGCTGACCTTTGATTGTATTTAATTTACGCTCTATAGAATCCGCTCGAAAATTGTTGAGCTTCAGTGGGTGCTGCTTGCTCGGAATAAGGCATCGAAGACATTCAAATTCACCAAGCAAGACGCCAACAAACCGAAGAAGCCACCGACTCGCCCGCCAGCGAACGATATGGTTTTTGATGCTATCAATACCCAGTAAAATCAATGGATCCTCGCTGCAAGCCGTTAGAAGTAAATCGCCGCTAGCCACAATTGTGACGTTCCAAGGTTGGACACATTTGTGAAAAAGGTTTTGAAATTAGCTGTCGAAAAGCTGGTCCAAACAAAAAGAACAGGCGCTTCCGATTTGTTCAAGGTTGATAAAACGGACGAAAACAATTTATCTTTGCTAACTGCTGCAAAGGCGGCTCCGATTAAAACTGTACTACTGGAGTAAATATGCGGGTGCCCCCGAACAAAAATCTACTAAGCCAATGAAAACCGTAGCAAAGGCACCGAAAGCCCCAGTCAAAGGAAGTCGTTCCAGCGGAGAAGGTGCCCGAAAAAAACTGCTGCCTAGATGTAAATTTCCTTGATTTGCATTATTAATATCTGGTAGAAAACAATCAGTTCTTTTAAGAACTACTGATTAAAAGTATACGAAGCAGTTAAATTGATTTTTCTCACATTTTAAAGTGATGTCGGCAGTTTAGTATGAGCGTTCGAAGTATGAGCCCGTCAGAAATTACATGTTTAAACTGTATTAAGAGAAACCTTCCGAAGAATATTTCTGAACAAAATTGTTCATATACCTACACATGCAAAATAATACGAATTTAAGATTCTTTCTAAAAGCATGAAACGAGTAAGCCACATTATCTGGCAAAAGAAAACTGCGCCACTTCGTAATTCGAGACTAAGCGTTTAGTGAGAAAATCGAATTGCATCTTCATTTATATATTGAGCCCTAAAAAGGGCTAATTGTTGTATAGTTACAGAAGCCTGACCAGATACATTTACTATAGGCCGGTATACTTTGGTATCTTCCGAGACGGCGCGCTTGGCAAACTCACCCGGCACAACCACACACAACTGTGAGTGCACGTCTGCCATGCCCGTTGCCGTGCCATCCCTGTCGGCAATAAATGAAAGAAAATAGCGTTGCTAGGAGGGCGTGGCTTCTTCTTTTTTTTCCTATCGCGCTTTGGCCTTTCCACTGGTTTTCGGTGGCATGAAGACGATGCTTCATATTAGGTTGCTCTGCAGAAACTGGTAGCTCTTTATTAAGGAAGCACCGGACACCGGTTTTGTTCAAACAATGTACGGAGTACGGTTTCGTTGTACCGCCTTTCTTTCGTGTCTATGATTCTCTGCCCTACGTTGATCCGCCTTTGTTACAGCTTGCTGCCGTTTGCTCTGGTATATAATCAGAAGTAAGCCGGCGAACGGCATCATTTTCGCATTGGCATCGGTACGGTACAGAGCAGACAGCAGAGAGTTGCGGTTATATCTCCCTCACTGGACTCGGCAAACTGGTAAAACGCAGCGCAGCGGCAGCAGCAGCAGCAGCAGCGGATCATTGTTTGGTGTAGAGTGCGCCGAACGCGTTGGTACAGGAGCATTGATCTATTATCAGCTGTATTAGAATATTTGGTTGCGGGAGCGGAAGAGCTTGAATCAATGGAAAATGCTCTGTTCGGTAACCATTGTCACCATTGCCCTGGGAGGTGTTGTTTCAAACATTCAAGCCATTCTGCTGGCCGGATTTTCAACCACATAATTTATCACAACCCGTCCTTTTTAGGACGAAGGAATTTGTTTATGAAGAGATGAAAATTTTCTGTATACTAAATTTCTTTAATTAAATTTCCAAATGTCGCTGATTCTTTAAATCATGAAGAATTTCTTCTGATTTGATCTATAAAACGTTAAATATGTGGTGACTCACCATGCGGTCTTCTAACTCATGACGTTGCTTTAATTTTATTTTGACGTAGGACTACGTCTTACGGCAAGTTTTGAGATAGGGTGTCATTCCAGAAAATCGAAAAATGCGAGCGTCACGAAAAATGAAAGGTTTTGAGTGCTAATAGCTCAGCGGTTTTCCGATAGATTTTCAATATTCTTACACCAATCGATCGGAAAATCTTCTAAGAATTGACCCAAATGAAGAAAAGTATGGATTCCTGATGTTGAATTATTGAAAAATTGAAAATAATGAACCTATGTTTTACCAGAATTCTCGCTTCGTGATTGGTTGAAAGATTCTTTGTGATGACCTAAACCTATACCAATTTGATATCTGTGCTTAGGAAATAAGCCAAAACAAGTGACCAAGCTTCCTCATTTCAACAAGATTTCTTAACACCGCGGTTAAACCTAGACCATTTTGATGTCCTTGCTTGGGAAGTACGCCAGAAAGAGTGACAAAGCCCCCTCGTGCCAACAGATTTCTTACGAACGCGATTAAACCTAGTCCAATTTGATGTCTGTGTTAGAGAAGTGTGCCAGAAAAAATGACACAAGTTCATACTCCCAACAGTTCGCAAAATCTTTACTGCGAGACGATTAAACCTCGGCGAATTTGATATCTGTGTTGGAAAAATGTGCTACAGCTATAGTGTTCGGTTATAATACGACTCTGTATGAATACGCATGCTTGCCGTTTCAATAGAAGTGTAGTGAAAAGATGTGCTGTTGATAAAATAGTATTGAATTGGTGAAATCCCTTCAACGTGGAGAACCATGGGTAATAAAAACAATCTTTAATTTCAGTAAGGTAGCAGGAAAGCAATAGTTTGTGTTCTTGATTTTGTTAAATTGTTTTCAAATGTACAATCTTTTGAAAATTGAACGTATACAATGTTACTACTTTGATAAATGTTACATACAACGCATGTAGCATGTATATATGTTGCATATAGCATGTATACATGAAGAATCGAATGATTACAAGCATGAATACATGCTACTATCACTATACAAAGAGACTTGCGTAGTCCTGCGTCACCTATATATGCGGTCGTGTCTTGTACACAACCCCTCTGATTTTTTGCTAAAAATTTTTGCCTTCTCACGCCAGTGCTTCCCTAACACGGATGACAGAAATATATAGGAGAAGAGCTATGGATTAAATTCCCTTTGAATCAAAGGGATCAAAGTTTGATTGTATTTAATTTACGCTCTATAGAATCCGCTCGAAAATCGTTGAGCTTCAGCTGCTTCCCCGGAATAAGGCAACGAAGACATCCAAATTCACTAAGCGAGACGCCAATAAACCGAAGAGTCAACGGATCCTCGTTGCAAGCCGTCTAGAAGTATATCGCCGCCAGCTACAATTGTGACGTTTCAAGGTTGGACACATTCGTGAAAAAGGCTTTGAAGTTAGTTTTCAACAAGAGAAAGCTGGTCCAAACAAAGAACTGGCGCTTCCGGTTCCTTCGCCTACCAAACTTGCTAGCGAGAAGCAAGATTACTAAGTCAAAGTAGACCATAACAAAGGCACCAACAAACTCCAAAGCCAAAAGAAGTTGTTTTAACGGAGAATGCGGTTCGAAAAAAGCTGCTGCCAAGCAGTAAATTTCTTCGATTTGTATTATTAACAGCTGGTAGAAAACAATCAGTTCTTTTAAGAACTACTGAATAAGTATATGAAGCAGTTGAATTGATTTTGCGAACGGCATCATTTTCGCGTTGTTTGGGTTACAAATAATAATGAGAGTTACGACTTTATCTCCCTGTCCGGATCCGGACGCGGCAAAGGTGGTAAAACTCGGCAGCAGCCGATTATTGTTTGGTGTGGAGTGGAAATTACGCCGACCGTGTTGGATTCGAAACATCGATCTATTATTGTCAATTGCAAGGAAAATTGTCCAATCGATAAGTGCGCAATCGCTCATAAAAGTGCTATTTTAGCTTAAATCGTTTCGGTCTCTTCGGCGCACTTATTGCTTGGCAGATAACGAAAAAGTGCGCCGAAGATCGAAACGATTTAATGCAAAATAGCACTTTATGAGCGATATCGCACTTTGGATGGTACAATTTTACTTGCAATTGACAATAAGCTGCTATAATAGAATATTAAATAAGCTAGAAAACCCAAATTTTGGTCGCGGAAGCAGAAGGGTTTAAATTGGTGGGAATAGTGATGTCCGAAATTTTCAATTATTCTATTACCGATTAATCGGTGAACCTTGTCTGCACTAATCGATTAATTGAACTATTCGATTGTGTTATTCGATTAGTTGAATTAATCGAACGATTAACGGACATCACTAAGCCCATCTGAAGGACGAAAGTTGACAATGGACACTACGAGTCAGAAATTTGAGAATTAGAGATTAACAAACGGACCTTTTCAGGTCCACCATATAAATTAGCTGAAGAGTTGAAATTATGAATTTCTCACATGTGAGAACACAATTTTTTAATGCGCAACTTGAGCATCTATATATGAAATTCATACAAAAATCACCGGCTTTAGCATTGGGAGACGAATTGCGCTACATTCGTAGTCCTACTTCAAGCCTGCGCCCGTGCCACTAGGCATGGACCTTTGTACTTTTTAATTTGAACAACTGGTAACCCGAAATATGCTGAAACCTGTGTGAACTGGCCGCCCTGATCTTTGTTATTGTTTTGGTGGTTTGTTTTAGTTGGCAGTTGCAAGTGCGAATATTGCATCTTCCGATCGGATTTCTCTCTTAAGGCCCAAACACAATGCATACGGATTTTACTACGTTGCGGATATTTGACAGAAAACCAACGGAAAAACTGTCAAATTGCCGCAACGTAGTAAAATCCGTATGCATTGTGTTTGGGCCTTTAATCGTTAGGAAAACGAAATGTGAAACCGATTAAACACGCTAGGTCAGTACAAACGAATCGAACAAATGATGTCATGTTGAGAATGACATTTGAACCATTTTTAATTTGCACGTCGTGCAAACCAACGGGGTTCAAATTAAAAAGTGTTCAGATTAAAAATGGTCAAACGAACGGGGGTCCACGGTATACATCTGTGTAACAATATGCGTGAAACGAAACTACAGGCATGCGAAAATCGGTATCTTCACGGAGAGCTAAGCAGCGCTACTGGCACTCAAGTCCGCCAAATGCGTGTCTAAATTAGTTTGGAAGTGCAGCACAGCATTAAGAGAACTCTGCCGCCAAAACAAAGTTTTATTAGTTTGGGTGCCCGGTCACTGCGGAATCGAAGGCAATGAATTTGCTGACAACCTAGCAAGACAAGGATCAGTTCAGCAATTTATTGGTCCTGAACCGTTTCTGGGCACCTCCACATCCGCCGTAAAAGGCGAATTAAGCTAGAAATAGAATCCCGTTGGAATCAAACACAGGGTTGTAGACAAGCTAAACAGTTTATTTACCCAAACCCTGCAGTAGCTAAAAAACTACTCCATTTAACTCGTGGTGAACTACGCACAACCACGGGACTCCTAACAGGACACAGCCTGTGGAATTTGCCAGCCATTGGCAAATGAAACACTCGAAGATGCCGGAGCTAATGACACCACGTTTTACCTGTAGGACTTCTCGGCCCTTCTCAAAGAATAAACAATAAAGAATAAAGCACTGCCTGCGAGAGAAGAGGCCGATGAACGATACCAGAAAACCGAAGAGCCTGGTTCATCCGAATGCGCTAGTGTGTGTGTCATCTAGATAATGCGGCGCACAAGTATTAAGCCAAGTGTCCACTATAGAGTTATTTTGGTAGAGTAAAAAGCGTAGAGCGTAGAGACTCTACCAGCTGTGTGCACACTAAAAGTACAGAACAGACGTGGAAGTAGAAATCCAAACACGTACATGCTACTTTCTACAGATACTAGTGAACCTGGCGGTAGCGAGTCACTTTTTTCCACGAAAACACACAAACGCATACGAATGCACACGAAAGCATAGAAACCTGCTATGCGATTGGCAGCGAGCGTTCTGCTTATATTGCTGTTATTCGCTCCTATGCGAAAACCTTCCCAAAGAAAAATAAAAACAAAAAAGACTCTATTACCAGTTTTGATCGCCGAATCGTTCGGACTTCCACTTCTGTTCTGTGCTATAAGGCATCCCCAGGTAACCAATAAGCCTTTCCAATGCAATTTAAATGCAAGCCAATAAGCATTTAAGTTGCCTTGATTGCTACTTAAATGCAATTTTGGCAAAATATGCGGCTACTTTACTGCTAGCCGTCTTATAGTGCTGACAATGGTCTTTTGCAATTAGTTACCGACAAGAAGAATTTAAATAGAATTGTGGATGCCAATTTACAACAATTATGCAGTAAAAGGCTGATAAACAGCAACCTGCAGTATAAAACGCCAGGGATGCTAATAAACGATTGATTTACTGCTTATACTAATGCTTATTGGTTACCTGGGTATAGGGATGCAGAATTATTTCCAATATACGGTTATGGATTAAGGCCGTTCCCAACGCTGTTGTATTTTGTATGGGCTAGTCTATTTTACAACTAGAACTAAAACTGGTCATTCGCAATGCTGAGTTGCAGCACAGAGAACAGACATCCAGGCTGGCATACCCAACCTGTGTAAATTTTTGAAACGGCCATTTCGAAATAACCCCTCGTTCACGTTAAAGTTACCCGAGGTTACCCCTCGCATTTGTTAGTAAAATCAATGGATCCTCGCTGCAAGCCGTTAGAAGTAAATCGCCGCTAGCCACAATTGTGACGTTCCAAGGTTGGACACATTCGTGAAAAAAGTTTTGAAATTAGCTGTCGAAAAGCTGGTCCAAACAAAAAGAACAGGCGATTCCGATTCGTTCAAGGTTGATAAAACGGACGAAAACAATTTATCTTTGCTAACTGCTGCAAAGGCGGCTTTGATTAAAGCTGTACTAGTAAATATGCGATGGTACCCCCGAACAAAAATCTACTAAGCCAACGAAAACCGTAGCAAAGGCACCGAAAGCCCCAGAGTCAAAGGAAGTCGTTCCAGCGGAGAAGGTGCCCGAAAAAAACTGCTGCCTAGATGTAAATTTCGTTGATTTGCATTACTAATATCTGGTAGAAAACAATCAGTTCTTTTAAGAACTACTGAATAAAAGTATACGAAGCAGTAAAATTGATTTTTCTCACATTTTAAAGTGATGTTGGCAGTTTAGTATGAGCGTTCGAAGTACGAGCCCGTCAGAAATTACATGTTTAAACTGTATTAAGACAAACCTTCCGAAGAATATTTCTGTCTTCTTTTTCCTATCGCGCTTTGCGGCCTTTCCACTGATTTTCGGTGGCATGAAGACGATGTCGATGCTTCATATTAGGTTGCTCGTTGCTGTGCAGAAACTGGTAGCTCTTCATTAAGGAAGCACCGCACACCGGTTTTGTTCAAACAATGTATTGTACGGTTTCGTTGTACGTTGTACCGCCTTCCTTTCGTGTCTATGATTCTCTGCCCTACGTTGATCCGCCTTTGTTACAACTTGGTGCCGTTTGCTCTGGTATATAATCAGAAGTAAGCCGGCGAACGGCATCATTTTCGCATTGACATCGGTACGGTACAGAGCAGAGAGTTGCGATTATATCTTCCTCACTGGACTCGGCAAACTGGTAAAACGCAGCGCAGCGGCAGCAGCAGCAGCAGCAGCCGATCATTGTTTGCTGTAGAGTGCGCAGAACGCGTTGGTACCGGAGCATCGATCTATTATCTGCTATATTAGAATATTTGGTTGCGGGAGCGGAAGAGCTTGAATTAATGGAAAATGCTCTGTCCGGTAACCATTGTCACCATTGCCCTGAGAGGTGTTGTTTCAAACATTCAAGCCATTCTGCCGGCCGGACAACCTCATAAATTACCACAACCCGTCCTTTTTAGGACGAACGAATTTGTTAATGAAGAGATGAAAATTTTCTATATACTAAATTTCTTTAATTAAATTTCCGAATGTCGCTGATTCTTTAAATCATTAAGAATTTCTTCTGAATTGATCTATAAAACGTTAAATATGTGGTGACTCACCATGCGGTCTTCTAACTCATGACGTTGCTTTAATTTTATGTTTGCTAAAAATTTTTGCCTTCCCACGCCAATACTTCCCTAACACGGATGACAGAAATATATAGGAGAAGAACTATGGATTAAATTCCCTTTGAATCAAAGGATTCAAAGTTTGATTGTATTTAATTTACGCTCTATAGAATTCGCTCGAAAATCGTTGAGCTTCAGCTGTTCTTCCCCGGAATAAGGCAACGAAGACATCCAAATTCACTAAGCGAGACGTCAATAAACCGAAGAGTCAACGGATCCTCGTTGCAAGCCGTCTAGAAGTATATCGCCGCCAGCTACAATTGTGACGTTTCAAGGTTGGACACATTCGTGAAAAAGACTTTGAAGTTAGTTTTCAACAATAGAAAGCTGGTCCAAACAAAGAACTGGCGCTTCCGGTTCGTTCGCCTACCAAACTTGCTAGCGAGAAGCAAGATTACTTAGTCAATGAAGACCATAGCAAAGGCATCGAAAACTCCAAAGCCAAAAGAAGTTCTAACGGAGAATGCTGTTCGAAAAAAGCTGCTGCCAAGCAGTAAATTTCTTCGATTTGTATTATTAACAGCTGGTAGAAAACAATCAGTTCTTTTAAGAACTATACTGAATAAGTATATGAAGCAGTTGAATTGATTTTGCGAACGGCATCATTTTCGCGTTGTTTGGGTTACAAATAATAATGAGAGTTACGATTTTATCTCCATGTCCGGACGCGGCAAAGGTGGTAAAATTTGGCAGCAGCCGATTATTGTTTGGTGTGGAGTGGAAATTACGCCGACCGTGTTGGATTCAAAACATCGATGTATTTAAAACAAAGCTGCCAGACTGGTGCAGTATTTTGTTTACGAATGATTAAATTGAAACTTTCATTCTTTACTTTGCTTGTTTATTATTTAGCTGCGAAAATAGTAAAACTTCTGCGACCTTGCCATTTCCAGCACACCACAGACGACCTTCGTAGCGTAATGGCAAACTGCTGTAAATTACGGCATCACGAAACAAAATACAGATGCCAGCGGTCCAGTGCCAGTCCAGGCAGAATCGTAATCGTGTTCCCAACTTTCCTTAACAAAACAGCAGCGTGTCCATGATGTAGTCGAAAAAACAAATCGTATCACATTCACATACACATGTGTTTAAAGCTGCCTAGCGGAACCTGGGATGCCAGATTTTTGCAAAAAATAATCTGTATCTACCCGAAACTGTTCGAAATAATTCCCCAAATCTGCACCAACATGTATCACATGTAAGAACACAATTGACACATTCCGCGGGCCGGTATACCAATCAGACATTTTATAAAACATGCTTTTTGCATTGTTGATTATTTTTCCATGATTTGGCAATGTATGAACCTTTCAAAACTGCCGTAACTGGTATTCTAGCATTTTCGGAAGTTATATAAAACGTGTATCGAAAATAAATGAAATTTACAAGAAATAAATGATTTTTCGTGATATTTTTGAAAATGCTGCTACAGTGCGCTAAAACTTTTCATAATATCACTTGTTTTCGACCAACTTACAAAGGAATATATGCTGAATCCATTCCAAAAATAGTTTGGATGTAATTTTGCAGTTATTTTGTATTTCAAGTGGATGAAATAGGGCCATTTTCATGCGTTGTAACGTCACGAAAAAGGCGTACGTTTTCGCTTTCGCAGAAAAGTACAAATTCGAACAATCTAATAATCCGTATGCTCTTTGTACTCAAAAATACCTTTAAAACGGTGCCTAAAGAATGGAGATAAGTAAAGTAGAACCTAAGTTACAACTGATTGAAGCTCGCGTTGTAACGTCACGGCGGTCAGCCGGACGGATTCAAAACAAGTGAGACATAAGTAATAACATCGAAACCTTAAGGCATTGCATAAAAGTTGCTTCAGAAAAGTTTCTTCATTTTAAAAGCACTTGCTAGTGGTGAAAAAATATTCGGACATTAGGGTGTCCTCAAGCAGATACAAAAAATATTTTCTCTATTTTAAATCAGAAATGATAGCTGTCTACAGAACATTTGAAGAAAAACTAATTTCAAGAAACTTCATTGAACGCTGAAAATTTCTAGTTTTTACATGAAAAAAGTTATAGAGCCAAACTCTTTGGGACACCCTAAAAAACAGGGTTTTCGATCTAGCTCTTTAATAACGCTTCGTACACCTTTTAGATGTTCTAATAAATTGATAATCAAATTAAATTGCACATTTTCGTCGAAGATACTAGAGCTCTATCTTTTTCCCTTTAGGAGCTATCCCTTGTTTCTTTCATTTCGACATGTTCACCTACGGTTGCCTTCATAATACCTTTTTTTAGATATTCCTCAGTGTTCTGTCCTATATTGTACATGGTGGAATACAGCATAAATTTACTCACAAAAAACAAGTGAGATTAGCTGTTTATAGCTGCTTTTCCCCGAGGTACAGTACATTAAAGAGTACATGTAAAAATAAAAAAGCCAGTAATAGCTTCTAAAGGGAAAAAGATAGAGCCTACTATTTTCGACAAAAATGTGCAATTTAATTAGATTACCAATTTATTAGAACATTTTCAAGCCATACGAAGCGTTATTAAAGAGCTAGATCGAAAAAAAAAACTATTTTTAAGAGTGTCCCTAAGAGTTTGGCACTAAAACTTTTTTCATGTACGAAATATAAATCTTCAGTATTCAACAAAGTTTCTTAAAATTAGCTTTTATACAAATGTTTTGTAGACAGCTATCATTTCTGACTTAAAATAGAGAAAATATTTTTTGTATCTGCTTGAGGACAACCTAATGTCCGAATATTTTTTCACCACGAGAAAGTGCTTTTTAAATGAAGAAACTTTTCTGAAGCAACTATTATGCAATGTCTTAAGGTTTCGATGCTATTACTTATGTCTCACTTTCTTAGCATCCCTCCCACTGCGCTACGTAACTTGTGAACAACCCCACAATTACGTAGGCGAAATAGTGAAAGACAAATTAACAACACATTTTTGGATTATCCCTTATGTACAGAGGGCAGCAACAGCGATAATTAACGAATATTAAATGAACAGATTTTTCGTGACGTTACAACGGAGCTACGACCCTCTCTGTGCAAACCAGAGCGTTGTAACGTCACGAAAAGTAAAAGCTGTTTAAAAATTAACTTCACTAACTATCGGAATTCTGAAAACGGCAAGTTGTTCAGTATTCATCTCTTATCAAATCATAGAAGAAAATCTTTAGATAAAATTTGAAAGGAAGCAGAATTTTCATGTTTTTTGACAGAAGAACCAAAAGACGTATTTCTGGCGCGTTGTAACGTCACGCTATTAATGCAAATGCTATTAATTTGTTCACTTTTAATAGGAAATTTTATGCTCTTTCCAAATATATAATAATATTTGGGGGTTTCTCAACGATTTTTCCAGCTAAAACATAAATACTGTGCAAAGAAAAGTCAAAACGTTGTAACGTCACGGCGGAATGTGTCAATTGAAGATAGAATTAACAAAAGGGCGAATGTCGCAAGCGTAAACAAACCGAGTGAGGGTTGCATTCGAGTTCCAAACGTCAAGAGTGAAACACGTCTTTCCGGAAAGTGAATAAGAAAATCCTTAGTTAAATAATTCAGTTCTCTGTAGAGTAGCAGCGTTAATCACGTGATTTACTACAAGTGATTCAAAAATTTATAAATTCATATTGTTAAGGTGAAAATATCATTTTTTCGACCCAAGGGGCGATAAAGGACGCCATAAGTTAAAAGTGAGGTTAAGCCCATCATAAGGCGAAAAATGACACGTGCTTTCAGATATTGCAAGAAGTAAGAAGCCGTAACATGTTAGCAGGAAACGGGGTCAAAAGGAAACATCTCGAAGTTCCGGCATACACCCAAACTAGCAGGACCATGGAAAAAGTAGACTATCACTATGTTTTTGGAGATCAAAGTCCTTTTCGAGTAATGGTGGAGATGAACATACAAAATGAAGCTCACACTATCAATAAACTAACGCTTGCCAGCACATTGCGCAAAATGGCGATGTACAAAGCACACATTACCGATATGAAAAATGTTGGACGAAACAAAGTACTGATATATCTAAATAATTATCAAATCGCCAACCGTCTCACAACAGATCCAGTATTAAAAGAAAAAAACTACCGGGCCTACATCCCGCGTCATTTGGTTTCCGTAACAGGAGTCATATCTGGAATACCCTTAGATATTTCTGAAGAAGAAGTAATGAATGATATTGAGAGTGAGTTTCCGGTAATGCAGATTTATCGTTTGAACCGTTATGTTGACGGACAAAAGCAACCGTCTATGAGAATGAGTATCACCTTCAGAGCGTCCAAACTTCCGCAAACAGTGAGGATCTTTTGCGTATCGGTGCGCGTTAAGGCATTCTACCGTAAAGCAAATTTATGTCTCAACTGTCTCAGATATAATCATAAAACCGAAAATTGCAAGGGAAAGCGGCGATGCAAAACTTGTACAAGGTTCCACGATAAAGAGGAAGAATTCGTAAATTGTCAACAACAAGAGAAGTGTCTCCACTGTCGTAGTAACCACAAAACTACGGACCAGCTATGCCCAGAGCGGAATCGACAAAACAATATTCAAGCGATCATGGCGCGAACAAATCTAACTGCCATAGAGGCAACTGAGCAGTTTCCAATTCAAACACAAAATTACTACGAAGCTCTAACCGAAACAGTTCACGAACCGACTCCCGCAGAATCCTATGCTAAAGTGCTGGCAGGTAATTATAGACGAAGTCCAAACCCAAACCAGTCTCGGCGTAAGCAAGAAAACCGTGAAAAGGAGCAGAATTCAAATAATTTGGCCGAAAAAACTATGGTATTTAAGGCCAAACCAAAAACTACACAAACAACGCTGGAAACTCCAGCATTATTTAAGAAGTACAAGCCAAACGATTCACATGCGTGGAAAGAAGAGCTGAAACAATATCAGAGAAATCAACCACAGAAAAAGATTAGTAATCCCGTCAAAACAAACTTGGCAGTCAATCAAAAAGATGAAGATTCGGATCCCATTCCGCATACAAGTAATCAGCAAGGGAACAGCAACCATGCTACAGAAAGCTTTTCGACGTTCGTTAACAATATGATTGACAAAGGCAAACTGCATCCGCAAACTATGGAAGTTAACGAGTTTGACGAAGTAGACGAAAACGGCATATAACATGAAAATTTTACAAACAAACATTCAAAGCTTAAGGAAGAATAAGGATGAAATCGTACGAATATTGAACGAAGAAAACTACGACGTGGCACTATTGTCAGAGACGTGGACTAAATTGGGCGAAGAGGAATCACGACTATATAATATACCAGGATATCACCGTGTGTTATCTTCACGCTTCGATGATTACGGGGGAGCCGGTATTCTGATAAATAAAAACTGGAATTTTGAACCAATAACCGTGCCAACGCTCTCTGACAGCGTACAATGTGCAGCAGTAAAGATTATAAGATTAAATATAGTTCTTGCAGCAATATACGTTTCACCATCTATACCCAATGACGAATTTGAAGCTAGTATAGAAACAATGTTCAATCAGATAACTTCACCCCGAATTGTAATAGGAGGCGATTTCAATAGTCATCATTATGTCTGGGGAAATGACAAGTGTGACAGAAGAGGTTCGATACTAATGGATATTTTAAATAATTCAAACTTGATATTGTTGAATAATGGAGCAAAAACCTTTGTACCATTAGAAAGAGGAAAAAAATCAACTGCTATTGACTTAACACTAACATCTGCAAGTTTATACTGTGACTGCCAATGGCAAGTCTTGCCGCTATCTGTAGGAGGTAGTGCACATTTAGTAATTGATATTAAACTAAAACTGTCTAACGAAAAGAAAAGACCATCTGTGATTAACTATAGTAAAGTGCATGAGGAACTGGCACAACTAGATTACGATGATGTACGTGATCTTGAAGATTTACGGAAAAAGATTCAAACTAGCGTTAAAAAAAATAGACGAAGAAGCAAATATACACCAAAAATTTGGTGGACCGAAAGTGTGGAAAGAGCATGGAAAAACAAACGAGAAGCCATGCTTAAATTTAACCAAGAAAGTACAATAGAGAATGCAATTCTAGTGAAAAAAATGTCAGCCATCTTTATTCGAGAGAAAAAAGAGGGAATTCGACAAAAAATAGAAGATTTAGCTTCCAGTATTGATCCGACGACCAACTCCAAGGTTATATGGAGCAAAATTAAAAGAATAACAGGTAAAAAAACATCTAAAGTTAACAATCCGATACAAGAGAATAAAGATTACGCAGAGAAATTCTTAGACCTACACTTTGGGCCAAGTGAGGTTCACTTACAAGGCTCCATAAGGTATGGACCCACGTGCAACTACAACCTTATCGACACAGGTAAATGGGAACAAATTCTCGCCAAAAAACAATCTAGGTCAGCACCATCAAACGACATGATTACCTATGGAATGCTAAAGCAGCTAAAGCCATCTGTAAGAAACATAATCATTCAAGATATGAACAATATGTTTATAGCAGGAGTCTTACCTAGCTATTTGAAAGAGATAAAAGTGATAGCAATCCCCAAAGCCGGAAAGGACCAGGCGTCGGTTGAAGGCAAACGTCCCATTTCTTTGCTACCGACGATTACGAAAATTGTGAATAGTGCTGTGCTGGATAAAATCCAACAACATATTGAAAATAACAAAATCCTTCCAAGGCTTTCCTTCGGTTTTAGGAAGAAAGTATCAACGTCGACGTGCTTGAACTACCTAATAAATCACATTAAAGAAAATAAACGCAACAAATATATAACAGCCGCGGTTTTTGTAGATATTTCTAATGCCTACAATGCAGTAAGATGTACTAAACTAGAAGAAAGTTTGCAGAAATACCAATTTCCATCGGAGATTATCACATGGGTCAGCTCGTCCCTGACAAACAGAAAAATAATAATGCAAGTAGCAGAAGAGAAAATCTCACGTACGGTTTGTAATGGACTACCGCAAGGAGACGTTCTTTCTCCAACCTTGTTCAATATTTACACCACTGAATTACACTCTATAACACACGACGATGGCATAATAGTCCAGTTTGCAGATGATTTTGCAATTGTGGCTAGAGGTAAGAGCATACAAGAAATTGATCAGACGATGCAACATCTCATCTCACAATTTGAAGAGCGAGCTCAAACTCTCAATCTTAAAATACACCCCAACAAAACGAAAGCTGTACTGTTTCATGGAGGAAACGACAGCTTACAAGTTACAATCGGAAACACACCTATTGAAACGGTGTTAAGACACAAATTTTTGGGTTTGGAGATTGACCGATTCTTGAGATTCGACTGCCATACGAGAATATTGAAAGGAAAAATAAACGAACGATTATCAATGCTGAAAGTGATTAGCGGCATACACTGCGGTGGCCACCCACAAACGATGAAACAAATATACAATGCCCTCATCAGGAACGGGGTCGAATACGGCTCATCAATATTTAATAACGCTTGTAAAACGAATAAAAAATCCCTACAGGTATCCCTGAATGGATGCTTACGCAAAGCGACCGGATGTACAAAGACTACTCCATTGAACACACTCATGGCTCTTGCTGGACAGGAGCCTTGGGATATCCGAAGTAAATTTGTGGCGAGCAAGGAAGTGGCAAAAAGCATAGCCTTACGCACACCACTATTTGATCAATTTAAAAAATTAATTGATTTTTCGGGAAATGTGGAACAGCTTACTTACATTGAAAAAATATTCGTGGAAAATCGCCAGATGTTTGAGTATATAAGTCCATTCAAAACATTCGTTCAGTCGGAGAAGGTTAAAATTTATTTAAATATCGGTATGGTAATACGAAAAACAGAATCAAACCCCATCAAAATGAAACAATTAGTGCTAGGCCTCCTGTACGGGAAATATCAGTACTCTCCAAAATTATACACGGATGCTTCAAAGACCGGTGATGTATGCGGTGTAGGAATCTTTATAGAAACTAATAAGCAACGAATGTGTTATCGTTTGGAATACGAGACGTCAACAATGACGGCCGAGATGATTGCAATCCGGATAGCAACAGAACAAGTTCTTCGATATGAATTAAAAGATGCTGTAATATTAACCGACTCCCTCGCAGCTTGTACACTCCTAAACAATAGCCAACATAAAACAGTTCGAAATACACTTGTCGAAAATATACTTAACAATTGTCGTAGGTGGAATACTTCTATCCAGTGGATTCCTAGCCATATTAACATTACGGGCAACGACATTGCTGATATGCTAGCCAAAGAAGGTACTCGTTCTAACGCTGTAATCAAGCACGAACTTTTAATTAAGGACGTCGTTTTGATACTACAAAATGAAAAACAAAATACGACAGATCAGTGGTATAAAGAGTACGCTAAAGATAAAGGTCAAAAGTTTTTCGCTATCCAGAAAGATTTTTCTGACAATCCATGGTACTATAAACAAAAACTTAACAATAAAGAAACACGGACAATGAACAGACTTATGGCTGGGCATGATTATAGCAAATATTGGTTACACAGAATGAAAATTAAAGACAGCCCAAACTGTGATGATTGCAATGAACCGGAAACAGCTGAACATATTATAATTAAATGCCCTCGCTTCAACAACACACGGAAAAATTATAGCTTCAACGATAAATTCCAAAATATTACGGAATTATTAACAACCAAAAGTACGGATATTTTCAAGGAAGTTGTAAACTTTATGAAACAAATCAAAATCACCATTTAATTTACTGACTACACTGCAAGAAACGATAAAAACGACCTCGCGGACAGTCGCGGTAAAGTGGAACGTCATCATGACGTAAAACAGAGCAGTTGGATATTATGGTCCTGGTTACCGATCCAGCAAAGTGGTACTTTAGGGTCCACAACTAGAGAAGAAGAAGAAGAAGAAGAGTGAGGGTTGCTTTTCCTATGCTGGTCCAGCAAAAAGTAACTCTCACCCGTTTTGTTTACATTTGCGACATTCGCCCTTTTGTTAATTCTATCTAGAATTCTTTAATGCGCAACTTGAGTATCTATATATGAAATTCATACAAATATCACCGGCTTTAGCATTGGGAGACGAATTGCACTACATTCGTAGTCCTACTTCAAGCTTGCGCCCGTGCCACTAGGCATGGACCCTTGTACTTTTTATCTTCTTTTGATGTTATCGTGTTGTTATGCTAATTATCATTATTATTACTTGTTGATGTTTGACTAGTTTTGTTCGAAATAGTATCCGTCAAATCATCGATAAATAGCCCCGTAATATCGATAGTTATTTCAAGTGTTATCTCTCATCGTTAATAGACCAAATCAAGGTGACGTCATCTGGCAGATACTGGCGCCCTTGTTTACAAACAGACCGCAGAGTCCAAAAAAGTTTCAGCTGTTTAGTCGGCAAGTTTGTTGTTTAACCCGAGTTTAAACAGCATTAGGACTAAATTTAAAAAGCCATTATGCCTGTAAAATGGTAAAACACACGCTACATTCGCTATAAACGAAAAGGAAAATTTTCCAAAATGTAAACAAGGGCGCCAGTATCTGTCAATTGACGGTATAATGATTTGGTCTATTGACGGAAATACTTGACGGTGATTGACAGTCAATTTAGTTTGGCGATTCGTAGGCTAGGCGGCGTTTGATAACTGTAGTAATTTTAACGGTTTTTCGTTTGAATTTTGACGTAGGACTACGTCTTACGGCAAGTTTTGAGATAGGGTGTCATTCCAAAAAGTCGAAAAATGCGAGCGTCACGAAAAATGAAAGGTTTTGAGCGCTAATAGCTCAGCGGTTTTCCGATCGATTTTCAATATTCTTACATCAATCGATCGGAAAATCTTCTAAGAATTGACCCAAATGAAGAAAAGTATGGATTCTTGATGTTGAACTATTGAAAAATTGAAAATAATGAACCTATGTTTTACCAGAATTCTCGTTTCGTGATTGGTTGGAAGATTCTTTGCGATGATCTAAACCTATACCAATTTGATATCTGTGCTTGGAAAGTAAGCCAAAACAAGTGACAAAGCTCCCTCATTTCAACAAGATTTCTTAACACCGCGGTTCAACCTAGACCATTTTGATGTCCTTGCTTGGGAAGTACGCCAGAGCGAGTAACAAAGCCCCCTCGTGCCAACAGATTTCTTACGAACGCGATTAAACCTAGTCCAATTTGATGTCTGTGTTAGGGAAGTGTGCCAGAAAAAATGGCACAAGTTTGTTGTCCCAACAGATCGCAAATTCTTGACTGCGAGACGATTAAACCTAGGCGAATTTGATATCTGTGTTGGAAAAATGTGAACAGCTGTAGTGTTCAGTTATAATACGACTCTGTATGAATACGCATGCTTGCTGTTTCATTAGAAGTGTAATGAAAAGATGTGCTGTTGATAAAATAGGATTGAATTCATAAAATCCCTTCAACGTGGGGAACCATGAGTAATAAAAACAATCTTTAATTTCTGTAGGGTAGCAGGAAAGCAATAGTTTGTGTTCTTGATTTTGTTAAATTGTTTTCAAATGCACAATTTTTTGAGAATTGAACGTATGCAATGTTACTATTTTGATAAATGATACATACAACGCATGTAGCATGTATATATGTTGCATATAGCATGTATACATGAAGAATCGAATGATTACAAGCATGAATACATGCTATTATCACTACAAAGAGACTTACGTAGTCCTGCGTCACCTATATATGCGGTCGTGTCTTGTACACAACCCCTCTGATTTTTACACAGAAAATTACGAAAAATTTGTTCTAGCTTGGATGTCTGTTCTCTGTGGTTGCAGTTCTACTTTTCGAGCTACTTTTTTGGAACGAATTTAGTTCTTTTCTACTTTTGACCGAATCCGAAACACCGATATAACTCTGTTTTAAATATTTTTATCAGTATGTGTGCGACATGTCATCCCAAATGACAGGTTAAGTACTGTCAAAAAGTGAAAATAAGACAAATGTTTTGAACAAGTAGCTGGCAGGCAGCCATGTTTTCGATGCCAACATGTTGGCGTTAGCGTAAACGAGAAATCATATATTCGCCACTCTTCACACAAACTAGCTCTTCAGCTGTCAGTGGGGCCCACGACTCCTGAGCCCGCTTGATGTTAGCTCTCGTCAACGCAAAGCAAATGAGATAAAGGTGCCAGTTAGGTGGTTTTGAAACTTTAATTTAGTTTTCAGAATTTCCGGTTTTTTTTGTATCAGAGCCTTTGTTAACCCACGAAAGGATCGCACATTATTTACGTAACTTTGGAGCATCACATTGCATTAAGGTGAAATGAGTCGTTACTGTAAATTTCAAAAGGTTTTTTGGTTTGAAATAAAAATTGTTCATGAAAATATATTCAGTCTGTTCAGATTGACAAGAAGAATGCAATGAATACATTTTTGAAAACAGAGCCCCTGTTTTGAACCTAAAAACTGCTTTCGAAATTGAGCTTTCTGATGAAAAATTAATGACTGCTCATATCCCGTTAATATTGCAAGGCAAGTCTGTCGCTGTGTATCATTTTAGGGTGACGGATCCATATTTCGCCACCTTTATCCAAAAACTTTACTAGAAACGAAACATATTAACACAGACAAACAGACATAACACTCGTTTTCGATTTATCGTACCGATTAAATCGTCATTTCAAATTTGGGCTTAGTTGGGAATGTCTCCGTTTTGGTCAAAGTGGCGCTTTTTGACGAAAGAAGGGAAATTCCCCATAAAAAATACTTACTACTTCGAGGGATACCCATGTTGCTATTTGATATTTGGGAATGTCGATCATAGATGTGCAGGCTAAATGTGAGGTACGATATTTTTTGTTGATTTTTCTTCCAAGAGTTGTGTTTGTTTGTCTGTGATATCAAGGTTCGATAAGTTCAGATATTTGATATACCGCACTTTCCACTAAACTGGACTCAGCAGTTTGAAACTGCGATTGCACCTAACTGCGATCAAACTGCGACATACTGAAATTACTGTAGTCAGAGAGAGAAAGAGCAACAACTGCAATGTTGCTGTTTCGTTCCGACATATACATTGGCATTAGGGAAAATAATCCAGATTTAGCTGCCAGGAACAATAACATGAAAATTTTATACTTCGGACATTTCTTTTACTGATTCAATCATCATATTCATACTAAATTGTGTATTTTTCTCGTTATATTGATTATTTAAATGTGTATTCTGAACCCCAATTTCGCCACCCAGTTGCCAAATTTCGCCAGCCCCTGGACCCAAATTTCGCCACTTTAGAAAAATCTGATTTAAATAGATTAATAAGTTAAATTTATAAATAAATTCTCTATATTCTTAATAAATCCAGTTGTTAAATATATTTTGCTTCGTTTTCAAGTGATTGTTCATGAAACGTTTTTGAAAACCAATAAAAATACCAATAAAATCACAAATAAAACAAAAGCACAAAAATTGGAGAAATATGTTTACATATTGATTAAAATTCACTCATAAAGTAACTTAATTTTCTCTGCCTCCGGTAAATATATGCGAATCGAAGTTCCGGTCCAATACCAATTGTATCATATAGGCCATAGGAAGCTCTAAGCGAAGCGACGGCATTTTATTCAAGCCATTAAAAAGAATTCAAAATATTTTCTTCTGTATTAACCCTTCTAAGGTCTAAATCATTTACAGCATCGTAAAATCCACTAAAAAGCTCGTAAATTTTTTATCTTTCAATATTTTTTCACCAAATTTGGGGTGAAAAATCTTTTCTATTTTCATAATAGCTATAGATAATGGCCATATTTCTTATGGCCCCGGAGTTATTCCAGAGTTCCCTGGGGTACAGTGACATGGATAAAGTTGCCAAATATTTAAAATTTGGACATATCAGTTACGCGATTACGAGCCGTGGTGCGCGCCATCTGGATCCTGGAGGACAATATGAATCCGAAACCGGTTCCCATAAAGGGACATTTGTGCGTTAGTAAAGTATATCAAAAAACATCTGTATTCGGCAAAATAGCGGTTGGTGGTCATCTCATGGTGGTGTTGATTATATCCAAATCATAAAATTGTCGAGCAGTTTATCCAACTTTTTACGCGCTATAATGGCGGATGCTATTGCCCGTTTCTTTGGTAACAAAACGCGCTGCTCACTTTTTTGATAGCATGAAATCGTCGCAGAAAGAATCTGCTTGGCTGTATGTAAGTTATAAGTATACATTATGCTTATGTAGCACGTAAGTGTAGGAAAAATATGCTATTGATTTACTTGACAAAATAAACGATATTTGCCCTCGCGACGATTCTGGCGACGGTTTCGCCCGCGACAGTTATAATTCATCGCGTACGAAAGGGTCGGAAATTGACAATAGAAGAGAAGAAACTAGATTACATTTGCGGAATATAAAATCTAATATTATATGTGAAAGAGACGTCAATCATGCAAAGAAAATTATTAGTCGAAATCCTCTATTTGATCAAAATTTGATAATTCAGTAAGTAAGGCACGGAATGGAAAATCAAATTTCAGGGAAAAAATGTAAATGATCTAGTGATCTTCCAATATCATTAGTAAGCGAAACAACTTAAAGAACTAAACGTAGACCGAACTTCTTTAATGATTATGAGTTATAAAATGTCAATACAAATTAATTATAAGTTTCATTTATGAAAAGAGGGAGAGATTGTAGGATCGTAGTAAACTGTATAGCAGGGGGCCCCGTAGCCGCAAGGTTACCGAGTCTGCTTTGACAAGTGAGTGGTCGTGGGTTCGAATCTTAGTAGAATCAAGCCATTCGATGTCAAAGTGACTTTAGCATGGGTTTATTCTCAGGCCCCTCCAATTTACCCTTCCTTCGTGCTGAATTCTATATTTACCCACTGAAGCCTCCTGACAGTGCAAATGTCCCTCCTATAGTTAAGTGTACTGGTCAGAGGTACGAATGAGTCCTCGCCAGGGACGGCTGTAATATGCAGGGTGTCGACTCAAATCCAAAAATAAAATTCCCTGACTTTCCCTGATTTTCCCTGATGCTTCAAATATTTTTCCCTGACCCTCAAAACTCGAATATCTAGCTTATTTGGGTGATTTCTGGCTTAAGTTTTTAACCCTTTAGCATGGCTTATGCGAGCTGCTGAAAACTAAAGCTAGATTTCTTCATGTTTTCAGAACACATATCAAAGATTCTTAACCTATTTCTTACCAGCGTTTCGAAAACGCCCTCTTCTATTAGACTCGATAGAGAGGGACAGTTATGTTTAAGGTATCAACTTGAATCCAAAGAAACAAAGATTGAGAAATAATCTAATCGACCTGTTTTTGCACAAAGCTTAGATGTTACATACAAAAAAATTACAGCCGTGTAAACATAACAAATCTTGCTAATTTTCAGTCAGCTCAAACTAGTAACTTTGCCGCTGGAAGGTGGACACATGTCTGCGAGTTTTTAGTTAAACTAAAACAAAACTTTCCTGGAAATTCCAGCTTGTTATCTTTGCTGCAAAAAGCATGGGGTTAAGGAGATGATTCCCCAAAGATTTTTGGTACAAAAATGTGCGTTTTGCTGGGTTCGAGGTACGGCAAAACTTTAGCTAGATATATTATTAGAAAATGTCCAAATGGCAAATATTTTAACCCTCAATGGTGGACAGTTAACACTAAAGCTGTGTGTCATGATTTCGGATTGCAACTATCGAGGCTTGAAAGCAACATTGACTCGAAGGTAGTTCGGTGGCCGGCCGTTCGGTCCGATGACCGTATATGGGTGTTGAGAATTAAGGCAAATTCTTCAACTACAGCGTAATCAACGTATAGTCACCAACAAATCATAAATTCGATGGTACTAGGGACGAATTGAACCGCCCAGTTAGCTTCGAGGTATGATGCTGATCTAACAAGCCAGTTGTGTTCGAATCTCGGCAAGCCGGTTTTTGTTAGACAGAATCAGTAGGATCGTTGCACTGACTCCGTAATTTTCCTGCACTCTAACAGTCGGCTGGGAAGTCTGTCGATAAAGAAGGATAATGTCTAGTGACGGTTAATGCTCAAGACTTTGCTTTGCTTTGCTAGGGACGAATTCTATGACAGGTTCGAAAGGATTTATGGGGTGCGCACGACTTGAAAATTCAAGACTCTAGCTCCCAGATCGATCGTGTTTAACGGTCAAAACTTTTTGGAAGTCACAATATACAGTCTTTTCTTAGCAACTTTGACCACTATCTCGTCGTAAGATCCACGCAAGGTTATCGAAATCGGCGAAGGCTCGCACTGAGAGGATGTTGCATTTCAACATCTAGCGGTTTACGGCATATGACGTTGCAGTGGAGTACACCAGAAAGCTTGATCAACGAATCGCAGAACAGCAGGACGAAAGGGAATAAGACGTAAGTAGGCTGTGGAGGATCCGCCATGGCGCCAACAACTACGAGGGAAGTGATAGGCACGACGTGGGGAAGACAATCACCTTTATTCTGCGAGTCACGTGACTCAATACGACAATTGTCACTCGCCGTGACTCGCCACGGCGAGTCGAATTGAGTGCTGTCACCTAGGTGACAACCGTGTCAGCTAGGTAACAACCCCGTGTCACCTAAGTGACAACCCGTGTCACCTAGGCGACAATTGTCACCTCATTCGCGATGACTCCAAATTAGTTACGTCACTCGCCTCGCAGAATAAGGGTGAGTTTAACAGCTTGTTTGATGTCGAATGCCAGAAAATGACAGATGAGATGAACCAGGCCAAGAGTCGCATGCTCACTGCGGATCACGTCAGAACAGAGAAACAAGCTTTCTGCGTATTACGTAACCAGCTGAACCAGCCCCGAAGGTCGCCAACTCGCATAAACGTAAATTCTACAGAACGTTAATGCTCCCGGTAACCCTTAACGGACATGAATCATGGACACTGAAGGAAGATGATCAATGCTTGGGGCTTCTGAGTGTAAAATTCTGCAATTGGTGAAAACGCTGAAGATCGCGTGTAAATAATAGTCTGTATTTCGCTTTGTGCTCTTGATGTCTGCACCGTGAAGTGCGTGAGGCCTGCCATTGCCGATTTCGAGCACTACAGCGAGTGAAGTCTGACAATTGTACGGCGCAAAACAAATAAAAAATTTACGACAAACTAAAAGATAATCGAATCGCCACTAGACATGTAACAAGTTTTAATTCAATCGATCAATCTGCGTATATTTAACACGAAAATTGATTTGATTCCAAAGTTGATCAACAATATTGCCGGGTAAACAAAATTTCCCTGATTGAATTTCAAAATTCCCTGATATTCCCTGATTTCCCTGATCCAAAAATGAATTCCCTGATATTCCCTGATTTTCCAGGTTTTTCCAGGAAATCGACACCTTGGGATAGTGCTGGCAGCGAGGAATAAGTGGGTAAAGTAGATCAAGCTTTGAAGGAAGGGTAAAACCCAATACACACAAGCACGCATAAATTTAATAAGCATATCGCTCACTCAATAGCGATTATAGCAAAAAAAAATGCAGTGCAGGTCATACAGCAAACACCCGGGCGATATTACAATAGATCAACTATACTGGTCGCAGTAATGAGTCCACACATGAAAAAAAAACTGTATAGCAATACGTATCCTTCACTCCCTGTAACTAATACTGTTTATAAATAAAATTCCATTCCGATTGGGACCACAAAGCAGTAAAGATTGGTTTTTCTTTCTACAGAAGTGACAATTGAAAATCGAGAGCACGAAGGCCTAAAGCCATATGTTCGCGAAGAATCCGTGTACGAAGATGCAAATGACTCCAATGAGAGCAATTTCCTCGGTTATGACGATCACGAAGAAGAGGATCCATTTCTAAGAAGAAAAGATCGGCGTGGACGTGGATTGTTACCAAGAAGATACGACGATTTCATTGTTGGAAGGGTGTCTCACGAAGAAGAACCTTGTGACTATAAGCAAGCTATGTCTATTCCTGAATGGAAGAAAGCGATGTGTGAGGAGATGAAATTGCACGAGGTGAAACAAACGTGGGAACTTGTTATGTTGCCTGTCGGGAACAAGATTATCGATTCAAAGTGGATAAGTCAAACATAAGGCACGTATTGTAGCTCAAGGGTACATGCAAATTTTCGGGATTGATTATTTGGAAGTATTTGCTCCAGTTACTCGACAATCAACATTACGGGCGTTGTTAGCCGTCGCTGGGAAATGAAAGTTGTTACTTAAACAATACGACGTAAAAACGGCATACTTAAATGGAAAGAAAAAAACTTATCCAATTTAATTCTACTATGTATATTTATTCACGACAGATACGTATTTCGCCTACGACTTGCAACTTGTTCGAAAACAGACACTGAGGAAGCCTGCAAGTCGTAGGCGAAATACGTATCTGTCGTGAATAAAATATACAATGGTGCGTATACCCTAGCAGAATTAAATTGGATAAGTTTTCTTCTTTTTATTTAATTTTAGGTTTCGTATTCTACTAAGACGCTCCAAAAACTTCAGTCGATACTTAAATGGTACCATCGACGAAGAATTGTATATGCGACAGCCCCCTGGATTTGAAAAGAGGAAACAGGGCACTGTATGGAAACTACAAAAGAGCATATATGGCTGCAATCGGCCCCTTGTTGGAATAAGGCGCTGCATACAGTTTTGATGGAGCTTAATTTTGCCCAATGTGATTCCGGTCCTTGTTTCTATGTACGCAAACGGGAAGCTGTAATCTACCTGCTTATGTACGTAGATGATTTGCTGATGGGATGTACCAAAGAATTGGAGATGGACAAGATCTTTTATAATTTGCAAGAACGATTCGATATTACATCGCTTGGAATGGTACGACATTTCCTTGGTTTCGAGATAGATAAAATTGGCGAGCATTACACACTGCGGTTGACAACTTATATTGCAAGTTTAATCAGTAATTTCGAGATGCGAAATGCTCATTCTGCACGGACACCGATGGATCCTGGGTATATTACATTGAACGACGATAGCAAACTGTTCGCAGAGAGACTATGTGCCGAAGTTTGAAGGGAGCGCTGTTATACCTGGCAGTGAATGCAAGACAAGATCTGTCCGTTAGTGTCGGTTTACTTGGGAGGAAGGTGAGTGAGCCGAACTCTAGCGACTGGACGGCGGCTAAGAGAATCTTGCGGTATCTGAGTTTGACGAAAGATTACAAATTGACCTTTGATAAGAAAGATGGATGGAACCTGGTTGGCTATTCTGATTCGAACTGGGCTGGAGACAAACGCACCCGAAGATGAACAACAGGAATAGTGTTTTTCTATGGAAGCGGACCAATCTCTTGGATGAGTAAACGTCAAGATAGTGTTGCGTTATCTTCTTTTGAAACTGAGTATTGCTGTTGCAGTTGAAAACCGTAATAATCGACTCGCGACATTCGCTTTTATTCTTGTTCTGTGTGTCGCAACTACGTCGCACGTGGTGCGCTGTGATCGCACATTGATGCGCTATACAGCGCACCACGTGCGACGTAGTTGCGACACACAGAACAAGAATGAAACCGAATGTCGCGAGTCGATTATTACAGTTTTCAACTGCAATAGCAATACAATGCACTTACAACGGCTTGGCAGGAGGCAGTTTGGCTTCGACGCTTATTGCGAGATATAGGCGAACCACGGAACGATGCCACAGTTGTTCACGAAGACAACCAGGGATGTCTTTACTTTGCGAGGGCCGCACGTGTCAGCGGCCGTGTCAAACACATCGATACGAAGAGTTTCTACATTCGTGAACGGTGCGAGCGAGAAGAAGTGAAGTTGATGCTCTGTCCCTGAGGTGAAATGGCGGCCGATGCCCTTACGAAGCGTTTGGGGCTAAAGACTATCAGGACTATCAGTTTAGTTGTCGATAGTCAATCAGGAGGAGTGTTGGAAGAGATTGACTACCTTACTACTACATATATTTGCCATCAATATGTTACCTTAGGCTGTGAACCATTTTACGAAATGTCTAACTTTTTGGTTAAAATTTGACAGTTCGATGGTTTTTCACCTTCTATCAAAAATAACCCTGGTTGTTGTCGCAAGCAACGTTTACTTTGGCTAGAGATGGTCTTAGCCGGTGGTGGTATAGTGTTGCCAAAGTCTGTTTTCCGATTAAACTTTTCACGTCACTCGCCTCGCAGAATAGACCCCAAATCGGGAAAATGTTGATTCAGGATACTTCGGGAAAATAGTCCGTTCGGGGAGAAATAATTCAGGAAAATAGTCCGTTCCGTGAAATAGTCTGTTCGGGTAAATATTTTTCGGGGAAATAGTACACTCGAGCAAATTTCATTCGGGAAAATTGTTTTCGAGAAAACAATTTTCAGGAAAAAGTCGTACAACCGTAAAACCAACATTACCACAAATTTTCGCTTGCTCCCTAGCACGAATAGAGAACAAACTCGACTTGGAGATTGTGCTGTAGATAACATTCGTCGCTTTACGACCTTCGTGTTTATTTTCGTTTTTAGTGTTGTTTACTGTACCCTCGTACGTCCCACGTGATGCATCCGTCTTCTGAATCTAAACATCGTCCTTGCGAATGTAACGTTATCTCATACTCGTAAAAACCAATGCATTCTCCCAAGTATATTCGGGTGTCCAGTGCCTTCCGCCTTCGCAACTACTTCCAGAAACGGAACCTACAATGAGTTTCTCACCTCTAACTGTAGAGTTTCGTTCTAGTTCGCGAATTGTATGAGTGTTTGTAAGAGTCACTCTATTAAGTTGATGTGAATGTCTACATTTTTCTGCAGTAAACTCTTTCACCATGTAAGCATAACCCCTCTCGAATTCAGATGCGAATGCATACCACAATGCTTAATTCGGCGCTTCATTATCACCCTGCATTGGATTTGGAATACATGTATTTCGCTTTTGACATTACGTTGTAAGACCTGTATTTGCACTTCTTCCGTCGTTAAATTTTTGGAAGGTGGAATACAAGATGCTACATCTTATAATGAGTAACTCGTTAAGTTGTCTTCCGGATTCGGGTGCGTTTGATTCCGGATAATGTAAATAAGCATAAGTAAATTACCCCACGTGAAGGGTCTAATTATAGCCTTTCTCTTACGCTTGGGTTCGGGTTTTGAAATTTGAGCTGCAATCCTTTTCACTTCGTCAAAGTCAATGCACCTCCTTTTCTCACATTCTTATGGTTTAAATATTTCGGTTGGCGTTATAAAAATAACAAAGTTATGTTTATTACCTGCACTTGACTTTACCGCATGCGGCTTCCTAGAAATTTCCTCTTCAAAATTTTGCTTTATTGTTTGCTTGAGTTCAACGCCCAAATTTTCTTCTACTTTTGCGGTACCTCCCTCTTCACTCGGAGGATTTACGTCTAGGACGGTTAACTTAACAACGGGTCTTTTTAATATTCCTGTCGTCGTTCTCATTGCGGCCGAGCGAACCTTTTGTTCTTAACCCGGATGTACTTCTATTATCATTCTCTTTTGCCACTTTGCTTTATGATGATCATCGGCTATCATTACGATGTCACCAACACGTATACAGGGATACCTCGATATAAAACAGCCTCGTTATAAAACAACCTCGATATAAGACAATTCGATATAAGACAATTTTCACCACAGGGGTGAGGGGTCTCAAACCATCATTAAAAAAATCATGCCTCCGAAATCACCCACTTGCCAAATATGGTTCCATTTGATTAATTAGTTTTCGAGTTATGAGGAAATTTGTATTTCATTTGTATGGGAGCCCCGCCCCCCTAAAAAGTTAAGGGGTCCTAATTCATCATAGAAAAAGTTCATGCCTTCAAAAACACCCACATGCCAAATATGGTTCCATTTGATGATGATGATGATGATGATGATGGTCCCACCTCATACCCCTACAACGGTTTGAGCGGGACGATTTATCTAATTAAGATATTTATGATATAACAATGTAGCCAGGTGATAAAAACAAATAGCGAACTGGCTTCTAATACAGACATATCAAACTTTCAAGTGAATATCAAAATTTCAAAAAATGTCCAAGGCTAGTCCAAAACGTTTCCAACCCGAAAATTATCTGGACTTGATTAGGAATCGAACCTAATATTTTGAGCTACAGCTAGTCAGAATTGGTTCTAGATAACGATCTAGAACTACGAGGGAGATTCCTGCAGTCTTTTGGTACTCGGTACCGCCATGAGCGATGGTATACGAGTTCCAAAGTCCACAAGCGAACCCAAGCCTGTCCAGCTGCTGCTCCGAACCCTTTGTTCAGGACTTTAACCTGATCATTCAATTTCAAGATTATCAATGTCCGTTCTTGCGCGCGTGGCTCAAACATGTGTAGTCTTCTCTGTACTTTTTTAAATTAATAATAATAACAATTTTAAATCCATCATCATCAGTGAACATGATAACTTAATATATCCAAAAAATATACAAAAATTAAAAAAATATACAATCTTCTTGAATCAATACAAAAAAAAATCAAATTACGTCTATAAAGTAGCTTTTATGTGTAAAATGCATAGCCTTTTGAATTCTGCCATTGTTGCTGCACGTTTTATTTGTCGCGGCATCGAATTAAAAAAGTTAATTCCTTTGTACAACAGAGAGTTCTGTGATCTTCCAAACAAAAAATGTGGTGTTCACGCATCTTCCGCGTTTCTAGTGTTGTACGTATGCAAATCACTTCCCCTTTCAATTCGATCACACAAATATCGAGGCAGCATTCTATTAAGAATTTTATAAAGAAACACCATTGTCAAAAAATAAACTCTTTGCTTCACAGAAAGCCATTGCAATGCGTCCAGCATAATATGTGAGGAAGTGTATCTATTACATCTTAAAATTAATCGCATAACTTTATTTTGTAAGCGCTGCAACTTCAATAATTGTGTTTCGTTTGCAAGGAACAAGATGGATGAACAAAAATCTATATGCGGTGAAATGATTGACTTATATAAAAGAAGTCTACTAATTGTCAATTCATTTTTTAAGCGGCACAAAACACCGTACTTTTTCGCCATTTTCTTGATGACATTATCGATGTGAGACTTAAAATTTAACTTGTCATCAATGATTACTCCAAGATACTTTAGTTCATTTACGCGATCAATTGCCTCACCATCAATTACAACGTTTACGTCTGGTCTGGAGTTGGCTGAAATAATCATATATTTTGTCTTGGTAATGTTGAGTTTAAGCTGTTTAAACTTTAACCAATCCGAAAGATAATGTAAATCTTGGTTCAGAAGTGTTACAATTTAATTGGGATCCTTAGCCGCAATGAATAGAACAGTGTCGTCAGCAAATAAATTCATGTCGCAGAACTGTAAAACTCGTTTCATGTCATTTATATAAATTACTAGCTGACCCGACAAACTTCGTATTGCCACAAATTAACCTGTGTTGTACATAAATCATGAATCTTGGATGATCTTTGCACAATCTCGAGTTTTGCAAACCCCCCAGTGGGCGGCGCTTCCGACGGCGGGTCACCGGCAACACTCGCGACCGTCTCGTCCTGAATGATCTAGTGTTACTATAGATAGTTTTTGTGATCTTGTATTGACTAATGTTTTATGGAAGAGTCTCGAATTTCTCGAGTTCGATTAGTTTTTGAGTTTCGCAAAAATTTCTGTTTTATTTGTATGAGAGTCCATATCCCCCTACCACAGGGGTGAGAGGTCTCTAACTATCGTAAAATGAATTCAAGACTCCAAAATCTCCCACATGCCAAATTTGGTTCCATTTGCTTGATTAGTTCTCAAGTTATAAGGAAATTTGAATTTCATTTGTATGGGAGCTCCCCTCTTAAAAGGGGAAGGGGTTGTAATTCACCATAGAAAAAATTTCTGCCATCTAAAACTCCCACATGCCAAATTTGGTTCCATTTGATTGATTAGTTCTCGAGATAAGAGGAAATTTGCATTTCATTTGTATGGAAGACCACCCTCTTAAAGGGGAGATGGGCTATAACTCGCTTTCTAAAGAAGAGAGGGGTCTCAATTCACCATAGAAAAAATTCTTGCGTCCAAAACCACTTACATGTCAAATTTGGTTCCATTTGCTTGATTAGTTCTAGAGTTATGAGGAAATTTGTATTTCGTTTGTATGAGAGCCCCCCCTCTTAAAAAGGTAAGGGGTCCTAATTCATCATAGAAAAAATGGTTGCTTCCAGAAACACCCACATGCCAAATATGGTTCCATTTGCTTGATTAGTTCTCGAATTATGAGGAAATTTGTATTTTAATTGTGTAGAAGCACCCCCTCTTAAAGTTGGGAGGGGTCCTAATTCACCATAGAAAATATTTTTGCTTCCAGAAACCTCCACATGCCAAATTTGGTTCTATTTGCTTGATTAGTTCTCGAGTTATGAGAAAATTTGAATTTCATTTGTATAGGAGCCCCCCCTCCTAAAGTGGGTAGGGGTCCCAATTCATCATAGAAAAAAATTTTGTCTCCAAAAACACCCACGTGCCAAATTTTGTTCCATTTGCTTGATTAGTTCTCGAGTTATGAGGAAATTTGTATTTCGTTTGTATAGGAGCCCCCCCTCTTAAAGTTGGGAGGGGTCCTAATTCACCATAGAAAATATTCTTGCCCTCGAAAACTTTCACATGCCAAATTTGGTTTCATTTGCTTGATTAGCTCTCGAGTTATGAGGAAATTTGTATTTCATTTGTATAGGAGCCCCCCTCCTAAAGTGAGGAGGGGTCCCAGTTCATCATAGAAAAAATTTTTGTCTCCAAAAACACCCACGTGTCAAATTTGGTTCCATTTGCTTGATTAGTTCTCGAGTTATGAGGAAAATTGTGTTTCTTTGGTACAGGAGCCCCCCCTCTTAAAGTGGGGAGGGGTCCTAATTTACTATAGAAAATATTCTTGCCCTCGAAAACCTTCACATGCCAAATTTGGTTCCATTTGCTTGATTAGTTCTCGAGTTATGAGGAAATTTGAACGGAAGCCCCCCCTTTTAAAGAGGAGAGGAGTTATAATTCCCCTTATAAAGAGGGGAGGGGTCTCAATTTACTATAGAATAAATTCTTGTCACCGGAAACACCCACATGCCAAATTTTGTTCTATTTGCTTGATTAGTTGTCGAGTTATGCAGAAATTTGTGTTTCATTTGTATGGGAGCCCCCCCCTCTTAGTGGGGGGAGGGGTTTCTAACCATCACTAAAACCTTTCCTGGCCCCAAAAAACCTCTACATGCATATTTTCATGCCGATTGGTTCAGTAGTTTTCGATTCTATAAGGAACATACGGACAGACAGACAGACAGACAGACAGAAATCCTTCTTTATAGGTATAGATGAACAAAAGCGGCCCTAATACACTCCCTTGCGGTACACCAAGTGTATTAGCTATGGACTCAGAATTAAAATTATCAAAGCGAGTCTTTTGAGTTCTATCACATAAATAGCTTTCAAACCATTTATATGCTAGCCCTCCAATACCAAATCGCTTCAAGGTTTGTAACAATAAGGGCCTGGAGATTGTCTCAAACGCGCGTTTTAGATCCAAAAATACAGCAAGAATAGTTTCTTTAGCTTCGATTTTTTCTTTCCATTTTGCTAGTACCAGATTTAATGCAGTTTGGCAAGAGTGTCCCTCTCGATACCCTGATTGCTCTGGAATTAACAAATGATGACTGTTTAAATAATTCATTAGCTGGCCTTTGACAACAAGTTCTAGGATTTTCTCTAATGTGTGCAATATGTTAATAGGACGGTACTCTTCGGCTTTATCCGTTCCATTAACTTTGGGAATAGGAATCACAAGCGATTCTTTCCAAACTTTAGGCACGTGCCCAGTTTGCAACGATTCATTAATAAGATCCAGCAAGTCGCGTCCGATGACATGAAAGCAATCCTGTATTACTTTTGCGTTGACATTGTCGATACCAGCCGATTTCTCTAAAGAAAAACAAACATCTTTCAACTCTGCAAAAGTAATAGGGCAAAATCCATCAAATCTGATATTAGAAATCGGCTGTATTATTTCGTGAGGTTCACTGACCAAATCAATACTTTGATTGATCAGCTGAACACTATCAACGAAATAACTGTTAAATTTATTCGCTATTACTCGACTCGATTGTTCTTCAGTGCCATTGAAAGTTATGGAGCGCGGGGAGTTATCTTTACATTTTATTAACTGTTTTAAAATTTTCCATAACTCTTTGCTGTTGTTTTGATGGTGATTAATCTTCCGTTGTATATAATCACATCGAGCCTTTTTCAAGGCTCGTGAATATACGTTACGCGCGGCTGTGTATCTACTCCAATCATCACTACTATTATTTCTACGAAACTTTTTATCTCTTTTCCGTTTCAAACGTGTCGGATCTAAAGAGTACCAGTTGTTCGTATTATGTAGTTCCACATATTTTTCAATAACAAGCTTATTGGTACACTCTTTCAGCGTGTTGGTAAGAACAGCTGCCTTGTGGTCCACATCACCAGTTATTGGAAGAAAATCCAAGCTTCTCGAAACAAGCTGAGACACTGCCTGCTTCGAATATCTATTCCAGCACTTTATCTTTACTTTATCATCACGGGTTTGATCATTCTTGATCAAAATAAAAATTGTCTCATGATCTGAAATTTTGTAATCGGCCTCTGTAACAGAATGTACCATGTCAAAGTTCGAAAACACGTGATCAATTAACGTTCGACTGTGTCTGGAAATTCTTGTAAATTGGCAAACTGTTTGTCTAAAGTTGTAAAAATCTGCTAGCTGCTTTAATTGATTCGAATTTTGCCCACTAAGCCAATCAATATTAAAATCACCAGCAATAATATTTAGTTTATTTAAGTCTATAAAATTATCCCACCAGTTGTCTAAAATTTCTAAAAAGCGCTGGTCACTCGAGCTAGGGGAATGATATATTATTCCATAATTTCCAATCGTCATGCCTCTTTCAACTGAAATCCCTAGAAACCAATTATTCTCAACAGATTCGTTTGTACGAATGTTGAATTTAATTGATTCCCTGGCGTAAATAGCAACACCACCAGTATGCCTGGAATGCGAAAGGCGAAAAGCAACTTTATAACCCGGTATACTATATTGGTTAAAGGCATCAGCGTCCACTATATGAGTTTCAGCTAGTGCTACCAACATTGGACGTTGGTTGCTACCAACATTGGACAAGATGTCGCAAAGCAACATAATTTGTAGATAAACCAGCAATATTCAGATAGACTATTTCTAATTTCCCATCGCATTGCAATTCGTTTTGTTGCTATTTACTTGACAATATGTTCATACAATCTCCGATAAACCGGACACTGTGAGCTAGATGCTGGATGTTTTACGTCCAAATTCATATTAAGTTCTTTATTTGATTTTATACAATTGACGCAATTAAATTCAGTTGAAGAGCAATCGGATGTTTTATGATTTCCACTACACTTAGAGCATGTTTCAGTATTAACACACTCCGTGCTTTTGTGGCCAAATTCTCCACATTTAAAGCAACGCAAAACATTAACGGCCTCTTTAACAGGACACTTATCCCACCCGATGCCTACTTTACCAGCATTCATCAAGCTTTTATAAGTGTCTTTGTCAACTTCAATTACTACATTATATTTGTTATGTTTGAAGCGTGGATTTTCATATTGCGCAATTATTTTTACTTCATTAATGCCGATGTTCTCGTTTTGACTCTTAAGCAAGTCAATGAAAACATCAGGGAAATACTGATCACTCATTCCTACAATTTTAACCTTCGGTTTAGCAATTGTAGGAACAACAGCGTTAAACTGTCCACCCAGATTGCTTTGAATGTTTTATGATTTCCACTACACTTAGAGCATGTTTCAGTATTAACACACTCCGTGCTTTTGTGGCCAAATTCTCCACATTTAAAGCAACGCAAAACATTAACGGCCTCTTTAACAGGACACTTATCCCACCCGATGCCTACTTTACCAGCATTCATCAAGCTTTTATAAGTGTCTTTGTCAACTTCAATTACTACATTATATTTGTTATGTTTGAAGCGTGGATTTTCATATTGCGCAATTATTTTTACTTCATTAATGCCGATGTTCTCGTTTTGACTCTTAAGCAAGTCAATGAAAACATCAGGGAAATACTGATCACTCATTCCTACAATTTTAACCTTCGGTTTAGCAATTGTAGGAACAACAGCGTTAAACTGTCCACCCAGATTGCTTTGAATGTCATTTTTCACGACCCTATTGCACACTCAGCAATAATCGAACCATTTTTCCCGTTTCTAAAGTTACTAATTTTGTGTTTTTTTGTTCTAATGTTCTTTTTAAAAAAGATCTAGTATCTTCGTTAGATTGAGAAGACTCAACCGGTTTAATTACAATGACTGGTCGAGCCTTACGCTTCTCTTTTTGCTGGACTTTATTTACCGTATTCCCGGATGAACTCGCTAACACACTCGCGTAAGTTTTATTATTACTAGAAAAACCTCGTCATCAGATCTATAATTGTCAACAATCGGCTTATCACGAATAACTAAAATTTTCTTACTGGGATTTGAGTCCGATTCAGAGTGAACCGTTCGCTCATTTCGCGTTCTTTTCCTACTCATTGCGGCTACACTAATATCCCGACTCATGTTATCAATAATAGTTTTTTTGAAATCATCCAGCTTTTTGGCAACACTGGCTTCAATGTTTACCATACTCTCACGAAGAGATTCACTGATAGATTTCAAAATACTATCGATACCATTAGAAATTGCACTATTTATCTGGCTTTCAATTTCGCTTTGGCTGTGTGCAAGCGACTGAGAGACAGATGATAATTTACCTATCATCTCAGTCAGCTCACTACAGACAGCGTCATTTTTGCCACCGTTATCTTGGGCTGATAAACATGATGCACACTTAAAGACTATAGTTACTATATATAGAGTAGGGCGGGGCATAAGTGCGATGTTTGAAGTTGTCATCAATTTTCGCGAGATATAAAGAAGAACAACAACAAAATATATTTTACAGTGATGCAGCAACTCAATGTCTTTACATTCAACTATAAATCATCTGGAATAATAGTGTTATTGAAAATAAATTCTTCATTCTTCTGAACAAGTGCTGATTCGCACTTTTACCCCACTAGCGGGGTAAAAGATCGATTACCGCGGGGCAAAAGTGCGAAGCTCGAATCCATGTAATTAGCACAGCAGTAGCTAACAAAACAATATTATCGTCAATCTGCGGTATGTTTCGGTAAGGAATATTCTCAATTTACATCTTTCCTATTTCTCGCTGGTGTATTGCAGCCTCCGACAGATCGAAACTTTACCAAACGTTTGTTTTATGTTTCATCAGCGGAAAAACATTGTTTTCCTTCGACCAACATCTGTAGAACACAGTTTTCTGCAGATCTTCCATTTCTAGTATCTGTAATATAGTGCCAAAAGCTGTATATAAGCTATACATTTTTGCCCCGTCCGTGAGTCGCACCTTTACTCCGCTAGGCGCTTGGCGGGGTTTGATTAAATTATGGAAAAGCGAAACTGTTATTTTCTTGATTCAAATAGAATTTCGTTCCGAAACAAAAATATTTTTAGGTTGTTATAAAAATTTCGTTTGAAACAAACGAATTTTTTCGCTCCGTGATAGAACTAAAACTCCTTTCCCCGAACAACCCCGTTGAAAATCGCGGCTATAACGCTGACGGACGAGCAGCGTCGCCCGCAGTACCTTACAAGTCGCAAGGACTTGCATAGTGTCGTCGTCCCGTCAGTAAAATGAGTTAGATTCTCGATTCATGAATCGAACTTTTACCCCGTCAATAAATCGAACTTTTGCCCCGCTAGGCGCTTGACGGGGTTTGATTAAATTATGGAAAAGCAACATATATTTTGTAAATTCTTCTCACCGCAATTTCAAGAGAGATATCTGAGTGATGTAAAACGCTGTTACAATTTGTGAATAAGTAATATCCTCCTGTTGATATCGTATTTGCCGTACAACGAAATATTACATCAAAACCGTTCTAAAATAACTTTTACCCATAACTCAGCAACTATGATTCGTAAACAACAAATGTTTATGATGGATTTAAGCTGTCAAAGTACTCACCCATCCATGCCAATGTAGTCAATTTACTCGGAATCCGCACTGATAAATCATTGAATCGCACTTTTACCCGCATCGTACTTTTACCCCTCCTTACTCTATAGTTCGGCGGATAGAAAATCGGGAGCCAAATAAACGTCAAAAGCGGAGCCAAAAGCTTTTCAAAATCCAAAATGCAGGAGTAATGTTAAAAAAACACACTTTATTTTCATAGAACAAGTCATTTTCAACACCCGCCAGTGATTATTTTTCGTAAAAACCTGCACATTTCACCATAATTTCAAATTTAATTTCATAAATCAGGGATGCCAATTCGCCTGGTTTTCTATCCGCCGAACTATATATATAGTAACTATATTAAAGACAACATTTTCATTATCATTTACGATTTTCGCAGCTATTTTTGTTAGGGGCGTACAAACTCTGCAAAATACAGATTTGCATTTACCTACGCAAACAACTGGATCGTCGCTGGCCCGAATTACATTACCACATGCTGCACAATCCATCCCGACTTGCATACACACGCACGCCGGCTGGACTCGTCCAGCAGCAACGGCAGACACTCAAGGCAGTGAACAATGCAAAAAACACAACAATGAAATTTCAAGCAGCCGCCGGTCGTAGCGTCTACTTTCATAGGCACTATGTACGGCGCTGGTTTAGAATTAAACCGTTGATAAACAGAATAAATCAAAAGTATGCAAAGAAACTTTTACTTATCTGTCAATATCACTAAAATTGCCGTCAGATCACTGCAACAGATCACTAATAGCACTTGTTTTCACACAATAAATCTACTTTTAAACTAGACACAAATGATACACAAGCTACCATGTTCACCGTATCATCAATATCAATTAATTCTCGAGTTATGAGGAAATTTGTATTTCATTTGTATAGGAGCCCCCTCCTAAAGTAGGAAGAGGTTTCAATTCACCAAAGAAAAAATTCTTGCCTTCAAAACACCCACATGTCAAATTTTGTTCCATTTGCTTGATTAGTTCTCGAGTTATGAGGAAAGGGTCTAGCCGGTTTTCCATACAAAAAATGCCCCCGAACCTAATTAAATTATGCAATGATTCAAACAAAGTACTTGACCTGAGGAACATTTTGGCAAATTTTCAGATCATTAGACGCCATCTTGAATCAGTAATGGCGGCTAAAGTGAATTTCATTTTTTGCAGTTTACTCCGAAACCAATTATAAAAATTTGAAAAAAATCACAGATGTTATACTCACTGCAGGACACATTTCCATTGTTTTTTGGAAATTTTCCGATGCGAATATCACAGTAAAAAAAATCGAAAAAGTTTTCAAGAGCATTTTTTTCAGTGTACCAAAGATGGCGCCGCTTATTTTTTTCTATCAAGAAATTGTTCAATCAAATGTATAAATAATAGGTATTTCTTTAGATTTTTAGAAAATGTGGATGGGGGTCAAATTTTCTTTTGAAAAGTTCAATATTAAAATTGCTCTTATATGTAGTTCAGGAATACGTCATTAGGTTACTAAACCAACACACTGTTTACACTATTGGTAATTTATGATGGCTGGCAGTGCTTTTGAAATAAGAATTGTGTTTGTATTTGAAATTTCATGTAATTTTTACAATTTCACAGTAAAAAGAAATTGAAAAAATTACAAAAATATTAATGAACATTTCTTTTAGTGTTTCAAACATGGCACCGCAGATTTTTTCATCAATAGGATACGAAATCGATTGTGAGAATTATATACTTTTCGATTTTTATTGTAAAATAAATAATAACTGGAAAGGAAAACTAGGATTTTAGTCAATACATACTGTCTTTTGCATCAGTAATTCGACAGCAAGCTACTGCCGAAAATATACAATCATATTTTTGTCCCTAAAAAGCAAAACTCTGGCTTTAAGTGTCTTTAAGATTTGACCCTTTTTTATCGACAGACTTCGAAGCCAGTTATTAGAGCACAGGACTATTACGGGGCTAGTGCAATGATCCCACTGACTCTAGCAGCACTGCCCAGCCGAGATTCGAACATACGACGACTGGCTTGTTAGACTCGTGTCGTACCTGAAAACTAACTGGGCGGGTACTGTTGAACCAAAAATCAACTCGCACTACATTCAAATGGTTATTAGAGCATTAAGAAACATTGCGAATTTGCAAATGGACACTGATATACTACAGTACTCACATGCTCGCTAAAAGTTTAGTATATATAATTTTTCCACGGAAACTGAATCAGAAGCTCCTTTGATATCCAAGAATACGGATGCCATTTCCTCTTTACGAGCAAAAGCGAGTTGTATTTCTGTAGAAAGCAACGCTAAGCAATCATTCGTTCCTTTACCTTTGCGAAAGTCAAATAGAGTATTTGAAAGCAAGCCGTCCGTTTCAATCTATTTGTCTAAACGATATAAGATCATTTTCTCCATCAATTTCTGGATACATTGGCATTGCAATCGGCCTGTACGAATTGGGGTTGGAGGCAAGTTTTCCTGGTTTCCGAATGGCAATAACTTTCACCTGTCTCCAGTCATGCGGAACAATATTTAGCTCAAGAAACCTATTGAACAGGTTCAATAGACGCCTTTTGGCAGGGTCAGGTAGATTTCCCAACAATTTGAATGTAATTCCGTCTAACCCTGGAGCATTATTGTTGCACGAAAGAAGAGCAATTGAAAATTCTGACACTGAAAACGGCGGTTCGTTTGTAATCAACGGGGACGCGTCGCGAAAAGATCTCTGTGCCGGTACAGAGTCCGGACAGACTTTCTTGGCAAAATCGAGGATCCATCGATTCGAATATTCCGCGCTTTCGTTTGTAACGTTACGATTCCGCATGCGTCTATTTCTTCGTCAATAACGCGTTCAATATCCGGTGACCATCGATAATAGGTTATCGTTTTCGGATTGGCACCATGTATCAATTTGATATCATGTGTTATGAGGTGCGTTCTCCCTAAATGTCTTTCGGTAGTGGCGGGTAGGGTTTTCACAGCTTCGAACAGCAACTGTTTTTCAACCGGAGTGAGTCATGATGGTTTGAGATCCCTCGCCCCGGGGGGCTCCCGTACAAATAAAGCACAAATTTCTGGATAACTCGAGAACTAATCAAGCAAATGGAACCATATTCGGCATATGGGAGTTTTTGGAGGCAGCATTTTTTCCCATACTCCCATACAAAGAAACACTCATTTCTCATAAATCGAGAGCTAATCAAGCAAACAGAGCCAAATTTGGCGCGTGAGGGGTATATGAAGGCAGAAGTTTTTTCTATGATAGTTTGAGACAAGGTTAATCAAGGGAGGTATTTTAACTCACCTTGGTTTGAGACTTCTCTGGAAGGGAGAGCTCTTATACAAATAAACAGAAATTTTGGCATAACTTAAAAACTAATCAAACTCGAGAAATTTTAGACTTCTTCATAAAACATTAGTCTATAATAAGACCACCAAAGCCCCCAGAAGAAATCGCCGCTATATAGGTTTAATTGTTTTCCTAGGTCTACTGACGTCTGTTACTTTCCTTCGGTTGGGTCCGAACGAGTAAGGTTCCGCGAAACATTATATTCTGCGTTATGGTCAACTGAGAATTGGTTTTTCGCTAAATGTTATACATCAGCTATCAGCTTTATATTATCTGTCGTAGCAATGAGGGGAGTTGCTTTCTACTTTACTGTGAGCAATTATTGAAAATTTGTAGATTAAACTGCCAATAGTTTCTATTTACGTAACTGCCAAAAAGAATCAGCGAAGGTTGAACTCCTCGGAAACTTGTAAAACTCGAGTGCGTGACAAAGGGCATCCGAGATTTTAATTTATGTACAGAACAGTTATATTTTTTTCAATACAAAGTATGCCGGGTCAGCCAGTTAAAGAGAAATAAATCGTCATTGATTCTGTAAATTACAAAAGCAGCTTTATTGTTTGAAACAAAAGTTCTCTTCATGAAAATATATTCTCGTTCAGATTTGCGAGAATGCAGTGAATACATTTCTAAAAACAAAGATCCTGTTTTTGGCCAGAAAACTACTTTTGAAATGGGGCTTTCCGACGAAAAGTTAATGACTGCTCATTTCCCCTTAAGATAAATAAGGATACACTTTACACGAAATACTCAAAATTAAAATTTATGTAAACGTCTTATTTTTGTGACCATTCACTGTACCAAGTTTACTACTCATCCTATACCTATATCTCATATATATGCATATTCATACCTTTTCGGTGAAAACCTGCTGCAAATGTGTAATATCTGAAACATTTCGCTCAATTTGTTCAACCTCTTCAGATAAACCTTTCAATTCGCTATATAGTTGTACATTTTCCGATTCAAACAACTGCAAATAAGCAATTTAGTAAAATTCGTGCAAATCATCCATGCATATGACGCCACCTGAATATCCTCTGGACTAAGTTCTTCATCCTCATCAAACACCACACTGTTAAAAAGTTCAGTATTATGCACGTTCAACTGCAACTTGTTTTCCTGCCTATTAACGTCCTGCACAGTTTCATACAAACTGTTTTTAGGAACTGAGAGTGCTTCTTCCCTACCACTTGTTGGATTCGGCAAAACCGTAAATTTATGACCTGAATTTAATTTTAATAGATTATACATCTCAAGCTCACGTTGAATACGAAAACGTCGTTGCTCATTTGCAATTTGATGAACCGCGTTCATGTACCTTGTTAGGGTTTCAATGATCAAATCCATTAACTCAGCCGTTTGTTTACTACACCTTGCGTTACAACAATTAGCTCTAAAATCAATTAACCTCGCCATACACATTTGAATTATGTTTTCTGACTCTCGATCAATAATATCACGTTCATCATCCGTCATATGAGTCGAATTTTTAAGATGGTGAGCAAATTGCATATAGGCTGCACGATTTTCCAATAATAAATTTTTTAACTGAGTGATTTGAAAGCGGATTTGTTTAGCTTGTTGTATAAAATCCATGTTGGGTCTTCTTTTAAGGATCCTTGATTTATCCCATAGTGGAAAAGTATCAGATTTTAAGCGAACAGTTTTAACAGATGCTCTAAACAAGAGTGTTATATCCATTATATGAAGCTCAAATGCTTTTTTCAATTTACTTGTGTAAATAATATCCAAAACGTTTTGATTATTTATATGCAACGCATGCAACGATGCAAATGCAACCGAAACTAAAAGGGCTACTAAAAGCACTAAAAGTTATATTGGCCTTGCCAGCGTTGCTGATATTGTTCAGGGTTTTGCGTGAGAAAAAAAGAAAGGGAAGTATTTTTGCTTTTGTCAACACTCACGCGTTGACAGTTCGGCACGAGATTTTCTGTAAGTGCGAGCAGCCTACGAAATCTCTTTCAACGCTGGCAAGGCCAATAGAGTATTTTACGTGACGTTTAATACCATATGTTTTTTGTTTGTTTATGATCTTGACACTTACCTGGTAGAGTGACTATATACAGAGTGGCGCCAAGTCATCCCAAATGTATGCAATCACGGGAATGACACTTCCAATTCGCGTTGACGGCATTAAACAATCTCTTGCACACTCATAGAAATTCCCGTATGTACGTGTGGGTGAAAATCTGCCAAAATGTTTCGGTCTCTTGCGCTCTTCCAGAAATTTCTATTCCGCTTCACCCCTACAGTAAACTTTTGGAGGTGGCAGCAGCTTACGTTCGTCAACGCGAATACCAGCCTGTGCAAAAAAAAACGTAGCCAACATAGAGCGGGCCCAAGCTGACAGCTTCATACATGGGCTCAAGCTGACAACCGAGTCGGATGTGTAAATTGTTAAATTTTGTTAGTTTTAGTTTGATTTTAGCCAAGGTTTTAGCATCACATAGCCAATGCCAGGCAGGCAATTAATGCGAAATACATGAAACTGTGAAAATGGTTAGTTAAATTCGTTTCGTGAAATCGCTTTGCGTTTGCCGCCTTTTTCATGTGAGCAATGAAAATGTGACGTCATATCAGCCCCCTGTATGCAATGCGGTTTATCCAGCGGGGTGCTATCCTTATCTTAACGAACGGTGTTTGACAGTCGACTTAACGAAGGGCGCTATTTGCAGGAAATGCAGGAAATAGCGCCCGTCTGACAGATAAATTTGCTGCCAACCTTGTCGAGATGTGCTGAGGATGTTGGCAACAAAAACATGGCATCCATCGCAAGCCCCTGGGTTTATCCTAGGTTTTTCTTTCTCTTTCCTGCATACGCGTTGGATAGGTTGTCTGCAAAGTAAATTGATATATACCAGGTATGTGACCATCGAGGATTGCATTAGTGTGTGTAGAAAGAAGAAGAAATAGTTCTGAAATATGGTGGAACTTGCATGAAAATTAAAACTAAATTAATTGTAATTAATGAATGCAGCTATATTATTCTAGAGAAATATTTGAAAATTTACAATGAAATGTAAGGAATATATTTTTAAGTCATTTGCACTTGTAGCCTTCTTTATTATGCGTAAAAAATTTGAGAACATGGGTGACTAACTATTTCGATGTGCAATTGAAAAATGAATTAATGTTTCTAATACTTCACGATCAATACGGTATACGGTTGCTTAAATTAAAACACGTTCCATCCAACATTTTGCTTGCATGATGCTCTTGAATATCTGCCTTTGATGTCTTCTTTTAAAAAATAGTTTTATTCGAATAGATGCTTGTGCTACTGCTTGAAAATCCTTAAGTTGAAGTCACTGTTCCAAGATGATACCTTTTTATCATAAATTTACCCGTCTCAACACTACGTAGAAAAACCATAAAAAGTAATCTTAGATTGCTACAAAACGGTCTTAGAAGATAATTAACACTTTAAAAGCTTACCAGAAATCAGACGAAAAATATCGCGGGCGGATAACAATGTTGCTCATGCTGCTTATTGAACAATCATGTCCGAGCGTTTAAAAAAAAATCTTTTTTGTTTTACTACTTGTAGGAAACCGATATAACGACATTTCTTTGAGACATCTTGATACCGTTTTGACGAAAAAATTTCCGCTTGCAATTTGGAATGTTGAATTTCATTGTATTCATGAAAATACATACTAGAAATAATGTTCTAAGCATAAACATAAAAACTGAGAAAAAAATAGACAAATCTTGCATATCCAACGATTTTTTTAAAAAAATTAACTAATTTTCCATACAAAATGCTCGAAATCTCAGAACTAGTGTAGATTACAGACGGTAGATAATCTACAGACGCGCAAAGAGAAAAATTACCAATTCGGCAACACTTTTTTTTGTTTATAGTATTTAAACAGTTTTGGCAACTAGTCAGAATTGGATCAATCTTCCTATAATCAGCAGTAAGTTGCGTGAATCACCTGGTATGTTCCATGGAACTTCGCGAATTACGACGCATATTTTGCAAAGTGAACAAGCCAATTGAATTTTTTAAAGCATTATATGATATTTCCAAGGTAACTAATCCATATGTTTTTAGTAAATCAATAGTTAAAGTTTTAACATCTCTGGTAGATTACAAAACTTAGTCTTCCCTGCCTATACGAAACACAAGTTTGTTTACTTTGCTCATTTGGTGTCTCGATTTGACGGTTCGATTGGTGTTTTATGCCACGCTCTTTGCGCGTCTGTAGATTATCTACCGTCTGTAGTGTAGATGTGTTAGTGCAAAGTGTATATGACAGCTCGCATTGTCATATACCTGGTATATATCAATTTACTTTGGGTTGTCTGCCCGATAAAAAATCCCCCCTACTTTTCCCCCGATTTAGTAGGTTCGCGTCGGCTGAATCGCCCGATTTTGGACCCGACGAATCGGCCGATTGTTGCAACGACGCTTATGGGAGTTTAACAGGGCGATCTACCGATTCGTCGGTATGTTTAATCGATCGACAAAAACCGACTAAATTGGCTGTTTAGTCGGGTGATGAAATAAAGGTGTCTGATGGAACCAAACGAAATAGGTTGATTAATCGGGAGATAAAATTTGTCAATATACCGACGAAATAGGTGGATTAATTGGTGTATGTAGTTAACTTGCCTACCAAAGCCGATCAAATCGGTGGAGGAATCAGATGACGAAATACGTAAATCATACGAAATAGGTGGATTAATCGATGGAGGAAATTTTGTAACCTACGGAACCATACGAAATAGGTCGATTATTCGGGACATAAAATTTATCAATACAGACAAAATAGGTGGATCAATTTGAGCATTATATTGAAGTCTATGGAACCAAACCTAATACTAATAAAAATGCTCCTAATAATGCCCTGAAAGTGGCCCTCTTCAACAACTCCTCCTGCCTCAGGAACAGAGATGCCCACCTTGCGGTATCGCTCGACCAGTTTAAAAGCGACTTTCGACTTCTGAGAATTGGCGACCAGCGGCCCAAGACCGAGTTGAACGAAGAAGACTGCTTGAAATAGCACGAGCGACGTCGGCGCGATGACAACCTGTAACGATCAGAAGGTAATTAATTGGAATCGAAAAAAGCTGTTCATTGAAGAAATATCTCTCTTCTGCGGAACATACACGAACACTTATATTGACTCCTATAGTTTAATTTCACTAACCTGCTCATCCTTCATGAAGCCAATCGATCAGTTTCCTCCGCAGAACCAATCCGTTCCCATCGTGACAAAGGAGATGAACTTGTCGCAGGACCTTTTCGATTCCATGCCTCATTGACGGCGACGCAGATCCGGACGGAGTTCCTTTAAGGAAGATATAAACCGAGTCAAGAGCAGCTTGTTACTGGACCTAACCTCTATCTCCGTTGTGTGGCTCCACAATCCGATAGGAAAAAATAGTCGCACGATAATTTTCAGTGCGAAATTCCAACTAAAATAGCGATAATAAGTTACAAATTCAATGCAGCTGTCTTTTTATGTAAAGGATACTTACCTAGCTATTCAAATAAAGAACAAGTAAATTAGAAGTAAACTGGCCTTGTTCAAAAATCAATCAGACTTAGCTGTCAAAACATCATTCTGTACAGAGTAAACCGATCATCATCTGATTTAATCGTTACCCGACGGTAACAGATTAAATATACCAATGCGTCGGGTGACGGAGACAACCACCCAACGCGATCCGACGAAGTCGGTTGATTAATAGGTTGATTTCTTCGGCATCCTATTTCGTCGATAGATGCGTAAAACAGCATCTGTCAAAATTTTGTATTGGGTGCTCGATTGGAATGACACTGACAAATAATTATCATTCCAATTTTGACATTGTCGCCACTACCCAATACAAAATTTTGACAGATGCTGTTTTACGCATCTATCGACGAAATAGGATGCCGAAGAAATCAACCTATTAATCAACCGACTTCGTCGGATCGCGTTGGGTGGTTGTCTCCGTCACCCGACGCATTGGTATATTTAATCTGTTACCGTCGGGTAACGATTAAATCAGATGATGATCGGTTTACTCTGTACAGAATGATGTTTTGACAGCTAAGTCTGATTGATTTTTGAACAAGGCCAGTTTACTTCTAATTTACTTGTTCTTTATTTGAATAGCTAGGTAAGTATCCTTTACATAAAAAGACAGCTGCATTGAATTTGTAACTTATTATCGCTATTTTAGTTGGAATTTCGCACTGAAAATTATCGTGCGACTATTTTTTCCTATCGGATTGTGGAGCCACACAACGGAGATAGAGGTTAGGTCCAGTAACAAGCTGCTCTTGACTCGGTTTATATCTTCCTTAAAGGAACTCCGTCCGGATCTGCGTCGCCGTCAATGAGGCATGGAATCGAAAAGGTCCTGCGACAAGTTCATCTCCTTTGTCACGATGGGAACGGATTGGTTCTGCGGAGGAAACTGATCGATTGGCTTCATGAAGGATGAGCAGGTTAGTGAAATTAAACTATAGGAGTCAATATAAGTGTTCGTGTATGTTCCGCAGAAGAGAGATATTTCTTCAATGAACAGCTTTTTTCGATTCCAATTAATTACCTTCTGATCGTTACAGGTTGTCATCGCGCCGACGTCGCTCGTGCTATTTCAAGCAGTCTTCTTCGTTCAACTCGGTCTTGGGCCGCTGGTCGCCAATTCTCAGAAGTCGAAAGTCGCTTTTAAACTGGTCGAGCGATACCGCAAGGTGGGCATCTCTGTTCCTGAGGCAGGAGGAGTTGTTGAAGAGGGCCACTTTCAGGGCATTATTAGGAGCATTTTTATTAGTATTAGGTTTGGTTCCATAGACTTCAATATAATGCTCAAATTGATCCACCTATTTTGTCTGTATTGATAAATTTTATGTCCCGAATAATCGACCTATTTCGTATGGTTCCGTAGGTTACAAAATTTCCTCCATCGATTAATCCACCTATTTCGTATGATTTACGTATTTCGTCATCTGATTCCTCCACCGATTTGATCGGCTTTGGTAGGCAAGTTAACTACATACACCAATTAATCCACCTATTTCGTCGGTATATTGACAAATTTTATCTCCCGATTAATCAACCTATTTCGTTTGGTTCCATCAGACACCTTTATTTCATCACCCGACTAAACAGCCAATTTAGTCGGTTTTTGTCGATCGATTAAACATACCGACGAATCGGTAGATCGCCCTGTTAAACTCCCATAAGCGTCGTTGCAACAATCGGCCGATTCGTCGGGTCCAAAATCGGGCGATTCAGCCGACGCGAACCTACTAAATCGGGGGAAAAGTAGGGGGGATTTTTTATCGGGTAGGTCGTCTGCTCGATTGGAATGACACTGACAGATAATTATCATTCCAATTTTGACATTGTCGCCACTCTGTATACAGTCACTCTACCCGATAAAAAATCCCCCCTACTTTTCCCCCGATTTAGTAGGTTCGCGTCGGCTGAATCGCCCGATTTTGGACCCGACGAATCGGCCGATTGTTGCAACGACGCTTATGGGAGTTTAACAGGGCGATCTACCGATTCGTCGGTATGTTTAATCGATCGACAAAAACCGACTAAATTGGCTGTTTAGTCGGGTGATGAAATAAAGGTGTCTGATGGAACCAAACGAAATAGGTTGATTAATCGGGAGATAAAATTTGTCAATATACCGACGAAATAGGTGGATTAATTGGTGTATGTAGTTAACTTGCCTACCAAAGCCGATCAAATCGGTGGAGGAATCAGATGACGAAATACGTAAATCATACGAAATAGGTGGATTAATCGATGGAGGAAATTTTGTAACCTACGGAACCATACGAAATAGGTCGATTATTCGGGACATAAAATTTATCAATACAGACAAAATAGGTGGATCAATTTGAGCATTATATTGAAGTCTATGGAACCAAACCTAATACTAATAAAAATGCTCCTAATAATGCCCTGAAAGTGGCCCTCTTCAACAACTCCTCCTGCCTCAGGAACAGAGATGCCCACCTTGCGGTATCGCTCGACCAGTTTAAAAGCGACTTTCGACTTCTGAGAATTGGCGACCAGCGGCCCAAGACCGAGTTGAACGAAGAAGACTGCTTGAAATAGCACGAGCGACGTCGGCGCGATGACAACCTGTAACGATCAGAAGGTAATTAATTGGAATCGAAAAAAGCTGTTCATTGAAGAAATATCTCTCTTCTGCGGAACATACACGAACACTTATATTGACTCCTATAGTTTAATTTCACTAACCTGCTCATCCTTCATGAAGCCAATCGATCAGTTTCCTCCGCAGAACCAATCCGTTCCCATCGTGACAAAGGAGATGAACTTGTCGCAGGACCTTTTCGATTCCATGCCTCATTGACGGCGACGCAGATCCGGACGGAGTTCCTTTAAGGAAGATATAAACCGAGTCAAGAGCAGCTTGTTACTGGACCTAACCTCTATCTCCGTTGTGTGGCTCCACAATCCGATAGGAAAAAATAGTCGCACGATAATTTTCAGTGCGAAATTCCAACTAAAATAGCGATAATAAGTTACAAATTCAATGCAGCTGTCTTTTTATGTAAAGGATACTTACCTAGCTATTCAAATAAAGAACAAGTAAATTAGAAGTAAACTGGCCTTGTTCAAAAATCAATCAGACTTAGCTGTCAAAACATCATTCTGTACAGAGTAAACCGATCATCATCTGATTTAATCGTTACCCGACGGTAACAGATTAAATATACCAATGCGTCGGGTGACGGAGACAACCACCCAACGCGATCCGACGAAGTCGGTTGATTAATAGGTTGATTTCTTCGGCATCCTATTTCGTCGATAGATGCGTAAAACAGCATCTGTCAAAATTTTGTATTGGGTACTGGTAACGACAACATGTACTAGTAAAAGAGAGACAGAAATACATTTGGTTTTGATGTCACAAATTCTCTGAAAATTGCTTACGCGATTCCGTGTAAGTGTGAGCGGATACCAGAAGTGTTTCCTCCTTCTTCTTCATAACAATGTATAAACAACAACAAACTGCACTGCTCGAATATAAACCATAAACTCAGGGGGGATCTATCGGTAAGGAATTGTGAAACTCACATGTAAAGGGGCAGGCAGGTGACCATAATTTTTAATGCCGCTCTTGCTACTTTTTTTCTTACCAATTTGCTGCTCTTGCCTGTATATGTAGCTTTCGAAAAGTTTCTTAGTTTGTTTTATTTACGCTAAAAAGCAAATAAATGCATTATCGGGATCAAAATAATACAAACGACAATTGCACTGCGTGTTTGGGTTTGAGTTTCTGTCAACTGCAGCAGACAAAAATAGAATTGCGAGTCCCTTGGCTCGAAATCAATCACACGCCGTTTGGTCCATGACAGTACAAACGTCATGGACCAAACACCATCTGCGGTAACGCACACATGTATGGAATGTGACAGCAATAGATCCCCCCTGCAAACGACAATTGCACTGCGTGTTTGGGTTTGAGTTTCTGTCAACTGCAGCAGACAAAAATAGAATTGCGAGTCCCTTGGCTCGAAATCAATCACACGCCGTTTGGTCCATGACAGTACAAACGTCATGGACCAAACACCATCTGCGGTAACGCACACATGTATGGAATGTGACAGCAATAGATACCCCCTGCATAAACTGTCGTCGTCGTCGTCGTAAACAGCCTTATACCCTTATTATACCCTAGACAGACACAATGAGGTTTAAAAAGGTGTGGCAGATGAAGACATTTGATGGTATTAGTAGCGAAAAATCAGAAAACGACGTCAAACTACAAAAACAAACCGCGTCGGACAATGGGGTTTGTTTTTGTAGTTTTACGTCACGCTTCATCGTGATTGGTCGATTTACGATTCCACCCACACCATGATGAAATTTCTTCATTGCACTAACACCACTTAACCAACATTGCCACACCTGTATATATTACATTGAGACAGACATACAATTGTACCAGCGTTGTACGTGTACAGCGTTGTACATGTACAACGGAAGGGTGACAGACATACTGCTGTACGTTTTACGTGGTTGTGCTCATCACCGATAATTTCTAATTGCATGGTCTAAGCGTTGGTTTTTGTTCCTATTCACGAAATGTTAACACAAATTTCAAGATGCCGAGCGTTTAGCGTTAAATCTTTGCCAAAATCTTGCAAAATAAAGCGGGGTACGCTGCTGAAAAGTAATGGGTAAAAAGATAGGACAAGAAATGCTCAAGAAATCGATTTCGTTTACGATTTCTTAAGCAGTACGCGCTTCATAAGAAATATTATTTCACGTTCAGATGGCGCAGTTTTACATGCAGGTGAATTAAAACGTCACTTTTCCGTACGGAATAATATCCGGCGCAATAGGCGAATTCGAGCAAAATTAAGAGCAACCGTTCGCTACCTGGCTGTGATTATTGGAACTACAAAAAAAGTGCAATTCCCAAAATGCTTGCTGGCACCTATATGAAACTCGACTTTAAATGTAATATTTTATTGAATTACCAACAGTAGGAATGCTGAAAATGGATAATAAAGGTAAGAAAAAGCATTACCTTTCATTTGATATATATTGTTTCTGCTTCGGGAGATTATTAGAGCTTCGCAAGTGTATTTATGGTTACGAACTGATAGGTTATATGTTTGGTTCTTGGCGCAGATGATGCTAATCAAGAAAATAAATCCGTTAGCATTTGAAAACACATTGGAAAACGCTGAAGACTGAAAATAATTGGTGATTCTCTATCCAGGATATGTAAACTTTACAGCTGACTCTATGTACTTTTGTTTCATGCGGTACAAAATCAAACATTGACATTTTTCTGCCATAAAGTTAATTAATTCGAATATTTTCACTTACCTTAACGTAGATAAACAAATTTCTTCCAATATTTCGCTATCTAAAATCCTGACAATTGAAAGGGTTAATCAAAAACTGCATTTTATTTCAGTTTTTTTCAAAAATGTATGGAGTTTGACAGCGATTTTACTTTTCATCACTTTTTTTATGCAGCGCCTCTAAGCGGGCGATAGCTAGTCAAAAACGCCTATAGGCGAATTATGTTTGGCTCTTGGCGCGAGTGATGCTAATCACGAAAATAAATCCGTTAGCATTTGAAAACACATTGGAATGCACTGAAGACTGAAAATAATTGGTGATTCTCTATCCAGGATATGTAAACTTTACAGCTGACTCTATGTACTTTTGCTTCATGCGGTACAAAATCAAACATTAACATTTTTCTGCCATAAAGTTAATTAATTTGAATATTTTCACTTACTTTAACGTAGATAAACAAATTTCTTCCAATATTACGCTATCTAAAATCCTGACAATTGAAAGGGTTAATCAAAAACTGCATTTTATTTCAGCTTTTTTTTAAAATGTATGGAGTTTGACAGCGATTTTACTTTTCATCACTTTTTTTATGCAGCGCCTCCAAGCGGGTGATAGCTTGTCAAAAACGCCTATTGTACAGGTACAACGCTGGTACAATTGTATGTCTGTCTAAGGGTTAAAAGTGCGACTGGCACAAAAAGTGCGACAATGCGAATGCTGTGAGTGAGAAAGAGAAAGACTGACAACTGCAATGTCGCTGTTTTGTTTTGTCATATACATTGGCATTGGAGAAAATAATTTGGGTTAATCCAGGTACAGCTGCAAAGCACAATATTATTTTGATAAAAAACATGATTTTCATTATTTCGGTTTTTTCGTTTCATTCACCCCATCGGCAAGCAACTATGTTTTCGTCGCCAACATCTCGTGTGTGCGAAAATGAGATAGCATTTCATCACTTCGTTTCACTCGACTGCCAGCAGCTTGATTTGGGCCCGCTGTCAAATTTTGAGCCCAGGACATGTTGTCGCTGACGTTCACTGCAGCTCGATATAGAGATGTCGATGAGGTCCCAAGTAACCAAGAGTTCGAATAATGGTGTCTATCAAGGGTTAAACAGCTTTATGTATATCAATCTATAACTTGCTAAGCAGCGTCACTTTTAAGTAATTAACCGAACTTTCAAGCTGTCGTGGGTTCACTGCATAGAATGCTAAGCAGCTTCGAAATAAACTGTCAAAAACTAAGAAAAAACAAATTTAGCAGCACTTCTATGTACTATTTTTATACTTTTACCTAACTTCTATATCGTTGCATTTGCCTGCTGTTGGGTTTGAACCCGGGTGTTCCGCGTTGTAAACCTATACCGATCCACTGCGTCACCTTTGTCGTATACAAGCGATGTGAATTTTGCCAATGAGTTGTTCTTAAGTAAAAGTTCGTTTTAGAACTTGCAGCAGCTTTATGCAGCGCGAATTAATTATAGAACATAAAGTTTAGAACCAGGCAATTAGCTATAGTAGTGAGATACCGACAGCATACGCTACACAACACAACACAATAGGTGAACAAAAGCTTCATTCGACAAGTAGTTGGCGCCGCGGTAAAAATGATGATATTTTTATTTCGAGCTGTCAAAACACATAGAAAACTAAAATCATAAGAAGCGAATTTGAATTTTTTTTAAAACTGCGCGCTTTGGAATCAATCAAATGTTATGGTTGGGTTAGAAAATAACATATATACTTACTATAATTTTTATTTGCCTGCATTTTATTTAAAACCATTTATAATTTTATTACATAATAAATACTAAACAATAAGGACATTGATTCAACATGCCTTGTATGAAATATTGTTATAATTTTGCTTAAAATCATTGAAATTACCTTAAACAATATATAGAACACTTTCATGAATATATCTGGATCTAAATTTTTCGGTCTGGAACCTATAAACATAACCACACACACCTAAACTAAATCCGGATCTCAATTTACTTGTCCTAAGTACACATTTCATTTGCAACCACCAGTGCGCTAGCTGGTTAATAAGATTTCTAACCCGCTGCAGAAAATTCAATGTTCGCAATATTCATTTTACTGAGATTTAATTGAAAAATGTTTTGATTTGTATATCCGTCCAGCGAAAATTTGTAACTGATCATCATTTTCCTAGTTCAGACAGCCAAATGTAGGAGTCGCATGGGCTTCATTAGTTTTGCGTTTATTCGCCTATAATGAAAAGCATTACATTCTAACACAGAGAACAGACTACCAGGTAATCGATAAAAAGTGTGTAAAAGGTTTTTATGTAATCTACGAGTAATCCTTCAATAGAGCACCCCTCGACCAGTAAGTGGCAAACTAAATCTTGATGTCGCTGCCCAAAGTAAATTGATATATACCAGGTATGTGACCATCGAGGATTGCATTAGTGTGTGTAGAAAGAAGAAGAAATAGTTCTGAAATATGGTGGAACTTGCATGAAAATTAAAACTAAATTAATTGTAATTAATGAATGCAGCTATATTATTGCAGAGAAATATTTGAACATTTACAATGAAATGTAAGGAATATATTTTAAAGTCATTTGCACTTGTAGCCTTCTTTATTATGCGTAAAAAATTTGAGAACATGGGTGACTAACTATTTCGATGTGCAATTGAAAAATGAATTAATGTTAATGTAATACTTCACGATCAATACGGTATACGGTTGCTTGAATTAAAACACGTTCCATCCAACATTTTGCTTGCATGATGCTCTTGAATATCTGCCTTTGATGTCTTCTTTTAAAAAATAGTTTTATTCGAATAGATGCTTGTGCTACTGCTTGAAAATCCTTAAGTTGAAGTCAGTGTTCCAAGATGATACCTTTTTATCATAAATTTACCCGTCTCAACACTACGTAGAAAACCATAAAAAGTAATCTTAGATTGCTACAAAACGGTCTTAGAAGATAATTAACACTTTAAAAGCTTACCAGAAATCAGACGAAAAATATCGCGGGCGGATAACAATGTTGCTCATGCTGCTTATTGAACAATCATGTCCGAGCATTTAAAAAAAAATCTTTTTTGTTTTACTACTTGTATGAAAGCGATATAACGACATTTCTTTGAGACATCTTGATACCGCTTTCACAGAGAACAGACTACCAGGTAATCGATAAAAAGTGTGTAAAAGGTTTTTATGTAATCTACGAGTAATCCTTCAATAGAGCACCCCTCGAGCAGTAAGTGGCAAACTAAATCTTGATGTCGCTGCCATCGCTGCTATGTAACTTCAGCACAAAGAAATATTGATAAAGGTACATGGATATTTTTTGATGCGTTTGGCAAACTATTTCTGGAGGGCGCCACCGACAGATTTTACACACAAAAAATCGATTACTTCCTTCGAGCCTGTTAATCTGTTCTCTGTGCCGCTTTGACGAAAAAATTTCCGCTTGCAATTTGGAATGTTGCACTCCATTGTATTCATGAAAATACATACTAGAAATAATGTTCTAAGCATAAACATAAAAGCTGTAAGAAAAAAAAGACAAATCTTGCGTATCCAACGATTTTTTTAAAAAATCAACTAATTTTCCATACAAAATGCTCGAAATCTCAGAACTAGTGTAGATGTGTTAGTGCAAAGTGTATATGACAGCTCGCATTGTCATATACCTGGTATATATCAATTTACTTTGGTCGCTGCCATCGCTGCTATGTAACTTCAGCACAAAGAAATATTGATAAAGGTACATGGATATTTTTTGATGCGTTTGGCAAACTATTTCTGGAGGGCGCCACCGACAGATTTTACACACAAAAAATCGATTACTTCCTTCGAGCCTGTTAATCTGTTCTCTGTGATTCTAATTTATATTTGTAATTATTGTCAATTGCAAGGAAAATTGTCCAATCAATAAGTGCGCAATCGCTCATAAAAGTGTTATTTTAGCTTAAATCGTTTCGGCCTCTTCGGCGCACTTATTGCTTGGAAGATAACGAAAAAGTGCGCCGAAGATACCGAAGCGATTTAATGTAAAATAGCACTTTTATGAGCGTATCGCACTTTGGATGGTACAATTTTCCTTGCAATTGACAATATAAATGTGCGAAGATTAAATTTATTCAAGTGAAATAAAAATAATTAATCTCCAATCGTTTCAGGTTCTGCTGGTTTGATCACCAGAAATATAAACAAAAAAGCAGCACGCAGAACTTGTTAGCAACTAAAGTTACTTCAGAACTTCTTGTAGCATCCTAATAGCTTTGAAGCACAGAGAACAGATTAACAGGCTCGAAGGAAGTAATCGATTTTTTGTGTGTAAAATCTGTCGGTGGCGCCCTCCAGAAATAGTTTGCCAAACGCATCAAAAAATATCCATGTACCTTTATCAATATTTCTTTGTGCTGAAGTTACATAGCAGCGATGGCAGCGACATCAAGATTTAGTTTGCCACTTACTGCTCGAGGGGTGCTCTATTGAAGGATTACTCGTAGATTACATAAAAACCTTTTACACACTTTTTATCGATTACCTGGTAGTCTGTTCTCTGTGTTTGAAGTATCTATGAAGTACTCGCAGCACTTCTTAAAGCATTTAGTTCCACGTATACTTGATATACACTACGAATCAGCAAGAAAGTTCCAAGGAACTGAATCTGAACTAATTATGAACTTTCGAGTTCGCGTGTCAAGTAATATTCGAACTTTTGGTTGCTTGGGGTGGTTTCATTAATCACCACGAACAGCAAAAGAAACGACAACACTTTTGCCGCAATGTTACACGCTAGGGGTTTCCAGTAGGGCGTATAAGTGCGTAGTAATCAGAGATTACTTTTGTAATTATTTACGAATTAATTAGGTAATCAATGGTAATCAGTAGAGTAATCCCCAGATAACACAAAATCGTAATAGAAAGTTCACTTTATATCGTTTTCATGTCAATTTCACATTGGAATTATATAATGATTAGAGTCAGGGACGTTAAATGTACTGGTTGGTGACAAAAATTTGAAGACTTTTACCATTTTATCTTGCTACCAGTCTTGCGACATGTTACTAGTACACAAGCACCGAAAAGAAATGCAAGAATAACGAAAACATCTTTTGTTCTACATGTCAGACACTCTTCGATATGGGGGAAAGAGTGTCACCAGTCTTGAAGACACTTTTTTGTATTCTCTTTTGCTGCTTTGCGTCCGTAAGCCAAACATACAGCTTTGCCTCAAACAACACGGTTAATAAGAAAGTTCCCAATACAACTTATTCTCTATCACTTCTCCATACTATTTCAACTATAACTGTAAGCAAAAAGCGGCTAATGCATGTCATTTCTACACGACATTTTGTGTGAATGGTCGGCTAACGTATGAAAATGTTTGCTTATTATCATGTACATATTCTGGTTAGTCTCGACACTTATAAGATAGGCACTGCCGGTACAGAAACAGTACAGAGCGATGGTATTGGTTAAGAGTCTGACATGGCATTGCATGCTGGTAAATGTAATAGAAAAAGTGTAACCGTTTCGGTCCCTGATTAGAGTATGTCAAATCGAAGTGAACAATAAGTTGTTTTGCAGTCGTGCGTGTCTTCATATACAATTCATGACTATGAATTATCCCGCATTTTGCACCTTACTGGACACCGCAGTCTAAAAGTGCGACTGGCACAAAAAGTGCGACAATGCGAATGCTGTGAGTGAGAAAGAGAAAGAGTAACAACTGCAATGTTGCTGTTTTGTTTTGTCATATACATTGGCATTAGAGAAAATAATCTGGATTAATCCAGGTACAGCTGCAAAGCACAATATAAAGCAGGATAGACAATTGCAATATTTGATTATATCTTAATCATATATTCAGGAGTATTTAGTTGCGTGTTATACAAACTGCGCAAAATAGAATTACAAATAGTTGTCAAAATTTTCGCACGTATATCGCCTCCACTTTGGTACATATATGTTCTTATATGGCGTGAAATATAACTTTTTCGTTCAGATATGATTTCGTATACCTCAGTTGCAATCGAGATATACAAACCAAATGGTTTACTGGGTCAATGATAATCTTAAGTAATCATTGGTAATCATGATTAATTTATAGGAATCACAAGAGATTGATTACTGGTAATCAGAAGTAATCAGTAAAGTAATCAAAAGTAACTTTGTTCGAAGGTGCGTAGTAATCATTGCTGTTGGAAACCCCTTGGTTACACGCAAGATTTGAGACGTTTGAAATTTTGCGGGTGACTTTGCGGTAAATGTTGCACAGTTTAGTACTCAGCCGCAAAGTCAATCCGGATACATTGTGGGTTGTTCCATATGATTCCATGCATTTAAAGTATCTGTCAAAATACCGCTAACGCAAACGTACGTATTCTGCGCCGGCCTTTAAGCCACAGATATGTAAAAACCAACCAAACTGTTCTATTTCGCTTACACCAGAGTAAAATCCAGTGTAGAATTGCCGAGATATTTATGAAGAGTTTCTGAAGATAGAAAGATAGTCTTCGTAGGGGCTAGTAACATAATACGAAACCAGGACTATCAAAATATTTGTATTTTAGTTCGTTGAACAAAGCAGGATTTTAATTCGAAAATCAGGATTTTGTACTGAAAATCAGGATACCAGGACAACGTACTCGAAAACAGGACGTGTCCTGGTAAATCAAGACGTGTGGTCACCCTATTTATAGGGCTTTAACTAGCCGCCATTAGGCACGCGAAAAGGTCGATAGAAATCAAGTAACAGAGGAATGCGTATAAACGTGATAAACAGTATCGTTCAAGCAATAAAAGAGACAACTAATGCCTTTGTTTGCTCGAAATTTATTTTGGTAATGCTGAATATGGCATTAAATATCTAGCTGTATGCAGCCTCCATCAAATATTGTGTATGATTATCGATTTATTTATTCAACAAAGTAAATTTTACTTAGGATTCCTTGTAGAAATCATTGTATTTTTATAAAAAATACTTTACCCGAGAATTGTAACACTTTTGAAGTTGTATATAAGCAATGATAATAAAGCACAGGTTGCGAGTATTTCACATATTAATATTTTGAACCTACATTATTTTTTATAATATTCTATCCGGCAAGTTGAAAGCATGGAATGGTACACACTTAAACGATTCGGTAAAATTTACCGAAATCTAAACAGCTGAACGTTCGGTAAAATTTTTTATTGCACCAAACATTACTAATGATCTGTAAACGTCGATTGGCACCATCGTAATTTTTACCGAACGTTCAGCTGTTAAAATTTTACCGAATTCGGAGCTTTTTGTTAAGTGTGTATATCCATAAACAAGCCGAAAATGTTTGATGACTGATCTCGTACCCTACATTTTTACATCTTTTTGGCTTCTATAGACCAAATCAAGATGACGTCATCTGGCAGATACTGGCGCCCTTGTTTACAAACAGACCGCAGAATCCAAAAAAGTTTCAACTGTTTAAACAGCAAGTTTGTTGTTTAAACCGAGTTTAAACAGCATTAGGACTAAATCTAAAAGCCATTATGCCTGTAAAATGTTAAAAAACACGCTACATTCGCTATAAACGGAAAGGAAAGTTTTCTAAAATGTAAACAAGGGCGCCAGTATCTGTCAATTGACGGTATGATGATTTGGTCTATAGGACTCATCTGTTACGTTAGGCGATACGCTGGCCTCTACGTGCGCCGGAGCGGTCACCTCACGCAGCACTTCAACGTTGGAGGAACCAGCTATTTCGTGCGATGCACCATCTAATGATATATTGCCCACTTCAGAATACATTGAATCACTACGATTTCCTTTTCTTCTCAAACGGTAGAATTTACAGCGCTCTGCCACAGTCAACGCTGGCCTCTTAGCTGGTTCAGTTAATAATGCCTGCTCACGGACTCGCTTGCGGTATTTAAGGATATATTGTCAATTGCAAGGAAAATTGTACCATCCAAAGTGCGCAATCGCTCATAAAAGTGCTATTTTGCATTAACAATTATTAATCGTTTCGGTATTGCGGAGTTTCCACCTATTTAGAGTCCCACGCGAAAATTATTAGCGTGGTTATTTTCTGCGTATACCACACATGTTTGCAATTTAGCAATTTGAACCATCAGCTTTTCGTTATTGCCTCCCCACTGCACCCGTCCTTGCTTGACAAGCATATTTTCAATGTATTTAGTAAGTATCAGGATAATTATTATTAAAAAACGGATTTGCGTAGGGCTCGTAAAATTGCTGCCAGGTGCAATATCTTCGGCGCACTTTTTCGTTATCTTCCCAGCAATAAGTGCGCCGAAGAGACCGAAACGACTTAACCTAAAATAGCACTTTTATGAGCGATTGCGCACTTATTGATTGTGTTGAAATGAATTACCGCACCAATTTGTCGTTCAGTGTAGCAGGGAAACTGTTATACGGTTCCAGCAGAATGCCGGCTGTCAACATAACGTCAGCTGTCAGAAGACGCCAGCTGTCAGAACGACTCCATCAGCTGTCAGACCAAAGTAAATTGATATATATATATGGTATATATCAATTTACTTTGCTGTCAGACGACGCCAGCTGTCATAAACAACTCACTATTGTAGGATCATGTATAAGTATTGATTATGTATGTATAAGAATTATAAGTATTGTTTCCATATCAATCGCTATTATAATATAACCAAGAATCATGACCTCGATACTGTTACCAATAAAACTTACCTTTTACTCAGGCTAGATAAATAGTAGTAGTTTCTATTAATCTATCTAAGGTCCAACAGGTTATAGGCCCAGCCAACCTCAAGATCATCTAGTGGAGACTAGGGTTTTTGTGGATTAGGGTTTCTAATCCTAGGAAGAAATTCCTTTATTTAAAAAGCTAACCAGTAGCAAAAACATTCCATCAAGAAGACTGGCATCTCTTCGTCGCGCCCATATAAATGACGAGCAACAGAAGGAACAGCGCGCCCCACCAGACAAAAGTTGAAGATGTGTGTACATTAGAGTGTCCCAAAATAGCACTATGTCAGAAAATCCGGGGGCTCACCCCTCAAATGATAGCTTAGGGTGTCACAATAAAACTTTTATATGACGTCAACATTGGTTGCCGCGATTTAGGGGTCGCACATTTGAGTTTTATGAAAAAATGGCATTTTTCAGGAGTAAATTCAAAATAATATTTTTAGAAATGTTATAATCAGCAAAACTGCTGAACGTGTATTTTCGGTGGTTAATCGAATGGTTCGAGTATAATTTACTTACGAGACTTTACATCATTTGATCCGATTGCGGCAATACTACTGTAAGTGGTTAACCCGGTAATTCTCTGCATACTTTGATTCTGCCAACATGGCGGATAGGAACAACGGCAGCAGCAGTCGGCGGAACGGTGGCTACGAGAGGGGCACTCTCGAGTTCACATTGCCGTTGACTGCAGTACGAGGCTTCGATCGGGAAACAATCTTCGATGGCAAACGAGCCACCTTTCCAGTCTGGAAGTGGCGTGAGGACAAGGGGTCGGTCACTCGGCACAGCCGTTTTTATGTTAGGCGACTTGAAACGAACCGAACTGTGCCGGTGCTGTACCGAAAGTGCCGAACTGGAAGATTTGTTAAATTCGTTAAAATCTGATAGATCTGGCAACCGTGCGAGATGATTTTGACAACTGGCAGTGCTCCCATTTCATATGTAAAATTGAACCGGAGGTGTGTAAAGCCCTATAAATGTTATTTTTATAAGGCTTTAGAGGTGTGCCGTTTGCTATCTCTGCAGTGCCGGGGCACTATGTGCTGAGTGTCCGACCCCTTGCGTGTGGAGCATCGTCTGGCAAAAATGCAGCTGATACATACACTGCTGCGTACGCCGATGGAGGAAACGTTCTATAAACCAGTGGAGGGAGCTACTCCTGAGCGGGAGGCAGCAAGAAAGAAAAAGCTGCAGAAGCGATTATTCGAAGACATTGAAGCCATGAATGAAATTATTATGCTGATCAACAACGAAGTGTTAAACAAGGTCATCGGTCTGGAATATGCGAAGGAAGTCATGGACGTTCTTGTAAAGTCATACCAGAAAGCCGGTACAGCCGCAGTAGTAAATATGCGAGACCGACTTTTCCGCATAAAGTATAAGAATCTACATACACTGGAAAAGACCTTCGACGAGTACGATTTAGTGATAAGGGAGCTAGATCGTATGGGTGCTAACATCTCGCATGCAGAGAAAGTGCATGCTCTACTAATTGCTATGCCGACCAAGTACAAGTTCATCAAGGGGTCGCTAATGATTCAACCTCATGAAGAGCTCTGTAAGAAAACAATCGCCGAATTAAAGCAGGTATTCCTGGACGCAGAAGTTGTGGAACCCAAAGAAGAGAAAAGTCACAACTTTGCATTGAAGTCTAAGAAGTTAACCAGCAGATCTAAAAATAAAAAATAAGAAAACTTATCCAATTTAATTCTACTATGTGTATTTTATTCAATGATAGATACGTATTTCGCCTACGACTTGCAGGTTTTCGAACTTCGAAAACAGACACTGAGGAAGCCTGCAAGTCGTAGGCGAAATACGTATCTGTCATTGAATAAAATACACATAGTAGAATTAAATTGGATAAGTATACGTTTGGATTGGATACGTATTTCGCCTACAAAGTTACCAAAGCTACCACATTCATCACTTTCCACCACAATTCTGGCCAGTATTTGCATTTGGCTCACAATCACTCACACTGTCTTTCCTTTATTTATGGAACAAAATCATAGCAGTTTCCTTGCTTTTCTTTAAGTGCTGAGCCACTGCGCTCAGCTATTTAGTGTTTGAGATTGAGACCGCACCGCTCAACCTCTATGTCTACCTGAGACTGCATCGCTCAGTTTCGTTTTTTGAAGTAGGACTACTTCTTTGATTTCTATATTGGGGTGCACTTTTAGAAAAACGAAAAGGGAACATGTAACGAAAAGTGGTTATGGTTTGCACGCTTATAACTCAGTCATCCGTCAACAGATTCTAGAGATATTGGTATCAATCGATTGGAAATTTTTCAAAAAATCCCTTACAACAAAGTAGATTACATGTTTCCCTAACAAACGTTTAATAATTGAGAAAATATGAGTCGAATATTTAATATTTCATTATTTGCATTTTTTTGCCTTCCCGCGCCAGTGCTTCCCTAGCACGGATGACAGAAATATATACGAGATGAGCTATGGGTTAAACTTCCTTTCCTTACCTTCTTCGGTCACCGGCTTTCGTTGGCGAAACATCAGCCAGCAGCAGCTAGCTTGCGACGCACCGGACAGCAAGTTTTCGAGACACATCGGTGGCAAATTGGCAATTTTAAAGGTTGTATTTGAAACTTTCCCAAGTAACCAGTGAGCACTTAAAGAAGCAGAAATCTAGCTTTTTATTAGCCTATGGTGCACACCATATCGTGCAGCATAGTTCAATATGCCTATAAAAAGCTGCTAGAAAGCCGGTTTTGGCGAAATATCCGGCTACATTAGTGCTTGGAGCTTTACAAAAGTCATAAAATGTAACGCCTGTTGCGTAACGGTAAAACGTCAAACATAAAAAAATGCGAAAAATATATTGTACATCCTTTTTTATCTTCCCTCTCTGTTATGCTTATATGGCGTACTTTGTTGACGTTTCAAGATTGCTTTTTGTTATTTTCTTTTGACGTAGGACTACGTCTTACGGCAAGTTTTGAGATAGGGTGTCATTCCGAAAAATCGAAAAACGCGAGCGTCACGAAAAATGAAAGGTTTTGAGCGCTAATAGCTCAGCGGTTTTCCGATCGATTTTCAATATTCTTACACCAATCGATCCGGAAATCTTCTAAGAATTGACCCAAACGAAGAAAAGTATGGATTCTTGATGTTGAACTATTGAAAATAATTAACCCATGTTTCACCAGATTTCTCGCTTCGTGATTGGTTGGAGGATTCTTTACGATGATCTAAACCTATACCAATTTGATATCTGTGCTTGGGAAGTAAGCCAAAACAAGTAACGAAGTTTTCTCATTTCAACAAGATTTCTTAACACCGCGGTTAAACCTAGACCATTTTGATGTTCTTACTTGGGAAGTACGCCACACAAAGCCCCCTCGTGCCAGCAGATTTCTTACGAACGCGATTAAACCTAGTCCAATTTGATGTCTGTGTTAGGGAAGTATGCCAGAAAAAATGACAGAAGCTCGTTGTCCCAACAGACCGCAAATTCTTTACTGCGAGACGATTAAACCTCGGCGAACTTGATATCTGTGTTGGAAAAATGTGCTACAGCTGTAGTGTTCGGTTATAATACGACTCTGTATGAATACGCATGCTTGCCGTGCCGTTTCATTAGAAGTGTAGTGAAAAGATGTGCTGTTGATGAAATAGGATTGAATTGGTAAAATCCCTTCAACGTGGGAAACCATTGATAATAAAAACAATCTTTAATTTCAGTAAGGAGCAGGAAAGCAATAGTTTGTGTTCTTGATTTTGTTAAATTGTTTTCAAATGCACAAACTTTTGAGAATTGAACGTATGCGATGTTACCACTTTGATAAATGTTACATACAACGCATGTAGCATGTATATATGTTGCATATAGCATGTATACATGAAGAATCGAATGATTACAAGCGTGAATACATGCCACTATCACTACAAAGAGACTTACGTAGTCCTGCGTCACCTATATATGCGGTAGTGTCTTGTACACAACCCCTCTGATTTTTTTCGGTTAGAATTGAACCGCCAGCCAATCTGTCGATAGGAATAGGAATAGAGGAGTAGGGCAACGCCTTTACCAGTTGATCTGTAAACGGTAGTTGCGAGTCAGCTGCCAATAGCTCTACTTAAATTACCGAAATTCTTAACTCGTATTCACATATCTTCCATAAGTTGCGCTTTGGGAGAATTACCTACCTTTTATTTTCTTTTTATGTGATGGCATACATGTATAGAAATATTTCTTGCACATTATCCGTATGCATATGCCCTATAGACACAGAGAACAGACTACCAGGTAATCGATAAAAAGTGTGTAAAAGGTTTTTATGTAATCTACGAGTAATCCTTCAATAGAGCACCCCTCGAGCAGTAAGTGGCAAACTAAATCTTGATGTCGCTGCCATCGCTGCTATGTAACTTCAGCACAAAGAAATATTGATAAAGGTACATGGATATTTTTTGATGCGTTTGGCAAACTATTTCTGGAGGGCGCCACCGACAGATTTTACACACAAAAAATCGATTACTTCCTTCGAGCCTGTTAATCTGTTCTCTGTGCTATAGATTCGTGTTGATGTTTATTTAATCGGCGGTGCAGGATTTTGCGTAAGACAAAAAGAGAGGGAAGCATTTTTTCTGTTATCACGCGTACGTTCGCAAGGAGATTTCCTGCAAGTGTGAGCAGTGTTCAAAATCTCTTTTGATGCCGGTAACGGCAATAAAGCTTGCTTAGAGCATCTAATCAGCTTTTCATAGTGCTTCAAGTAAATATTAATTCAGCATTGAGAATGCCATTTTAAAGCTGCTATGCTTTGACAATGCTGAATTATATCTGGCAGCATGTAACTTGCAAATTTAGAGCAGCTTTCAAGCTTAATTCAGTGCTTAGCGGTTACCTGGGTTGTTTGCCTTTGCCTCAGTGTGCGTCATCAGTCGGTCGCCGGCTTTCGTTGGCGAAACATCAGCCAGCAGCAGCAAGTTTGCGACGCATCGGACAGCCAGTTTTCGAGACACATCGGTGGCAAATTGGCAATTTTAAAGGTTGTATTTGTCTGCCGATCAACCTTACTGAAAACAGTAATTTTATTTATTGCTAGATTCCCGAGATAAAGTCAACGGTTCACAGGTGTTGTACAAAATACAACAGCGCAAGTAAACCTTCCGTTACTGCGCAACTGGGGAATCTATTATATGAAATTCGTACAAAAATCACCGGATTTGGCATTGGGAGATGAATTGCTCTACATTCGTAGTCCTACTTCAAGCCTGCGCCCGTGCCACTAGGCATGGACTCTTATACTTTTTTATATATACGTTGAGACCGTTCCGCTCAACTTTTTTTTTGCTGAGACCGCTTTGCTCAACAGTTGCTCACAAGTTTCTTTTTACTTTCCCTGCTGTTGCTGAGACCGCTCCGCTCATACAGCATATTATTTTGGGATCCTGTCGCTCACAAAATTAAATTCTTTATTTTGAATTTAGTTGGGTTAATTCGTTTTTTTTAATTTTCACTTTACTCACCTATCAGCTGCGCCATGTCGTATCCGAAAACAAAACACATCTTTTGTTCACGAAAATCGCACACAGAATGACGTATCTGACTTTTCTAACGTTCCTCCGACCTTGCGGGATATTTGGCGCACACGCTAAAGAATTATATACTCGGTTGCTAGATAATATGTCGGACCGCATTAGCGCGTCAACAGTACTAACATTTCAAAGCGTCCTTTTTATTTTATGTTCAAATTTATAACAAGTACGTTTCTCAAATATAGTCTATGTAAGTTATTGATTTCCTCATATTCTACTTCACCAACGCTATTCACTACACTAAGCTTCGTTGGAGATCTTTAAGAAATTATTGGCAGTGTGGAAAATATCGATCTATATCGAAATTGTGTGCGAGGATACTTATCTCCCGGTGGTGAATCCCTGTCGCTATAATCCTCCTCCATGCCATTCGCGGATTCATCGATGGCATTGGCAGACCCCATATTGTTAAATATACTTTTTCTAATCAAGAGATGATTTTTACAGGTCAACATAGCTGCCTCTAGAACCCAGTAAACCATTTGGTTTGTATATCTCGATTGCAACTGAGGTATACGAAATCATATCTGAACGAACAAGTTATATTTCACGCCATATAAGAACATATATGTACCAAAGTGGAGGCGATATACGTGCGAAAATTTTGACAACTATTTGTAATTCTATTTTGCGCAGTTTTTATAACACGCAACTAAATACTCCTGAATATATGATTAAGATATAATCAAATATTGCAATTGTCTATCCTGCTTTATAATTCATAGTCATGAATTGTATATGAAGACACGCACGACTGCAAAACAACTTATTGTTCACTTCGATTTGACATACTCTAATCATTATATAATTCCAATGTGAAATTGACATGAGAACGATATAAAGTGAACTTTCTATTACGATTTTGTGTTATCTGGGAACAATATTCGACCAGAAAAACGTCTTTATGACTTTCACTCAGTGGTACACATGGTAACTCCTCAACCAGCCGAAACAAGTAGCGATGCGTACACATACGACGTACAGGGATTACGACATGCAGAATGTTGTGGAATATCTTCTTACATTCCATGAAGTCTGCCTCGGGCTCAACGAAATCGTCCAATGTCCCTCTATTAGCAACACAATAGCATGTGTTAGCTTGGCAAAGTTTCCCAATGGCCCAACGGTTCGGAGTCCCACCCACCGGGGAATCGGAGTACAACAGCGCGGTCATTAACAAACCTTGAATATCAGCAACAGAGAAATCCGATCCTCCTAGGTAGTCTTAACAAAGGTTTCTCCACCTAATTCTTTCGTGCACAATTTGGGAAAATTTTTCATTCTGTATCGCTTGGGGTTTACTTCTGCTTAAAGTATCCGGTAATCGACGTCCATAAGCTTTTGTTTTTTTCGGATCTGATGCTTCTGAAGCGGATGTTCCTAGATCTTCCGTTGCATTACTTCTGACAGAGCCAGAATTTTGTGTTCCTTTCGTTCCAGTCTTTACTCTCATTTAATGCTAACGATACAACCGGTTGCAATTCGGCAGACTTTTCTTTCTTTTGCTGCTTAAGAAAGTGATGAACCAAATTCCAATTTTTTGTTTGATTATAGTCACTTAAGTGTTAAGTGTTAAATTTAACACTTTAGGTCATATGTGATTTCTGCGGGGTTGGGATTTGAACCCACATCCTCGGCGTGAGAGGCGTGAATGCTAACCAATACACCGGGACTGACCCTAAATTTCATTTATCAGATGTGCGGGGCTTACGATATATCGAACTATGATGAATTGGGCTATTATAGTCTATACTTACAATGTACCGAACAATGAAAAGCAGTATTTCTTGTAGATGTTTCAAATTTCTTTTTGAACTGAACTGATTGAAAGTAAATCGAAAGAAACGAGTAACACAGATGGAATAAACACATTTATGTTAATGTTAATCATGGATCCGCTTGTTACTGATTTGATTATCACAATACCCGCAACAATGATCCCAATTACGACGCATTCATCTAAAATAATGGCAGTTCAAAAGCAACTATTTAAAGAGCCGTTTTGGATGCTACAGTTTTGTAGGTGAAATTAATAAAAAACTCGACGAATACCAAGGCTGGCTTCTATGTTCTATCTGCCGTTAAATTGCATACTCAATGCAAGTTGGATCAGTGGAACAAGCTTTTTGGCAGTTTTGCTGTAGGTCCAATGTTTAGTCTATCGTATTATTCCAGTTGCTACTGCCCGACATGCTAACATAAGCAAATGGTCGCAAGTGTAGTAAGGATTTATCCAAAAATAAATCCCCAAAGGCGTTTATCAACCCTTACACACTTAACAAAAAGCACCGAATTCGGTAAAATTTTACCGAAATCTAAACAGCTGAACGTTCGGTAAAAATTTCGATGGTGCCAATCGACGTTTACAGATCATTAATAACGTTCTGCTGTTTAGATTTCGGTAAAATTTTACCGAACCGATTAAGTGTGTATATTTAACAAAAATGGTTTTTATTTTTTTATTTATCGCGTACTCTTTTTAAGCGACCAAAATATAGACAAATAGCTTATCTGCGCTTTCCTGCTGCACGAAAATTTTAAATAAAATGCTCTCTTGTCATCAGTATCCAGCATTGTATCCAACTCCGGCTGAGTATAGCTTGAAACATAAACAGTAAAGTTGCTCTTCTAGCCGTAGAACCAATCCGTTTTATATACGGTTGATCGCTTCATAAGCTTTTGGAACTTTTATCACCATACTTTGCGGAGCTGCTTGATCGAAAATTTTCCATTGCCCGGGGATTACAGTCGGCCTGATAGACCTCGAAACGCTATTTTATCTCCGATGGCTAAACCTTCTACTTGCTGGGACATTTTGCGTCCCTCTGGAAACTTCGGATGGACTTCCTTGATGTTCCTTGATAACCAGCTCAACGTAGTCGTGGTCATTATCGCACGAAACTGGCGTATAGGCTCGAATCATCAGCTCTTCGTTAATTGTTGTCGACAGATGAATATGCTGTCCGATCGGTAGGCCCAGGATGCGATCATTCGAAGGAAGACCAAACCGAAAGCGGCGAGGGTCATGGGGAATTTTCTCTTTCTCTACCAGCGGGATCATATGTTTTCACTGAGAATCTAGCAGCGTGCGGGGATGGGACGATTTCTTCGAACCACTCTGGCTGGCTTTTGATTTATCCTTCTTACCGCTGTTCAGGGTTATGAGAGCAACGGCGACCACCACCAGCAGTTCCGATGATTTCTAAGTCAAACAGGTTGCATTTCGATACGCTATCGCTGGAATGATCTATCCAAAAACTCTTCTTTAAAATCCAGTAAAACACTTCGATTTGGCTTAAAACCGTAACCGGGTTCCGCACACCACAGACAACCGGAAAGCTACGCAGGATCGATCCACACCGGTAGATTGTTTCCTGATTATAATTGAGAATTAATTAAATTATAAAAAAGGTGTAATTTATTACTAATTGCTCACCTCGTTATTCAGTAAACAACGTAAACATCATACAAATGAATTTATAGAAAAACATATATGTAACCGGGCTACTGAGTTTTCTGCGCGAATGGCATTATAAATTTCTGGCAGAGTAAAAGAAACAGATAGCGTTTGAGAGCTTTGAGTGCCATGTGAATATATGAGAAATGCGAGGGACGAGATCCACTCACTTCAAATGAAACTGGTCCCTGAGATTTTATGATATTTGTTCTACGCGAGGTGTCTGTATAGTTTGTGGTGGCAGTGACATTTTGACGTAGGACTACGTCTTACTTTAATAGGGTGGCACGTTGGAGGAGCAAAAATGACCGCGACACGACAAAGTGATAGATTTTGAACGCTTAAAGCTCAGCCAATTCTGAATATATTTTTATGTTTTGCATACCATTCGAATCACAAAATATCAGCCTTCTGTATAGTTTTTATTAGAAGACTGTATTTTGTATGTAACTTCTGGAATTTCCACGTAAAGTTGAACAATTTTTCCAAATTACCTACAATATTCGTTCAATCGTCGCCATAGTTACCACATCCCACATGAAATTGTTATTAATAACATACAATCAATTCAAGTGAGAAGTGAGTGATTTTGTGCATCTGATTCTACAATGTCTCAATTGCTTCAAGCAAAATATTTATATCCTTAAAAACCGCAAGCGAGTCCGTGAGCAGGCATTATTAACTGAACCAGCTAAGAGGCCAGCGTTGACTGTGGCAGAGCGCTGTAAATTCTACCGTTTGAGAAGAAAAGGAAATCGTAGTGATTCAATGTATTCTGAAGTGGGCTATACATCGTTAGATGGTGCATCGCACGAAATAGCTGGTTCCTCCAACGTTGAAGCGCTGCGTGAGGTGACCGCTCCGGCGTACGTAGAGGCCAGCGTATCGCCTAACGTAACAGGTGAGTCCTATAGAAGCCGAAAAGATGTAAAAATGTAGGGTGCGAGATCAGAAATCAAACATTTTCGGCTTGTTTATGGATATACCATTCCATGCTTTCAACTTTCCGGATAGAATATTATAAAAAATAATGTAGATTCAAAATATTAATATGTGAAATACTCGCAACCTGTGCTTTATTATCATTGCTTATATATGTTGAACCTTGGTAGATTAATAGAAACTACTATATATCTAGCCTGAGTAAAACGTAAATTTTATTGGTAACATCTATCGAGGTCATGATTCTTGGTTACATTATAATAGCGATTGATATGGAAACAATACTTATAATTCTATAAACACATGATCCTATACAATAGTGAGTTGTTTATGACAGCTGGCGTCGTCTGACAGCTGACGTCAGGGATACGCAGGGATGCCACATATAATTCTGTGTTTTTTGTTGAAAAAATCTGACAATCTGTACGGCGAGGAAAAATATCTGTGCAAAAATCTGTCCAATGCAAAACAATGAGAGTGAAAGAGATAGAGAGTCATTTTGCTGGCTATTTCCGTCTCTTTCACTCTCATGTAAAAGCTCAAAAACCTGTTTAATCTGTGTAATTTGGCGAAAATCTGTATTCTGTGCATACAGATTCTGTACAGGCGATTTCTTTCAAATATCTGTTAAACACAGAATAATCTGTGCATGTGGCAACCCTGGATACCAGACTTACAGATTTGTCTGCAAATTCCAGATTTTTGGAACGGTTTTGCAGATCATTATAAATTTGCAGATATTTGCAGTTTTTCTGACGTTTATTGTTTTGGTGCAGATTTTTGTTCGAAGCTCTTTAAACTTTCACAGACTTCCTAAAAAAAGTGTGCAGATTTTCGCAGATTATTTTGACGTAGGACTACGTCTTACGGCAAGTTTTGAGATAGGGTGTCATTCCAAAAAATTGAAAAATGCGAGCGTCACGAAAAATGAAAGGTTTTGAGCGCTAATAGCTCAGCGGTTTTCCGATCGATTTTCAATATTCTTACACCAATCGATCGGAAAATCTTCTAAGAATTGACCCAAATGAAGAAAAGTATGGATTCTTGATGTTGAACTATTGAAAAATTGAAAATAACGAACCTATGTTTTACCAGAATTCTCGCTTCGTGATTGGTTGGAAGATTCTTTACGATGATCTAAACCTATACCAATTTGATATCTGTGCTTGGGAAGTAAGCCAAAACAAGTGACAGTTTCTTCATTTCAACAAGATTTCTTATCACCGCGGTTCAACCTAGACCATTTTGATGTCCTTGCTTGGGAAGTACGCCAGAGAGAGTAACAAAGCCCCCTCGTGCCAACAGACTTCTTACGAACGCGATTAAACCTAGTCCAATTTGATGTCAGTGTTAGGGAAGTTTGCCAGAAAAAATGACACAAGCTCGTTGTCCCAACAGATCGCAAATTCTTTACTGCGAGAGGATTAAACCTCGCCGAACTTGATATCTGTGTTGAAAAAATGTGCTACAGCTGTAGTGTTCGGATATAATACGACTCTGTATGAATACGCATGCTTGCCGTTTCATTAGAAGTGTAGTGGAAAGATGTGCTGTTGATAAAATAGGATTGAATTGGTAAAATCCCTTCAACGTGGGAAACCATGGATAATAAAAACAATCTTTAATTTCAGTAAGGTAGCAGGAAAGCAATAGTTTGTGTTCTTGATTTTGTTAAATTGTTTTCAAATGCACAATATTTTGAGAATTGAGCGTATGCAATGTTACTACTTTGATAAATGTTACATACAACGCATGTAGCATGTATATATGTTGCATATAGCATGTATACATGAAGAATCGAATGATTACAAGTATGAATACATGCCACTATCACTACAAAGAGACTTACGTAGTCCTGCGTCACCTATATATGCGGTCGTGTCTTGTACACAACCCCTCTGATTTTTTAAACCAGAAAATTCGAGTAGCCGGAAAACTGCTCAATTTTTTCGGTTTTCGAGCAGTTGCAGACATTTTTTTAGAAAATATGGCATCTCTGGCTGACGTTATGTTGACAGCCGGCATTCTGCTGGAACCACCCCATCGGCAGGCAACCATGTTTTCGCCGCCAACATCTCGTGTGTGCGAAAATGAGATAGCATGTCAGCACTGCGTTTCACTCAACTGCCAGCAGTCTGATTTGGGCCCGCTGTCAAATTTTGAGCCCCGTACATGCTGTCGCTGACGTTCACTGCAGCTCGATATAGAGATGTCGATGGGGTGGCTGGAACCCTATAGAACCGTAACAGTTTCCCTGCTACACTGAACGACAAATTGGTGCGGTAATTCATTTCAACACTTCCCCGCAATTTGCACGTTCAACACATTGAATAGCCTTCTATGTGTATCTTTAGGTAACCCCTTTGTGAATGCATCAGCTGGTTGTTCTGCGCTGGGTATGTACTGAAACTTTAGCCTGCCATCCTTGATTTGATCCCTGATGAACAGATACTTTATATCCAAGTGTTTTAATCGTTGGTGTGATCGGGGTTCCTCTGCTATGCTGAGGCATGATGTGCTGTCTTCCATTATTGTGAAAGGATTTATTGGTATCCCCAACTCATCCAGAAGCTTTGTTAACCACATACCTTGTTTTGTTGCTGCACACAAGGCAATCAATTCAGCTTCACCTGTTCCGCTCAATCCGGTCTTGAGCCATTTAGTATTTGTATCCAATGGTGCCCCCACTGGCTTACAATTGCTCATTCCATATCTCTTCAGCAGTTTCTCTACGTATTGAGATTGGGAAATCCCGAGCATCTGTTTTTCAAAGTTGCGATTTATTTCCTTACTCAGGAAATGCTTAACTTTAAATAAATCTTCCACTTGGAATAACCTTCCAAGCTTTTTCTCAATCCATATTCTATCACCAATAACCTTGGCAATGAGCAAAATATTGTCGGTATGTGCATCCGAGAATGTCCATTTTGAATAGACAGTCTTTACACTTTTTGGAACACAGTTGACCACTGTCCAGGTGTTATCTTGATGTAGCGAATCTATTTCTTCTTGAATAGCACGCTTCCATTCTTGCCAGTGTTTGAGTTTCTTTAGTTCTTCTATTCTCTGAGGTATCCCCTCTTTAGTCATAGTGGCTATTTTGGCTGTAAATTCTTGATACCAGAACCGTTGTCTTTTATCCTTCTTTCTTCGTCGTAATGATTGTTTGCTCTCTATGATTATTTCGAAGATCATAATTCTCGACTTCCTCAACATTATCGAAACTGACAAAGTGCATGTAGTTATGTTTAAAGGTGTCTAAACAACGATAGCCATCGTTTGTTTCCTGCTCTATGCTTCCGCAAACGTCAGAATGTAGTAGTACTAATTTTCGGCTTCGTCTTGGTTGTTTCCAAAGATGAAATTTAAAAGCTGCTTGCTTCCCTGCCAAACAGCCGTTACATTCATTTGATGCATTTTTTATTGACGTATAGTTGATTCCCTCAACCATTTGCTTTCTCTTTTGAATGTTGATTTTCTTTATCTTCTCCGAAAATCTTTCAAAAGATGATAGTTGTCGCATGCTTACTGCGCTGTGCTTCCGTAAACATCCGAATTTTGCAAATTCTAATAACCATTTTAATCTTAGCTTTATAAAGCTTTGGAATTTGAAAGCTGGCAACTTTCCTACCAAACGTAGATCTGCTGTATCTGTCATTGAAGTATAGTTGATACCCTCAACCATTTCCTTCTTCCTTTTCGTTTTCTCCGACAATCGTACGTTTACTGCTCCATGCTTCCATAAACGTCTGAATTTGACCAATTCTAACAATCGTCTTAATCTTGGCTTTCTCAAGTTTTGAAATCTGAAAGCTGCCCGCTTCCTTATCAAAAATACATTCACTGTATCTACTCCTGAAGTGTAGTTGATACCCTCAACCATTGCCTTCTTTTTGGTTTCCCCCGACAGTCGTTCATTAGACAACGATAACAGTGTCAGGTTTACTGCTCTATACTGCCGCAAATATCTGAATTTTACCAATTCTAATGGTTGCTTTGATTTTGGCTTTTTCATGCTTTGAAATTCGAAGGCTACCCGCTTCCTTGCCAAATAACCATTACATTCATTTGCTATCTCTATCACTTCTCACATTCCCTTCGTAATTAGCATCTCTATTCCCGGATTTGTCAAGTGCGCTAGTCTTTTATGCCAAGTATTAAGACTCACTTGATATCTATCCAATGCTGAGCAGATTTCTTGTTTGTTCAATCCATTGACAAACTTTCCCGAAGTATCAACTTCGTTCTCGAAAATGACCTTTTCGTACGTAAAAGTAACCCTTTTATTATCTTCACTCGATTGAATTACCGAAAGTGATGCACGCTTCGTAGCCCGAAGGTTTCCATTAACTTCTGCAGTTGTTTCCTTGATTGGTTTACGCAACTCCTCTTCTTCCGACAGCGACTTGTCATTCGCTCTGTGGTCGCATGCTCCTGAATCTGCTATGGCTCTGATTATTTTGCTACCCATATTGATGTTCCTGTCAATTCTCATCACGTATGCTCTCTTGGTTTCTGCCTTGTTCTGCAAACGTATTTCTTCGTCATTGTACTTTTGCAACAGTGAACAATTCCCAAGTAACAACGGTAGCTGAATTGCAAGAGCAATGGCTGTTTACGAGTTGGTTTAAGGCAATTAAAGCTGCATAAAGTAAGCACTCAAATGATGTTTAAATAAGCGATGTTTAAGCTACTTTAAGTTTTTCAAACCAGTTCTCTCGCAAAAGCTGATAAACAAGCTTAATAATAGCGAATTTTTCTGACAAACAATCTGCTTCCAAACAGCCATAAACATCAAACCGTTTTAAGGCTGATTAAAGGTGTGAAAGTGTAGAGGACTCACAGCTTTCAAACTACTTTAAGGCTGCTTAAGGGTGTTAAAGTGGCTTTACAAACTTCAACCAAGTTTTCTTTCGGGTCACAGCACACATAATGTCAGATCATAGAATTTCGCAATTCGGATAACAGCAAAAGTTTGTCAGTTATCGACATTATCGACTGCTTCACGCTAGTCGGGTTAGGCTTCAGGTGTAAAGATATTCTCACTGTCTGTTCTGCAGATGGAAATGGGGCGGATCATACAGTGAGTGCTTATGGATCAAAAGATGGCGGGTTCAATTCCCGGAAAAAAGACATGCATTTTTAATTAGCTAGCTTACTTATACGAATTAAAGTTATTCGAAATAAAAATATCGCGTTCGACAATGTTTACTGCAAAATAAAAATGACGCGTCCATTTTTTTAAATTTAAAAATAGATTTTTTTTGCTGCATAAAGGTTGATAAGGCGTTGATTAAGCGACTGGAAAAGCAGATTGCCAAACTCTTCCTCGTTCTAAAAATAGAATTGACAGCATTGCGCGAATAGCCTATTTAAAAGCGCAAAAAAGTTTCTATTAAGCTTCATTGAAGCTTCAAAAGCAGCCATTAATTAGCCTGAAGCTTCATAAAATCACCAGATTTAGATGTTTAAGAGTTGAAAAAAGGTTTTCATTTCTAAACCTAAGCCATAGATCAGCCACAGGTTGATAAAATAAGCTATAAAAGCGTTTGATCAGCCTGAAATTGTTACTTGGGTTACTCTTATAGTGTCCAATTTCATTGCATACGAAACATCTGCTGGTTAACTGAAGTTTTTGGAGCGTCTTAGTAGAATACGAAACCTAAAAATAAAAAATAAGAAAACTTATCCAATTTAATTCTACTATGTGTATTTTATTCAATGACAGATACGTATTTCGCCTACGACTTGCAGGCTTCCTCAGTGTCTGTTCGAACTTCGAACTTCAGTTAACCAGCAGATGTTTCGTATGCAATGAAATTGGACACTATAAGAGTAATTGTTCACTGTTGCAAAAGTACAATGACGAAGAAATACGTTTGCAGAACAAGGCAGAAACCAAGAGAGCATACGTGATGAGAATTGACAGGAACATCAATAGGGGTAGCAAAATAATCAGAGCCGTAGCAGATTCAGGAGCATGCGACCACAGAGCGAATGACAAGTCGCTGTCGGAAGAAGAGGAGTTGCGTAAACCAATCAAGGAAACAACTGCAGAAGTTAATGGAAACCTTCGGGCTACGAAGCGTGCATCACTTTCGGTAATTAAATCGAGTGAAGATAATAAAAGGGTTACTTTTACGTACGAAAAGGTCATTTTCGAGAACGAAGTTGATACTTCGGGAAAGTTTGTCAATGGATTGAACAAACAAGAAATCTGCTCAGCATTGGATAGATATCAAGTGAGTCTTAATACTTGGCATAAAAGACTAGCGCACTTGACAAATCCGGGAATAGAGATGCTAATCACGAAGGGAATGTGAGAAGTGATAGAGATAGCAAATGAATGTAATGGTTATTTGGCAAGGAAGCGGGTAGCCTTCGAATTTCAAAGCATGAAAAAGCCAAAATCAAAGCAACCATTAGAATTGGTAAAATTCAGATATTTGCGGCAGCATAGAGCAGTAAACCTGACACTGTTATCGTTGTCTAATGAACGACTGTCGGGGGAAACCAAAAAGAAGGCAATGGTTGAGGGTATCAACTACACTTCAGGAGTAGATACAGTGAATGTATTTTTGATAAGGAAGCGGGCAGCTTTCAGATTTCAAAACTTGAGAAAGCCAAGATTAAGACGATTGTTAGAATTGGTCAAATTCAGACGTTTATGGAAGCATGGAGCAGTAAACGTACGATTGTCGGAGAAAACGAAAAGGAAGAAGGAAATGGTTGAGGGTATTAACTATACTTCAATGACAGATACAGCAGATCTACGTTTGGTAGGAAAGCTGCCAGCTTTCAAATTCCAAAGCTTTATAAAGCTAAGATTAAAATGGTTATTAGAATTTGCAAAATTCGGATGTTTACGGAAACACAGCGCAGTAAGCATGCGGCAACTATCATCTTTTGAAAGATTTTCGGAGAAGATAAAGAAAATCAACATTCAAAAGAGAAAGCAAATGGTTGAGGGAATCAACTATACGTCAATAAAAAATGCATCAAATGAATGTAACGGTTGTTTGGCAGGGAAGCAAGCAGCTTTTAAATTTCATCTTTGGAAACAACCAAGACGAAGCCGAAAATTAGTACTACTACATTCTGACGTTTGCGGAAGCATAGAGCAGGAAACAAACGATGGCTATCGTTGTTTAGACACCTTTAAACATAACTACATGCACTTTGTCAGTTTCGATAATGTTGAGGAAGTCGAGAATTATGATCTTCGAAATAATCATAGAGAGCAACAATCATTACGACGAAGAAAGAAGGATAAAAGACAACGGTTCTGGTATCAAGAATTTACAGCCAAAATAGCCACTATGACTAAAGAGGGGATACCTCAGAGAATAGAAGAACTAAAGAAACTCAAACACTGGCAAGAATGGAAGCGTGCTATTCAAGAAGAAATAGATTCGCTACATCAAGATAACACCTGGACAGTGGTCAACTGTGTTCCAAAAAGTGTAAAGACTGTCTATTCAAAATGGACATTCTCGGATGCACATACCGACAATATTTTGCTCATTGCCAAGGTTATTGGTGATAGAATATGGATTGAGAAAAAGCTTGGAAGGTTATTCCAAGTGGAAGATTTATTTAAAGTTAAGCATTTCCTGAGTAAGGAAATAAATCGCGACTTTGAAAAACAGATGCTCGGGATTTCCCAATCTCAATACGTAGAGAAACTGCTGAAGAGATATGGAATGAGCAATTGTAAGCCAGTGGGGGCACCATTGGATACAAATACTAAATGGCTCAAGACCGGATTGAGCGGAACAGGTGAAGCTGAATTGATTGCCTTGTGTGCAGCAACAAAACAAGGTATGTGGTTAACAAAGCTTCTGGATGAGTTGGGGATACCAATAAATCCTTTCACAATAATGGAAGACAGCACATCATGTCTCAGCATAGCAGAGGAACCCCGATCACACCAACGATTAAAACACTTGGATATAAAGTATCTGTTCATCAGGGATCAAATCAAGGATGGCAGGCTAAAGCTTCAGTATATACCCAGCGCAGAACAACCAGCTGATGCATTCACAAAGGGGTTACCTAAAGATACACATAGAAGGCTATTCAATGTGTTGAACGTGCAAATTGCGGGGAAGTGTAGAAATGAATTACCGCACCAATTTGTCGTTCAGTGTAGCAGGGAAACTGTTATACGGTTCCAGCAGAATGCCGGCTGTCAACATAACGTCAGCTGCCAGACGACGCCAGCTATCCACACGCTTAAAAAATTTAACCCGCGAATGAATAAGATTAACTCAGAAATGAGTTAACCACATACCTTCTTTTGTTGCTGCACACAGGGCAATCAACTCAGCTTCACTTGTTGATAGGCTAATAGTTGGTTGCCGTTTTGATGACCATGAAATTAAATTGCCAAACAGAAGGAATGCATATCCTGATATTGATTTTCTATCATCAGGATCATTAACATAATCTGCGTCTCCAAATCCAACCAAAATAGGGTAATCCTATGCTTTTGAATAAACTATTCTTGTATTACTTGTTCCTCTCAAGTACCTCAGGATTCTTTTTAACCCTGGCCAATGCCAATCGGTAGCACAATTATTATATTTGCTCAGCATATTAACCGCTGCACTAATATCTGGCCTTGATGTTAGTGATAGATATTGTAGACATCCTAGGCCTAGCAATTCTCTATAAGGTTGATTGGTTAAATTTTCATTGGTCTTGAACCATTTAGTATTTGCATCCAATGGTGCCCCACTGGCTTACAATTTCTCATTCCAAATCTCTTCAGCGCTTTCTCTATGTATTGAGATTGGGAAATCTGGAGCATCTGTTTCTCAAAGACGCGATTTATTTCCTTATCCAGGAAATGCTTAACTTTAAATAAATCTTCCGCTTGGAATAACCTTCCAAGCTTTTTCTTAATCCATACTCTACCACCAAGAACCTTGGCAATGAGCAAAATATTGTTGGTATGTGCATCCGAGAATGTCCATTTTGAATAGACTGTCTTTACACCTTTTGGAACACAGTTGACCACTGTCCAGGTGTTATCTTGATGTAGCGAATCTATTTCTTCTTCAATAGCACGCTTCCATTCTTGCCGGTCTTCGAGTTTCTTTAGTTCTTCTATGCTTTGAGGTATCCCCTCTTTAGTCATAGTGGCTGTTTTGGCTGTATATTCTTGATACCAGAACCGTCGTCTTTTATCTCTCTTTCTTTGTCGTAATAATTGTTGCTGAAGATTATAATTCTCGATTTCCCCAACATTATCGAATCTGACAAACTGCATGTAGTCATCTCTAAATGTGTCAAAACAACGATAGCCATCGTTTGTTTTCTGCTCTATGCTTCCGCAAATGACTAAATGCAGTAATACTAATATTCGGTTTCGTCTTGGCTGTTTCCAAAGATGAAATTTAAAATCTGCATGCTTCCCTGCCAAACAACCGTTATATTTATTTGCTGCATTCATTGTTGAAGTACAGTTGATTCCCTCAACCATTCGTTTCCTCTTTTGAACATTGATTTTTTTCATTTTCATCGACAATTGTTTATAAGCTGACAGTTGTCGCATGTTTACTGCGCCATGCTTCCAAACATCCGAATTTTGCGATTTCTAATGACCATTTTGATCTTAGCTTTATAAAGCATTGGAATTTGAAAGCTGGCTGCTTTCCTACCAAACGTAGAGCTGCTGTATCTGTCACTGAAGTATAGTTGATACCCTCAACCATTTCCTTCTTCCTTTTCGTTTTCTCCGACAATCGTACGTTTACTGCTCTATGCTTCCATAAACGTCTGAATTTGACCAATTCTAACAATCGTCTTAATCTTGGCTTTCTTAAGTTTTGAAATCTGAAAGCTGCCCGCTTCCTTACCAAAAATACATTCTCTGTATATACTCCTGAAGTGTAGTTGATACCCTCAACCATTGCCTTCTTTTTGGTTTCCTCCGACAATCGTTTATTAGACAACGATAACAGTGTCAGGTTTACTGCTCTATGCTGCCGCAAATATCTGAATTTTACCAATTCTAATGGTTGCTTTGATATTGGCTTTTTCATGCTTTGAAATTCGAAAGCTACCCGCTTCCCCGCCAAACAACCATTACATTCATTTGCTATCTCTATCACTTCTGAAGTGCAGCTGATACCCTCAGCCATTCCTTTCGTGATTAGCATCTCTCTTCCCGGATTTGTCAAGTGCGCTAGTCTTTTATGCCAAGTATTAAGACTCACTTGATATCTATCCAATGCTGAGCAGATTTCTTGTTTGTTCAATCCATTGACAAACTTCCCCGAAGTATCAACTTCGTTCTCGAAAATGACCTTTTCGTACGTAAAAGTAACCCTTTTATTATCTTCACTCGATTTAATTATCGAAAGTGATGCACGCTTCGTAGCCCGAAGGTTTCCATTAACTTTTGCAGTTGTTTCCTTGATTGGTTTACGCAACTCCTCTTCTTCCGACAGCGACTCGTCATTCGCTCTGTGGTCGCTTGCTTCTGAATCTGCTATGGCTCTGATTATTTTGCTTCCCCTATTGATGTTCCTTTCGATTCTCATCACGTATGCTCTCTTGGTTTCTGTCTTGTTCTGTAAACGTATTTCTTTTTCATTGTACTTTTGCAACAGTGGACAATTACTCTTATAGTGTCCAATTTCATTGCATCCGAAACATCTGCTGGTTAACTTCTTAGACTTTAGTGCAAAGTTGTGACTTTTCTCTTCTTCGGGTTCATCAACTTCTGCGTCCAAGAATACCTGCTTTAATTCGGCGATTGTTTTCTTACAGAGCTCTTCATGAGGTTGAATCATTAGCGACCCCTTGATGAACTTGTACTTGGTCGGCATAGCAATTAGTAGAGCATGCACTTTCTCTGCATGCGAGATGTTAGCACCCATACGATCTAGCTCCCTTATCACTAAATCGTACTCGTCGAAGGTCTTTTCCAGTGTCTGCAGATTCTTATACTTTATGCCGAAAAGTCGGTCTCGCATATTTACTACTGCGGCTGTACCGGTTTTCTGGTACGACTTTACAAGAACGTCCATAACTTCCTTTGCATATTGCAGACCGATGACCTTGTTCAACACATCGTTGTTGATCAGCATAATAATTTCATCCATGGCTTCAATGTCTTCGAATAATCGCTTCTGCAGCTTTTTCTTTCTTGCTGCCTCCTGCTCAGGAGTAGCTCCCTCTACTGTTTTATAGAACGTTTCCTCCATCGGCGTACGCAGCAGTGTGTGTATCAGCTGCATTTTTGCCAGACGATGCTCCACACGCCACTTCCAGACTGGAAAGGTGGCTCGTTTGCCATCGAAGATTGTAACCCGATCGAAGCCTCGTACTGCAGTCAACGGCAATGTGAACTCGAGAGTGCCCCTCTCGTAGCCACCGTTCCGTCGACCGCTGCCGCCGTTGTTGCTATCCGCCATGTTGGCAAAATCGAAGTATGCAGAGAATTACCGGGTTAACCACCGAAAGTATAACGTACAGTAGTATTGCTGCAATCGGATCAAAAGATGTAAAGTCCCGTAAGTAAATTATACTCTGGAACCATTCGATTAACCACCGAAAATACACGTTCAGCAGTTTTGCTGCAACAGGATCAAAGGGTCTGACGTCCCGCGAGTAACGTCAGCTCAAGAAATATCCGGTTAACCACCGAAAATATCACGTCCAAAGTCCCACGAGTAAATCGAACTCGGGAACCATCCGGTTAACTACCGACAATATCACGTTCTGCACTTTTGCTGCAGTCGAATCAAAAGATGTGACGTCCCGCAAGTAAAATGAATTCGGGAACCATCCGGTTAACCACCGAAAATATCACGTTCAGCAGCAGTACTGCACCAGGGTCAAAAAACCTGAAGTCCCGCAAGTAAATTGAGCACGGGAACTATCCAGATCGAACCTCTTTCACCGGTTGGCTGCTTTTCCGTCAGTTGCCGCCAGGTGCGCCGGTATCTCCAGTTAACGACTGGGTGTGTGGATTCCCATCAGTTTACTACTGGATTCGTGGACTGTCAGTTACCTACTGGGTCTGCTCTACCAGCTGACTACTGGTTAGCTTTTTAAATAAAGGAATTTCTTCCTAGGATTAGTAACCCTAATCCACAAAAACTCTAGTCTCCACTAGATGATCTTGAGGTTGGCTGGGCCTATAACCTGTTGGACCTTGGTAGATTAATAGAAACTACTACTATTTATCTAGCCTGAGTAAAAGGTAAAGTTTATTGGTAACATGTGTCGAGGTCATGATTCTTGGTTACATTATAATAGCGATTGATATGGAAACAATACTTATATTCTATAAACACATGATCCTACAATAGTGAGTTGTTTATGACAGCTGGCGTCGTCTGAGCTGACAGCTGGAGTCGTTCTGACAGCTGGCGTCGTCTGGATAGCTGGCGTCGTCTGGCAGCTGACGTTATGTTGACAGCCGGCATTCTGCTGAAACCGTATAACAGTTTCCCTGCTACACTGAACGACAAATTGGTGCGGTAATTCATTTCTACACGTTGAAGGGATTTTACCAATTCAATCCTATTTTATCAACAGCACATCTTTCCACTACACTTCTAATGAAACGACAAGCATGCGTATTCATACAGAGTCGTATTATATCCGAACACTACAGCTGTAGCACATTTTTTCAACACAGATATCAAGTTCGGCGAGGTTTAATCCTCTCGCAGTAAAGAATTTGCGATCTGTTGGGACAACGAGCTTGTGTCATTTTTTCTGGCAAACTTCCCTAACACTGACATCTAATTGGACCAGGTTTAATCGCGTTCGTAAGAAGTCTGTTGGCACGAGGGGGCTTTGTTACTCTCTCTTGCGTACTTCCCAAGCAAGGACATCAAAATGGTCTAGGTTGAACCGTGATGTTAAGAAATCTTGTTGAAATGAAGAAACTGTCACTTGTTTTGGCTTACTTCCCAAGCACAGATATCAAATTGGTATAGGTTTAGATCATCGTAAAGAATCTTCCAACCAATCGCGAAGCGAGAATTCTGGTAAAACATAGGTTCGTTATTTTCAATTTTTCAATAGTTCAACATCAAGAATCCATTTCTTCATTTGGGTCAATTCTTAGAAGATTTTCCGATCGATTGGTGTAAGAATATTGAAAATCGATCGGAAAACCGCTGAGCTATTAGCGCTCAAAACCTTTCATTTTTCGTGACGCTCGCATTTTTCAATTTTTTGGAATGACACCCTATCTCAAAACTTGCCGTAAGACGTAGTCCTACGTCAAAATAATCTGTACACTTTTTTTAGGAAGTCTGTGAAAGTTTAAAGAGCTTCGAACAAAAATCTGCACCAAAACAATAAACGTCAGAAAAACTGCAAATATCTACAAATTTATAATGATCTGCAAAACCGTTCCAAAAATCTGGAATTTGCAGACAAATCTGCAAGTCTGGTATCCCTGACGTCAGCTGTCAGACGACGCCAGCTGTCATAAACAACTCACTATTGTATAGGATCATGTGTTTATAGAATTATAAGTATTGTTTCCATATCAATCGCTATTATAATGTAACCAAGAATCATGACCTCGATAGATGTTACCAATAAAATTTACGTTTTACTCAGGCTAGATATATAGTAGTTTCTATTAATCTACCAAGGTCCAACATATATAATCAATGATAATAAAGCACAGGTTGCGAGTATTTCACATATTAATATTTTGAATCTACATTATTTTTTATAATATTCTATCCGGAAAGTTGAAAGCATGGAATGGTATATCCATAAACAAGCCGGAAATGTTTGATGACTGATCTCGCACCCTACATTTTTACATCTTTTCGGCTTCTATAGGACTCACCTGTTACGTTAGGCGATACGCTGGCCTCTACGTACGCCGGAGCGGTCACCTCACGCAGCACTTCAACGTTGGAGGAACCAGCTATTTCGTGCGATGCACCATCTAACGATGTATTGCCCGCTTCAGAATACATTGAATCACTACGATTTCCTTTTCTTCTCAAACGGTAGAATTTACAGCGCTCTGCCACAGTCAACGCTGGCCTCTTAGCTGGTTCAGTTAATAATGCCTGCTCACGGACTCGCTTGCGGTATTTAAGGATATAAATATTTTGCTTGAAGCAATTGAGACATTGTAGAATCAGATGCACAAAATCACTCACTTCTCATTTGAATTGATTGTATTGTCAATTGCAAGGAAAATTGTACCATCCAAAGTGCGATATCGCTCATAAAAGAGCTATTTTAGCTTAAATCGTTTCGGTCTCTTCGGCGCACTTATTGCTTGGAAGATAACGAAAAAGTGCGCCGAAGATACCGAAACGATTTAAGCTAAAATAGCACTTTTATGAGCGATATCGCACTTTGGATGGTACAATTTTCCTTGCAATTGACAATATGTTATTAATAACAATTTCATGTGGGATGTGGTAACTATGGCGACGATTGAACGAATACTGTAGGTAATTTGGAAAAATTGTTCAACTTTACGTGGAAATTCCAGAAGTTACATACAAAATACAGTCTTCTAATAAAAACTATACAGAAGGCTGATATTTTGTGATTCGAATGGCATGCAAACCATAAAAATATATTCAGAATTGGCTGAGCTTTAAACGTTCAAAATCTATCACTTTGTCGTGTCGCGGTCATTTTTGCTCCTCCAACGTGCCACCCTATTAAAGTAAGACGTAGTCCTACGTCAAAATGTCACTGCCACCACAAACTATACAGACACCTCGCGTAGAACAAATATCATAAAATCTCAGGGACCAGTTTCATTTGAAGTGAGTGGATCTCGTCCCTCGCATTTCTCTATTATCTGTCTCTCTCTCTAACGCTATTTGTTTCTTTTACTCTGCCAGAAATTTATAATTCCATTCGCGCAGAAAACTCAGTAGCCCGGTTACATATATGTTTTTCTATAAATTCATTTGTACGATGTTTACGTTGTTTACTGAATAACGAGGTGAGCAATTAGTAATAAATTACACATTTTTATAATTTACTTAATTCTCAATTATAATCAGGAAACAATATACCGGTGTGGATCGATCCTGCGTAGCTTTCCGGTTGTCTGTGGTGTGCGGAACTCGGTTGCGGTTTTAAGCCAAATCGAAGTGTTTTACTGGATTTTAAAGAAGAGTTTTTGGATAGATCATTCCAGCGATAGCGTATCGAAATGCAACCTGTTCGACTTAGAAATCATCGGAACTGCTGGTGGTGGTCGCCGTTGCTCTCATAACCCTGAAGGAAGAAGGATAAATCAAAAGCCAGCCAGAGTGGTTCGAAGAAATCGTCCCATCCCCGCACGCTGCTAGATTCTCAGTGAAAACATATGATCCCGCTGGTAGAGAAAGAGAAAATTCCCCATGACCCTCGCCGCTTTCGGTTTGGTCTTCCTTCGAATGATCGCATCCTGGGCCTACCGATCGGACAGCATATTCATCTGTCGACAACAATTAACGAAGAGCTGATGATTCGAGCCTATATGCCAGTTTCGTGCGATAATGACTAGTCGTGGTGACGTTGAGCTGGTTATCAAGGAACATCAAGGAAGTCCATCCGAAGTTTCCAGAGGGACGCAAAATGTCCCAGCAAGTAGAAGGTTTAGCCATCGGAGATAAAATAGCGTTTCGAGGTTTATCAGGCCGACTGTAATCCCCGGGCAATGGAAAATTTTCGATCAAGCAGCTCCGCAAAGTATGGTGATAAAAGTTCCAAAAGCTTATGAAGCGATCAACCGTATATAAAACGGATTGGTTCTACGGCTAGAAGAGCAACTTTACTGTTTATGTTTCAAGCTATACTCAGCCGGAGTTGGATACAATGCTGGATACTGATGACAAGAGAGCATTTTATTTAAAATTTTCGTGCAGCAGGAAAGCGCAGATAAGCTATTTGTCTATATTTTGGTCGCTTAAAAGAGTACGCGATAAATAAAAAAAAATAAAAACCATTTTTGTTAAATCCCAAGGAACAATTTTTGCTTATTAAACGTTTAACCGACAGCTTTTATTCAGCACATGCTGTATAGCTGCTTTTCAAGTATGTCTAAACACCTCTGTTCAATGCTTATACAGTTGGTTTTGGAGAATTTAAGCAGCACAGTGCTGAATATGGGCGTGGAAGATGCGTTTGTATGACTGTTATGTAACGTATAGTAAAATGTTTATTCAGTATGTATAGATATGTTTATTAAACTTCTGCTGATGACACTGAAGCTACGTTTATTCGACAGCTGTTCAACATTTAGACAACAGAAAGAAAAAAAATGCAGCTAAGTATTTTTATTTTATTTTGTGGGTTTCGTTATTTTCATGGCCATTTTAGTATGCATATATTATAATTTAATAAGAGACTTAATAGGAAATCATTGGTTGACTCAAAATTCATCAAGCCTGCCATATAATTTTTTTATTCACCCGGGTTCGAACTTACATCCTGTCGGTCGGAAGCCGTCAACGAACACATCTGAGATAATCTGACATATGACAGGCGCCGAGTTTTCAGCCGATGTAGATTTACCAGCTTAACTTTGTCAAGCGTGGAACAAAAATGGGCTAAAATACATTTAAGCGCTGAAGAGTAGTTTCTTAAATCATGTTTGGCATCTGCTGTACAAGATTACTTTAGAAGTATTTATTCCGCACATGTTAAACATTTAACAAACTATTTGTACTAAAATAAAGCATTTCGCTTGTACCACCAGCAACATAACACAGTCACAACGCAGAGGTCTTTTTTCTTGTGAATAATTTCGACGGTGAGCGGTTCTACTGAATAAATTTCACTGGAAACTAGAAATCCAGAATGTTCGGCTAGCGATTGTTCATTTAGTTAGCAGTGATGTGATTAGCAGCAGCAGTGATTAGTTAACAGTAGGAATAATTCGTGCTAGTACCGCAGAGGAGGAATACTTTTGTCACCCCGTCATTAGTTTACGCAGATAGTCCTGAGCTTCCAGAAAACAAAAAAGAGCAGCGGATGGCACGAGAAGCAGTGGTATTTTTGCGTACCGGCAGCGGGAGCTGGTCACACGATTACGGCGCTACCAGCAGTGGTGGTATCGCCACTATGCCACCCAACCATAACAATTCTGGCGGCTTCAGCCCGAAGAAATTCATCTCGCTGAGCAAATCCATTGTGAGTAACTTGCAAAGCGTTAAGCAGAGCTGGTTGTCTTTGGATAAGTTTGTTAAATTTATCGGTACGACGAGCGATAACGACACGCCGAGGGAAAAGATACACACCGTGCAGGCAACAACACTTAAAAGGTTCCACGACCAGCAAAGATTTGCGGCGGTTAAAAGTGGTTAAGCAAATGTTTTCTATTCTTAATGTATCAAAAAAATAAAAATAAAGTGTACCTAATATAAATTTAAAGCATAAATTATAAAGTGTAAAGTATAAAGTGTCATTCAAGTTATCGATGTTACTGGCTGCCATCAAGCACCTTTTATTCCATACCTGCTCTTACTAGTGCTACTGCTACGTTTGTACGACGATTATTCGACACATATTCTACAATTCCTCTTAGCAATGCAGCTGATGCGTTTGGGCAACTTTCATTCCACTCTTATTCCACACTCGCTCTCAGCAATACAGCTGATACGTTTGCGCAACGCTCATTCCACACTTATTCCACTTTTATTCCACAGCTTCTCGCAGCAATGCTGCGCAACATTTATTCCACTGTTATTCCACACTTGCTCTCAGTAATGCTGCAAATTCGTTTGTACAACATTTATTCCACTATTATTCCACTTTTATTCTGCACTTGCTCTCAGCAATGCTGCTGATACATTTGCGCAACGCTCATACCACTCTTATTCCACACTCGCTCTCAGCAATGCTGCTGATACGTTTGCGCAACGCTCATTCCACTCTTATTCCACTTTTATTCCACACCTTCTCGCAGTAATGCTGCTCAACATTTATTCCACTGTTATTCCACGCTTGCTCTCAGCAATGCTGCAAATTCGTTTGTACAACATTTATTCCACTGTTCTTCCACTTTTATTCTGCACTTGCTCTCAGCAATGCTGCTGATACATTTGCGCAACGCTCATTCCACACTTATTCCACTATTATTCCACACTTGATCTCCGTAATGCTGCTGATACGTTTGCGCAATGCTCATTCCACTCTTATTCCACTTTTACTCCACAGTTGCTCTTGACTGACACGTTTGCACAACGTCTATTCGACATGCATTTTCATGGTAGCTTTTAAGCGACCATTATTCCACACCTGCTCTTAGCCGTACTGCCGATACGTTTGCATAACGTTTATTCGACTCTTATTCCGCAATTATATAACAACGTATAAATGTTGATTAGAAGCTAGAAAAAACGTAAGATATGACGTTTAAACAACAGACAATTCAGCAAATTCGCTTATTCAGCACCGAATGCTACCACACAACTCTTATTCCACACCTATGCTTGTTTAGGTGCTGCCGTTTTGTTCCTTGGGATATACACACTTAATCGGTTCGGTAAAATTTTACCGAAATCTAAACAGCAGAACGTTCGGTAAAATTTTTTATTGCACCAAACATTATTAATGATCTGTAAACGTCGATTGGCACCATCGAAATTTTTACCGAACGTTCAGCTGTTTAGATTTCGGTAAAATTTTACCGAATTCGGTGCTTTTTGTTAAGTGTGTAAGGGTTGATAAACGCCTTTGGGGATTTATTTTTGGATAAATCCTTACTACACTTGCGACCATTTGCTTATGTTAGCATGTCGGGCAGTAGCAACTGGAATAATACGATAGACTAAACATTGGACCTACAGCAAAACTGCCAAAAAGCTTGTTCCACTGATCCAACTTGCATTGAGTATGCAATTTAACGGCAGATAGAACCTATAGAAGCCAGCCTTGGTATTCGTCGAGTTTTTTATTAATTTCACCTACAAAACTGTAGCGTCCAAAACGGCTCTTTAAATAGTTGCTTTTGAACTGCCATTATTTTAGATGAATGCGTCGTAATTGGGATCATTGTTGCGGGTATTGTGATAATCAAATCAATAACAAGCGGATCCATGATTAACATTAACATAAATGTGTTTATTCCACCTGTGTTACTCGTTTCTTTCGATTTACTTTCAATCAGTTCAGTTCAAAAAGAAATTTGAAACATCTACAAGAAATACTGCTTTTCATTGTTCGGTACATTGTAAGTATAGACTATAATAGCCCAATTCATCATAGTTCGATATATCGTAAGCCCCGCACATCTGATAAATGAAATTTAGAGTCAGTCCCGGTATATTGGTTAGCATTCACGCTTCTCACGCCGAGGATGTGGGTTCAAATCCCAACCCCGCAGAAATCACATATGACCTAAAGTGTTAAATTTAACACTTAACACTTAAGTGACTATAATCAAACAAAAAATTGGAATTTGGTTCATCACTTTCTTAAGCAGCAAAAGAAAGAAAAGTCTGCCGAATTGCAACCGGTTGTATCGTTAGCATTAAATGAGAGTAAAGACTGGAACGAAAGGAACACAAAATTCTGGCTCTGTCAGAAGTAATGCAACGGAAGATCTAGGAACATCCGCTTCAGAAGCATCAGATCCGAAAAAAACAAAAGCTTATGGACGTCGATTACCGGATACTTTAAGCAGAAGTAAACCCCAAGCGATACAGAATGAAAAATTTTCCCAAATTGTGCACGAAAGAATTAGGTGGAGAAACCTTTGTTAAGACTACCTAGGAGGATCGGATTTCTCTGTTGCTGATATTCAAGGTTTGTTAATGACCGCGCTGTTGTACTCCGATTCCCCGGTGGGTGGGACTCCGAACCGTTGGGCCATTGGGAAACTTTGCCAAGCTAACACATGCTATTGTGTTGCTAATAGAGGGACATTGGACGATTTCGTTGAGCCCGAGGCAGACTTCATGGAATGTAAGAAGATATTCCACAACATTCTGCATGTCGTAATCCCTGTACGTCGTATGTGTACGCATCGATACTTGTTTCGGCTGGTTGAGGAGTTACCATGTGTACCACTGAGTGAAAGTCATAAAGACGTTTTTCTGGTCGAATATTGTTCTAGAGGCAGCTATGTTGACCTGTAAAAATCATCTCTTGATTAGAAAAAGTATATTTAACAATATGGGGTCTGCCAATGCCATCGATGAATCCGTGAATGGCATGGAGGAGGATAAAAGCGACAGGGATTCACCACCGGGAGATAAGTATCCTCGCACACAATTTCGATATAGATCGATATTTTCCACGCCGCCAATAATTTCTTAAAGATCTCCAACGAAGCTTAGTGTAGTGAATAGCGTTGGTGAAGTAGAATATGAGGAAATCAATAACTTACATAGACTATATGAATTGAGAAACGTACTTGTTATAAATTTGAACATAAAATAAAAAGGACGCTTTGAAATGTTAGTACTGTTGACGCGCTAATGAGGTCCGACATATTATCTAGCAACCGAGTATATAATTCTTTAGCGTGTGCGCCAAATATCCCGCAAGGTCGGAGGAACGTTAGAAAAGTCAGATACGTCATTCTGTGTGCGATTTTCGTGAACAAAAGATGTGTTTTGTTTTCGGATACGACATGGCGCAGCTGATAGGTGAGTAAAGTGAAAATTAAAAAAAAACGAATTAACCCAACTAAATTCAAAATAAAGAATTTAATTTTGTGAGCGACAGGATCCCAAAATAATATGCTGTATGAGCGGAGCGGTCTCAGCAACAGCAGGGAAAGTAAAAAGAAACTTGTGAGCAACTGTTGAGCGAAGCGGTCTCAGCAAAAAAAAAAGTTGAGCGGAACGGTCTCAACGTATATATAAAAAAGTATAATGGTCCATGCCTAGTGGCACGGGCGCAGGCTTGAAGTAGGACTACGAATGTAGAGCAATTCGTCTCCCAATGCCAAATCCGGTAATTTTTGAACGAATTTCATATAATAGATTCCCTAGTTGCGCAGAAACGGAAGGTTTACTTGCGCTGTTGTATTTTGTACAACACCTGTGAACCGTTGACTTTATCTCGGGAATCTAGCAATAAATAAAATTACTGTTTTCAGCATTGGCGTTACTAGGGGGGGGCTTAGCCCCCCCTAGAAGACATTTAGCCCCCCCTAGAAAAATTAAGCTGGACTTTTAAATCTAAGAAAAAACTATAGTTAGATAACTTTACATGATAAAAACTTGAGAGTAATTTTTATATGCATCACAACTTAAAGTTCCTATGCATCAATGTACATTTAATTTTAATATGCCAAGGAAATAAAATGGTCGAAAAAATGCCGGGGGCTATAGCCCCCCTAGAAATGAGCGCTAGTTCCGCCAATGGTTTGCAGTAAGGTTGATCGGCAGACAAATGGTGGAAATACAACCTTTAAAATTGCCAATTTGCCACCGATGTGTCTCGAAAACTGGCTGTCCGATGCGTCGCAAACTTGCTGCTGCTGGCTGATGTTTCGCCAACGAAAGTCGGCGACAGACTGATCACGCACACCGAGGCAAAGGCAAACAATGTTTCAAATACAACCTTTAAAATGGCCAGTTTGCCACCGATGTGTCTCGAAAACTAGCTGTCCGATGCGTCGCAAGCTAGCTGCTGCTGGCTGATGTTTCGCCAACGAAAGCCGGCGACCGACTGATGACGCACACCGAGGCAAAGGCAAACAAAGTTTCAAATACAACCTTTAAAATTGCCAATTTGCCACCGATGTGTCTCGAAAACTGGCTGTCCGATGCGTCGCAAGCTCGCTGCTGCTGGCTGATGTTTCGCCAACGAAAGCCGGCGACCGACTGATGACGCACACTGAGGCAAAGGCAAACAAAGTTTCAAATACAACCTTTAAAATTGTCAATTTGCCACCGATGTGTCTCGAAAACTTGCTGTCCGGTGCGTCGCAAGCTAGCTGCTGCTGGCTGATGTTTCGCCAACGAAAGCCGGTGACCGAAGAAGGTAAGGAAAGGAAGTTTAACCCATAGCTCATCTCGTATATATTTCTGTCATCCGTGCTAGGGAAGCACTGGCGCGGGAAGGCAAAAAAATGCAAATAATGAAATATTAAATATTCGACTCATATTTTCTCAATTATTAAACGTTTGTTAGGGAAACATGTAATCTACTTTGATGTAATGGATTTTTTGAAAAATTTCCAATCGATTGATACCAATATCTCTAGAATCTGTTGACGGATGACTGAGTTATAAGCGTGCAAACCATAACCACTTTTCGTTACATGTTCCCTTTTCGTTTTTCTAAAGTGCACCCCAATATAGAAATCAAAGAAGTAGTCCTACTTCAAAAAACAAAACTGAGCGATGCAGTCTCAGGTAGACATAGAGGTTGAGCGGTGCGGTCTCAATCTCAAACACTAAATAGCTGAGCGCAGTGGCCTCAGCACTTAAAGAAAAGCAAGGAAACTGCTATGATTTTGTTCCATAAATAAAGGAAAGACAGTGTGAGTGATTGTGAGCCAATTGCAAATACTGGCCAGAATTGTGGTGGAAAGTGATGAATGTGGTAGCTTTGGTAACTTTTACTAGAACTGGCGGATTTCGACAGTGCATTTCGCTGTATGTGGTACTTCTTGCAATTAGATGATGAAAGCTTCTATCACTTATGGAAGTAGTATCGGCGCTATCAGGGTTTGCTCAACGAGGAGATGATCGGGCAATAGCAACGAGTCGCTCGGTTTGATACGCCAACTCTACCGACACTTGGTTCTCCTTTCATTATACAGGTCTGCTAATATTTAGTATCGCTACGTTTAAGTCTGTCGTGGTCAATGTGTTACTTTGTTACTAATTCGGGGATTTTACGGAGACCATCGCAGGAGCTTGGGTTGATAATCTTGAATGTGGTTAAAGTGACGAGGAAGCAAACAAAGTGCTTACCTGGAATCACCAAGTGTCATCAATAAAAGTTTGTTTATCCTTGAGGCTAAATTACGCTGTTTGTCTTTGACAAACGGAGGAAGTGTTTAGCACTTAATATTTTCGTCATCACTGAAACTAGCACTAACACTGGCGCTAGCACTGTTGATGTGATCGATATAGATCTTGTGTATATATTTGACTGAGAGCCGAAATTAATAAACCTTGCAATTACGTTTTGGGTCATGTACAAATGAAATAGTTTGAAGTATTAATGGTTATTGGAGAAACTGTTTCAGAAGCTGTTACAGCCTTTACATTTACATGAGTATTCATCTCGTTGCGCCTGGCTTTGTACGCTGAATGTGACACTATGGTGATAGGATCTGGGTTACTACGGTAGCTACGTCATTAGATCCCATGCTTGGAGCTAGATAATCATTGAGACCGTTCGTCGGGATTTCGACCACTGTGGCAACTGGTAGTCGGTACAAAGTGACGATCCTGTCTTGAGGAAAAAAGAATACGCATTTTTTTTATTCTACAAACCCCCAATAGAATAATCTAATGAATTGTAATACGATACATGAGCGATACAGGTTTAGTAAATTAAAAAAAAAAGTTGAGCGATGTGGTCTCACCAAAAACAAAGTTGATCGGGCGATCTCAGCAAAAAAAAAATTAAAAACTTCAAGGTATACAGCCCTAAGGGTTGTACGAAAGGGTGACGTAGGACTGTGTCATATAATACTCATTACATTGATAACATGTTTTAATCGATGAAGTATAACTTTATGTCTGATCATTAGATCAAAGACTAATGCAAACTGCATTTATGGCATATGCATATTTGAGTATCTGTGAGTATCATTGTTTGAGTGTTTATTTGTAAAAGAAGAGCGAAATATTCTGATTTAATTCTTCATTGAATCAATGGTGGTTTTGAAAAAAACCGTTTGAAATTGTTTGGTGGCCCTGAAAAGAACTATGTTTGAGCTGATAGCACTTCTTAAAAATCAGTACTATAATTACTGTTGCCAATATATAGATGGATGTCGCTATTCGGTCCTTTAGACTCTAGAATGATGGTTGCCCGCTAATACAGGAGTGATAGGAAATATCAAATCACTGTAAAGTAGAAATGGATTAGTTTTATCAAAATACTGACCGTCCGTCCGTGCGATCGTGCGATAAATGAGCAGACGGCGAACCTAGTGTGCTATTTTATAGTCACTGGCACTGCCGTTGCTACTTGTAAGCTAGTGTAGGTGTGGAAGAAACCAGATCGGCCGCTGCTGGTGCCCAAATAATTATCCGAAAGGAACGTTAACTATTTAGAAAGTGTAGAAAAATCTTTCCATTCTTCAATTACTATAGCTCTTATAAGAACTGTTTAAGACCACAACGACCTGCTGCTGAATTTACTGCCAGTCAGTCGTTCCGTTTCCGTTTGCCATCAGTGTTGGTTTACGATAATTGCGATCGAAGTTACCGCCAAAATGCCATCGGCTTTGCCTCCAATTGCCATTAATGTTACCACTAACAACCGGTGTTGCCGCGAAATGTCCTTGGTCTTGCCACCAATAGAGGTTTTCCGTCAAAAATTTTTTTTTCACTAAATGTTCGGTTTTGACTCTTAGAAATGATACCCATATAAAACTTTCTTTATTAAAGCCTCTGTTGCGACAGCAAACGAAATAGATGCACGGTTTTTGATAGCAAGATATTTATTCGACTGCTTCAAACTGTAAGCAACATTTTAGTTTTAGTTTAGCGTTAATATTAGCATTTAGTTTAGGATTAAACACTCACATTTCAGTGATCCTTTTTAGCAATAAGTTTTCCGATCTACTGTCCAACTTTTAGGTTAGCGTTAGTCCCTAAGTAGTATAACAATCGATAGATTTTAATTACTTTAATTAATAATTTTAATGCACTCGCGCTATTGATAATTGGTTTTCCGTATGTGTTCGCTCGTTATGGCTTTATCACAATGCAGACCGTTTTATTCGATGTTGGCAGCGCTTATCAGTCAAGCGGTTGAATCGGTTGATCTAGGGTGACCATCTCGGCGGTACCGGTTTCAACATCCTCCCCCCGGTGCTTCCCAAAGTCTTCGGGGACAGCACTACGAACATCTACGTCGAGCACCGCAAGCCTAGTTGTTGGTCGCCTAAAAATGCCCTGTCGTGTCTGCACGGAAGCTTGTCGAACCCTTCCATCGACGCCCGGAAAAGTCTGGATTATTTTGCCTCGGATCCATTCGTTACGCCGCTCGCCGTCCGTCACCAGGACTAGGTCACCGACCCGTAGTGGTTTGGTTTCACTGAACAATTTCGGTTGCCTCCTAATGACTGGGAGATACTCCAGCAAGAAACGCTGCCAAAATATGTCCAGTTGGCGTCGAATGCCTCCCCAGGTATCCCGTAGGTTCGTCTGAGATCCACTGCTATCAACACTCGCTGGCTTGGCTCCGCTAGACTGTCCCAAAAGGAAGTGGTTAGGAGTCAAAGCAGCAGACTCTTCGGAGTCCAATGGTAAGTATGTCAGAGGCCTCGAATTGACAATGTTCTCTGCCTCTACAACCAGCGTCAACAGTTCTTCATCGCTCAATTTTCCCTCGTTATAAGCATCCTTCATAGCCGACTTGACAGACCGTACCAACCTTTCCCAAGCACCCCCCATATGTGGAGCCCCAGGCGGATTAAAATTCCACTTTGTTGTTGTGCTAGTAAACGTTTCGGAGAGTCCTTTGCTGATCTGCTCTCGTAGAATGCGTTCTGCCCCCTGAAAGTTGGTGCCATTATCGCTAAATATTTCACTCGGCGGACCTCGACGTCCGATAAATCGTCGTACGCAGGAAATGCAGGATACCGTCGACAAGCTGAAAGCAACCTCGAGATGAACAGCTCGAATCGTGAGGCATGTGAAGAGTGCTATCCATCTCTTCACCTGAGATCTCCCCACCTTCACGAAGAATGGACCAAAATAATCCAGGCCTACGTGAGTAAAAGGGGGAACGTGTACGGCCAGGCGGGCAGGAGGTAGCGCGGCCATTGGTGGATTGGTTGGACGAGCTTTACGGATTTTGCACATTTGACACTTGTAAGAGACGGTCTTTACGAGGCGACGTAAACTCGAGATCACGTAACGTTGCCGAAGCTCGTTGACAACGGTTTCATTGTTCGCATGGTGGTAACGTCGGTGATAGTCTTCTGTCAGGAGGCTCACTGCTCGGTGTTTCGTGGGGAGAATTATTGGGTACCGAGTATCGTACGCAACATACTCCGCAGCTACTATACGACTTTGCTGTCTCAGCAACCCGATCTCATCTATCGTTGGCATCAACGTATACAGTTGGCTTCTCCGATCAAGGGGCTCGAATTTCGCAGTCGGATCAGATTTAGCCCGCTCCAGAATGGCTATCTCATCCGGGTAACTTTCTCGCTGTACCAGCTTCCAAATAGTGTTTTCTGCACCGAGCAGCTCGGTTTGCATTAGAGATCCACCTATCTTCGGTTTCGGTTTGGAGATATTGGACAGAAAGCGTAGAACGTATGCCACGGTTCGTAGTAGCCTTGTCCACGTCGAAAATCGATTAAAATCCAATACTGGTTCAAATGCGAAATGCAACATTACTGCTGGTCTGACCTCTTCAGTTGTAGATTCCATCAAATCGTTCGCTTTTGGCCATGCTTCTTCCGAAAAACGCAAGAAGTCCGGCCCATCAAACCATTTACTATCGGGATTAAAATAGGGTCCCTGACCCCACTTGGTTGCCTCATCTGCTGGGTTAAGCTTAGAAGGCACCCAACGCCATTCGCTAACGTCCGTGGTCTCCAAAATCTCCCCTATACGGTGAGCTACGAAAGGCTTGTAACGCCGCGGGTCCGACCGGATCCATGATCGCGCAGTTGTAGAATCCGTCCAAAGGAATCGTTTGGCGAATGGAGTAGGATGGTTGTCGAGCACAAAGTTTAGCAAACGTGTTCCGAGGACGCATCCTTGCAGTTCCAGCCTTGGAATGGACATCGGTTTCAGCGGAGCTACCTTGGTCTTTCCGGAAACTAAAACACAATTGGGAGCCCCCTCGCCTTCAGTCGTTCGAATGTAGACCGCGCACGAGTAAGCAATTTCACTGGCGTCAACGAATACGTGAAGCTGGGCATTTTTATATGTCGCTTCCGTAGCTCGTGGAAAGTAGCACCTCGGTATCTTCACAGTAGATACGAACTCGATCATCCTTATCCACCGGTTCCAGTGTTCGAACACCTCATCACCTACACCTTCGTCCCATTCCGTTCCCGCTCTCCACAGCTCCTGGATCAGCACTTTACCGTGGATTATAAATGGTGCAAGCAACCCAAGCGGATCGAAAAGGGACATTACGCACCGTAGCACTTGGCGCTTGGTCGGTCGAGTATTGCTTTCTAGAAGGTTCCTTACTTCGTCACTCATATGCGCAGAGAAGCTCAATACGTCCGAACTCGCCGACCATAACATTCCGAGGACTCGATCCACTTGTTCCCCACAGTCTAGATTAAGGTTTTTGCTGTCTCCTTCTGCCGATTCTCCTAGACCTGTCAGAACCCTTTTGCTATTCGATCTCCAGTTGCGTAGATGGAACCCTCCATTTTTGTGGACTAGCCGCACCTCTGCCGATACCTTTTCTGCTTCACTTTCACTGCCAAAACTGTCAAGGAAGTCATCAACGTAGTGGCTCTTTAAGATTCCTTCGACGGCCCTTGGGTACTGCTGGATGTGTTCCTTGGCGTTCAAATTCTTCACGAATTGCGCAGATGCAGGTGAGCACGTAGCGCCGAAAGTAGCAACGTTCATTAGGTAAGTTTCTACTTCTCCACCAGGCTGGTCACACCACAAGAACCGCTGCGAGTTCCTGTCGGCTGGTCTAATGAACAGCTGATGGAACATCTGTTCAATATCTGCGCTAACTGCTATACAGAACATACGGAAACGGAACAGTACAGCAGGTAAAAGTGTCAACTGATCAGGCCCTTTCAATAATGTACTGTTTAGCGACACACCAGGAACCTTGGCCGCGGCGTCCCATATAAGACGCACTTTCCCTGGTTTTTTAGGGTTTGTAACAGCACCCAATGGCAAGAACCAAACTTTCCTAGGATCCGCACTCTTCAGATCAGCGGATATTGCCCGTTGTGCGTAACCCTTTTGTACGTATTCGTTTATTTGACGGCGGATATTCTCACCTAAAGCTGGGTTGCGTTCCATCCTCTGTTGGAGACAGTGATATCTTCGCAATGCCATGCTGTAGCTGTCTGGTAACTCGATCTCATCCTCTTTCCACAATAGGCCCGTTTCAAAATGTTCGCCAACACGTTTCGTCGTATTTTCCAACAGCTCCTGTGCTCGTTTTTCTTCTGCGCTAAGGACGGTACCAAGCTGCTTCACTCCGTTCTCCTCTACAGCGAAAAACTGCTTGACAGTCTCGTGTAACTCGTCGTCTCTCGTACAGCCGCAAATATGGAAGCTAAAGGCTTCGTGGACTCGTGAACCTGAACCATAGATACACCATCCTAGTTTAGTTTTAACGGCAATCGGTCCATCGCCCTCCTTCGTCTTCAACGGTACAGCAAGTTCCAAATTATCCAAGCCGATAAGAATTTCTGGTCTGGCATTATGGTAGCTCTGGATTGGCAGCTGCTTCAGGTAGGTGAATTTCTCCGCTGCCTTCTCTAGGTCAAAAGATTGTGTCGGCAGGTCTAAGTTCTTCACTGTGCGAGCGTTTACTAGCTTAAAGTGTCGCTGCTGTTCTGATCCCGAAATTGTAATCGTCACGGTCCGCGACTCTTCCTCAACCCGAGATGTGTTCCCAGTCCACCTCAGACAGAGCGGGTGGGGATCTCCTGTTATGCCAAGCTTGGTCACCAAACTGCCTTCTACAAGAGTTACTGACGATCCCTCGTCCAGAAAGGCGTATGTATTAATTTTCCCCGATATTCCGTGCAGCGTTACGGGTATAATTCTGAACAGCACACCAGAATTCAAAGTCCGATGGCTATGACTATTCACCACTCGCGTCGTAGGAGCCATTGGCTTCCCGTGCAGCAAAGGATGGTGTTTGAACTGACAGCCGCTTACGTTGCAACGGTTGTTATTACGGCATGCTCTTCTACCATGTCTATATAGGCAGATTTGACAGAAGCTCAACGCCCGAATCCGTCGCCAACGATCATCGATCGAAAGAATTTTAAACGATTGGCAATCACGCAGCTTATGCCCTTCCTTGTCGCAATGTAGACAAACACACGGCTTAGATTGCGACGCCGTCACACTAGATACCTCCTCAGGCTTAGTCGTATGCGAATTCACATACACTTTTATCTTCTCCTTTCCACTGTTTTTCTTTGGATCTGGTTCATAAGACACCACGCTTGAAGCAGCCTGCATCACCCCGGTCATGTAATCGCTGAAGGTTTTCAGATCTACCACGGCATACTTTCGTTTGTAATCTGCCCACAGCAATTTCTGACTTGCTGGCAGCTTTCCAACAAGCTCTTGCAGGAGAGTGGGGTTAGACAAATGAGCCTTTTCATTCGCCGCTTCAATGTGATCGCACAACTCTTGCACAGTCATTGCGAACTCGATAAGGGACTCCAATCTATCACCTCGAGGAGCTGGCATCGTTCTAACTTTCTGCAACAGGGTATTGATTAACAACTCCGGTCGCCCGTATCTCATACGCAACGTCTCTATCACCTGCGGAACCGCTGTTGGATAAACCAACCGACTTCGAACACTCTCCAATGCATGCCCACGCAAGCACCTTTGAAGGCGTATCATATTCTCTCCGTTAGTGTAGCCGCACGTTTTTGTGGTATATTCAAAGTTGGAAATGAATATTGGCCACTCAGCTGGATCCCCCGAGAACGTAGGGAGATCACGAGCTAACGATTGGCGTGATGTGAGCTGCTGCTGAGTGGGTGTCGGTTCTCTCACTTCTTGGTACACATTTGATAACGGAATCCCAGATGGTTGCAACGTTGTGTGTGGCTGCTGCATCGAAGACTGCATTGAATATTGGTGCGCTGCAGGTTGCTGTATAAAAGATTGTTGTGCATAGTTCGCAGCTGCAGATGACTGATGCACCGATGGTTGCAACGCAATTGGTTGAACGTGAGGCTGCATCACAAACGGTCTCTGCAACGGTTGGCGCATTGTGGACTGTACCGCAGGCTGCTGCTCTGGCGGTGGCTGCACCGAAGACGACACCGAAGGCTGCTGTTGCATTGCATTCGGCTGCTGCAATATAGGCTGTTGCACAAAGGGCTGCACCACAGGACATGACGGCTGCAATAGTGACTGTTGCACCGAAAGTGGCAACGAAGTCTGTTGTACTGTAGGCTGTACCGAAGTCTGCCACACTGAAGGCTGCGGCATGGAAAACGACACCGAAGGTGGTTGCACTGAGAGCGACACCGAAGACTGCTGCACTGTATTCGGTCGCTGCACTATAGGTTGTCGCGCGGTCGAATATGACTGCTGCACAAACAGCTGTGGCATTGAATGGTGCACAGTGGATATTGGTTGGGTGTTTGCAAGGGGAAAAGGGGTACAATGGCTACTGGTCTGTATTGATAACGTATTGTTGTTATTAATCAAATTAGAGTGCGCGTAAACTAAACGCTGCTGCTCGTTTTGGGAATTTTGCATGGTTGGAAGCGATTTTACCTGAGAAACACTGTTTTCTATCTCTTTATTGATTTGGCTCTCAGAGGCCTGACACTTACCCGTAGAAATCTGCGTTTGCTCCGGATTGGTACGTAACTCTCCCGCACCGGGTTGCGAAATCTCGTTTGTATTATTCACCGATAATAATTTCCACTTTTCTTGCAGATCGGCCAACTCAGGAAAGGTTGGGTCTGATTTCTCCAGACAACGCGTTAGTCTCACTCGCAAATTACGGACCATATCCATGGTCTTCTGTCGATCAGCATCAACTTTCTCTGAAGGGACGGGCTGGGAGTGATTCATATCACTGGCCGCCGACGTTGGGATGGTTTGAGCGCGTAGTGGAGGACTATGTTGTTGATTGTCCAACTTGGACAGTACCCCCGTGGGTACTTCCTTGGTGCTGCTTCTTGCCGCTTCTGCGTCGGAATTGATGTGCGTTGATCCCGGGTTATGCTGCTGGGCTGCTGCAGCCGCTGGCATTTGACCTGCCGCGCTAGTTTGCAGACCCGCGCTACTCCCGATCCAGTCCTCAACTCTTCTCATGCTATCTTCACGGCTCACTTGGCTTCTTCTCTCAGCCTCGGCAGCAATCGTAACCTCCAACAGGTTTTGTTGCTCTCTCAAAAACTTTTTCTCTAGTTCGATTTCCGCCCGTTGTTTCTCTAACTCTTGTTGTTCCCGCAGACGAGCCATATTATCGGCCAACTGTGACGATGATCGACTAATGACACTGGCTCTCGTAGAAGCGCGGGAGTTAGACTTGCATCGGATGCACACCCAGGCATGATCGCTGACCGATTCTGTCACGTTGGCACAGCTGAAGGGCCACCACGTATCACAGGCGTCACATTGGACAAGGTCATCTGCTTCTTCTGGCCTGGTGCATCCAGCGCATGCAGCTTTCGTTACGGGAACCGAATGATGACTCATCATGAAATTTTGAAGAATGTTGCGACAGCAAACGAAATAGATGCACTGTTTTTGATAGCAAGATATTTATTCGACTGCTTCAAACTGTAAGCAACATTTTAGTTTTAGTTTAGCGTTAATATTAGCATTTAGTTTAGGATTAAACACTCACATTTCAGTGATCCTTTTTAGCAATAAGTTTTCCGATCTACTGTCCAACTTTTAGGTTAGCGTTAGTCCCTAAGTAGTATAACAATCGATAGATTTTAATTACTTTAATTAATAATTTTAATGCACTCGCGCTATTGATAATTGGTTTTCCGTATGTGTTCGCTCGTTATGGCTTTATCACAATGCAGACCGTTTTATTCGATGTTGGCAGCGCTTATCAGTCAAGCGGTTGAATCGGTTGATCTAGGGTGACCATCTCGGCGGTACCGGTTTCAACAGCCTCTAACTACTGTAAAAATGAAAAACTAAAATACGTATATTTCAACCGGTCACTTCTCGGATGTCTTACATGCCTTTTTGTACCAGTGTCCTCTATTTTCACCACTTCGAAACCATTTGTGCCACTCTTTACTCTTGTGGCAAGCAACAAACGAAATGAAAAAGAAGGTAATCATTAGCTTTTCATTCGTTTTATCCTTTCCACTCTACCGCTGATACACATATGTCAAAAACTGTTATGCAATGCTGCCAGAAAATCTGAAAATTTTGATAAACAGTGCAGCCGAAACGATTTTTTTAAAACTCAACATTCGTGATTTGGTGAAAAGAAACTCAACATTCTTGCAATTTGCATTGTTTAAAAAATCGTAGTAAATTCTAGAGTCAACGAAAAAAATATATTTTTGCACCATTGTCACTCGTATTGGGAGTACTTTTGAGAAAAAATAAGAAAAGGAGGGGTATGATCTGACGGAAAACCTCTATTGCCATCCCAATCCCAAGCCCTTGGTTTGCCTCAAATTGCCGGTGTTTCCGCCGAAATTCCATCGTTTTTGCCTCCATTTGTCATCGGCGTTGCCGCCAATTACTGGTGTTGCCCCACCAAGAGCCGTCGACGGTAAATACTGACCGTCCGTCAGTGCAATCGTGCGATAAATGAGCAGACGGCGAACCAAGTGTGCTATTTTATAGTCCCTGGCACTGCCGCTGCTACTTGTAAGCTAGCGTAGGTGTTGGGGGAAACCAGATCGACTGCTGCTGCTGCTCAAATGATTATCCGACACTGAATGAGCAAGCATTTTCCATGTTTACCATGGTATAACGCAAAATGGAACGTTAACCATTTAGAAAGTGTAGAAAAATCTTTCCATTCTTCAATTACTATAGTTCTTATAAGAACTGTTTAAGACCACAATGGCCTGCTGCTGAATTTGCTGCCCGTCAGTCGATCCGTTTCCATTTGCCTTCAGTGTTGGTTTGCGATAATTGCCATTGAAATTGCCGCCAAAATGCCATCGGGTAGGCCTCGAATTGCCATTAATTGCCGCAAAAGTCCTTGGATTTGCATCCAATTGCCGGTGTTGCCGCCAAAATGCAATCGTTTTTACCTCCAATTGCTGTCGGTGTTGCCGCCAAATGCCGTTGGTTTCGCCACCAATAGCCGTCGATGATAAATACTGACCGTCCGTCAGTGCGATTATGCGATAAATGAGCAGGCGACGAACCAAGTGTACCATTTTATAGTCACTGGCACTGCCGCTGCTACTTGTAAGCTAGTGTAGGTGGTGGAGGAAACCATATCGGCTGCTGCTTAAATGATTGTCCGACACTGATTGAGCAAGCTATCAAACAATTTCGCATGTCTGCGATGGGGATAATGCAAAATGTAACGTAAAGTGCATCGTGTGGGATTCACGTTGGCCATTGCCCGCTGATTCCGCTTGTCTTCGGGGTCGGTGTTGACGTCAATAGCCATCGATGTTGCCAATTGGATTGGAAAAGGGGTGTGGCTTACAAAGTCGTCTTATCTATCCAACGACATATTAACTGTTATGTTTCGTTCAGTAGTATAGTAGCTATTAGCGTTTGAAATATTTCATTCAAACGTTACACTTCTATTTTTCGTTTTTACAAAGTGCTATCCAGTCCCAGTATAGTAAACAAAGACGTAGTCCTACGTCAAAAAAAAGGAAGCTGAGCAAAGCGGTCTCAGCAAATACTATAAGTGACAGAGCAAAATAAATTACACTTAAAAAATGTAAGAAAACTGCCAAGGTCTTATAAATAAAAGCCAGATAAATAAATGAGTGATACAAGACGATCATGGCGAAAATCGGTAATTTATAGTAAAATTTCAAGAAGAAATTTTTGCCTCGGATGTAAAGCACTTCCACTCGGTCACGAAAGTCGATAGTTGGAATTTGAATATAAGATCCCATTGGTAGTCTTTACTAAGTGGTGATCCCATTTCCCGGCTCCATGCAGGGCCACGAGTGTTACTAAATGCATAAGACTGTCTTGTTTTCGAAAGGTTTGAATTTTTCCGGTCGCTACAGTTTTCGTACTGCTGTGAAGTCGGCGCGTGGTGCAGAAGTTTAACTACTACGCGGCAATAAATAATAGTGGTGAATAATTGACTGTTTTCAAATGACAAATTAAGTTCTAGTGACCGAGCAGTGTCCACGATAGCAACGTGATGGCTCAGTCGCGGGTGTTCTGTTCACCAGAGTGAATGAGCTGAAGATGGAGATGTCCAAGAGTGCAGGCTGGCACAAAGTTTCATACGCTCTGATGAGCGTTAATTAAAGTACGCAACCGCCAGCGAGACATGGTTCTTAATGTGATGATCAGTCAATGCTTTAGAGGAGCTCTGGAAATCGATGATGTGAGGACACACTACAGTGTCCTACATAATTGAATGATTATATTTAACACTTGTTTTACTGAACATAGCTGTGATAGGCGCCAAAAGAAATTTGGCTGAGTGGTGTTTGAAGTTTTGCATTCTCGGTTTAGTTAGTGAGAGAATATACGAAGTGGAATTGAACATGGGTGGTGGGCAAGTGCTGGGCTTACTAAGTACAACTTTTTTCAATTTTTTTGCTTATATGAGCATGTATAATAGACAATCGGGTGGTCATTGTCAGCACAAATTCAGTGTCCAGTGGTGAGTTCATTAACCAATTACTAGAAAAAGTATTGTAAGAAAAAAATAGAGTTGAGTTTAATTCGGTCGCGTAAATGAAAACATTATTTTAACAGTTTAATAGTAGAGGCTGGTAAAATGGTGAATCAGTACGAAACTCAAGAAGCATAAGAAAAAGCATTATTTGTTTGTTTGCTTTTGTACAAAGTGATACCATGTTGAAGGACATAGTTTAGTAGAATACGGATAACTTACTTGTAATTTACGATAATGAATAGTATAAAATTTCTTTCTAATACTCCTTAACTTAAGATGTTGATGAGTAAGTTACAGGGAGTATAGCGGAGGGCGAATGTATAGTGAATAGCGTTGGTGAAGTAGAATATGAGGAAATCAATAACTTACATAGACTATATGAATTGAGAAACGTACTTGTTATAAATTTGAACATAAAATAAAAAGGACGCTTTGAAATGTTAGTACTGTTGACGCGCTAATGAGGTCCGACATTTTATCTAGCAACCGAGTATATAATTCTTTAGCGTGTGCGCCAAATATCCCGCAAGGTCGGAGGAACGTTAGAAAAGTCAGATACGTCATTCTGTGTGCGATTTTCGTGAACAAAAGATGTGTTTTGTTTTCGGATATGTTGGGAGGATTTTTCGGAGATTCCGCGAAGCAAACTCTTATTTTGATCAAGTTAGCTCGAAGCTGAAATTAGTTTTAATTTAGTATTTAGCAAATTCTTTTTACCTCAACCTTACAATTTGTCTCCTATAATAATACTTTTTCCCCTTCCAAACAAAGTCTTACTTAATTAATATAATGCCTGCGAAGATTTTAGAGTTAAGTTAGAATCAAATTACTTAATACCGAAAACCATTTTACTTTTACTATAATTTTAATTTTACTTCACTTTGCCTTCTTCATCACTGCAATAATTGTGCTAATATATAAAGTTTTTTATTTGTGAGATATTTAGATTAGTGATATGATTTTTATCTGACACTGACATGTCATGCCTTGTCATTTGACTCAAACCCAGGTGTCTGTCCTGGCTCCTTTTTCTGCAACATTCTCCCCCCGGTGTCGCTAGAAGTCTGTTCAGCGTCATCCTCTATACCAACGTCCAATAAAGCGATTTTAACCACAGGACGTCGAACAATACCGGTCATAGTTTGTACATCTGCTTGACGCACCGCGCCATCCTTTCCTGGAAACGTACGCACGACTCTACCACGCAACCATCTGTTTCTCACGTTTTCATCAACTAACAATACTAAATCACCCACTGCTATTGGTCGTACGTTGTCAAACCATTTTGTTCGTCTCGTGATTGTGGGCAAATATTCAGTCACCCAGCGACGCCAGATTTGCTCCAAGACACGTTGGATCTTGTTCCAGCTATGTTTGAGCGCTGCACCCGTAGTTACTGCATCTTTAATCGGCTGCTTTACTCCGCTAGAGCTGAGCATGAGGAAGTCGTTTGGGGTCAAGGATCCGGCGCCAGCGGTTTCAAGTGGCACAAATGTGAGCGGTCGTGAGTTAACCATGTGTTCAGTTTCAGCCAGCAATGTGGTCAAACACTCCTCATCTAACTTGCCTTCGAGTGGTATGGCATACAGTGCAGTTTTGACAGATCGCACCATCCTCTCCCAGCAACCACCCATGTGTGGTGCTGAGGGAGGATTGAATCTCCAACGCGTATGGGTGTCAGTGAAAGTGCTGCTCAAATTTTCATTTATCATCCGCTTTTCGGCTTCTAACTCTCTACTAGCACCGACAAAGTTAGTTCCATTGTCGCTGTATATTTCTTGGGGAGCTCCTCTACGCGCAATGAATCGACGAATAGCCTTTTTGCACGAGTCAGTGGATAGATTAGCAACAAGCTCGAGATGTATGGCTCGCACAGTGAGGCACGTGAAGAGTGCCACCCAACGCTTCACCGAACTTCTTCCTACCTGCACATAGTAGGGCCCAAAATAATCTAAGCCAACAAAGGTAAACGGACGCATGAACGGGGTTACGCGTGCTCGAGGCAGAACTCCCATTTTTGGCGCAACAGGAACGGCAGTAGATACACGACATTGCATACAATTCATTTTTATTTGACGTACAGCACTTCTAATGCGAGGTATATGAAACTTCTGCTTAACTTCATTGATAATTGTCTCGTTGTTCGCATGTCTGAATCTTCGATGGTAATAATCCAATAAGAGATTAGTTATTTGGAATCCTCTGGGCAAAATAATAGGGAACTTGGTGTCATAAGCAAGATACTCTGCTGCTGCCAAACGACCATCCACTCTCAACACACCGAACTCGTCGATTAGCGGTGGCAGTTTGACTAATTGACTAGTTTTATCCAGACGTTTTAGTTTCGTTTTCTCCGCATTCGCATTGTTTTTCAGCACAGCTATATCATCTGGAAATGCTTCCTGTTGAGCCATTTTCCATAGGATTCGTTCTGCTGCTAGCAATTCTTCACTGGTAAGGTCACCTTTCGCAACGGTCATTTTCTTTATTTTGCACTTAAGATTTTCTGTAAACCGGACGATATATGCCACGCTGCGCAGCATTCTCTCCCACTTTGAGAATCTATTGGGATTTATCAATTTTTCAACAACGTGGTGGTTACCAATAAACGCAGGTCTCAACTCATCTTTTGTTTCGTCAGCAGACAGCCTGCAATCTTTCGGCCATTCGCTTTCATTGTCGTACAAAAACTCTGGCCCGTTGAACCACCTGCAATCTTTTGGAAACGACGGACCCTTACCCCACTTTGTTGCCTCGTCTGCAATATTTAATCGGGTGGGAACCCATCTCCATTCGTCCTCTGAGGATAAGCTGAGAATCTCGCTTACTCGAAAGGCTACGAACTGCCGATACCGACGAGTATCCGATTTAATCCAGCTCATGACGGTAGTGGAATCACTCCAGAAATACGTTCGCTTAATTTCTAGAGAATGGTCCTGCTCTATCGTTTTTCGCAAACGCGAACCAATCACCGCTGCCATTAGTTCCAATCTAGGGATGGAAACTGGCTCGAGTGGTGCCACTTTTGTTTTTGCTGATACCAGTACACATCGTGCCACTCCACGGTCAATTATACGAAAGTACGCGGCAGCTGCATACGCTTGCTCGCTCGCGTCCACGAAAATGTGCAGTTCGAGACTTTTGTAACTTTCAGGATTATAACCGGGAAAATAACAACGCTGAATTTGAACAGATTCAAGCTTCCTCAGCATTCCCAGCCACAACTTCCATCGACCAAATATATCGACAGGTATAGGATCATCCCATCCAATTTTAGACCTCCACACTTCCTGGATTAAAATCTTTCCTTGTATAACGAAGGCGGCAACGAGGCCCAGTGGGTCGTACAAACTCATCACTACCTTTAGTAGATCGCGCTTAGTAGGCACAACATAGCCTAGAATAAGCGTTTGGACGTCATCCCGGAATTTAAGAGAATACGAAAACACATCAAGCATAGGTATCCAAACCATCCCCAACAAACGTTCGTAGCCGCTTTCCTTATTCGTCGCAAAGCCTTTCACCGTCGCTGGATTTGTTTCGCCAATCCGTTCAAGTACCACTGGATGATTTGACAACCAGTTGCGTATATGAAAACCTGCTTTCGCGTGAATCATAGCAACGTCCAACGCCCTCGTCACAGCTTCATCGATCGTATCGACGCTATCTAGATAGTCATCGACATAGTGTTTACTTTTAATAGCTGCCGCCGCTTCCGGGAATTCTCCTTCCCATTCCGTAGCATTCAAATTTTTCACGTATTGTGAATGAGTTGGGGAGCAGGTGGCACCAAATATAGCAACATCTGTAACCATTGTCTCTACTGGCGAATCAGTGGAATCCCTCCACAGGAAAAGTTGTGCGCTGCGATCTTCTGTACGAATTCCAACTTGGTGGAACATTTCCTTAATGTCCGCTGAAATGGCCACCTCTCTTTCTCGGTATTGGAACAAAACAGCCATTAAAGGAGTCAGCAAGTCAGGTCCCTTCATCAGCATACTATTGAGCGACACTCCCTCTACCTCAGCAGCAGCATCCCAGATGACCCTGACACGATCTGGTTTCCTCGGATGAATGACGATTCCAAGTGGCAAAAACCATGTCTTCAGTGGGTCGAAACTAGCTAACTCTTCTGCCGTCGCACGGTGAGCATATCCCTTCGACTGAAATTCGGTTATCTGTTGTCGTACATTTTCATATAACACCGGATTTTTCTTCAGCCGTTTCTCAAGGGACGTTAATCGCTTTTCTGCCATCTTCCTACTATTCGGAAAGCGTATTTGATCTTCCCTCCATAAAAGGCCGGTTTCAAATCGCCCACTCGCTGTACGCTTTGTTGTTCGCTGTAAAATTTCACAAGCTCGTTTGTCGTCCGCACTTTCCACCATTGGTCCTGCAGCAACACCGACGTTTTCCAAAGAAAAGAACTGACGTACATAATCGTGCAAATCACAGTCTGCATCTGACTTATATATATGAAACTGTCGGTGCTTAAACTCTGCAATATTTTTCCGGAAGTTACCATAAACCGCCCAACCGATACGCGTTTTAGCAGCGATCGGTTCATGAGGTAGTCCTTCTCGTAGCTTTAACGTTGCTAATAGATGTACATTGCTGAGGCCGATCAAGATGCCCGGCACAGCCGATTTGAAACTCGTTACCGGCAAATTTCTTAGATGGGCAAATTCCTTTGCCATTGCATCGAATTCGATCGTCTGTTCAGGTAAACCAAGGTTGTCCACAGTATACACGTTTGTAGCCTTATGTCGTCTAAGGCTATTAACTCCCGATATCTCCAACTCTACTCGTTGAGTATCCGGAATTTTTTTATCAATACCACCTGTCCACTGTATGCACAGAGATTCCGTGGCTCCATGTACTCCTAGTAAATTTGCGATCGATTTTTCTACTAGGGTAACTGATGATCCGTCATCCAGAAAAGCGTACGTTTCCACTCTACCTTTCTTGCCATAGAGTACTACTGGAAGTACGCGAAACAATGTGGAGGATGTTATTTGACGATGAATTGTTACCGTAGCATGTACGTTAGGGGTATCTGCGCTCGTAACAGCGTCTTGTGGAATTTGATATTTGTCAGAATGTAACAAACGATGGTGTCGCTTTTGGCAGCCGTTTATACTGCATACCTCTCCCTTATATGGCCAACGAGCATGTGCAGTTAGACATCTACGACAAAGTTTCTTTTCTTTTACCACGTGCCAACGATCATCGAGACTAAGCCTTTTAAAAGTAAAACAGTTTCGAACTGAATGCCCGCAATTATTACATGCAGGACATTGCTGCTGTGGGCCTACCCCTTCGTTTGAAACTCCCGACCGTCGAATCGTGCCTGACAGCTCTTGCGGATTTTTTCCCATAAACGATTCCGCTTGCTCTGGTTTTGCGTGGGCGTTGACGTAAGCTTTTTCCTTTGCCCTTCCACGTTCCTCTCCCACCGTCTTTTTTGAACATCCTCCCAATGAAACAACGCTACTGGTAGCAATGGCAACGTTCGCCATGTATTCGCTAAACGTGACCAAATCAACGGTTGCTAATTGTTGCTGATGGAGTGCCCAATTAAACTTGACGTTGTCTGGTAGTTTTGCTACCAATTCTTGTAAAAGACTAGGATTCGAAAGATGGTTTTCTAAGCCAACCGCTTTAAGATGACTGCACAGATTTTGGACTGCTAACCCAAATCTCACGAGTGTATCCATTTTCCCGCTTGTTGGTGCGGGGGTATTGCGAACTTTAGAGATGAGATGTTGAACCATACGCTCCGGTCTCCCGTACAGTGTTTGGAGAGTAGACATCACCTGCGGAACTGTTAACGGACTTAGCAGCAAGCTGCTAACGGCTTCTTTTGCCTCACCTCTTAGACATCGCTGTAAACGGAGCAAATTTTCTGCGTTTGAGTACCCGCACGTTGCTGTCGAATTAGTAAAGCTACTAAAAAACAGAGACCACTCAGTAGGGTCCCCTGTGAACACGGGCAACTCCTTAGCTACCACATGCCGCGCTGCCAATTGTTGTGCTGTTGGACCATTGCACAAATCAACAACGGGAGGACACGTGCCATACGCAGGATAATGCGCTCCCATGCGAGGTGGCGCATTTTGACTAGGTATAAATTTCAAATCAGGGGAGAGTGTATATTGACTTCTTCCTCCAACAGGGGTAACAAGAGAGGGAATGTCGCAAGAAACGGGTGGACTTATCGACATGGCATCGTTACCTAAATATAGCGAGTTCGGACGCCGCACGTGATTATCTATCATAGAACGACTATTGGAACGCATATTCATTTGCTGTGGTGCATCTACTTGTTGAGAAAGTATACTACCCACCGTTTTATCTTTTAGCGAATTCGATGGCAGCTGGTCTGGCACAAATGCACCTTGTGCCGGTCGTTGACCCCGGAGATTTACCACACGTTCAAATTCTTTTTCTACCGTACGAAGACGTTGAAGCTCGTTATCCTGCTCCGCAAGCTGCTGATGTCGTTGTCGCTCTAATTTACTCAGCTGACGTCTAAGCTCTTCTTCCCGTTGACGTTGAAGTTCAGCCTCACTCTCCTTTTGCCGTTTAAGCTGGTTGAGCTGCTCCAGAAGATCATCCTCTCTTTGGCATCTATCAAGCTTTTCTTGGTCATCTTGCAGTTTCGTTTCGTGTTGCTTTCGTAGCATATTCACCTCACTTCGCCATTGTTCAAATGCTGATGGATTTCGATATAGTTTCGGTCCAGTATTCATCAGAGGTTGTCCGGATTGCACTTCATTTAGCATAGATTCAAACGATTGTACATTTACCAGTTGAAGCGGCGCAATCAATTGGTCTGCCGGATTTGTTGCTCGAGCACAATTGGATTTGACGATCACTTTATTGTCTCTATTAATGGATGCTGCATTTCTGTCGAGTGTAACATTAGCCGGGTCTGGAATAGGTAAGCATTTCGCACTAGCTTTATCTGCATATCTATTCTCAGAACTTTTTAATACCGGCGTTGATGTCTGATTCGTGTGAGGTACATCTATCGGGTTTGCGACTGAGGAACAAAGTGATTGTGGGATTTGTTCAGACGTCTGTACAACGACGTCGACGGCGTTAGAAGATATAGCCTGCCCATCAATCCATTTCGCGACTCTATTGATGCTCGCCTGTTTCGATGAATGACTTCGAACGCTCAGAGCTCTTTCACTACTCTCTTGCTGATCCATGAGGGCAAATTTACGTGCTGCGTATTCCTTGTCCCGCTGCAACTTTTCTATTTTGGATTGCTGCAACGCTAATTGTTCGCGGTGCAAATCGTCTTGAAGTTTTTTCTCCTCTTCCAAGCGTTGTAACTGGAGCGCAATACGGGCTTGGCGGGCGGACGATGTAGACGAATGACCAGTAGTCGATCTCGGTCTGTCCGGGATCTGATTCTGTACGGTAGTAACCGGAGAGCAACTTTTGCATCGAAAATCCGTCGTGTTTACAGTTGCCGTACTAACTTTCGCGCAGGAAAAGTGGTACCAATTTAAACAATTAATGCACTGTACCATGTACATTTCTGCATCATTGGCCCGATCACAACCTGGACAATCAAATTCATTACCGCGATCCGTTTCTATTAAGGAAGGCTCGAAGGCGTCTGATGAATATTGTAGGTTATGAGTTGCTTGTTGCTGAGCGGCACGCGTTTGTGAACGAGTCTGCCGGACTAACGATGAACGATGCATTCTGGTTGAAAAATTCTTCGAGTTTTGTTGGGAGGATTTTTCGGAGATTCCGCGAAGCAAACTCTTATTTTGATCAAGTTAGCTCGAAGCTGAAATTAGTTTTAATTTAGTATTTAGCAAATTCTTTTTACCTCAACCTTACAATTTGTCTCCTATAATAATACTTTTTCCCCTTCCAAACAAAGTCTTACTTAATTAATATAATGCCTGCGAAGATTTTAGAGTTAAGTTAGAATCAAATTACTTAATACCGAAAACCATTTTACTTTTACTATAATTTTAATTTTACTTCACTTTGCCTTCTTCATCACTGCAATAATTGTGCTAATATATAAAGTTTTTTATTTGTGAGATATTTAGATTAGTGATATGATTTTTATCTGACACTGACATGTCATGCCTTGTCATTTGACTCAAACCCAGGTGTCTGTCCTGGCTCCTTTTTCTGCAACAGGATACGACACTTAGCCCCAAATTTATCGTGTCACCAAGTTTTGTGACACAAATAACGCAAATAACAGCACCTTCCGTTGATATTGCCCGCTTCTTCGGATTGGCAAGGCAGTGTTTATGTCTTATATGGTTACCAAAAATTTTTGTTTCGCGTTGCTATATGACCTGTTGATGAACATTACTCTAGATAGAATTAACAAAAGGGCGAATGTCGCAAATGTAAACAAAACGAGTGAGAGTTACTTTTTGCTGGACCACCATAGGAAAATCAACCCTCACTCGGTTTGTTTACGCTTGCGACATTCGCCCTTTTGTTAATTCTATCTTCAACTTTTTAGAAGAGTGAGAAAAATGAGTGCTTGTGAAGTAGAGGTGGGCAAAACGGCTCTTTTGTGTGAGCGGCTCCGAACCGTTCATTTGCTGCTGCGAACCGATTCAAATGAGCGGCTCATTGCTCACAGTTCGTTGTTCGGCAGGTTGACAGTTCGGAAAATTACGATTCCCGAACCAAACTTCGTGTCGCCTTCGGGCGCATTTGAGGAACCGTGGTTCTTTTTCAAGAGCCGTTCGTTTGAACGCTCTGTTTTGCGAACCGGTTCATTTGAACGGCCGTTCGCCCATCTCTATTGTGAAGGGACCTCACGTCCCTTGTGGTACCTGAAAAAATCGTTCGCGTGTTGTCTGTATAGTTTGTGCTGCCACTTTTCACATTCAATGTAGAGTTCACGCACGCGCTTGAACAGTCAGCCCAAAATTGAACACAAAATAAGAAGAATAAGAACTGTCAACGAATCAACATTGCCACACCTGTATATACCACATTGGTCGCGAATCAGATCAGCATCAGAGTTTACCTCAGATCGAATCGAAATCAGTCTGAAGTTTGAACTGCAAAGTAAGAGACGTGTGTTCATGTCTTTTGTCTTGTAAAAATTTGTTTTCGCTGTTTGAAAAGAGTTTTTGTAATTTAAGAATGCCGACATATCACAAACCCGAGGCTAAATCTATCCAGGAGTTGAAGGATATTGCGCACAAGTTACGCATTCATTCCATCACTTCAACTCAGGCTTCGAAATCTGGGTAAATATAAATTACCATTCAAGAGAGAAGTACTTCGGTATAGTTTTTATTATAAATACAGTTTTTTCGAGTATTAATATTATACTGATAGCATGCACATTAAGGCAAACTTATTTTACTGACTACTAAAGGTCAAAGAGAGGTCAATCATAGGACAATTACATTCATTGGGTCAAGCTCAAACACAGGGCTAGTGATGTGCGAAAGTTTTTATGAAACATGCGGTCAATCGTGTGTAGTCCGTGTTACAATTTATTAACCTAATACAACCCGGACTCGATTATCCGGGTGCTCATTTTTATTTTCAGCCCGGATAATCGAACCATCATTGTTGGTACAAATTTTTTTTTTGTATGCTAAGTTTTTTGACTTTTAGGTATCAGAAATGTTGTATTTATTATTGATCTATCTTCCCAAAAGTCAGAAAAATCCTTTTTACGAATTTTTCCACTGATGATTTTTTTTGGTACAATATTATTTTTTGTATGTTATATTTTTTAATATTTAGGTATTATAAATGTTTTTTATTATTGATTAATCCCCCCTAAAGTCATAAATTTTTTTTTTGCAATTTTTTTTACTGATGATTACAATGATGATGGTGATTATGATAATGATGTTGGTGATAAAGATTTTTAAGTAAAAAAATTGATTTCATCGCAGGATTTATTTTTGTTTTGTTCGCCGATAAAAGGGATATAAGAAAGGAATTTTATAGCTTTAGGGAGGTGAATCAATGCTTGTCCAGTTGTAATCATCATGTAGCATGAAAACTATAACATTTGGGTTTAAAATAAATCAGCGAAAAAAAAAATATTTTTTTTCACCCGGATAATCGAGTCTAAAAACCCGGATAATCGAGTCCGGCCTGTATTGCACTTATAGAAAAGTGCTGTTCTATAGGTGAACAAAAGCTTCATTCGACAAGTAGTTGGCGCCGCGGTAAAAATGATGATATTTTTATTTCGAGCTGTCAAAACACATAGATAACTAAAATCATAAGAGGCGAATTTGAATTTTTTTAAAAATACGCGCTTTGGAATCAATCAAATGTTATGGTTGGGTTAGAAAATAACATATATACTTACTATAATTTTTATTTGCCTGCATTTTATTTAAAACCATTTATAATTTTATTACATAATAAATACTAAACAATAAGGACATTGATTCAACATGCCTTGTATGAAATATTGTTATAATTTCGCTTAAAATCATTGAAATTACCTTAAACAATATATAGAACACTTTCATGAATATATCTGGATCTAAATTTTTCGGTCCCGAACCTATAAACATAACCACACACACCTAAACTAAATCCGGATCTCAATTTACTTGTCCTAAGTACACATTTCATTTGCAACCCCCAGTGCGCTAGCTGGTAAATAAGATTTCTAACCCGCTGCAGAAAATTCAAGGTTCGCAATATTCATTTTACTGAGATTTAAATGAAAAATGTTATGAGTTGTATATCCGTCCAGCGAAAATTTGTAACTGATCATCATTTTCCTAGTTCGGACAGCCAAATGTAGGAGTCGCATGGGCTTCATTAGTTTTAAGTTTATTCGCCTATTATGAATTTAGATTGCGTAATTTGCCCTTTGCATAGGGCTTTTGCTACACACACATGGAAGACATCTGTTGGGCATACATTGCATATTTTCCTATTCGATGCAGCAAAAACGTGCTGGATAAAATTATCATTTTTTCTAAAATTATTCATCATTTTAAAGCAACTAATAGTCAAAATAACCGACAAATGTTCCCTGAAATATATGCTGACTTTTGGTAACTAGGTTTTCGGTGAATTCGCGTTAAATCGGTGTCCCAAATATACTGATTTTTGAAGCAGTATACGGCATAGGCCAAGTTGAAAGTAACGGAATATAAAATTGGTTTTAGCATAATAAATTGCTTTCTTAGCCGAAAGCAACTACTGGCTATTGATATTTGTTAAGTTTTATCCCGCTAACATAGGTCATAGTTACATTTTTGATCATTGCTACTGCGTCTTAGCTTATTTGTTGAAAATAATTTTTTTATTTAGTAAACAGATATATTACCTTGCCATATGTATGAAGCAATTTGTAATATATGTTTTAAATAAAGAAAATAAATCATTTAAAAAATTTTGTTCTTCCCAGCCCGTGTGTTTTATATGGAGCTGTCACTTTTGCCTGCCCAACAGATCTCCAATACATATGCACTCTGCAAACACCCTATTGAAAGTTGGATTTTGAGCACACTTGTCGACCAACATTTGAAAGGGGCGGATAAGCCAACTGTCAAACAGAACGGGTGAGAGTTATTTTTTGCTGGAGCAGCATAGGAAAATGAACTCTCACTCGTTCTGTTTGACAGTTGGCTTATCCGCCCTTTTCAAATGTTAGTCGACACTTGTTCAGTCACACATTTTGTAGGTGAGAAAAGTTGCCAAAATTTCGTGGTAAAAACCCATGAATCTTGGCTGATTCCTATTTGAATTCTAATGCTTAAGTAGAGTTGTTATCGACGCTACGAATAATATAAAAATAGTTTCTAAATACATAATTCCGCGCATAATTCATAATTTCAACAAATATGCAGCATATATGAAATAAATGAAAAATTAAATACTATTTGCTTTTCCTACAACTGGTACTGGCGCCACTGCTAAATCAAATGTCACCTCAGATGGGAGAGTTGTAATGATGGGAAATGCCGATCAAAATCTTTAACGATTATGGATCAAGTTTTCTTATCGTTAATAATTAATAACGATAATATGACAGTATAAGCAAAAATACGTAAGAAATAGAACAAAAATGTTAAAATAATAACAAGCCAAGAAGAAGATTTCGCTTTAAACCCTCCAATTTTCGATACTCTTCCGTGACGATAAAGTTTGATGGTATTATCGATATAAGATTACTAGCGATATTATCAGTAGCACACTTTTCATCACAGTTTTGAAGGTTGCACTTTATAACTGTGCAGTCCAATTGAGTGCGAAGAGCGCAATATGACTTACTCCGAAATATTGTACCTTGCAGCAATTTTATGAGTCCTACGCAAATACGTTTTTTAATAATAATTATCCTGTGCTTACTAAATACACTGAAACTATGCTTGTCAAGCAAGGAGGGGTGCAGTGGGGAGACAATAACGAAAAACTGATGGTTCAAATTGCTAATTTGCAAACATGTGTGGTAAACGCAGAAAATAACCACGCTAATAATTTTCGCGTGGGACTCTAAATAGGTGTAAACTCCGCAATATTGCTTCAATTTTTTTTTATTTGATTTATGGACCCAAATTTAGTATAGTGTCGCCACTCGCCAGCACTAAATTGGAATTCGGAATAAACGGCAAAGGATTTGTCTTCCGTACCATACATTACACCTAATGTCGGAAGTAGTGCGATGTATAGAGGGCAATTCTACACGCGAAATAGTCATAGAAAAGGTGAAATCTAAAATGAACCTCTCTGATTTGGAGGAAACTTTACCAACATGTTTGATAGGAATAGGAGGGAATGTGTGATCCAAAGCTTCATTCGACAATTAGGTAGTTGGCGCCGCGGTAAAAATAATGAGATTTTTGATTTCAAGCTGTCAAAACACAGAAAACTAAAATCATCAGAAGCGAATTTGATTTTTATATAAATACGCACTTTGGAATCATTCAAATGTTATGATTGGGTTAGAAAATAACATATATACTTACAATAATTTTTATTTGCGTGCATTTTATTTAAAACTATTAAAATTTTATTACAAAATACTAAACAATAAGGACATTGATTCAGCATGCCTTGGTTGAAATATTGTTATAATTTTGCTTAAAACCATTAAAATTACCTTAAATAATTAAGTAGAACACTTTCATGAATATATTAAATTTTTCGGTCCCGCACCTATAAACATAACCATACACACTTAAACTAAATCCGGATCTCAATTTACTTATCCTAAGTACACATTTCATTTGCAACCACCAGTGCGCTAGCTAGTAAATAAGATTTCTAACCCGCTGCAGAAAATTTAATGTTCGCAATATTCATTTTGTTTATTTGTTTATTGTTTATTTGTATAAAAAATATCAACAGGCCTACTGGCCCTACTGATACACTTAAACTAGAATCTACGTGCTAGTGCCAGGAAACGAGTTTTCAGTACCTCGCGGCTGACGTTTAAGTCGAAGCAATGTGTGAATCGATTGAAATGGCGTTGCAGACCGATGATTGTGCTAAATGTGCTATAGTTGGTTCGCCGATGCGGAACACGCAGAAATGGACCGTTGCGTAGAACACGACTTTGGGCGTATATGTTGAGGTTCGCGAGTAGACATGGGCAATCCACTCTCGAGGTCAGCATGTTGGCGACTGCCATTGCTCTGATCACGTCACGACGAGTGGTCAACGGGTCAAGATCGATGAGTCTGCAGCGTTGTTCATAGCAGGGCAGCTGAAAGGGGTTGTTCCAGGGCAATCTTCGAAGTGCAAAACGTATGAATCGGCGCTGCACTGACTCGATTCGGTCAACTCCATTTTGGTAGTACGGACTCCACACAGGAGCACAGTACTCAAGGTTGGACCGGACAAGAGCACAGTAGAGAGCTTTGAGGCAGTAGATGTCGTTGAAGTTCTTGGCGATCCGCATGATAAATCCCAGATTCCTGCAGGCCTTATCGACAATATATGCGATGTGCTGTTTGAAGTCGAGCTTAGAGTCAAGCAGTATTCCCAAGTCCTTAACACAGTTTTCGCGGCGTAGAGGCACGTCTGATAGAATGTAGTCGAAAACGAGAGGGTTCAATTTCCTTGAGAATGTAATTATTTCACATTTGTCGGAATTTAGCAGCATGCGGTTGTCTGTGCACCATTTTGCAAAAATCAACAGCTGCTCTTGCAGGAACGCGGCGTCGGACGGACTATCGACTTTAGCATACAGCTTCAGATCGTCGGCAAAAGAGAGTCGCGGGCATTTAAGCAGGAAGTTGACATCGTTGAAGTAGATGAGGAAAACCAAAGGTCCGAGATGGCTACCTTGTGGAATTCCAGAACTAGCAGTGAAAGGTCTGGAGGTGAACCCGTCGATACTAACTTCTAGGTGGCGATCGGAGAGGTAGGAATTAAACCATCGTAGCAACGAGCCTCCGATTCCGAGTTTGTCCAGTTTGGCGATGGCGATTCGATGGTTCAATTTGTCGAAAGCAGCGGAAAGGTCCGTGTAAATAACGTCCGTCTGCGACCGGTCGTCGAAACTTTTTATCACGTCGGACGTAAGAGTTAGAAGATTGGTTGTCGTGGACCGCTGGGGCATAAAGCCGTGTTGATCGTCTACGACATATTGCTTAAAGAATGCAAATATAGGTGCATACACAACAAGCTCGAACAGTTTTGATATTGAGTTTAGTGCAGAGATGCCGCGATAGTTATTCACATTTCTCCTATTCCCCTTTTTATGAACAGGAAACATGTATGCCGATTTCCATATTGTTGGGAAGACACCTGTACTGATTGATAAACTGAACAGGTGGCTCATCGGAGCAACCAAGGCGTTGATACACTGTTTCAGCAGAACAGACGGAATACCATCCGGTCCAGAAGAACGAGAGGACTTTAGCTTCGCGGCGGCTGATATGACCATCGCGTCGTCGATGGAAAGGTGAGTTAAGCAATTGCTAAGTACGGGGACGCACTGGATGGCTGCGGAAATTTCTTCTCTTGTCAATCTTTCGTCAGTAAATACGCTGGAGAATTTCCGCGCGAATAGTTGGGAAATCTGTTCTGTGTTACTGGCAGTTTCACTACCCAGGAACATTACCGAAGGAAGCCCGTTGTCCTTCCGCTGTTCGTTGACGTGCTTCCAAAAGGATTTGGGATTCCTTTTCAGTCTACGTTCGATGTTGCTCAGGTAATTCCGGAAACAGGAGCGACTCAATCGTTTGTAACGCGTGTTGATCGACGAGTAGTGGTTACGGAGTGGCAACGTTCGATATTTTGAAAATTTCTTGAGAGCGGTCTTTCTCTCGGATTTCAGACGTCGTAACATAGCGTTTACCCAGGGTATCTGCTTCAGAGCGGGCATGGTTCTTTTTGGTACATGTCGATCGATAGCGTAGTTCAGGATGTTGGAGAAAGTCATTGCGGCAGAATTGACATCATCCTTGTCCAAAACTGCATCCCAATTGATGCTAGTCAGGGTTCTTTGGATTTCCCTGAAGTCCGCACGGGCGAAATCATAGTAGACGATCGGTGGTGCACTAGTCACGTCAAGACGTATTTGTTGACGGATAGTAACCAGCAAGGGTGGATGATGTGGAACGTCCTTAACTAGAGGGGAAGGAGCCATCGCTATTTCGGGAGCCTGAACTTGCACACTAGCAAAGCATAAATCGAGAAAGCGACCGTTTTCGTTAGCAATGTTGTTAACTTGTTGCATGGTGGCAGTGCTGTAGCAGTCGAGTAACTCGTTAGTGAGTGGGGATAGAGACGACGAGCTAGAGTCAACGTACATGAAACCATTGCCTCGTCCGCGCCACTTTAACCCAGGCAGGTTGAAATCGCCCATAACTATTATCTCGTCTACTGGAGACGCCATTGAAGCTATTGCAGTAACTGAATTCATATGAGCATTCAAAATAACGGGATCGCGGATGCGATCAGGAGGCAGATACAGTGCACACAAGAACAGCCTCCGGTCTGCAAGCTTTACCGTCACCCACACTTGCTCGACGGGCAGCCAGTCGTCCTTTTCGACGATAGACGCTTTGAACTGGTGATGGACTGCTATCGAGACGCCACCTTCTGTGCTTTTGCGACTATTGTGTATGCTGCGGTCGCAACGGAACACATCATAATTAGGCCCAAATATCTGCCGAGAGCACGTACGATTGTCAAGCCAGGTTTCGGTCAATACGATTATCTCGTACGGACTGTCGGAGCAGGCGAGCAGATAGTCAACAGCACTCGTGTTCATTCCACCCACATTTTGGTAGTAGCAGTGAATATGTTGGGGTTCTGTGCGGTTGTACGGTTCCTGGTTGCGAAGCGAAGGACTGGAAGCAGAGTACGGATCACCAGTGGGGCGGGAATCAATAATTACGAACTTGCCTGGTAGGGGGTTTTGGACGCCCCGTCCGCTTCTCCCGCACGCAGGACCGGGACGGCTGCTGGTCGCTGGCTGGAATGACTCGACTGCGGCAGGGAGGTCGGGGGCGTCCATGGTGCCAACAACAGTGCATCCCGGTGTTCCGGTGTAAGTTGGTTGACTGAAACTGGCAGAAGCATCGAGCCGGCGGAAATCAGTTGGCTGAACCTCGAGGATCGGTAAGCCGGTAGTTGAAGAACTGGAAACGTAAACTGCATCAGCAGAGAAATAGCGGTTCAGCGTGATATACTTGCCGAGGGTGGGTGTCTGGAAGCCCTGGCTCCCGCACCCGCACACAGGACCGGAACGACTGATGTACGCTGGCGGGAATGTCTCGACTGCGGCGGGGGGGTTGGGGGCTTCCATGATGCTGTACTCGATGCATTCCGGTATCGCCTGAATTTCAGCAACTAGGCGTCTGAAGTCGACGGCTCTAAAGGGGCTGGAGAGTCCAGCGCCATCGGAGTCACGGATAAGGTGTCGACAGCAGAGTTACCGGGTGGTTTAACGGCTGGAGTTGCAGGCGGAGCGGTGGGAATAGGGGGAAGCCATACCGCTGGATTCGAACGAGCGTCACGGTAGAGATGACATTTCCGAGAGACGAAACCACACTTTTGAAGCGCGCAAACTTCATTAGTTTTACGCACTCGTCACACATCCAGAATAAGTTGGGATTTTCGTGGAGAATCTTCGAGAACGGACCGTTGAAACCAGCGCACCGAACATGGCAGGCTTGGTCGCAAAAACCCATACATGTAATATGATCATCTGCTTTTTTCAGTGTTTTAGCACAGCGGTCACAAGCGGAACAGTTGGTCATATTGACTCGAAAAATATCGATTCTTGTTAGAGTGTACGGTATGCGACCGCCGATATGGATGCCCTTAGGATCACTCTGACAGCAGGTACACGCAGTGTGCAGATTTATTTCCGTGTAGCACTGGCACTGGCTTCGTACAAGATGTAAACAAAACAGTCGAACAAGATCACCTAAAAGCTCGTAGAGTCACTTCGATTGTGTTCGATTGTTAAAATTACTATTGAAAAACGCCACAGGCAATCTTCGTTAGCACTCTTCACAAAGAAAAAACAATAAAACAAACGATACACAAGTAAAATAATATCGAAAACTTAGCGGGTGGTAAAAACACAGCTATCAACGTTCAATACACTGAACCGAAAACTGAGATTGAAATAAAAAATGTTTTGATTTGTATATCCGTCCAGCGAAAAATTGTAACTGATCATCATTTTTCTAGTTCGGACAACCAAATGTAAGAGTCGCATGGGCTCCATTAGTTTTGCGTTTATTCGCCTATATGCACCTTCAACAGGTTTTGGTACCATTTTGATTTAAGACTCATTTTTAAAAAGGGCGTATTTATTTTCATGTGTATTATGTTTGAAAGGTCGTATTGTCCATTGCAAGGTAAATTGTACCATCCAAAGTGCGATATCGCTCATAAAAGTGCTATTTTGCATTAAATCGTTTCGTTTCGGTATCTTCGGCACACTTATTGCTTGGAAGTAGGGATGGGAAAACTATCATTAACTACTGATAGTTATCAGTAAGCAATAATATCACTAAGTATCAGTAAGGTTTCACTAGAGTGACTATATACAGAGTGGCGACAATGTCAAAATTGGAATGATAATTATCTGTCAGTGTCATTCCAATCGAGCAGACGACCTATCCAACGCGTATGCAGGGAAGAGAAAGAAAAACCTTGGAAAAACCGCATTGCATACATTTGGGATGACTTGTCGCCACTCTGTATATAGTCACTCTAGGTTTCACTATTATTGATATTTACTGATATAGTTACACGTTGTCCCGTTAGAAAAATTAATTGGATTAAACTTATTAGTCGGTAGTTGCGTACGACAAACGTGGATGACACAATATATTGTAGTCATCGTCAGTAGCCTAAACCCGGGGTAGCTCGCGCTGATTCAAGCAGTCACCATTTAACTCGAACTTTGGCCACTCGTCGCCAATTTTCCAGTCGTCTCAAAAGTCACAAATCACTTTCGACGTGATCGTGCCATCTTGCACATTGAGCCCCTGTTCCTGATGCCAGTAAGGTTGTTGAAGACAACTGTTTCCGTCGCACTATCGTCCGACATTCTCACGACGCATCTGGCCCACCGTAGCCTACTGACTTTCGCCAAATATACGATGGGATTCTCTCCAAACAATGCCTGTAGCTCGTGATTAATACGTCTCCACCACTCTTCGCTTTCAGTTTGAACTCCGCCAAGTATCCGCAGTACCCTTTCGTTCGGATACGGCAAGGGCGCGTGTATCCTCTGTGAGCGACCTTACGAGTCCATAAAGAACTATTGACCTAATAAAAGATTTGTGCATTATCAGCTTCGTACGGTAGCATATGCTTCTTGATCGTAGCGTATAGCGAAGGACAAAGTAAGCTCGATTTCCCGCTTGATTGCGCCGCTGGGTTGCCTTACTAATGTTGTCCACGGTCACCAGCAATCCAAAATAAACGAGTTTATCTACCAATTCTAGTTCGTCGCCGTCGAGGGTTACCATCCGTGAGAGGCACGCGTTTGGTTCCTTAGAGCCTCTTCCTTTCATGTATGTGATCTTTGACGTATTTATTATTAATCTGATCTTCCTAGACTACTGCCTTCAACCTGGCGTAGGTTGCCTCCACCATCGCAAGGTTCATAGCTATGATATCAGTCATCTTGTCACCTTGTCTCAACCCTCGCCGTGTCTCGACGGGTGTGTCCCTGAGATGTGCACGAAACACACCACTCGATCCAATAGCTCTGATCAGTAGCGTCAGTTTATCTTGGAAACCGTGTTCATCCAGTAAGTGCAATTGCTGGTCTTGATCGACTGATTCATGTCATGCGTAGGTATGATGTGCTCCCAACATATTTGCTGGGTGGTAAAAATCTGGTTCGTAGTTGTGCGAGCCTCCATAAAACTAGCTTGGTAAATTACAAAGTAAACTTACAATGAAGAACGCAGTTATAATACCGTGAACCCCCGTTCGTTTGACCGTTTTTAATCTGAACACTTTTTAATTTGAACGCCGTTGGTTTGCACGACGTGCAAATTAAAAATGGTTCAAATGTCATTCTCAATATGACATCATTCGCTTATGCAGACAATGCACATAAACACAATTTGTTTGTACTGGTCTAGCGTGTTTAATCTGTTTCACATTGCATTTTCCCAACTATTATGGTAGAAATCCGATCGGAGAATGAAATATTCGCTGCTTGCAACTGCCAACTGAATCAAACCACCAAAACAATAACAAAGAGCAGGGCGACCAGTTTACACAGGTTACAGCATATTTAGGGTTACCAGTTGTTCAAATTAAAAACTAACCCCGTTCGTTTGCATGAGGGATCGTTCAAACGAACGGGGGTCCACTGTATTACAATTTTCCATTTTTTACTTCAATGCCCTGATGAGTAAAATTACTGATATTTACTGATAGTTATCAGTAACGTACTGAAATTACTGATAGTTATCAGTAGCGATTTTTAATGATAGTTCCCATCCCTACTTGGAAGATAACGAAAAAGTGCGCCGAAGATACCGAAACGATTTAATGTAAAATAGCTCTTTTATGAGCGATATCGCACTTTGGATGGTACAATTTTCCTTGCAATTGACAATATTTCGAAAACTATCGTTACACCTGTAATTAAACAAAAAGAAAACTTATCCAATTTAATTCTACTATGTATATTTTATTCACGACAGATACGTATTTTACCTACGACTCGCAGGCTTCATCAGTGTCTGTTTTCGAACCATAAATTAGACAGAGAAATTTTACAGTTTTTATAGGAGATTAAGATTACACATGATAGGTATACAAAATTAGTGTAGGTAAACGGATGGAATGTGTTAATTGATGTACTGCCGTGAATCGCATAACAGTCCCATTGATATAGGAAACTCCATAGAAAAAGGGACTGTTATGCGACTCACGACAGCGAGAAAAATAAATTGTAAATGCCAAAGAATTCTGTATAATTTCTACAAAATATATTGTAAACTGAAGGCCAACTTAGATATTTTTTTGATTTTAACTGTTTGACCTTTTAGTTCAACAATAAGGTTTGTTATTTCGAATAATAGCTAGTTTCTATCAAAGAAAAAAATTGTAGAGTCAAAAATAAGTGCTTTCGGGTTTATAAACGATCTAGTAGAAGCAAAAGGAGTATGAATTCAGTTTAAACAATATTTTTTTATTCAAAAATCAACAGATTATTGTTGTTTCAAACTATCATCATTTTTCTGCGTGTACAAAGTTGGTGTAGGTAGACTAATTCTATTCTATCCTATTCTATTCTATTCTATTATACATATTGTATTCTGTTGTTTTTTGTGTGAGTCTGAACTCTAAAAAAATTAACGAAAACCTGACAAAAGGGTAATGGAATTATTCGAATAATGTGAATCCGAGATCTGAGAATAGAAGAGAGAGCGAAGTTTTTCGTCTGAGTTTCCAGGGTCTTTGTTTAGTAAAGTGGAGGAGCATCTCTTGTAAATCTCTAAACTTTCCGTTACATCCACCTTCCACGCAGAGCAGTTGTTAATTACTTTTGCGTTGTCAATGGTGAGCGGATGGTTGTCGTTGAAGATATGCTCAGCGACTTTTGATCTAAAATTATGTGTCAGACATTTCTCGGCATCTCGCCAAGTGTTCTTTAGTTCGTGTTTCCAGATTTCTTCTAGTCTGGCCGATGAAAATCTTCTCGCAATGTGGGCAACTGATTTCATAAATCCTTGATTTTCTGTGTTCTTCGATCGGGTCTTTAGTTGATCCCAACTTATTTTTGAGCTGGTTATTTCGGCTTGTGTAGACAACTGTGTTACCTGCGAATATGCATTGTGTTCGGGGGATCGTGTCAGTTCGAAAGGTTTCGAAAAATATTGCCCTCGTAGAAAATATCGTCAATTTTGATCACTAAAAATAACGTTATATTTCAAGTGCCAGTTGCACGCAATATTTTTATTGTGAAACTGAAGTGTTATTTGTGCAACACCCTCCCATGGATAGGTGGTTTGACGAGCACTTCGGCTTTCGTCTAATATTTCATTTCCGCATGTAGAATGTAATATAGTTTAAGTTAGATACACTCAAGTCGCTTTTTACGCGAAGGATACGTCCCGCGTAAATCAAAACCGTACTTTCAGGACGACGACACTGTGCCGGCCCTTACGACTTGCAGGTACTGCACGTGACGTTGTTCGTCTGTCAGCGTGTGTTAGCCGCGTTTCTCGGCGCGGGTTTTCGAGGGAAGGCCCCGTTCCTATGTAATAGACTAATATAGAATAGATGTAACACACGCTGACAGACGAACAACGTCACGTGCAGTACCTTGCAAGTCGTAAGGGCCGGCACAGTGTCGTCGTCCTGAAAGTAAATAGTAGTTAGATTAAAACTTCTCGCTCGGTAGTAATCTGCAATTGATGCAGGAAGTGGCACAATATGTGTCGATAACCCAACCAACACGCGTCGCTATTCTTGAGAAGTGGATTTTGCGGTCTTCTTTTGTTCAGCGCCTCTATGGTTCAAAGGTACAAGTACCAGCGAACCACATGCCCTGGCGGGTGTTGTGGGTTCGAATCCGGTTGTAATCTCAGATTACAGCTTGGTTCGGTTCATGCACCTACCAGCATTGGACAAAAGGTAGGAGTCAAAATGACTACTTGTCAAGCATAGCTACCAATATCCCCCCCCTTCCTTTCCGCTCTTCCCCTCCTTCACCAAAAAAAAAATTTTCATTTCTTTCCCCTACCGTCCCTTCATCAATTGTAGAACCATCGTTTCAAAAAAAATATTAATATATATGTATGACCGCATTTCAAGGTCAAGACTAAAAACTTGAGATTAGTCTATTACATAGGAACGGGGCCTTCCCTCGAAAACCCGCGCCGAGAAACGCGGCTAACACACGCTGACAGACGAACAACGTCACGTGCAGTACCTTGCAAGTCGTAAGGGCCGGCACAGTGTCGTCGTCCTGAAAGTAAATAGTAGTTAGATTAAAACTTCTCGCTCGGTGGTAATCTGCAATTGATGCAGGAAGCGGCACAATATGTGTCGATAACCCAACCAACACGCGTCGCTATTCTTGAGAAGTGGATTTTGCGGTCTCCTTTTGTCCAGCACCTCTATGGTTCAAAGGTACAAGTACCAGCGAACCACATGCCCTGGCGGGTGTTGTGGGTTCGAATCCGGTTGTAATCTCAGATTACAGCTTGGTTCGACTCATGCACCTACCAGCATTGGACAAAAGGTAGGAGTCAAAATGACTACTTGTCAAGCATAGCTACCAATATCCCCCCCCCTTCCTTTCCGCTCTTCCCCTCCTTCACCAAAAAAAAATTTTCATTTCTTTCCCCTACCGTCCCTTTATCAATTGTAGAACCATCGTTTCAAAAAAAATATTAAGGGGAAACCGAAAATGGCTCAAAGATGGCAGGATAAATGGCTACCGTTTGATGCATGTATTGTTTTGTGCCTTAAAAATGCATCTGTATTGGCAGAGCACGCTTTCGCCACGTAATCAGTGTTTCCAGTGCTGTTATAATTTCCTAAAACTTATCATTTCATTTATCGATCCGCTATATATCAACAAACGCTCAGCAAAACATAATTGCTAATGGAAAATAAATTTAACTGATCATATAGATCATTAAGTGTTCATAAAACGTATAATCTGGAATTAGTTAATAGATATTTGGTTGCGCACATCTTTCGTTGCACTAGCGATTTCTGAAAAAAACAGCACCACGGTCTCAAAGTTTCGCCACATCAATGAGCTTTAAAAGAGCTTTGAGCTTTTGCCACATAGATAAGCTTAGAGTAAAGTAAACACACGAAACTGGCCTTCAATGCAAACGGATTAATTAACTATCCTATTGATCGTGTGCATAACTCAGTTGCTGCTGGAAATCTTAAATGAATCGGAATGTCTGGATAAAGAAAACAAACCATATTTCGGGATGTTCGTAATCGGTGTGGTTGGCTGCGGATCAGTTGTGGTTACATTTGCAAGCTCTACTATTTGACATATATTACTAATACTGATGCAACATTCAAATAAACGTTTAGGTTTTCAACGAACACATGAGATGTACAGTACAGTGTTTGTCGCTCTAATACAATAACGTGAGCCACTTTCGGTGTCTCAATATATATGTATGACCGCATTTCAAGGTCAAGACTAAAAACTTGAGATTAGTCTATTACATAGGAACGGGGCCTTCCCTCGAAAACCCGCGCCGAGAAACGCGGCTAACACACGCTGACAGACGAACAACGTCACGTGCAGTACCTTGCAAGTCGTAAGGGCCGGCACAGTGTCGTCGTCCTGAAAGTAAATAGTAGTTAGATTAAAACTTCTCGCTCGGTGGTAATCTGCAATTGATGCAGGAAGCGGCACAATATGTGTCGATAACCCAACCAACACGCGTCGCTATTCTTGAGAAGTGGATTTTGCGGTCTCCTTTTGTCCAGCGCCTCTATGGTTCAAAGGTACAAGTACCAGCGAACCACATGCCCTGGCGGGTGTTGTGGGTTCGAATCCGGTTGTAATCTCAGATTACAGCTTGGTTCGACTCATGCACCTACCAGCATTGGACAAAAGGTAGGAGTCAAAATGACTACTTGTCAAGCTTAGCTACCACCCAGTAAACCATTTGGTTTGTATATCTCGATTGCAACTGAGATATACGAAATCATATCTGAACGAAAAAGTTATATTTCACGCCATATAAGAACATATATGTACCAAAGTGGAGGCGATATACGTGCGAAAGCTTTGACAATTATTTGTAATTCTTTTTTGCGTAGTTTTTATAACACGCAACTAAATACTCCTGAATATATGATTAAGATATAATCAAATATTGCAATCGTCTATACTGCTTTATAATTCACAGTCATGAATTGTATATGAAGGCTCGCACGACTGCAAAACAACTTATTGTTCACTTCGATTTGACATACTCTAATTATTATACAATTCCAATGTGAAATTGACATGAAAACGATTTATTATGAACTTTCTATTACGATTTTGTGTTATCTGGGCAATACCCCCCCTCCTTCCTTTTCGCTCTTCCCCTCCTTCACAAAAAAAAAATTTTCATTTCTTTCCCCTACCGTCCCTTCATCAATTGTAGAACCATCGTTTCAAAAAAAATATTAATATATATGTATGACCGCATTTCAAGGTCAAGACTAAAAACTTGAGATTAGTCTATTACATAGGAACGGGGCCTTCCCTCGAAAACCCGCGCCGAGAAACGCGGCTAACACACGCTGATAGACGAACAACGTCACGTGCAGTACCTTGCAAGTCGTAAGGGCCGGCACAGTGTCGTCGTCCTGAAAGTAAATAGTAGTTAGATTAAAACTTCTCGCTCGATGGTAATCTGCAATTGATGCAGGAAGCGGCACAATATGTGTCGATAACCCAACCAACACGCGTCGCTATTCTTGAGAAGTGGATTTTGCGGTCTCCTTTTGTCCAGCGCCTCTATGGTTCAAAGGTACAAGTACCAGCGAACCACATGCCCTGGCGGGTGTTGTGGGTTCGAATCCGGTTGTAATCTCAGATTACAGCTTGGTTCGACTCATGCACCTACCAGCATTGGACAAAAGGTAGGAGTCAAAATGACTACTTGTCAAGCATAGCTACCAATATCCCCCTCCTTCCTTTCCGCTCTTTACCACCCTCACCAAAAAAAAATTTCATTTCTTTCCCCTACCGTCCCTTCATCAATTGTAGAACCATCGTTTCAAAAAAAATATTGATTTTCTTGCTGATAAATATCAGCTACCTAAGGAGCGAGTTGATATTCAATTTTATGAGTATCAACTGATAATTTTAAGCACTGGTCGGGAGGCTTACATAACCAACACAGGACTATCTGTGAATTGCTCCAAAGCACCACGGAATCGAATTTGATATCAAGAGCATCCATTTGCATCACTGTAAGCCTTGAAAGAAGCTGAGCTGCTAAGAGTTCCGCTCGCGGCGTGGTTATCTCTTTCTGTTTACCCTTTTTTCTTGGAAGAATCTTGGACTTACTACAGATCAATTTCATGACAGCAGATCCATCATCTTTCACTAATCTGGTGTATAGACAGGCGCCGTATGCCAAATCTGACGCGTCTGCAAATCCGTGGAGCGTTATAATGCATGTTTCGTTAGACAAAATCCATCTCGGTATCGTTAATTCATTTAAGGAGCGTAACTGTTTTCGAAAATCTATCCAGAGATTCGTCATTTCAGTGGGGACAGGTTTATCCCAATCTAGATTGAGACCCCACAATTCGCGCATAATTAACCCAACCCACAAAACCCAACGGATCAAAAATCTTCGCGATTTGACTGTGTATCAACCGCTTCGTGAATGCATCATGTTCTCCAAATACAACCTCTGGAACAACAAACGTGAAACAATCATCTTGTGGACGCCAGGCTACACCTAAAGTTTTGATTACTGTGTTTATGGTGGGATCCTGGATGTCTATACTACATTCTCGCATTACTTTCGGTACATCTTCCAGTAACTTTTCTGAATTTGAACAGAATTTGTGGATACTGAAGCAACCTTTCTCTAGTAATCCGATAATCTGATTTCTGAGATCTATTGCTTCTTCCATTGTGTTTGCTCCAGTCAGTACGTCATCGATAGAAAAACACTTCTTGACTGCAGAGGCCGCAAGAGGAGACTGCTGCTCCTCATCGTTCGCCAACTGGAGTAGCGCCATCGTAGCCAAGAACGGTGACGATGCCAACCCATATGTTACCGTTTGTAAATCATACGTCCGAAGCGGCTGATTGCTATCATACCTGTTGACAATCCTCTGGTATCGTGTATCATCTGGATGTATCCGAACATGACGATACATCTTAGGAATGTTGTCCGCTGTGAAGACGTACTTGAACACCCTGAAGTTCGACACTATGCTCATCAAATCATTCTGTACTGTAGGCCCGATCATCTGAGTTTGGTTAATGGAAATACCAGTGTTCGAGTCAGCAGATCCATCGAACACTACTCGAAGTTTTGTTGTAGTACTGCTAGGCTTCAAGACATAATGATGTGGAAGATAAAATACCGAATTTGGATCTTCATTAGTCGTGTCATTGTTCAATTTAAGATGCCCAAGATTCTCATATTCTCGTAGAAATGCCATGTATTGCTCTTTCAGCTCTGGGACTCTATTTAACCTCTTCTCGAGTGACAAAAAACGTCTTGTGGCCATCGTTCGTGAGTCACCTAGTTGGGATTTCAAGTCGTTAAACGGAAGACGAACAACAAATCGCCCCTCTGTAGTCCGCTCATGAGTTTCACGAAAATAATTTAAACAAGCTTCTTCAGTCGACTCAATTCGCTGTTCAGAATCACTCAATGTCTCAATTTCCCAAAATCGCCTGACAAGTTTATCAATATCTTCTTCAGCTCGTATGCAAAACGAACTGGGGGTCTTTTGCCTTCTTTACCAGGTACTGAACCGCTGAGAACCCATCCAAATTGGGTATCTTGAAGCACTGCTGAACAGTTCGGCAACTGTAGACGTCCTGATTTCATCAACTCGTAGAATATTTCAGCACCTAATAACATATCTATCCTATCTGGAGTCCCAAAATACGGATCAGCCAACTGCACGTCACTAGGAATCGTTAGCGATTTGGAATCAATTTTGGTAACTGGGAGCTCTCCTGTTATTTTCGGTACCACAAGCAATTCTAGGCAAGTAGTGTAATCAGTTATTCTGGATTTCAATTTTGTGTGTATCTTAAATCGAACCTTCGTTTGCGTTTCGTTCAACCCACCAATCGAATAGTTAGCAGGTTGTCTTTTCAATCCCAATAACGTAGCAAAGTGTTCCGAAACGAAGCTGGCGTGCGAACCGGAATCGAGCAGCACTCTGGGCAGCACTGGGAACGGTTCGCTCGCTTTCCCATAGACTAGAACCACAGCTGTTGAGAGTAATATTTGTTTACCCGTCTTGGGCCGAGTACAAAAATTAGATTGCCGTTCTTCTTTACTGGTTTCAGGACTTGCAGTACTTGGTTCAGTCGATGCACCACGGTCTTGGTTCTGCTAATCGTTTTTTGAATCCGTCGATTCTATGGATAAAGAGTCATTTCTTTTTATGGAAGGCTCATTCGGGTGCAGGAAGGTATGATGCCTTTTCTTGCACTTCTTGCATGAGTGTTCTGATGAACATTCTACTGTTCGGTGCCCCCTTTGAAGGCAGTTAAAGCACGCTCCGATACGGCGGAGGGTACCGTACCGATCCGAGAGACTTGCTTTCTTAAAAATGTCACATTTCCATAATTCATGGCTATTCGAACACTGAGGACATTTTTCGGCTGTGGCAACCAGACTACTACTCTTGGTTCTCGTTTCAATGCTCGGTTTTGATAGTCTTAATGGTGCGTTGGATTTAGCGATGCGCCTCTCCGAAAGGCGGATCTTTTCCAACACTCGACATCTGTCTTTCAGAAATTCCATAGTTGTTTTTAAGATTTTTAAGAGCAGATTTTTAAGAGCATCAACGTTTCTCGAACAGACGTCTATGAACTTTCGCAAATCAGTTGCATTCTCACTCATCATCTTTGGAAGATCGAACAGATTATCAATATGCTTATCAATGATTAACCGTTTGTCCTCGAATCGTTCAGTTAATGTCGCCCACGCCGCGGCATAATCATTGTTATTAATTATCTCTTGATCAATTATTCCTGCTGCCTTGCCTACCAGGGAATTGCGAAGGTGGTACAGTTTAATCGCTGGAGATTCAGACTGATAGCGGTTCATAATAGTTTCGAACATCGATTTGAAAGCGAACCAGTTCTCATATGTGCCATCAAAGGAAGGCAAGGGCACCCTGAGCGGAGGTAAATGCATCGATACAGCATCAGCTATTGGAAACGGCGACACTGGATTTAGCGCTGTTACTACCGGAACATTTTCACTTTTGACGATATCATCCAGCAATTTAGTAATAAAAACGTATAACTCACCATGTTGCTGCTCAAATTGGACATACATCACCTCCGATACTTCGCGAGCATCATCGCTTACGTCCAGACTGTAGAGACGCTGCTGATATGCGTTGTATCCAGTTAACGCTTTCCTATTATTAGATAATGATTTCAATTTCGTTTGAATAAAACCAGTTCCTGTCTTTGAACTGCATAGACTGCCTTTATTTCAGCTCCAACAGGTTAGTTTTATCTAATGAACTTATTTCCTAGTGTTAGTAAGTTTACAGGGTATTGTTGGAGGTGTGGCTTAATCTATTCAACCATGATGCAAAGTCTAAGTTGCGTCAATATGATTGGTCGAGAATGTCGTGTTAAGTCGGGTACGTGAGATAGAACGTAAGTTAGAATGAGTGAGTTTGAATGAGTGTAAAGAGAGAGAATTGAATGAGTGTCGAGAGAGAGAATTTGTGATAGCGCGTCGGTGGTGAATATATCGTGAGTTCTCTTGGGTGCATGACGTGTGTAAAGTAGTTCAAGATCGCACGATGCACTTGAGCTTGTTGTTTGTATAGAGGAAAAATATCGTGTCTGTTTCGTGTATTTTGAAGAGGTGTGATTGTACATGGGTTTGAGGCTGAGCTTTGTCTTGTAGGTTGTTTATGAGATTTGTACTTGATGTTTTCTAAGGAATCTTGTTTTAACGGTGTTTTGGTTCTGGTTTCGTTGTAAGGTGTCGGGTTATTCTGTGAATCTGATATGGGTTTCTTGTAAGGATTTAGAGTGGGTTTGGTATGAATTATGTTCGTGGGAATTGTGGTTCGTAACATCTGTGGAATGTTGGTCGGTCATGTTTTTGGGAAAAGTCTGGTCTTTGTCATGTGTCATTGTAAATTCTAAAACATCGCTTAATGCGTAACGCCTCTTCAATCGTTTTCAGCTGCAATTGCAAAAAATGCCTACTTCTCAAATTTAGATTCGGTTCTTCGGCATTCACTTCGAGGACTTTATGCACCCTGTTCAATTTTCTTCTTATTGCATCCAATTGGATTTTGATCACTTTTAGTTCTTCATTCATTTTCTTCATTTCTTCTTTTTTCTTTTGTTTTTTCTTTTGCGCACTCACTGGTTCTTCGTTCTAATTTTCACCGTTTTTGGACAGCGCTTCTGCTTGTAATTGGCTTCGCGTATTTTTCGGAGAGTGAATCATTTTCACACTTTTTTTTATTCACAAACGATGCTTCGTTCAATTTACTAAGCGCATTTACGTCACTTATCACTTATAGCATGATTGTCGCACTAAATTCAGCGGTATATTTTCACGTATGCGAGCACAAGCACTATCCAAGTAACCAATCTTTTTTCCAATAAGAATTAGCGCCCACCGTATCATCCATCGAATCTTTCGACTAGCATACGACCGACGCAACACCGTTCACCATGTGATGGGGGCCACAATTTGGCTCTGAAAGCACCGAACCGAACGACGGCACTTTTCGTTTCACCAAAAAAGGAACAAGCGCACAAAGGCTTGCTGCTTCCAGCACTCAATCGAAACACGAACCGTTTCAAATGGCGTCACTTTCTAGAAGCGGTTCTGCCTTTTACATTGGGCGATTTTCCCGGAAACGTCCGGTACACTCACGAAATCTAACTATCTTGGCACGAAAGTTGGTCAACTTCCCGATAATCACTAAAATCCGGCTCGAAGGACCAGAATGTTCTTGCACAACACGGGAAAGAATTGTGGACTGTATATTCGAACAAACCTACGCGAAAGAAAAACAATCGTCTGTTCTTTTCAACGGTACAAAATCAACTGTTTTATTTCTCTTTCTTACATCGTGGAATTCTCTCTCTTATAAATCGACAGTGTTGCGAAATATTTTGTTACGTTCAACAATTACTAATATTACTATCGTTGTTGTTACTGTCACCTCTATAGTATTGTTTTGGATGTAATCAATTATAATTATTATTATTTTCTTATTTCCCTCCTTTATTAGAATGATTTGCATGTCTTGTGACTAACCGCGTTAACGGTATTCAACTCACAATATAAAATAATCATTAATGACGCTGTTTGTCTCCCAAGGACCCTTCTAATGCTGATGAGCCTCTGTCGGAGAGTCCATCAAGTCGGACGGTGGCAACTCACCGGCGGCCTGCTCCTCTCCATTCTTGCTGCTGTCGTCGCGGTCGGACTTAGTGGATCTCTCGAAAAGCTTTATAGCTTCGATATATATTTTGTTCTGTCCATTGCCCAATCCTGGCAGACTTCAACTGGAATTCCATTCCTAACTAAATCTTTATAGAGCATAGCTCTTCAAGTAAAAACAGGTATTCGATTCTCTGGCTGATTCAAGCGATAGCGAAGGGTTGTCCTCAATATACTATCGTTCCCACTTCCTAAGATAATGTCATAGTACATAATATATGGCCATGGTATGAGGATTTTTTCGATTCAATACCATCCTCACAGAATTATCAACTTCGTTAACATTTTATTAAGTCTTGCTTCAGTAACAGCTTGCACTTATGACTTAACACGGCATATATACATATCTCCAAGTGAAGTTCTACATGATCCACCTCATCCTTTCTTAGTTACAGAATTGCTTCAGTTTGACGACTGTCATATCGTCATATCGACAAACCAGTTGGCTACCGCCACAAATAGGCAATTACTGCCACCGGGCACTTTTTCGAAAGTTCAAGTAGTTTTTCGATAGTTCTAAGCGATAATATTGCTCTTGAATAATATTCCGCACAAAATATTCGGAAATTAGCGCCAACAGCTACAATACTGCAATGATGGCAGATAAAGAAGGGACGGAGAGGAGAGTTTTTCGATAGTTCTGAGCGATAATATTGCTCTTGAATAATATTCCGCACAAAATATTCGAAAATTTACGCCAACAGCTACAATACTGCAAAGATGGTAGATAAAGAAGCGGCTGTGGCTTTTAATGAGCATAGGTTGTTGAACAGTGCTGGGTCAATCGTGATGACATGGGTAGTTAGGAGATGAGTAGCGTCCATCCTAGCGAGTAGTTAGTCGGTGGTAGCATAGGTGAAGGACAGACATAGAATTCTCGTGATATTATTGCTCTTTGCATTGAAAGTTGGATTTTGAACACACTTGTCCAGTCACACATTTTGTAGGTGAGAAAAGTTGCCAAAATTTCGTGGGAAAAAACCATGGATCTTGGTTGATTTCTATTTAAATTCTAATGCTTACGTAGAGTTGTTATCGACGCAAAGAATAATATAAAAATAGTTTCTAAATACATAATTCCACGCATAATTCATAACTTGAATAAATATGCAGCATATATGAAATAAATGAAAAATTAAATACTATTTGCTTTCCCTACAACTGGTACTGGCGCCACTGCTAAATCAAATGTCAGCTCAGATGGGAGAGTTGTAATGATGGGAAATGTCGGTCAAAATCTATAACGATTATTGATAAAGTTTTGTTATCGTTAATAATTAATAACGATAATATGGCAATATAAGCAAAAATACGTAAGAAATAGAACAAAAATGGTAAAATAATAACAAACCAAGAAGAAGATTTCACTTTAAACCCTCCAATTTTCGATATTCTTCCATGACGATAAAGTTTGATGGTATTATCGATATAAGATTACTAGCGATATTATCAGTAGCACACTTTTCATCACAGTTTTGAAGGTTGCACTTAATAACTGTGCAGTCCAATTGAGTGTGAAGAGCGCAATACTAACTCGAAAATTGCAATCAACATGTTGACTAAAAATTTCTTCTCTTCTTTTCTTTTCTTTTCTTTCTCTGCCTGATCTCTATCGCTTCTTCTCACGGCAACAATGTTGTCGTGAGGGGAGGCAAGAGATCAGCCACAGACGACTGCACTGGTGACAACGATGGAGAGGACGGCGTGGAGCCGACTTTGGGCTTAAGTAAGATCGAAGACGAACAAGACGAGGAAACAAACAAAGGAAGGAGAAAATAAGATAAGTACAAGCCATCTTATTCTATATTCACCAAGTACACAATTATAACGAGCCAAGTTCTGTCACTCTTCTTCCTCCTCATTAATCCATAATCACCAACGCATTATGGCGCTAGTGTTATCCGCAAGGATTCTTTTATCATTATCACAACCACCTTATCTCAGCCCTGGACAGACTTGGCTCTAACTGCCCCACCTCGTGCTGCAAACAGAAACAGAACAGAAGTGTTGTGAGTGATTTTTTGTATGCGTCTCTTTTCTTGGAAATAATGTTCTGGATTGTCGTTTCTTTATATCCGTTCAGTTTTCCAATTTCAAAAATGTGTTAATTTTTTTTCGTTTCCCTAGCTCACTTAACGGTGATGTTTCCACCCGACTCCGAGGCTGAACTTTGTTGATGTTGGAACAGGTTCACTTGGACAAGGTGTGGCTGTAGGATGTGGGATGGCTTATGTAGGAAAAGTTATAGACAAGACGGATTACCGAACCTACGTATTGGTTGGCGATGGTGAATCTGCGGAAGGATCAATATGGGAATCCCTACATTTTGCTGGACATTATAAATTAGATAATCTTTGCGTTATTTTTGATGTTAATCGTTTGGGGCAATCTGAACCGACCTCATTGCAACATCGAATGGAAGTCTATCGCAAGAGGTTAGAAGCGTTTGGATTTAACGCAATCGTTGTTGACGGTCATGACGTAGAAGAACTTTGTAAGGCATTTTTCGAAGCATCAATTACGCAAGATCGTCCAACTGCTGTTATTGCAAAGACGTTCAAAGGCAAGTACTTTCCGAATATCGAGGATTTAGAGAATTGGCATGGTAAGCCATTGGGTGAAGATGCGACAACTGTAATTGAACATCTACAGTCATTGATTCACAATGCTGGTCCAATAACTATTACCCCTCATTCACCACAGAAGGACAGCACTAAAATAGTAAACATAAACAACATTAAGCTTGCCACTCCTCCAGCCTACAAGCTTGGAGAAAGCGTTGCTACACGTTTAGCTTATGGGTCAGCATTAGCTAAGATTGCAATGAACAATGACCGAGTTATCGCTTTGGATGGGGACACGAAAAATTCCACGTTCTCCGACAAGCTCCGCAAAGCTTTTCCCGAACGTTTTATTGAATGTTTCATTGCCGAACAAAATTTGGTGGGTGTTGCAATTGGGGCGGCTTGTCGCGATCGCACCGTGGCATTCGTATCGACATTCGCGACTTTTTTCACTCGTGCGTTTGATCAAATCCGAATGGGTGCCATTTCTCAAACAAATGTAAATTTTGTGGGATCGCACTGTGGTGTCAGCATTGGCGAGGACGGTCCCAGTCAAATGGGATTGGAAGATATTGCCATGTTCAGAGCCATTCCAGGAAGCACTGTTTTTTATCCGTCGGACGCTGTCAGTACCGAGCGTGCTGTTGAGCTGGCGGCCAACACTAAGGGCGTTTGTTTTATTCGCACTTCACGGCCAAACACTGCTGTTATTTATAACAATGATGATGCTTTTGAGGTAAATTACTCTTTTTAGCATCTGTTTTCATCAATATAACGTTAATATTGAATTGCAGGTTGGCAAAGCGAGGATTGTAAAACGATCGGGAAACGACGTTGTCTTGCTAGTTGGAGCAGGAGTTACATTATACGAAGCTCTCAATGCAGCCAATGAACTGGAGAAGAATGGCATTTACGCACGTGTGCTGGATCCGTTCACTGTGAAACCTTTGGACAAGGAAACCATTGTGGAAAATGCAATTCAGTGTGGTGGCCGCATTGTTGTTATAGAAGACCATTATAAGTATGTGATCTGTAATCTTGTTCATTTTGCATTCTACATTTTTTTTTTGCAGACAAGGGGGCTTAGGCGAAGCGGTACTTTCCGCTGTTGCAGATCAGCGAAATATACTCGTTGAGCACTTGGGAATTGAGAAAATACCTCGTTCTGGTCCACCATCAATTTTAATAGATATGTTTGGTATTTCGGCGCGCTGCATTGTAGCTGCTGTCAATAAAATCCGGAAATTGTAGATTAAACGACGAAGCAGGACATTCATGTGTGAATCGGGAGAGTGGCTTAGAACGTTCAGAAAAATATATTATTAGCTTTTTGTTCAAACATACATTCCTTTTTAAAATTTATTATTGCCATTTTGTAATGCTTACTTTTCTCGGTATAGATTAGAGATTACTATAGCCGTGGGTACGTTTACTTATTTTCATATATATAAAAAAAATTACTTATGCAAATGGGTCTATTACATCAATAAAATGGGCAACCGTATTAATAAACATCTATTTACGTTGGCATGAATAAAAAATGGTATGGTTTATGGAAAAGAACGGCTTCCCACAACCAGGTGCAGAGGAGGTTGGAAATGATCGTCCGAAAGGCTTTACGACAACATGAGCAACGAAAGAAATGGAGCTATACCGCAAATACATCCTCTTATTACGGAAACGTACAACTAGAGCTGTCCATTAATTGAATAACAGAAGAAATACAACTATTTATCATTTTTGATATTGACTCAACTGGTCAAGTTAATTTGTAGGTTAGGACGGGGTAAAGTGTGTCAATTAAGCTTTCTAAGTTCTATGACATTATTCCAAGTTCAAACATCCTTCCTTCAAACATCTTATCACAGTGACGTAGCCATGATTTTCGTTCGGGGGGGGGGGGCACGCCATTTTTTTATTAGAGAAGTTTTAAACTTAAGAGGTTCACTCGCCTCTGGAGGGAGGCCAAGTTAGTATGCAGAAAACCTTTTGTTTAAGAAATATATTTAATGCTTATGTTACAGTATGTTCTTTCGAATTAATTAATTAATTTGTTTAACTAAGTATTCATGTAACACAAGTAACTTTCTAATGGTTTTCATAAGTTTGCGTACAATATGATTTCTGCAAATTAGTTTGCTGGTGAGAAAAATGTTTTACAGGATTTTTAAAAACTTCATAGCTTCTGGCACTCTCGCATCGAACCTACTTTTCCCTCCGCAAGACGCTTCGATCAAGGAGCATACCCCGCACAAAGCAGACGATGTACAAAGCGCTAATCAGACCGATAATCCTATTCTTCAGCAGGCGGATTTCTCGCCGGATCTCTTCGAGATCGGGAGCCGGCACGCTGTTGTCGTTTGTAGGCACTCCGAGGTTAACTTCCGTTGCGTCTCCTATTGCTATATCGCCGTTGAGATGCTCATCGAAATACTGCTTCCACCTATCGAACACCTCGCGCTCGTTTGTGATTAGATCCCCTCCCTCGTCCCTACACATGTCAGGTTTAGGTGTGTAGCCCTTACGAGTTTGGTTTATCTCTTCGTAAAACGTGCGCGCGTCATTAACCCAGAATAGTTGTTCCAGCTCCTCACAATCTCTGTCCTCCTTCTGGCACTTTTTCCTCCTCAGGATCGTGGTCAACTCATTCCGCGCTTGTCGATTCTTGGCCAAATTCCCTCTCGTGGATATGATTAGATAGTTTTCCTAAGCTCTTCTTTTCCTACAATTCTATCGCTTGTTGGCATTCCCCGTCAAACCAATCATTTCGTGCACTCGATGTATCCACTTCTAACACCGTGGTTGCCTCGTCGACCTCGTTTTCGAGGGTTGAAGCATCTAGCTCCACAGAAGAAGGCAGAGCTTCATCCAGTACGCGCGCGTAGTTTTCGGCAACTGGCGGGTTGTTTAACTGCCGAATGTTTAACCGAGAAGAGCGGTTTTGTCGCGAGATATAAACCGAGTTTTAAACGCACATGTACTGCTACTAGGTAATGGTCCGAGTCGATAGGGAGCATACGTTGGTGATGTTCGAGAAAAACCGGCCCTCGATGAGAATATGGTCGATTTGGTTAGAAGTTCGTTGGTCAGGTGGTCTCCAGGTGGCTTTGTGGATATCTTTGTGGGAAACGAAAATGCTCGGGAACTGCAAAGTTGATGCATCGCTGGCTGTTGTCGTTTGTGTCGGTGTGCAGGCTATGGGGCCCGATCACCTGTCTATACATTGCTTCCCTGCCGACTTGGGTGTTCATAGCCCCGATGACGATCTTGATGTCCTATCATGAGCAGCTGTCGTACGTTGCCTTCAGCTGCGCATAGAACGCTTCCTTCTCGTCGTCGAGTATACCTTCGTGTACGTTAATGATAATGTAATTGAAGAAACGGCGTTTTATCCTCAACACGCACATCCTCTCGTTGATCGTTTTCCAGTCCTTTATGCGATTCTGCATTTTGCCCAACACTACGAAGCCCGTTCCCAGCTCATTGGTCGCTCCACCGCACTGAAAAATTTGGGCTTTTGACGTAGGACTACGTCTTACGGCAAGTTTTGAGATAGGGTGTCATTCCAAAAAATCAAAAAATGCGAGCGTCACGAAAAATGAAAGGTTTTGAGCGCTAATAACTCAGCGGTTTTCCGATCGATTTTCAATATTCTTACACCAATCGATCGGAAAATCTTCTAAGAATTGACCCAAATGACGAAAAGTATGGATTCTTGATGTTGAACTATTGAAAAATTGAAAATAATGAACCTATATTTTACCAGAATTCCCGCTTCGTGATTGGTTGGAAGATTCTTTACGATGATCTAAACCTATACCAATTTGATATCTGTGCTTGGGAAGTAAGCCAAAACAAGTGACAAAGTTCCCACATTTCAACAAGATTTCTTAACACCGCACTTCAACCTAGACCATTTTGATGTCCTTGCTTGGGAAGTACACCAGAAAGAGTGACAAAGCCCCCTCGTGCCAACAGATTTCTTACGAACGCGATTAAACCTAGTCCAATCTGATGTCTGTGTTAGGGAAGTGTGCCAGAAAAAATGACACAAGCTCGTTGACCCAACAGATCGCAAATTCTTTACTGCGTGACGATTAAACCTCGGCGAATTTGATGTCTGTGTTGGAAAAATTTGCTACAGCTGTAGTGTTCGGTTATAATACGGCTCTGTATGAATACGCATGCTTGCCGTTTCATTAGAAGTGTAGTGCAAAGATGTGCTGTTGATAAAATAGCATTGAATTGGTAAAATCCCTTCAACGTAGGAAACCACGGATAATAAAAACAATCTTTAATTTCAGTAAGGTAGCAGGAAAGTAACAGTTTCTGTTCTTGATTTTGCTAAATTGTTTTCAAATGCACAATCTTTTGAGAATTGAACGTATGCAATGTTACTACTTTGATAAATGTTACATACAACGCATGTAGCATGTATATATGTTGCATATAGCATGTATACATGAAGAATCGAATGATTACAAGCATGAATACATGCCACTATCACTACAAAGAGACTTACGTAGTCCTGCGTCACCTAGATATGCGGTCGTGTCTTGTACACAACCCCTCTGATTTTTTTGCCACGGATCCTCCACACCTTCTCGCCTTTGCGACATATCTCCGCTGCAGTGCCAGATGCCAAACTTTCGGGGTCCTAACTAATCGAGCAGCACTCTATCACCACCAACGAAATTTAACGATCTGCAGTTCCAGGTACCAAGTCTCCATTCCATGTTCATATTTCGTCGCCTTTGTCCATGCCGAATGTTCCAAGTAACGGAGAGCTACATAGTTGAGAATTTTCACAGACTATGAGAGATACAAAATGATGTCGGTTATATATTATTCAAAGGCGCACTCATCAAAATTATACTTGTGCTACAGTTTTAGCTTGGTGTATTGTTATTCTGCACTTAAAATTTTTTTAAAAATGTAAGCCAAAACATTTCGGGGGGGGGGGCATGGCCCCCAGGGCACCCCCCGCCAGGGGCTGTCGTGGCTGTCTTATCAGTAGTACCTTTTTCTACCAGGGATAAATAACAACCAGCAAGTTATGAGTTCTATTTAAAAATCATTGAAATTTTTGGCACCGTCGCTTATGCGATACTTCAAAACGGAAAACTAGTTATCATTCAAAAATTCAATGTCTTTACCCCATAAATAATCTACTATATAAAAATGGATTTCTGTCTGTCTGTCTGTCTGTCGGGATGTTCCTTATAGAAGCAAAAACTACTGAACCAATCGGCGTGAAAATTTGCATGTAGAGGTTTTTGGGGCCAGGAAAGGTTTTAGTGATGGTTAGAGACACCTCCCCCCACTAAGAGGGGGGGCTCCCATACAAATGAAATACAAAGTTCCTCATAACTCGAGAACTAATCAAGCAAATGAAACCAAATTTGGCATGTGGGTGTTTTTGGAAACAACATTTTTTCTATGATGAATTGGGACCCCTCCGCACTTTAGGAGGGGGGTCCTATACAAATGAAATACAAATTTTCTCATAACTCGAGAACTAATCAAGCAAATGGAACAAAATATGGCATGTGGGTGTTTTCGACTGCACTGGTGACAACGATGGAGAGGACGGCGTGGAGCCGACTTTGGGCTTAAGTAAGATCGAAGACGAACAAGACGAGGAAACAAACAAAGGAAGGAGAAAATAAGATAAGTACAAGCCATCTTATTCTATATTCACCAAGTACACAATTATAACGAGCCAAGTTCTGTCACTCTTCTTCCTCCTCATTAATCCATAATCACCAACGCATTATGGCGCTAGTGTTATCCGCAAGGATTCTTTTATCATTATCACAACCACCTTATCTCAGCCCTGGACAGACTTGGCTCTAACTGCCCCACCTCGTGCTGCAAACAGAAACAGAACAGAAGTGTTGTGAGTGATTTTTTGTATGCGTCTCTTTTCTTGGAAATAATGTTCTGGATTGTCGTTTCTTTATATCCGTTCAGTTTTCCAATTTCAAAAATGTGTTAATTTTTTTTCGTTTCCCTAGCTCACTTAACGGTGATGTTTCCATCCTATGTATCATGTGATGGAAAGCTGCCATTTTGTATTGGTGGGAGTGGTTAGATGAGCTAGGTATAACTCGTTTGGTGTTCGTTGGTTTCCTGTAAATTTCAATTTCTGTTCCTGTTACAGGAAGCATGATAAGAATCACTTAAATAAAACTCGGAATCGATTTTTATTCATACAAAAAATGTTCAGAGAGAGAGAGAGAGAGAGAGAGAGAGAGAGAGAGAGAAAGAAGCATAATATACATTCTCATTTCTTTTTTGAACCTATGATAAAAAATGCTTTATTTTTTCTAATTGTTTTTTTTAATTTTCTTTTTAGTCACCCTACATCATGTGCTTCAATTGCAGAAATCATCTCTGTCCTGTTTTTCAACACGATGCGTTACAAGATCTCCGCTCCGCGGGATCCCTCATCGGATCGATTTATTTTGTCCAAAGGGCATGCGGCGCCGATTTTATATGCAGCTTGGGCTGAAGCTGGGTTATTCCCAGTTAATGAACTTCTTAATTTACGTAAGGTTGATTCAGATCTGGAGGGTCACCCGACTCCGAGGCTGAACTTTGTTGATGTTGGAACAGGTTCACTTGGACAAGGTGTGGCTGTAGGATGTGGGATGGCTTATGTAGGAAAAGTTATAGACAAGACGGATTACCGAACCTACGTATTGGTTGGCGATGGTGAATCTGCGGAAGGATCAATATGGGAATCCCTACATTTTGCTGGACATTATAAATTAGATAATCTTTGCGTTATTTTTGATGTTAATCGTTTGGGGCAATCTGAACCGACCTCATTGCAACATCGAATGGAAGTCTATCGCAAGAGGTTAGAAGCGTTTGGATTTAACGCAATCGTTGTTGACGGTCATGACGTAGAAGAACTTTGTAAGGCATTTTTCGAAGCATCAATTACGCAAGATCGTCCAACTGCTGTTATTGCAAAGACGTTCAAAGGCAAGTACTTTCCGAATATCGAGGATTTAGAGAATTGGCATGGTAAGCCATTGGGTGAAGATGCGACAACTGTAATTGAACATCTACAGTCATTGATTCACAATGCTGGTCCAATAACTATTACCCCTCATTCACCACAGAAGGACAGCACTAAAATAGTAAACATAAACAACATTAAGCTTGCCACTCCTCCAGCCTACAAGCTTGGAGAAAGCGTTGCTACACGTTTAGCTTATGGGTCAGCATTAGCTAAGATTGCAATGAACAATGACCGAGTTATCGCTTTGGATGGGGACACGAAAAATTCCACGTTCTCCGACAAGCTCCGCAAAGCTTTTCCCGAACGTTTTATTGAATGTTTCATTGCCGAACAAAATTTGGTGGGTGTTGCAATTGGGGCGGCTTGTCGCGATCGCACCGTGGCATTCGTATCGACATTCGCGACTTTTTTCACTCGTGCGTTTGATCAAATCCGAATGGGTGCCATTTCTCAAACAAATGTAAATTTTGTGGGATCGCACTGTGGTGTCAGCATTGGCGAGGACGGTCCCAGTCAAATGGGATTGGAAGATATTGCCATGTTCAGAGCCATTCCAGGAAGCACTGTTTTTTATCCGTCGGACGCTGTCAGTACCGAGCGTGCTGTTGAGCTGGCGGCCAACACTAAGGGCGTTTGTTTTATTCGCACTTCACGGCCAAACACTGCTGTTATTTATAACAATGATGATGCTTTTGAGGTAAATTACTCTTTTTAGCATCTGTTTTCATCAATATAACGTTAATATTGAATTGCAGGTTGGCAAAGCGAGGATTGTAAAACGATCGGGAAACGACGTTGTCTTGCTAGTTGGAGCAGGAGTTACATTATACGAAGCTCTCAATGCAGCCAATGAACTGGAGAAGAATGGCATTTACGCACGTGTGCTGGATCCGTTCACTGTGAAACCTTTGGACAAGGAAACCATTGTGGAAAATGCAATTCAGTGTGGTGGCCGCATTGTTGTTATAGAAGACCATTATAAGTATGTGATCTGTAATCTTGTTCATTTTGCATTCTACATTTTTTTTTTGCAGACAAGGGGGCTTAGGCGAAGCGGTACTTTCCGCTGTTGCAGATCAGCGAAATATACTCGTTGAGCACTTGGGAATTGAGAAAATACCTCGTTCTGGTCCACCATCAATTTTAATAGATATGTTTGGTATTTCGGCGCGCTGCATTGTAGCTGCTGTCAATAAAATCCGGAAATTGTAGATTAAACGACGAAGCAGGACATTCATGTGTGAATCGGGAGAGTGGCTTAGAACGTTCAGAAAAATATATTATTAGCTTTTTGTTCAAACATACATTCCTTTTTAAAATTTATTATTGCCATTTTGTAATGCTTACTTTTCTCGGTATAGATTAGAGATTACTATAGCCGTGGGTACGTTTACTTATTTTCATATATATAAAAAAAATTACTTATGCAAATGGGTCTATTACATCAATAAAATGGGCAACCGTATTAATAAACATCTATTTACGTTGGCATGAATAAAAAATGGTATGGTTTATGGAAAAGAACGGCTTCCCACAACCAGGTGCAGAGGAGGTTGGAAATGATCGTCCGAAAGGCTTTACGACAACATGAGCAACGAAAGAAATGGAGCTATACCGCAAATACATCCTCTTATTACGGAAACGTACAACTAGAGCTGTCCATTAATTGAATAACAGAAGAAATACAACTATTTATCATTTTTGATATTGACTCAACTGGTCAAGTTAATTTGTAGGTTAGGACGGGGTAAAGTGTGTCAATTAAGCTTTCTAAGTTCTATGACATTATTCCAAGTTCAAACATCCTTCCTTCAAACATCTTATCACAGTGACGTAGCCATGATTTTCGTTCGGGGGGGGGGGCACGCCATTTTTTTATTAGAGAAGTTTTAAACTTAAGAGGTTCACTCGCCTCTGGAGGGAGGCCAAGTTAGTATGCAGAAAACCTTTTGTTTAAGAAATATATTTAATGCTTATGTTACAGTATGTTCTTTCGAATTAATTAATTAATTTGTTTAACT